>NC_134421.1:38474674-39217174 GCF_030867145.1 Opisthocomus hoazin
TACATGTTAGTGTGGATACTTTCTCAGGATTTCTGGTAGCCACGGCACATACGGGAGAAAAGGAACGTTTCACGGACAATTTCTGTTTTCCTACAGGACTGGAGTATACAACATGTTACAGGTATATCACATTTTTCTACTGCACAAGCCATTGTCGAAAGTGTCCACCGGACCCTCAAAGCTATGCTAAATAAACAAAAAAGGGGGAATCCTATGGGCAGTGTTACCCCACAGGAACAGTTAGACAAAGCATTATATGTACTTAATTTTTTAAATTGTTCTGGTGATCAATTATTTACAACAGCAGCTGACTGTCAGTTCGGAATGGTCCCTTCCTTTGTGGTTCGACCAAAGGTATGGTATAAAGAATTTGGGGAATTGCAATGGACAGGTCCTGTAGAACTAATAACGTGGGGAAGAGGGTAAGCGTGTGTTCTTCTTTCAACAGGCCCTCGATGATTACCGGCAAAATATGTGAAGCTATATCATGAGCTGAAAGAACGTAACGCAGAATCCGATGCCAGAGGTGACCACGCTCACTCTCAGGGAGCAACCTCTGACATGGAAGCAGAAGAGATCCACTTTGGATGATCCTATTACACAGGGAACACTGAAAAAATTACAGCAAACGCAAGTACTCTGATGACTGCAGTGGGTGCACCACCCACACCAATTAATACATTCCTTGCATATTTGGCAATTATCTCCCACAACAGCTTTTGTATAACGAAGCAGTCTTGGAGGACACGGTATACGTGATTTTAGAACTGCGTCTGCACAAGAGCAAAGGTCAACTAGCAGACACCGTGAGGAAAAGTATGAACCTTCACCTGAGGGCTCCCGACAACTGCCCAGAGGTGCCAATATGCATGCACAAAAGACATTAATATAAAAAAAAAAAAAAAAAAAGAAGGGGGGGGGAGAAATGGAGAATGATAAGTACTTTGCAGAAATGTAATGATTATGTATGTTAGCATGGCATAAATATCTAATAGGAGTGTCTTTTCGGTACACACATTTGAGTAGAACTATTCCCTGTGCGTTCAGTACTGTAGTAAAGAATGTGTGCTTTCTAGAACTCCAACATTAATTTTTAGAAAGTTAATTATTTTGCTGCTTTCTAGTAATAGATTTTGGGTACCCAGGTAGGACGCTGCTCTTGAACTTCAATGGTCCGAGGGATTGCAGGACCTCCAACCGGCACCGAGGGATTCTCGGGGAGAACCTCTGATCACTGGACCAAAAAGTTCTGAGCACGAACCATTAATAAGGCAAAGGCATTCTTCCAGTGTTGTTTCTTGTTGCCTATTTGTTAGTCATCGTAAAAGCTTCACAGCATTGAGCTATATCCCTGAAGAGAAGGGAAAGCATCCTTTCTAATCCAGAATTGAAAAGAGAGTACTCTTCCTGAAACTGAAGCTTGGGAATTTGTCTGTTAAATGTTGAATATTATTGTAAGTCCTGTCTTTGCGATATTTGGATTTATGCTAAAAACTTGGTGTGCCTGTGTGTGTGTGTGTGGTCACGACCATGAACGTGTGATTTTATGTTACCCTGTTTGTATTTCTGTGTTCTGATGGATTTATTTGGTTTCTGTGATCTAACGGATTTGTCTGGACTAAGTAACTGTTTTGTGTCTTCTGGTTTGGTAAGGTCTGCAGGTATTGATAATTTCTGGTTTTTGACTTTTGACTGTTGTATTTGGACTCTGATTTATCAAGACTTTGGAAGCATTTGATGCAGCAGGGAATAGATGTGGTGATGTTTGCAGCTTTATGCTTTTATGTACTTTAATTTTAGCCTATATAGTTAATGAGTCATAGTTCTAGATACATTGATCTTGACCTAGGTGATTAATATGGATAGCCAATACTAAATGTTATGGATGTTTGTATATGTGATAAGTATACCTATAACCCAAGTGCAAATTTACTGAGCTCATATTATTGATACACTGCTATTTCGACGCCTAACGCGGTGAGATGCATCCCCTCCAATTGACAATAATGATATGTTGCGGTCAAGCGGTACTTTAGTCCCACCATCCACACAGGAAGAAAATTGGATACAAGTAAATCCAGCAAGAAAATTGAATGCAAGTAAATCAATCTACACCCATATACTAGGTAACAGATTTACCATCAGTATGTATCATTCTCAAGTTAATTTAATCTTTCTTTATATCCAGCAGGTTATGGTATGCACTTCACGTCTCTATGTCTTCAATTAGCATTTGTGTTCTTATATCTGTTAGTATTGTAGTTTGTGTGAGCCTCTGAAAAAGTGGTAGCAAGCTGAAGACCAAAATTATGTCAGCTCTCATCATCACCAACAACATCATTAACTATACCTGGCTTGCTCAAAAAACAAAAAGGGGGAATTGTGGAGTCCTGGCTGGATGAGAGGGGACATAGTTTGGTGCTGTTGAGCAACCCAGGCTTGGTAATGGGGATAGACCTTGAAAGCAGCGAACACGGAACACTGCTACAGAAGTAGACTGGCGAACACGGAACGCTGGAGCAGGGGGACTACCACGTTGTTGCTTCCTGCCTTAGCCGATTCCGGCCACGTCACTGCTTCCTGCCTTATCGTTGCTCCCACATCGAGATGCAGCTCTGCACCAATCACAGCGAGTTGTAGCTATTTTGACTATATATGGTTAAGATAACTAACCAATCAGAGACTGTAACTGCTTTGCTATATAAACCTTGTTTTGCTGACTAATAAAGGTTGAATGATCAATACTCATATTGGGGTGACATCGTTACAATGGATCCGTAACCCTCGCCAACATAGATATACATTTATTTAGGAGATACTAAAATGTTAGTAGTTTTTCGAATGAAATTAAGTGGAATCCTCTTTATAACAGACTGAACTCTGCAGTCAATATTACAAAAGTTTCAGTGTCATATGTGGCTTAAGAATTTTTCTAGTTTACAACAGAGATTTTCCCTTGACACTTCATTTGATGTGGTTTAAAAGACTTCAACAATACCAAAAATCTGCTTGCTTACCTGCCGCAGCATTTGCAACATGAAACCTTATCGTTATCATGTTTCTTCATGGTTTTTCTCCCTGCTCTACACAGCATTTTTCTTGTAGCTCTCTTTTACAACCTATCTTCATAAACTGACACCTTGCTTTTGATACCCTGTTGTTTTCTGTCCATACCTCAAATAATTTGTCCTCCTGTTAGCCTGCGGTAGAATAAAATATTGTCAGATATTACCTGAAGACAAAAGATTTATAAAGATAAATAGTCACTAAAAACTAAATTTAAAAAAATTTATTATTGTAATCAAGCATCAGATTTTAATTAATCATTTCTGTTTCAACAGAAGAATAATAATCATTTTTGTGATGTTTATCACCATTCATGAGTATAAAAAAACCCCCACTATCGAGACTTTCTGCAAACATCAGGGACTAGCTCTTTTATGAATTTAAGACCAGATCCACTAAACAACTTTGGTCTGGAAAGCAGGAAAGAACTCATCAAGCAGAAACACTCAAAACCAAGAAAGTGACTCTTCTTCTTTTCTTGCATCCTACCTCCATAGGCACTCAAAACTCTGAGATGCTCCTGGGCATTTTGGGCTGTGCTTTTTGCATTCAGAGTTCTCTATCTAAAAAAGCACCTTCACAGATTTCCTTTTTTCAGTATCTCCTCAAGGTTCTTATACGATTGCTAATATACTCACATGTAGAAAGAGGCTGCACACATTATAAAATGATTGTTTCTTGTAAAAGAGACACTGTCTTGAAAGCAGGAGCAGGACCAGTTCCTCACCACTAAACTGCAGTGCCACTCCTTTTTGCTCTGCTTCCCTGTCTCTGTGGATCTTGAATTAAATCCTGCATAGCTGTGGGTGGAACTCTTCCTTGTGCATACAGCTTTATGTACATGGACTCTTCCAGGGTATGAAGAGACAGGTTCTGAATCCCTTCCTGACAGGAAAAAGTAAGAATATAAGATTTTGCAAAGGAAGTTCTTTAACCTCTTCTGCTCTATTTTGACCTCTTAAAAAAGGTAACATAGAAAATAATTTTACTCACAGAGAAAAACCTTCTCTAAAGGCTGTGAAGATTTGGCCACCTACTCACACTTCAGAAAAAGTTCCTGTGGAACAAATATAAGGTTCACAGTAGTGTCACGTGGAAATTCAATCTGGTTTTGCCCTTAAACTTAACTTCCTTTGTATAAAGCAAACATTTCACCTGTGATAACGCCTGATACCAGACTCGCTGAGCTCAGTAATTTTATCACCTTTAGTTCAGTTAAAATAAATTTGGTTCGTATAAAGCCAATTAAAATATAAAAACATAGTGGAAGTAGATCGTCTGAATTGCCTCTTGCATTGTTATCTGTGGAATTTAATACAATTTGCTTACTTGTGCCAGTTCTAAACTTTCTTTCTTCCCTAGTCTGCTTTTCTGACACAAACTGTTCATAACTCATTGGGACTGCTGCAATAAAATCTGGCCTTAACAGTTCGCAGCTAAAAGGGCACAAGCTTCAACAGTGTTCGTTCAGAATGTCACCTAGATTTACCTTCCCTGATTCATATGGAGAAAACAAACACCTCCCTGATGTTCCTCACAATTTAGATACACTTTAATGTCATCTGTGTTGGATCAATCGTGTGCCTGAACGCTTTTCTGAGAAGTATCTCTTCAAAAATGATACCAGAGGAATCATAAATGTAATTAACTTTAATCCTGAATCTGAGCTTAAAATTAAATTCAGTCTGAGGTAGAATTCTTGTTCAAACCAAGAATTACCATGAAAAACACTGTTTCTGCTTGACAAAGCGAGTTCTAACACATGTGATTTCACTGACATTCTAGTTAGTCTCTTCATTAATCTGCCTAAAATTTTTGCACTTTTAACTATTGTCTTAGGCATATGATTGTCATGCTCTAAGCATCTGTGACTGTGGTAGTTACAGGAGAGCTTGCTATTACTCTTGGATTTTATTGTTCTTTAAATATATTAAGCTCTCTGTCAAATCAAGAATTAATTTAGACAAGTCACATCAAAGGCCAGATCTTGCTCCCAAATTCACATGGAGAAAACCTACTGAAGTAAAAGCAAGCTGTATATGTGATTAATGAAAGTCTGTCACAGAGAAGTTATAGATGACTTCTTCCTTCTTCTTTAACGCTCCTGAAAGGCTATGGGAAGCTCTGGAAACTACTTTGTCCACAGAACACAGCAAGAGGGGATGACTATATCACCTAACTGAATGACAACACACGTGCAGACCACTGTGAAGGTCACGAGCTTGGTCTGTTTTGAACAGCAAGTGAGGAGCAGTAGACTTGATTAGACTCCTTGGAGACTCTGTCGACAATGTCAATGTTTCTTGAGTTGAGGTTAGAGGTTTGAGCACCTTCAGGGACAACAGTTATTACATGACAGAGGTCATCTAGTGAGAAGAGATGGGTTCCAGAACACTTAAGGCAATTCTAACAGGGCATATCAAAACCCTACCAAATGTAGGATTAATCCACTAGTGATGTACTTCCATTTGGAAACATGATTTCCAAACTGGTCTTCCATGGTATAGTCTGCCTGGAAGCTGGAGAGTGGCTGAAAGCTGAGTCAGGGGAGGTTCAGACTAGATATTAGGAAACATTTCTTTAACAAGAGGGTGGTCAAACACTGGAACAGGCTTCCTAGAGAGATGGTTGATGCCCCAAGCCTGTCAGTGTTCAAGAGGCATTTGGACAATGACCTTAATGTTATGCTTAACTTTTGGTTAGCCCTGAAGTGGTCAGGCAGTTGGACTAGATGATCTTAGTAGGTCATTCCCAACTGGCACTGTTCTGTTCTGTTCTGTTCTGTTCTGTTCTATTCTATTCTATTCTATTCTATTCTGTTTTATAGATCTTGAAGTTTTAAGGTCTGTTTTCCAGACCTTGTGATTCAGAAAGCTTTTGATTTTTTTCAACTCATGCCCCAATGGAGACTTGTCTCTCAGAAAACTTGCTTTCTTGTCCCCACCACTCCAGACCACTGCTATTGCCACAGTATTTCTCCTTTCCTCTAGATCCTAATGAAAGACTCAGCTTAGAGCAACTCAGGGCAGGACGAGTGAGATCCAAACAAACAGCTGCCTAACACTCAGGGTAGTTTTAACTGGAAAGTGTGAATAATTTCTGGAGTGGGATTGAGGCATACTGGGATAGTCGTGACATAGAGACAGTGGATGATGCTAGTGGAGAAGAGAGGTAATACTGCAAGCAAGGAAGCTGATGGGTGCAAGATTGCCTATAGGCCTGACTGAAGGGTACTGGGAGAACATGGAAAACTCCATCTCCTGGCCACTGCTCTCCTGGCAGTCACATGTGGCTGTGTCAAAAGAAGAACTATACATATTCATTGAAAGAAGGAAAGGACGCAGAATCACAGCAGAGAAATCTCCCAGGAGACCTTATAGCAGTCTTCCAGTGCCTGAAGGGGGCCTACAGAAAGCTGGAGAGAGACATTTTGCAAGGGCATGTAGTGACAGAACAAGGGGTAATGGCTTTAAACTGAAAGAGGGTAGATTTAGATTAGACAGAAGAAAGAAATTCTTTAGAATCATAAATTCGTAGCATCATAGAATGCTTTGGGTTAGAAGGGACCTTTAGAGGTCATCTAGCCCAGCACCCCTGTGGTGAGCAGGGACATCTTTAAGTAGATCAGGTTGCTCAAAGGCACATTCAACCTGACGAATGTTTCCAGGGATGGGGCCTCCACTACCTCTCTGGACAACCCTTTTCAGTGCTACATATTCTTCTCTCTGCTGCTTTGAACATACTAGAGTTCTTAATTTTGATTAATTTTTTGCCATAACACTCTTATTGTTAGCTCTTAATTACAATTATGGCTGAAGTGACTTTTTCACAGGAAACTCCTATAGTGAGTGTATTAAAACTTTCCAGAACAAACAGAGTTTTCAAGGCTGGATTTTTTTCAAGTTTCAATAAAATAAATTTAATTAGGGTGTTCCAAAACCACAGATAAAGAAAAAATTGTTTTTTTATAATTTTTATAATTGTTTTTCATAAAACATACACCCTCCTCCCCTTAGGAAATGCAATACAAATATAATATATGGCCCCTTTATTCCTCCTTCCTGCCAAAAAAAAAAGCAGAAATAAATCAAAGAAAAATCCTACACTACTTCTTTTAAAAGACTGTGAATGGAAAAAAATCAGGAATGTCTAAGATGTAGTTTATAAACTTCCGCAGAGCAAACTTATTTTATGATTCTTATTTATTTTACCACTAGGATCTTTTACTAGTATCCTAGTCCAATTCGCCCTGAAAGGAACTGAAGATTTTTGTTTCATTTCAGCAGGTATTACATGAATTTTTCTGTGATCGCACAAAAGCTGTGTACTTCTTCAAAGTGCCTTTTTTCCACGATAAGAACCAACCACTGTTTCTTTCAAGGGTCTTCTCCAAATTAAGTAAAGCAGTGCCTGAAGTCATCAATCAGAACATCATTCCCAGATTTCAGAACAAAAAGGGGTTTTTTCTCTTTTTTTTTTTTATCAAGACAGCTTACGGTAGTTGCGACTTGACTTGCAGCTCCTGTTACAACACTCTGCATTCTCAGAGGAGAGTTTTTTCAAGTCAACCTAAACTTTGTCCCTAAAGAGGGTAGAAGGTCTCCACAGTTTAGTTTTGGCCACATCCAGAGGATGACCAAGTTGCTAAGCAGGGTCTTCTCCTAAGAAGTCATCTGTGCTGGTCTAGTCAAAGTGCAACTATTTCCAAACCCTGGAATGAAAACTGTGCTCTTGTCAATTTCACAGAATGGAAATTATGTCCTCCATTCCAGACAAGGGCCATAATTTTTACCCTTTTTGTGGTGATTTCACACAAATATGCACACACACTCCTTTTAATTTATACTTCATTCATACTGACCTTAATGTATTTGTTAAAAGTCTTTATGAGTATATAAACCAGATTTTTTTCAAGCATTTTAAGTATGTTAGACAAAAAAAAGATCGGAGAAGTACATAGTCTGGAATATTTTTTAAGCTAAATGTAAACCTAAATATAAATGTCTTTCACAGGGGCTGGAAGACTTTTGGATAATGAAAATAATATGATAGTAAAATACTGTGTATATGCATGCCTATATATATATATATTTCATTCAAAGTATTACCCGTACAGTTCATTAAACTGCTCCCAGGAGTGGGGCCAATCAGTGACAGAGGAGGTCTCACTGCAGAGATGATCTACATCACAGAGTCTGGATTCGACCAGGCATGCCCAGCTGGTCCAAAGGAGAGTGTACATAAGTTCATGCAGATGGAGTTTTTGGAGAGAGAAGCTCATTTTGAAAAGAGAGTGAGTTATTTTTATGCCTTTAATGTGGATGTATAAATGGTCTTAGTACACTAGTTCCTGGAGCAGCTGTTGCTGACTTTTCCTTCCTTAGGAGGTCAGTTTGTAGGTTATAGCATTTTCTTTGTTCTGCAGGTTATAGCAGTTTCTTTGTTTTGTGCTTATCACAGATGCTCTGGGCTCCCAGCTGCGCTTGTCAAGGCCAACCTGGGCTCCAACCCATGCTTGTCAAGGATGCTCTGGCTCCTCAGGCCAGGTTCTCAGGCTAGCAGTTCCCAGATTGGCAGAGATTTTCTGTATCAGTATATTAGAAGTCATCTTTTGTCAGTATTTTTCTCTGTTAGAACCAGGTGAGCTTTATGGCTGCACCGACAGAGTATTTATTCTCACTGATGTTAAGTTGGTAACACACAATAAGGGAAATACCGGAAATTGAATGTGCATTGCCTTATCTGTATAATACTTTCATTTCCTTTTCATTTTATCATGTCCTTGATGGTGAATATTTCTATTAATTCTCTAACTTACAATGCTTGAACCTTTAGAGGGCTTGTGTTGCAGAAATGAAAGTGTAGAAATGTACCCTTGTAAATTTACCAACAAGCAAATGATTCATGCTCCAACATAGATGCCTTCAGCTACATGCTGTAAGCACTTTTCCATGAAATACCTATTCAGCTTTCAGTTCTGCCTTTCATTCAGTATTCACAGGGAAACTGGCCTGACAAGTTAGTTTTGTGGTAAATTCACAATAATGTATCACACAAAATCTGTTCAAACAGTTGTACCACTGAATAGTGTTAGCAGTCCCTACTGAGAGTCAATAGCACACTAATCTTCCCAGCATTTGTTTTATCACATATTCTTATTTTAATAGAAGACTGAGACTGAAATTGGGATTTGTCTCCTAGTGGGTCAGACACTGCAGGAACATATACAAAACCACAACGCCTATAATCAACAGCTTAAATCCTCAAAAAAAACCAAAACAACCACCAATGTTTAAGGCAGCTATATAACATACAAGAAAAGTTACCATTATAATGACTTACATGCTGCGTTACTTTATTTTTCTAATGTTTGGGGTGGGTTTGTAATCCCTTACCTGTGTTCTGAAGCACTTTGCTTCAAAAGAAGTTCTGTAGTTCCTTGGTGTGTTTTTTGCACACATGGCTGTTCAACACAATGACAAGACCACATTAAGTTTATTTCCATCCTAGTAGAAAGGTTCAGATTTTCCTAAGCTACAACATTTTCTCCACGTAAGGAGAACGGAAAGGTGGTTGCAAGAAAATAAAGGAATAGATATAAAAGCATGATAATAAGGATCTCACAGGGAGCGACAGACAAAGAAAGAGAAAACAGAAAATATTTTATCCCATGTCCTTTTCTGAAAAGGAAATCTTAGTTTAAATGAGTTTAAAACAAAGAAGAAACAAAATTTTACTGAGTTGTAATGAAAAGGAAAATGAAAGATTTATTATTTGACTTAATTGAAATTGGAATGAAAAAATCAAATTGCATTATTTATTTTCTAATTTTTAAATATCTTTCATTTAGCAAATTACTTCAAATTAACTGAATAGTTTATATGCTACCAACATAATGTACTTCATTTATACAGTCAAATCTTCCTTAAAATAATGGATAGATTTTGAATTAGAGCCTGAGCCAACACAAATTTCAGCAGACAGAGAATCCTATTGTTAATCATCAAAGCACTTAACAAGAAGAATGAAATCAATGTCTGAGCACTTCTTCTGTTGAAATTTATGTCTCTTTTACACTTGCCGTGGTGTACCCAAATGACAAAATCCAAGACTACGACTTCATTTTTTCAGTAAACTGGAGATGAGTAAATTAAAAAAAAAACCCACAATAATTGTTTAATTGGTAGGATCCAATATTACAAAGAGCACAGAGCTGAAGTATAGAACACATAGAATACAAACAAACATCAAGTATATTTCTGCAAATATGCTAAAAGTTAAAGTCTGGACTTCATACTCATAATAGCATATTGCAGTTTGCATGAAAACACACAGAGAATTCCATAGAAGTTGCATAGAAACATGATAAATGTGATAATTCTTTATCAAAATGGTAACAGAACTCTTTAAAGTTCACAAAATCAAAGCACATTATCACAGTTGAACAAAACATATCATGGCCCAGGGCTAAATGACAACTTTTCTGACAGCTGGATGTATCAGAAGAAAAAGTTTTTCCAAGGACATGAAGGCATGCATGCCTAATGGAAGCTCCTGTTATGAACTATCTGGAAACTGGAAATCCTCCTTGACTGGAAATTCTAATTCTCTTTTTTTAATTTGTTCTGAAACAAAAATAAAAACATCTTTTCTTTTCCTTTCCTCCATGGTACACGGATTTTGAATTGTCTTTAGGAAAAAAGTAAAAAAAACCAAAGTTTTACTTCAGGTTTTCCTAATTGTTCAAAACCCCTAGTGGACCACAAAGTTTGGAGGTTAGGAACAGGGTTTTCTGGAGTTAGCAGCAAAACTGGAGGTCTTGTGGTGCTTTACTGCAGAACACCCTGGAACCAGTCAGGCCCAAGAGCCTGTTTCGAGGGAGTACAGCAACTAGGGATTTGAGAACAGCTATCTGACGGAATAACATTTTCTGGGGAAAAAAATGTATCTTTTAGTTTATTTTTTCCAAAGGGCAGAAAGTGAAATTTCCAACGCCAAGTCACTCTTCATCATGACCTCTGTTCGTGATTCACTTCAAAAGCTTAGTTTCAGCTACTTCCACTGAGGATTCAGGATGATGACAGTGCTCCCTTCCTAACAAGACACAGTTCTCATAGGTTAAACTAACCCTTACTGTGTCCTTTATATATACCCTAGGACAGTGTAAAAAAGTTGTTCTTGCTGTGGTCAGGATAGATAGGGCCTGCTATGAAAAAGCACATCTTCAAACGTCCAATCCAAATTTAAACTACCCAACTACCAAATATTTGTTGAGATCTAGCATAGATTCAGGAATAAATTTCAACATAAATTTTATCTGTTGTTCATTGCAACAGCATTTAGATGATTTCAGTGTTACATGATGCTTTCAAGCACTGAAAGGTTAACGAAATATTTATTGTGTTCTTTAAATCACCTTGGCATTCAGCACTCATATATAATCTTGAACTTCTTTTATCTTATTTCTTGATTTCTTTGCAAAACCCAAACTGTCCACTTCCTGAAATTCATACCACCTCAGGAAGTCTCTAGTGCAAACTCTTGCCCAAAGCAGAGTCATGTCTGAGCTCAGACCAGGTGGCTGAGAGCTTTTCCAGCCGGGTCTTGAAAACCTCTAGGGAAAGAGGCTGCACAGCATCTCTGGGCAGCCTGTCCCCTTCCCTGACTGTCTTTATGATGACTCCCCATCCCTCTTATGTCAAGTCAGAATGTCCTCTGTTTCAGTTTATGATCCCTATCTCTCATCCACCTTCTGTGTGAAGAGATTGGTTCCATCTTCTCAAAAAATCCCCCTTAGTTGTTGGAAAACTGTTTACATCCCTCCCAGCGTTTTCTTCTCTGGTTTTCATAAATCCTCATGTTCAGTAACTCTCCTACCAGATGTTCAACATCAACTACCTAATAGAAAAGATGTTTCATTAATTCCATCAAGCGCACAATGAAACATCAGCTTTACATACCTCCTTCAGATATTGCTGTATTATTTTTCCTGTAAAATATTAGCAATAAGGGAGAGCAAAGAAGTACATCTCTAAGCTGGTTTTCATGCCTGAACTTGTAACTTATGATGTGCCTATGAAGAAGGAAGAAATATCAGTGTGTTTGTTTCATTGACGTAAGCGTTGTTCTTTCTTAGTAGATTGTTAAGCTATTTTTAGCATGAGAATATATTTGTTTATGTGTCACTTATACTTCTGCTATTTCCTCCACTAGATACAGAGTCCGGGGACGAAATCTAGATCCTTTAGATGATAGCAGAAGTTCTGCTCTTGACAAAGGGGAAACTCACAACTGACTCCACACATTATTTTTTAAATACTGCTTACTTTTGTGTTCTCATCTGCTTTTACATGTCAGAGTGATTTTTTTTTTTTCTATTGTATTTGAAATCCCTGCAGGAAAGGCTGCACTTTAAAATATTTGACTGGAAAATCATACTACGTAGATACAGTTTAGGTTATAAATATTGTGTATTTGACCAATTGGCGCAAATTTTCATCAGCATTATCTTGACTTCCCCCTTTTTTTTCCAGACAAGGAGTTACCAGGAATTCTTTTCTGTATTTCTGAAATAGCTGCAAAGTTTGATGTGCCAATGTCAGTTTTACTGGCAGGAATTCAGGGAAACAGTGCTGCTGAATGACAAATGAGGCACTAGTTTTGAGACAGCACAGGTGTATGCGTGTTTGCACAATTTTAATTTTCAGTAACATCATATTAAAATACGTAACTTTGGGGAAAGAAAGCCCAGAGGTGTATTTTAAGTGAAGTAGGACTGATCTGAATGCATGATGTTTAATATAATGGAAGATACAATATATTGCCATATTAGTGAATTATCTTTGTAGATAATCAAAGTACTACTTAGAAGAACATCACCAATCCTTTCTCCAAGGTCGTTTTTTGAAAATCTTATTTCCTTTGTTAATTTTATTATGCTAGTTTTTTTCTTGTTCCTGCTACTTTTTTTCTTTTGAGTAAAGCTGAATGTTTATCAAGAATAATTTGTATTTCCTAATGTATTTCTGTGTCAGACACATTACAAAGCTGATAGTGAATCTTTCTTGCCACTTGATGTGCAGCCATTCCTCCTCTCATTATTGCATTGCTAACCTATCTGACTTGTTTATAGTCTATTCAAGAAATTCATAAAGATAAGAAATTGCAAAAGTCATTTGGAAGCCTGCAGACATCCCACATGGCAGAGCTTCAAATGGATGTGGTCTTCTTCCTGTCAAATAAACTCTTGCTATATATTCACTATTTCTTTTGCAATCCTTGATTTTATTTAGCCCCTCACTTATGGATAAGTCAACGTAGAGATCTTCATCTACCAGCCAGTTATTTCATCATTGCTGATGTCCTGTCAAATAAGCGTCCTGAGGGGAGGGGAATAAATAAATTTAAAAAAAAAATGAATTTAAAATGTGATTAAGAAAAGCTCAGTCTGTGACAGAAGTAAATTTCATATGTGAGTGATAGTTTCAGTAGATGACCTAAAACCAAATGAGACAGACTTAATACAATAAACTTGCAATACAAACTGAGCCAGATCAAAGCTTATAAATGTCTCTGGAAACTGTGTGTGGTCTCCTTCTGCTTCCCATCTAGCCTTCCCATTATAAACTCCGCACTGTCAATGTTGCTTGTAAATTGAAGACCAACAAAGATAGGCTAAGTTTTAGCAGGCTCCTTAAAGATGAGCTGAAATACTTTAGCAAGTCAGTAGGTCCACAGACAGCTTTGCAGTCTTAGAACTAAGCAGATAGCAGGCCATAGCAAAGAAATAATGAGTAACTGCTGCTCTGCTAATTAGAAGTCAAGTTGGAGTTTAACGCTTTAATCAGACTGTAAATAAGTGAAGAGACATGCAGAAAAGCCACAAATAGATCTTGTGGTGACACTTGTACAGATGGTTTGGGCACTGAGGATGGCATATTTATACATATTTATGTGCATATTATCCTGATGTGAAGAATAAAATATTTTCTGCACTTCGGTTTGCCTGTGAGATATTACCTTGCCCAGAGGCAAAGAAGGAAATCAGAGAATGCTTCTAGCGGAACAGCTGAATGGTGACCTCCCTGTGGAGCTTCCCAGTAAATGACTCAACATAGCAACCAGGTTATTCCCCAAGAAGAAGATATTGGCCTAATACCCAGCTGTATCAGAGAGGTTCTTTAACATGCTGGTTTGGAGAATGTGGGAAGGGAGCATCAAACTGCAGCTAAACTGTTCAAGATAAACCTCTGGCAGACAGAGAAGGAAAGGTAGCAGCTGCACCTGGCAGGCTTTTTCTCTTGGCCCACACATGGAACTCATCTGGATCTACTGGGGCTGTGGACAGACGTTGTGAAGGAAAGCACAGTTTACTATTTGAATTAATATATCTAGATGCCATGTTCCCCCTGGCTAAGGCATCTTAAGAGCAAACAGTTTGGGATACTTTTAATTCCTCATCCCAAGCGGTAAGGCACCTGTTGGGTTAACAGAAGGGCGTGATTCTGGGACCAGCCCCGAACAAAGGTTTCTACAGGTGACTGGGGCACCGCAGTGAGACACCTTCATCATTCTACCAGCACACCACTTGCCAAGCAGGTGGCAACTCTGCATTTGAAGAAAAGTTCTGGCCTAAAGAGTAAGTGATATACAAAAACGTGGATGAGCATGACCTGTCAAGTTTTGAGGACACTTATGGAGGTCATATTGCAGCTGAAGTGCTAAGAAAGCTGTCCCACATGATGGCCACATCTCCAAAAACTACTTTTATGTCCCGTGTCACTAAACTTCTGCACTTCTAGTTGATATGCAAGAAGTCAGGTCATTGGCCCATAGACTGGTATGTGTCTTCTTGAGGACATAGCATGACTGGTGGCACTAAGGGATGTTCATTCCAGGCAGTAATACTTTTTGATCTTTCTCCTTCTCCAGCTTAAACACCACTCAGCAGTAGTAAATTATTAAGTATTCGGGGACTATGTTTTTACAGCAGAGGTTAGAACCGAGAATCATGCCGTGCTGCTCTGTTTCAGAAAGAATTCTGGAAAACACAAAAATTTATATGGGTAAGAGAAACTTATGGGAAGATCAGCAAAGCGTGCCTCATCCATAGGTGCAATGTATCTTTCGACAGAAAGCATCCCTCTTTTCTCTAAGGAGCCACAACCTTTTTGTAGCACTCGTGTTCCTAAAGACCATTCTCCTTCCACATTTCCTCCTGTCTGGTAGCAGTCCAACACAGGTCAACACTCACTAGACTGCTTCATTTCTGTGCCATGTCAGTGCTCCTCCACCCTCAGCCTCTCTATCCAAAGCAAACATTTAAAAACTTCTTAATAATATCTCAAGGAGAAGTAAGGGAATTTCCAATCAGAACTTCAGTTACAGTCCTGGCTTCTTTACCAACCACTCTAATTAATAAGAAGGAAAAATACAAAAGATGGAATTTCTGAAGGCAGCTTTGAAAGGAGTTAATATGTCTTTCCTAGACAGTTATCATAGGGATATATTAAATGCCCAGACAACTGGGAAGAAGAAGAAAGTCACATAGAAGGTCAGACAAAATCTTACTTAAAAAAAAACAACACATAGTAAATTGTCATGTTAGTGACCTGTCTTTGAACAGTTTCTTCAGACTGGTAAGCCTGAGATAGGGTTTTTCTAAGTGTAACATTTTAGTAAAAAATCATTTTGTCATAATGTGCTCTGCTACCTTTGTTTACATGTATATGTGTGTCAGAGTCCTTTGAAATGAAGGTTCACAAACCACAGGCTTAGGAAATCTTTTATCATTTAGAGGAAACTAGTTATGCAAACTCCTGCCTGATAAAAGAGATGCAGGTTTAAGTAATTCCTCATGGGGATTTCTTCACTGTGGTCAGGATGGACTGGTAAAATCTATTTTTAGAAGGAAGGGCACTAAGAAACGTCTAGTGTTCATAAAGTTTTCCTGAAGTGTGGATATGTGTGTGTGTACAGCATTATAAATACTAATGCAGCAGATAGGCACTGTAAATTGCTTCTTGCTGTAGTTTTTTCCATCACCCCTTAACAGGTGGCCTTCAGTATTTGGACCTTATTAACATCTATTTGAAATTCTTCTTTCAAAACAAAACTAATCCTGAGGAAAGGGTTTTGCCTGAATGCTGTTTTTATGCAGCTATCCCCAGCTGACAAGCATGCTAGGTTATATTTCCAGTTTTGGAGTACTATTCACAGCAACTAGCTAAAAAGTCAGTTTTCAGTTTATCATTCATTGTTTGGTTCAATTAATGTAATTTAAGCTCATTTTACAGCACATTTTCTTTTGGTTGTCAAAACATACATTTGCTAGTCAGTAGACAAAAACAATTGTTTAATAACGTAATTAGTTAAGCTTTGATTTGCAAGACATATGACTTGAAACCATATGATTTCCAGGATTCCAGTAATTATTTTTAATTCAGGCTGTAAAAATTCCCTACCACATTAACCAGCAAGGCTGGGAAAGAAGCCAAAGATGCAGTTTAACTTCTTATGATTGAAAAAATCTTCTTTTCCAAACTCTGTTCAACTCCTGGTTTAGCAGACTTTTTTCTGTGCAGATATTTCAGTATTAAATCTGTGCAGGCTAGTCAGCACAGGATTAAAATGAAACAGAATCTTGCAAATAATGTCTAGACCAGAGCTTTCATGGACCAGCTGCTCTAGGGACACAGTATGGGAAGGTTTAAATGTCTACAGGTCCAATGCAGCAACACGAGGGACTCGGCAAAGCAAGGCATTGTAATCAGTGGGTTAGCAAAGGCTACTTTGAAAAAGCTGGCTGAATTCAGCAGATATCAACAAAACCAAGACATGTTGCATTTCATGTCCTGCCTTGAAGACTGTGCTAGAATGCCTTTCGCAGCTAATGAGAGCTCCCTTAGTTCTATTGCACATACATACTTCATCAATGTTTATTGCTCTTACTCTTCCTACTGTACCTCAGCTTTGGTTTCCCCCAGCTAAATTAAAAAAAAACCCACAACTGTATTTTTATTATTATTATTCTTTACAGGAATAGCATCTATTTTTAGGGAAATATTAAAAACCGAGTACTGAACCTTTGGTTATAAGTCGGCAACTCCTCAAGTGTTCAGGATGTACAGATAACAAACCTTTCCTTCGGCTCTTTCAAAGATAACATTCGGAGATGTTATCTCTCCTGTGCAAGAGAAACTCGATGTCAGCCAACAGTACTCGTTTTAAGCAACCCAAAGGAAGCAACTACTCTGGATTTGAAGCAGAACTGCTCAACTTCTCTGTGAGATTTTCAGTACTCAAAGAACTTAAAGTGAGACCCCAATTCCTTGCACAGGAAGAAAGGACTGCTTTTTGATACATAGTCATTAAGCATATTTGTAAAAATAACATCATAAATACCTTTTGATGTAACCAATTAAATTTCTGCTGCTAAACTGGAGGAAAACAATTTCTGTTTTCAATAAGCACTATGTCCACAGATATGTATCTTAACCAGAAGCCAGGCAAATTCAGTTGATTCATGTAGAGCACACACAAATGAAAAGTTGCGCAGAACTCTACCTATGAATGCATGATTTCCATCCATGCCCATACTACTCAGCTGCATTTTTTCTAAGCCCACTACAAAGGAAGAGGAAAGTGTTCGCTACTTCCAAAATTTTTAAGCAAGTTGATTTTATGTACTCACACTCACTCACTCACTCATTCATTCATAGGCTTTATTCACTCACACACTCACACCCACTTACAAGCATCATACAAGTATTCCCATGTAATTTGCTCACAGACAACAGGGGACAATGGCTGTCAAGACATCTCTGGGGCTCTTCTTGGTTGGCAATGAGGAACCGGTGTTTGAACAGATCTTTCGTTTCCTTAAGGCATTGTTGGCTGTGATGGGGTCGCCCTTACTTCAAAATTTTGTTTACTTCATAAATCTTAGACCATATTGCAGCTTTCCCATGTTTGTAATATATGTTTGAAGTATTGGCCTGTAGTTAAATTTCATGAGGGAAAAAGAAACGGTAAATGGAACATGTTGCAACCATGTCACCATCGCCTTGGTGTGAAGGTGCAGGGACTTCTGTTGGCAAGACATCTGCACTAGGGTCTTTTCTGAGTGCAAGCCATATGATCTCAACATAAACATCACTTTCCTCAATCTTACTGCTGGGGATGGGGGGCTGGTAATAGTGTCCTAGGGTCAGGGTCCCTCAGTGTCAACACAGGCCATTCTTTCAACCTTGCTATTGTTTTTCTTCTGGTGCTTGCACACACTTTCCTAATTCCATTGACACTTCATTCTTGTCAATCTTAATCTTTCTCTTAGCAGTCTCTGCAGCTTTACAAAAGTTGACAAGACTTTCAAAATAGGGAGGTTTTCTCATGCACTTCAGTCCTTCTAAACATTGGCCAGGAGTTTGTTGATGGTTAGAAGAGCATTTCTTATTCTACCTGTCTTGGAATAGGTCTACCTATTTTATTTTATTTTATTTATTTTATATCTTACTGGTGCCCCTCTTTCAGTTCAAAATTAATTAAATAAACACCTTGTTTATTTAAGTTCGATTTTCCATGTTACATTTTTGGTTTTAACTCATACTAAGACTTTACCCTTTATAGTCTAAAAGACCAATTCATAACTCACTTTTCATCAGCAAAGATTATTATGAGTTTCTAACTCCATTTTCTTTTCCCTTAATTATTAACAACTTAGGGCCAACACCACCAGAATGCATGCAATCTGTTGCCAGGTGCTTTAGCTTTGATGATGATGATAAGGCATGGCAAATCTCTCAGTGAATTTGCATGTTAAAGTACAGTATAGATACAAGTCTCACTTATAATCAAAAAGATCCTCTTCAATGTCAGCAAACTTTTATGAATCACGTAAGCTGGCAATCTAAGACACACTAAATACACTAAAATGTTCCTTCTCTCAGTAAAATAAATTTGAAAAATCTGTGTTAAGAAGATTTTTAGCATGATATTCTTGCTTCCCTCAACTCCAGGCAGCCCAGCTGCCTTTGACTTGTCCTCTTTAATTTTTGCAAGTGTGGGAAAAGTCTTCACGGCTGTTAAAAAAACCAAAATGTCTCTCCATTTTTTTCCAGTTTTAGATAGTATCTGAATATCACTTTTTTACTGTATTGGCTGAGCAGAGATGAAGAAAAGTGCTTGAATTTATGCATAAAACTTCTCAAAATGCATTTTGTGATAAAGTGGTTTATGTTATTAAGAATTGTACAATTATTACTACACATCAGTTTCATTATGTAGCTTATTTTAAGTGGGGCAGAATATTTTAATAGTCCAAGAAAATACATATTTTATAACTTACAAATGGAGATATATCTTCAATTTTTTTCCATAAATTATGCATGAATGATTTTAAGCTCCATTTAACTAATGTGTTTTGGAAAGTCTTTGCAACAGTAAATGCAACAAATCTCAGGCAAGATGGGAAGTAATGCGTGAGTGTGGTTAAGAGTAACTTTTCATTTTGCTGTTCAAATTTTGGACCAAGTATTTTTTTATGTAGATAGTCTCAGGGTTATTCTGGAATGTGATAGAGTGATCACCAGGTATAAAACTGCAAACTATGTTAGAAAATAAAAATGTCCAAACATCATAAACTACTCACAATGTATTTTCTAAAGGAAAGAGAAGGGTGTGCATCCTTAAATCGACTAGGAGAGCCTCTGGGAACTGACTATCAGCTGCCATACAGATGGATGCAACAGAGAGTGTTGCTGTCCTGAACTGAGATCTGCTAAACAGAATGAAAGATGGCAGAAGTGACTGAGAAGCAGCAGGGGTTATCTGGTACTGCCCAGTGCAGGTAAGATTAGTCTAAAGTCTCAGAATGCACAAGGTATCTGGGCCTGCAAGAGCACAATGCCCTCTGCCTGTCTCTCACAGAGCTGCTACGCAAAGTACATCATACCTTTCCTTTGATGTTATCCAGACACAGATCAGCAGTGCCAGGGACTGCAGGCTTGTCCCCATGCTTTCTGAATTCAGTGGGAAGAAGCTTGGTTCCTAAACTGAACAAAGAACAACAAATGTAACTGCAAGTAATTGATGAGACCCACTGAAAGCTCCTTAAAGATGCTAATAGTAATTGATCTACTCAAAACAGGGAACATTGTCGCATCAGAGGCAGATTGCTAAGGCTTCAAAACTGCAGACAAATTCCTGAACCCAGAGTCATCCCACTTAACTCAGGCATCTAACTGAATGGAACCAGCTCAGGAAAATAGCATCCCAAACGTTCCCTTATGATCAATATTCAGAGCTAACCACCTCCATGGAGCAATTCCGCACATGTAAGATATTAACCTGCCAATGCCGGGCTTCCTGAAAGAGAATTAATTTTTACAATAGACCATAGACAAAAATTAAACCCAGTTCCAGACAGAGGGAAGAGAACCCCAGTTCTGCTCCATCCCTTGTCAATTTGTAAACCACTCACTGAGAAATATGCCCTCTTTCACCTATTTCTAGGCCTGTGTTTTTTTCACTTGTGACTACTCAGAAGTTCATTTTCAAGAGTCAGAATGAAGCCTATTTTTGCTTTGAATACAGCAGGTTTTGTTATTAGGACATAACTCTGGGACTTGATGGAGCAGCTAATCCTGGAAAACATTTGCAGGTGCATTCAGGACAAGAAAATCATCAGGAGTAGTCAGCATGGCTTCACCAAGGAGTAGTCATAGTTGACCAACTTGATAAATTTCTAAGATGAAATGACTGGCCTGGCAGATGAGGGGAGAAGAGCAGATATTGTTTACCTGGACTTCAGTAAGGCCTTTGACACTGTCTCCCGTAAGATCCTCATAGAGAAGCTATTGATGTAGGTGCTGCATAGGCGTCAATGAGGTGGACCAAAAAGTGGCTGAACGGCCGGGCCCGGAGACTCGTGATCAGCAGCATGAAGTCTAGTTGGAGGCCAGTCACTAGCGGTGTACCCCAGGGGTCAATACTGGGTCCAGTCCTGTTTAACACCATGGGGCAGAATAATCTGATCAATGTGTTACTGTGCATAAAGTGACATAATGACACTGTTGCTGTCAATGCTGAACTTTTGAGGCTTCTCTGGCAACCGGTGCAGTGTCCACTGAGAGTGTAACAGCAGTCCTTTAAGCAGGTAGAAGGCACCCACCTTTGCAGAACAGGTTCTGCTGGCCATTTGCAAGTTAACTAATTGCAGACAGGGTTATCAGGTTTAGGAGACGTGTCCTAAGGAATAAGGAATTCTCACCAGTAAGTATTCGTACATAGAACTTACACTGCATCTGAAATTAGTTAACTTGGCAAGTAATGGCCAAATATTGCTCCGTTTTCTCAAGAGAAAGCCTATGAGTTTAAATAAGTGTTTTATGCAAGAGTTGCAAAGTTTAGTCCTCTGTGTTTCCATCAGCAACATTTTTGCCATCAAATGCTGTGTTACTGCCTAGCAAAATTTGTGGATCTGGAAATATTGTCAACATAAACATTTTTTTAATGTTTGAAAGGCTAGCTTGATCTATTCTGTTTTCAGATGTTATAACAAAAAATGAAAAACTAGGAGAAGTGTAACATTATACTTTACATAATTGGTAGTACTGAAGTGAAAACGAAGTTATACAGTCATCTTCATTTTAAAATCCTGAACGTTACTATTCATGGAAAAGTGGGATTGAAAACTGAAATCCAGATAGTAGAAGAAATATAACACATGCAATGGCAATGCACTATTTATTATGTGTTAAATTGCCCCATTAACGTGACTTTTTCTGACCTTGAAATACCACACGGAAGACAAAACAGTAGTTCTGGCTCAATGCTTGTTGATTTTTGCATTTTGTGTGGAAAATAACATGGTATCTGGGAGATCTCGCCATTATAAGTGTATCTGTTGTAACTCCTTGTCAAGAACATACATTCAGCATAATCTTCAGATAAGTAATGTATGAAAGAAAGGTCAAGTAAACAATATGTGAGCAAGAATAGACTAGAGATTTATCTAACATTCAATTTCCTAGGATGAGAAAAATATCTGAGGATTAAAGGATTATAAATTAGGTGTGCAAATTACATGTCAGCTCTGCAGGTAACTGGTTTTAAGATCCAAAAGCAAAAGTCACCACTATCTGGAATGTAGACCTTAGGTTTGCTTTCTTGTACCACTGCCAGATCAGGCTAATATGTATCATAAAGCCTGTTTTTTCCCAAGAAAAATAAAACAGTAGAAGGTTTGGTTTTTTTAATGCCTCTGCTATAATTGATGATTGAGCTCCATCCTATCCAATTTATAATCAACACAGTATTATCCACCTTAGTATTGTAATTTAGCTATGTATTCCAGCGTGAATAAATTAAGTGACTAAGAATTATGTCAACAATATTCAGTGTTTTAGTGCTGTGATCATAAAGAGATGAATGAAAAATTATGGAAAGTTACAGAAATATTTTACAACTAATTATTCATTTTATTACCATGGATGATGGGTGTTGGTGGTTGATAATTTCATTTGTTCTCTCCATGCAGTAGGAAGTCAAATCCAAGAAAAGTAGCAGTTCTGAGGAGCATTTGGCTGATTTGCTTATATTACTCCCCTTCAAAGGCGAAATTAACTTCAAGAAGTTAGATACAGTGTATGACAACAAATGGGATGTAGCCAAGGCAAATGTTCTAAGCATATTGAGTGGATATATTCAGGTTTCAGGGAGGCGGTGTCAACTTCACTGAGTATTTATTCAGATGCTTATAAAATGTTAACAATTTACTCAGACCAGAGTCCTATGTAGTAGACACAGAAGTAGTAAAACTAGCAACAAAACCTTTTGTTTCGTATCAAAACTACAAATTTCAAAAACACTTGCTCATAATCTTGCAGCATTAATATTACAAGTTAAAGCTTCAGTCCACCTCCTAATTCAATACTAGAAAGGTATTATGTGGCTATGTATATTTATGTATCTCTGTGTGGGAGGTGGAGAGAGTGTGTCTGTGCATGCACATTTGCCTGCATATAAAATAAAAGGTACATATATCCTTGTAAAGGACAGTTTAAAAAATAGTGACATAGTGCTATTTATTTTAAACTCTTAAATAAAATCTTGAATATAAATATATTTTTGTATATAAATATCTCTTCAATAACAGATGAGCGCCAATATCTTATTCTGGACCAAAAGCACACAAAGGCAATGCCAGTAACAAGGCATTTCATTTAAATATGAATTATATTCCCTCTCTTCTCCAAGAAAATTATCTAATTTTTAAATTTAATTTTTTACTAAGGAAAGTATTTGTAGGTAACAGTAAGAACACAGTTTGCCAATGGTATTTTAGAAGAGTTTTTCACAGTGAGAGTGGAAGATATTAAAGACATTAATTATCCTCAGATTAAGATATGGATTTATAGAGGATATAAAAATCAATTTACTGAGAAAATGTGAAGTAAGTGTGACTGTTGGATACATATCTTACACTACTTCTTTTGCTGTCTTAAATTTTACTGTAACATGCAAGAACTGTGATTATTTTCTAATATGAAATTGGTATACTGTTATTCCTATTTAAAGTGAATTATTTGGCTTCCTTAAAGTCCTTTAGAACTTTTATTTCTAACTGGAATAAGGTCACCTCTTCACCTCTGACTTTTCTAGCCAAGATATGTCTGATCTACAGAGTTATAACAAGTAGTACCCCTTTCAATTAACATATATGTTAATATGTCAACAATGAATTGAATATAAGAGTAATATTGTTCTCTTTCCCCTGTCTCCTCTATGACATTAAAAAAATTTTAGTTCATCATTCTACACTTAGCAAACCATATGGGTAACTTTTTTCTGTCTTACCATGCTCTACTGACACCCCTGAGTTTTGTATAATATTTCTTGGACCTAAGAGGGGATAGGATGACAAGAAACTCTTGACATACCATCACAACAATGAGTGTAGAATTGAGATTCCCTAGTTACCCGATACTTGCATGAAGTCAGAATATTACCATATTACTAATAGTAATAGCAGAAGTTTTTGAAAATGGCGAGCATGTGTTTAGCATTTTGCTTTTACCCCTAAAGACACCCCAGTGTGAAGCATTTTGTAACTACACCATTGTTCAAATCTCACACTCAGTGAAGCTCTTTATAAAGGTTCCGCGTCTCATATGAACGACTGAGCCTAAGAGGTCCAAAATGCTTGCCCTGTGGCAGAAAAGGATCAGTTGCAAACTGCAACATATGTGAATGTATTTATACACACATATAGATACATATATTCATTTGTCTATGAAATAATTCCTCATGTAACATAAATAAAAATAGTTGCTCTCTCCAAGTAGACTTATCTAAATATCACATAATAACTGAGCAGTGCTGTTAAATTAATTTTTCATGCCAAGAGTGGGAATACCTTGGAATGTATTTTCCTCATAATCTGTTTTTATAAACTGGGTTTTACAAATCCTTTAACTGAATATAAGGAATGTTTTGCCATATTGCATCAATTCTATAAAACCTTGTTTCTTAAAAAATAAGAATAAAGTAATATGCACATAACAACTCTCCAAGAAATCATAGACAGAGGTAAAAATCATGTTTCTTCCTTCCACTAATTAAACTTCAGGTTTAGGAAAGAAGACACACGTCTAAAGCTGTAGCTTTATTTTTACTAATAATGAACACTTTCACAGCACATTTGATCTGTAGTCTGTAAGGCAGTTAAGCATCTTTATGCTCTCCTTTTGCTGGGGAAACAGAAGTGCAGAGAGGATGCCATCACCTTCCCCCTGTCTGCAGAGCCGGGCCATGGCACAGGGGCAGCTGGTGCCCAGATCCTCATCCCTTGGTTGCTAAAGCATTCTGCCTCCCAAGAAACAATTTTTGGAGGGTGAAATATATACTGTGCCTATCAGTATATAAGATTGTTTTTATTGATCTTTCTTGTGACACAGTTTTGCTTTAAGAAAAAAAGAGGAAACCATTACAGCCAGTGAGTGTCTAGTGGATCGTCTTTGAGAGGCACTCTAAGATAAGGAAGATCTCAGAAACACTTCCTAACTTACCTAATAAATTCATGAAGTAACACTTATCATCCACTTTTATTAATGGTACAAATGCAAATGTAGATTTCACGTCAGAAATGGGCTAAGTACAGGCTAAACACAACACAAGCTGTGTTGAGCTTAGAGCTTTGGGATCAAGTAGAACAGCTCATATCTAAACAATTCATACTCCACCTTAATGTGTCTTAAACCCCTGTACATGGCAGGTAATACTTTGTTATTAAAAATCTAATCTACTTCATTTATGCTTTTATCTCTGTAGTAAATTACTGACAAATCGTTCAGATAGTCTTTTAAAAGAAGAGATTGAATATATAAGAACAAAAAAAAATTGCAAGTGTTCGGCTTTGAGAGTATTTCTGTAATCCATAGATTTCTTGATGCCATGAAGAAAGAGAAACTGGTGGGAGTTTTTAACTCCTTGGTGAGAAGCAATTTACTTATACAATTATTAAGTGAACAAAGGACAATCAGAAGATAATACTGACATTTAGAATTTAGAATCATAGAATCATAAAATCATTTAGGTTGGAAAAGACCTTTAAGATCATCAAGTCCAACCACTAAGCTAGCACTGTCAAGTTCATCACTAAACCATGTCCCTAAACACCACATCTACACATCTTTTAAATACCTTCAGGGATGGTGACTCAACCACTTCCTGGGCAGGCTGTTCCAATGCTTAATAATCCTTTTGGTGAAGAAATTTTTCCTAATACCTAGTCTAAACCTTCCCTGACACAATATGAGGCTATTTCCTCTTGTCCTATCACTTGCCCTTGGGAGAAGAGACCAACACCCACCTCGCTACAATCTCCTTTCAGGTAGTGGTAGAGATTGACGAGGTCTCCCCTCAGCCTCCTCTTCTCCAGGCTAAACAACCCCAGTTCCCTCATCCGCTCCTCATAAGACTTGTGCTCTAGGCCCTCCACCAGCTTCATTGCTCTTCTTTGGACACGCTGCAGCACCTCAATGTCTTTCTTGTATGAGGGGCCCAAAACTGAACACAGTATTCGAGGTGCGGCCTCACCAGTGCTGAGTACAGGGGGGCGATCACTTCCCTACTTCTGCTGACCAGGGCAGAACATTTGTCATGTCCTTTACAATACACAAGTACAGGTCTACTTTGCCCCACATTTTCCATGAACCTTTTACTCTCTTCTTCCTTACCACCATGCTCTCGCCTTTTTCATCTTCTAGCATCAGCACCACCATAGCACCCTCAGGCCTTCAGTGTAGTATCTCCACTTTTCTGTTACCCACCCAAATTCATTCCCAGCTGCTCCTGATGTTGTCAGTTCTCCTCATCCCCTGCACTTTTTGCTTCTTTAAATTCTCCTGTGACTTTATGAATGCCCCTCAGCTCACACCCTTTCTTCATTTGTTGAGCAAGACGCAATATGGGAAATGCATAGGATGGATGAATGGTCACATTAACTGCATAGACCCATAAGCCAAGCCATATTTCCCCAGTGAATCATGCTGGACGGGACATGTGCTCAAAATTTTAGAGGCATCCACTACCACAGAACAGAGGTTTCAGAGTCCAGTCACAGATCCAGCTCCTCCAGCAGCATCCTTAACACACCCAGGCTCTCATTTCAGCCACACTACATAATGCACCTCCTGAAAACTCTGGGTTCAAATTTTAGTGTGTGAATCTTGCAGACCTGATGGCACAGCCCTCTTCTTGTCCATATAGACCTGCAAGTATTTTTCAAAGCAGTGTATGGAGATAAAATCCGATGTTACCTACAATATCCCACTATTCCACACATCAGCCAGGGAAAAGACTGAAGTAGAAAAGGGAACTAAGTAGTACCATATGGTTAACGAGTGAATTTGTTCACTTTGTTTCTGATTTGTTGCACGAGTAGAAGTGCTGGGACATCCTGAATACTCTGTGGGTGCTCTGTGCAGCTAATCAGCATGTGCCTAGCAAGTCTAGTTAAGGACAGTTTTAGCAGATCCACAGTGTGTGAGCAGATGAGCTCTGCAACACCTACACTGTGATCAACACATTCACAATGCAAGTGCCTACCCAAGGGCAGTCAATTGCACCAGCTGAGCGTGGAAAATATAGATGACCTCAACATAGACAGCAGTCATTTGTCCTGCCACTGTTTTGAGTGGACTGCTGGGCACCCAGAAACCCCAGAGAAAATGAATAAAGTTGGTAGGAGACCAGGAGGTGAGACATAAAAGCAATCAGCTACTGCCAAAAGCAGCAACATTAGCAGGTGCGTATTCCCTCATCCGCTCCTGAGGCAACCTGGATACGGTCATGGTAAAGTTAGAGGCAGGACACAAGCTGCATCACAGTAATTGCTGTACAATAGAAAATCTTGTATTCAGTCTTTGCCTCAAGCTACTATGATTCTCACTACAGAGTAAAAAAAGTAGTTAAAAGCTAAAGTAGGTACTAGAAACATAGACATCAATTCTGTTCTTTGGCAAAATTACTACATAGCATCTAGCTAAAGTTCTTCATGGCTGTCTAAGAGAAGAATCTGGCCTATTGTGTCTCTCACAAGTATTTGTCTTATGCTCTCCATGCTTATTGTTTCACCTTTTCAGATTGCTTTTCTTTTTATTTAGAGTTCACCCTTAGACAGATCTTAGTAAAAACCACCTGGCACAGTATGGTCATAAATATTTTTCAGCATTTGTTTTGTTAGATTATCCATCAAGATCATTATGATATTTCCTATTTTCTTTATCAGAAGGAGAACTGGGATGGCAAACTCCATAACACATTAGCATACATGACTTGGGTATTCATGCACATATTTTACAAATAAATGACACATATTGAAATGTAACAGAGCATACAAAAAATATGGTAATGTACTAAAAGATATAGTATCTCTTTTTTAAAGCATGAAAATTGTGTGTTTGTCTCAATAGGTTACAAAAAGATGGAGTGTTGTGTTCAGCACATTTCTTCAGAGTTTCCAAATCTGCCTGATGGGAATTCCATTACCTGCACCAGCTGTACCGGTGACCTCTTTGACTTCCACTTG
Source organism: Opisthocomus hoazin (assembly GCF_030867145.1). Lineage (NCBI taxonomy): Eukaryota > Metazoa > Chordata > Aves > Opisthocomiformes > Opisthocomidae > Opisthocomus > Opisthocomus hoazin. Next base: position 38,502,831 of record NC_134421.1, read on the forward strand.
CCAGGCTCTGAATATATGAGGCAGTGATGGCATGTTTTTAAAATAAATTATATGCAAATATGGACATATTTGACATGTTGCTATAGCACCTATTTAAAATGTATGCTATCTTGTTTAACCCTTGCACCCATAATTTTCAAGTGTTTCAAACTGTCTATGCAATAAAATGGTTTTATGTCTTTCTCTTGCTTAATCTACTTCACTCTTTTTCCTTTAATCAGAAGCAATTAAGATTTATTCTCACCTGTAATTATGAGTCTTTTTTGTTTCATTTCACTGTGAAAAGTTACTATTGTACTCCTAAGGCTGAATTTTCCAGGCACTGAATGTTTACTTCCCACCCTAGGTGCAAAAACTGAGGAAGATCTTGAAAGCCTGCCACATTAGGAGCCTTATTATACAAGAAATAGGATACGTTTCTTATTTTAATATAAACATAGCACACAAAATATTCTATCTTCTGTCTCTGTCTCATTTATTTCAAAATACAAAAAATGAAAGCATCCATTACATAACATTTCAAAGATACACTTAAGGCCCGTGTTGAACAATGGCCAGGAGTTGAATTGGTTTACAGTCATTTTCTATCTGAGAGCAACCACACGCTTGAGGCATTCACCCTATTACACAAAAGACAAAACGCTCCTTTCCTAGCACTATGAATAACCTGTATAATAGGCCCGATTTTAAGAAGACATATACCTAAATCCAGGTGATTTCCTTGGATTTCAAGTGGCCACATGAGTGTGGTTTTGAATGAGGATGTGTGCCCCCAATGAGGTTATGGTTGATCAATACAGTACAAGTTAATGAAAATGTAGCGTGCCCCAGCAAATGGACCAGCCCATGGAAAAAGGCTCTGTCCCTCCACTGGAAGATGGTCTGTGGAAAGACTTCTGAAAGTTTACCAAGTGACAGGAATAAAGGGGTAAAACCTCTTTAGTTTCTTGAATTCTGCCTATGATCTTTTTCCATTTCCAGTAACTAATGTTGCTATGCTCAGAATTTTGTCTACAAGAAAAGGGAAAATGCATCTTATATATAAAGCCAAGAATTTGCTCAAAACCATAACAGTGTAATCCAAGAAACGTTATTAATTTTAGATCTAATTATTTCAGAAACAGAAAGACTACTTTTCTATTGGTAAAACTTTCATTAATAATAATAATAATAATAATGTTAACATTTTTATACACTTTGTTTCCACCCCTTTTCCCAATGTTATATACACCCTACCCCAGCTCCTGCAGGTCCTGAGGTCGGGGTTTTCAGCCTTGTGGTAGTGGTGGGTGTTATGATGAGTGTCACTATTTGGAGTTCTTCACTGGGAAGAATATGATTTTTCTGTTGGTGGTGTCTTCTTCCTCACTCTATGATATACCTGAGGGCATTTTTGTATGTTTACTGACATATTTTTACGCTTTGTTCTTTCTCCACAGATTTGAAATGCCATAGTACAGCTAAATTTACAATATACAGTGTCCTCTACCTATGTTAGATATTACTTATTTGTTCTCTTTATTATCCCTAAACAGTCTTGTCCAGCTCCAGGCCTTCCTTTCTTTTGGTGAGCACTGGTGAGTTGTTTACAGCTGTGGGGTCTCCAGTGCCAGCCTGTGCCTACCTCTTATCATCCCATATCTGCCCTCCTCTGTGCCGCATGCTCTGTCTGCACTTCTTGATGCTGCTGCTGTCCTACCACTATCCTACCAGGCTGGTATTTCTGTATACTACATCTTTATGGCAGTCATAAATAACCTCATTCCACGTAGAGCAACTGCTTATTATTGTTATCTCAATAAAACTATGATCATACTCTACAAAGAAAAAGGAAAGCAGAACAAATTAGCCACAACCAACCTGTCATTAGGAAAATTGCTGTTAAAGCTAATCCAAGCAAAACAAAAACAGTTCAGACAGGGTAAGTCTGACACACCTCTGTCCCGGGTCTTGCAAACTCCGTTGGAAACCTGTGGCCAGATTCTAACAATGTCAATATTGCTCTGCAGGTCTGCAAGGTCACAGAGCTAAGGGCACGTTTTGTAACTATATCTCATGAAAAACCACCAGATCTTACTTTCATTGTGCATCATGGCCATTGCCTCAGATGACTCTGCATTGTATCAAATCCCCCTACTGAATTATAGTCTGGCTAACTCTCAGGCTCTGGATTTTAAGAAAGCTCTTCTGATCGGCATGCAGAATGCATCCTGACCTAAAACACCCCGTTGCTGCCTAGAGTCCTCTTTTGTCTCCAATATGCAGTCTGTGAGAGACCTGCCTCCTTGCTGCTGCATCAGCCAGGACTAGGAATTTGCACAGTAAAGCAAAGACAGATGCTCCAGGGAACCTTGGGAAAGAATTAAAAAGGAACTGTGGTGGGGCAGAAATAGGACATAAAAAGGGCTTAAGCAGGTTTTAGGAATAGGATAGTGGGAAGCGCAGGAGGTGACAAAGATTCTGAACTCTCAGGAAGGGAACAAACATGATCAGCAAGAAAGCAGCTCAGTGTCTGTTACATACGAGGGAGGGAACACATAAATGTAGAATCAGCAACATGTTCATCTTCAGCTTCATAAACCATATCACTGTGAGAAGTATAGGGTTACTTTACACACCAGATGCCTAATAATTTTCATGAAATGGCTAGACAAAATGTCAGATTTATTGCCTACACTAACTGCAACAAACTCTACACATCTACTCAAGACCTGAAAGATAATAGATTTCCTCTGGCTATCACTAACCCTCTACTTATATTTCCCGGCACTGATGAATTTAAAAAAAGTATTTACTTTTACTCTTAAAACTGTCAGGCAGTAATAATTCTAATCTAAATTTACAAAGATCAAGTAACTACTTATGGAAATTGTTCTATAGGTATTGCAGAAACTGTTCATAGTTTACAACGGTCCAACAAACACAACAAGACACTATGCTAGCAGACCATAAAAATGAAGTAAAAACTTGAGATGGCTACTATGAATTTGAACTATTGATAGCAAATCAGTCCTTAGCCTAGTGTTATCTAGAAAAGTGACTGTAACATTTTTATTATGAAGTCTAGATATAGCAAAAGTTTTGCACAGTTTGATACCTGAAAGTGAAAACCATAATTCTTTAATTTACTTTGAAAAACATTTTTATTTTCCATCAAAAACCAGCTGAAATGTCCAAGGATTTATTTGCCTTTAAAAGTAGCTTTGAGCAACAGCAGTAATCCCTTCTTAGATGGAGAACACTGCAGCTACCTGTAAACAAATTGCATTTTCCACACATGACAAGGCAACTCAGTATAATGAAACCCAGATGTTAGACTAATTTCTAATTTAACCATAAATGAAGAAAAGAGAAATATTAATCCTCAATGCAAGTTGTTGTGGTATTACAGAATCCATCATAATGAAGAAACGACCCCACTTTGCACAAAGGTTAACGGTACAAATGACACTGCATTGACAAAAATGTTAATGAGTTTGTGTGGCAGCAGGTAAGCAAGCACTGGCAGAAGGCAGCTATTGTGATAGGCAGATAATTACAATGGAAGTCGTGTCTTTGGTAATGACTAGGATTCACATCACATATCTTTTCAGTCACAATACAATTTTGCTAGCTCTGTTTATGGTAATCTATGGGATTATTTGACAGCAAGGTGACACTTTGACTTTGGAGCAAATTTCTTTCATAGACAGCACAATTACTGATATTGTGACATTCAATTAGATACATCACTGCTGTATAATTTTGATTTTAGAAAATACACAAACATAAGGTATATTTCTCATTAGTACATGAAGTTCTTTGGTTCTCAATTTGGGTTTCATCATGCTAAATGCTTTTGTTTTACTAATGTGTAGCAGTTGGTAGAAATTTAACAGCTGTGAGTTTTTAGCAATTCAACTTTAGGATTAATAAAGAAAAAGGAAAAATTATGCATTTAAAATATATGTAATTGTCTTAAAGAGAAGGAATATAGATTTCCAGGCAAAGCTAATCTGTGTTATAAACTCTACTACATAACAAGTATGCAATATGCTGTTCAAAAGGGAATTCTCTGACAGTAGTTAGTTACACATGTTATATCGTATTCTAGACCAAATCCCCTGCTAATCTAGCTATCTCAGTAACAGAATTATAGAATCATAGAAGGCTTTGGGTTGGAAGGGACCTTTAGAGGTCATCTAGCCCAACCCCTCTGCAGTGAGCAGGGACATCTTCAACCAGACCAGGTTGCTCAGGGCCCCATCCAGCCTGACCTTGAATGTTTCCAGGCACGGGGCCTCCACTACTTCTCTCGGCAACATGCTCCAGTGTTTTACCACCCTCATTGTGAAAAAATTCTTCCTCATATCCAGTCGAAATCTACCCTTCCTTAGTTTAAAACCATTGTTCTTTGTCCTACAGGCCTTGCTAAAAACATTTTCCCAGTGTTTTCTGTAGGTCCCCTGGAAGGCTGCAACAAGGTGTTCCTGTAGCCTTCTTTTCTCCAGGCTGAAAAACCCCAACTCTCTCAGCCTTGCCTCACAGGAGAGGTGTTCCCAGCCCTCAGATCAATTTTGTGGCCCTCCTCTGGCCCCTTTCCAACAGCTCCATGTCCTTCTTGTGCTGGAGGCTCCAGAGCTGGACGTAGGACTCCAGGTGGGGTCTCACCAGAGCAGAGTAGAGGGGCAGAATCACCTCCCTCGACCTGCTGGCCACACTTCTCTTGATGCAGCCCAAGATATGGTTGGCCTTCTGGGCTACAAGCACATATTATCAGCTGATGTCCAGCTTTTCATCCACCAGTGCCCCAAGTCCTTCTCGGCAGAGCTGCTCTCAGTCCCTTCATCCCCCAGGATGCCAATCTCACAAAACAGCTACAAATAGGAAGATACTCAGGTTAAGCATCAAATCTCTGTTACTCTTTTCTCCCTTCATGGAAGGAATGTGAAATAACAGGGAGAGGACAAAACTGACAGCAAAGATGGTTATTAGCTCCTGAAGTTCCACCACATCCTTGGTCCATGGCAATAAGCAGGGTCTTACTGTGCGCATTTTGCTGCAAGACTAGAGACTACAGCACCCCATCAGTAATTACATGTAAGTAAAAAGTGTTCTATAGTCACAAGTGATTAAAGAAGTACTTTGGCAAAGAGACAGCAGTTTTTAAGAAAAATGGTTTCTGTTTGAAATTATTCAAGAATGCTTTGTGCAAACAAACTTTGGCTTCTGGGATGCTCATCAGCATTTTCTCCTTATGTTTCATATGCATGTTTGAGTGTCTGAACTTGTGTGACTAGTCACCTAAAGCACACTTTGTTACTTCAGTTCTTCCACTGGCTGACCTAATCTTCCATAACTGCCTCACGTAACATCTCTCTTGCTTCATAAAACTATATCTTCACAAATACAACATTGTAAATATTAATTTTATGGAAGAAACCTAAATAAAGGAGAATATAAGAAGGGGTATGAATATAACAGAAGCAAAAACTTGTTTAGAAATGTTGTGGTTTAGCCTGCCCGGACACCAGGTACCCACCAAAGCTGCTCTATCGCTCCCCCCCCCCAACTGGACAGGGCAGAAGAATATGACAAAAGGCTCGTGCGTCAAGATAAGGACAGGGAGAGATCACTCACCAGTTACTGTCATAGGCAAAACAGATTGAACTTGGGGAAATTAGTTTAATTTATCACCAATCAAATCATAAAAGTGTAATGAGAAATAAAACTAAATCTTAAAAACATCTCCCCCCCCACCTTCTTTCTTCCTGGGCTTAACTTCACTCCCGTATTCTCTACCTCCTCCCCCTGAGCAGTGCAGGGGGACAGGGAATAGGGGTTGCAGTCAGTTCATCACACGTCTCTACTCTTCCTTCCTCCTCCAGGGGAAGACTCCTCACACTCTGCCCTTGTTCCAGCATGGGGTCCCTCCCATGGGAGACAGTCCTTCACAAATTTCTCCAGCGTGAATCCTTCCCAAGGGCTGCAGCTCTTCATGAACTGCTCCAGCAGAGGTCCCATCCATCAGGTTGCAGTCCTTCAGGAGCAGGCTGTTCCGGTGTGGGTCCCCCACAGGGTCACAAGTCCTGCCAGCAAACCTGCTCTGGTGTGGGGAGCACTCTCCACAAGGTCACAGGTCCTGCCAGGAGTCTGCTCCAGCGTGAGATCCCCATGGAGTCACAGCCTCCATCAGGTGCACCCGCCTGCTCTGGTGAGGGGTCCTTCCCAGGCTACAGGTGGATATCTGCTCCACAGTGGACCTCCATGGGTTTCAGGGGGACAACCTGCCTCACCATGGTCTGCTCCACGAGCTGCAGGGGAATCGCTGCTCCAGTGCCTGGAGCACCTCCTCCTCCTCCTTCTTCACTGACCTTGGTGACTGCAGAGTTGTTACTCTCACATCATGTCACTCCTCTCTCCTGCTGCAAATGCAGTTACACAGGAGGTTTTTTTTCCCCTCCTTACATACATTATTACAGAGGCACTACCACCATTGCTGATGGGCTCAGCCTTTCCCAGTGGCAGGCCCATCTTGGAGCTGGCTGGCACTGCCTCTATCGGACACGGGGGAAGCTTCTTGTGGCTTCTCACAGAAGCCACCCCTGTAGCCCCCCACTATCAAAACCTTGCCAGGCAAACCCCGTACAAGATGATAAAAAAAGTTTCTACAATTACAATGCCTTATTATTAGCATGGCTGTCGTCCTAGTAGTGATTCCCCCTCCCCCCCGAGTTGTAGGTTCTAAAATCTAAATTTTATGTATCTGCCTTCTTTGTAACTCTGAATCTATGTGAAACATTTATTACTTCAAGATATGGTATCTAAGCCTTAATCAAAGAACAACATTAAGGAACAATAGCCACACTTACTCTACATGATGTCTGCATCATTCCTTCCACTGAACTTAGGTGTAAACTTTTATACTGAAATTGGATTAGAAAAGTTGGCTTAGGTAACTTATTTATAGTCATGATGTGGAAAAAACAATTTGCTGTCAGTATCCTGTTATTTCCACTTCTGCTCAGTAATCTGTGACTTGAATGAACAAAACCTAAGGCTTTAGTAGGATGAAAATGCTGCTAAGATTTGTTAGAGCAGTCACATTTTCTCTCTCCAAGGAGACAGGTTGCAATCATAATGATCTTACATTTGTAGAGTGGTTTTCACGCCAAAGGACCCCCAAAATGCTTTAAAAACTTGACAAATTACAGGAACCTTACCATTCACCACTGAATTTCAGCAGCCTCTGTTAAGAAGAGGTTTTTAACAACACACAGTTCAGTCTAGTTCACTTTAGGACAAGATATAACTACTATAAAGCAGGAAGAGTCTCAGCGGGCAGACAATAACACTTCAAATGGAAATGCAGAGTCCACTGAAGTCAACATACTACTTAGGAAGTGTGGCACATCGATTTAATGACCTTCCTTTTGTGTTTTGAGAGGACGGTACATCCAATAACTCATTGAGCAAGTCCAAGTGCACTTGATGCACTTAGTGCACAGTTCTTCAAGGTGCTCAGTACTGTGGTTCACAAGACAACTAATGGCAAGTCTGTAAAAATGACATGATTAAATGTAAGTAAGTGCTTAAGTGCTTTACTGATCAGAACTTCCAGAGCTGTGTAAAAGAGTCTGTGTACCTGAGAGCCTAATGTTTACATCTTGAAAGCAGGATTCCTGCAGGAGAGAAACAGAAGCAGCAAGATGGGTTGTCATTTTTCACTGGCACAGTTTACAAGGACAGAAATAGGTAATTCCCCTCTAAATCCTTCCTCTCACCCTTTCCTTGAGAATATGCTTTATTAGGCTAGCTGAAGAGGACAAGGGTTCTCTTAAAAAAAAAAGGGGGGGGGGGGGGGCAGGGACTAAAACATATCAAGAGAAATTTAGACAAAACCTGGGTATCTAAAAAATGGCTACATAGTTGTTAACCTAACTGTAGAGATGGATATTTCTAGACACCTCCAGTGCTGCAGTGAAGAGTGCGTAAGGGGGAGGTCTACCACAAGCACTAGTTTAAGAGGTATCTCAGATGAAAGCAAATGTGCCTGAGGACTGATAACTGCTGCAGCCACAGCTGAGGAAGGCGCATGGTGATGAGACTCTCAGGAGATAAGCAGCATGTCCAAGGGTGTCAAAGAAACAAGAAGGAGGGACACCGCAGGGAAGGGTTATTGTTGGTAGGAAAATCTATTGTCCTAGTGTTTTCCTAAAGTTCACCCATGGGTACCACCCTCAGACAACCTTGGACCATCTGTCCTCAGACACCCTACCTCTGGGACCACATCTGCTGTCTTTTATGTCAGCATTTGGATTAGAATTAGGTTCCTTATATCAAAAATGTCATGAAAGGTGACAGTTATGTGTCTCAAAAAGCATCTACAAAGGCCAGCATGGCAAGACAAAAGCAAACTAAACTCATAATACTGATTTGAAACACTTCCTAAAGTCAAATCTAAAAGAAACATTACAGGAAGTGTTGACATTTACATTTTTCCCAGGTCGATACACACTCTTTAAGACCATAGCACTGCCCATGCAGTTGGTGCCTTACTTCATGGTAATATTTGCAGTGTGTGAGTTACATGCCTAGCCTCTCTGGGAGGTGTTACTGGATTTCTAGAAAATGTCTTCAGAAAAGTCCATTTTCTGCCTAAGATAGGCAATCAAAAAGGATTGTGAACAGCATGATTTCGAAAACCTACCCTTATCAAGGACTCAGCTGCTCAGGATTCATTGACTGAATCCAGGAAGTCTTCCTGAGCCCCTGTGTCGGAAATTTGGAGCATTTCTTCCTTTCTGAGCAAAAGTCTGAGTGGATTTGAAACCAGACTTCCCGCCTCTCAGGGTATGTCCTATCAGACTATTGGTATTCTGAAGAGGAGGAAGTGAACACCCTTGCTTTCTTTTTTTGCGTGAAGTAACTAAAAGTGTACAGGAACCAGGAAGAATTGAAATAATATCCAGTCTCCTTTAGTTAGTGGCTGGTAGACAAATTCACTCTACTGGAGGCATCCAAAGAGCAGAAGAAGGAGGTTGTTATGGTAGAGCTGGCCTTTTAAGTCTGCTCTTACCCAGCAATCAGGGAAAGGAATCGAGATGGAAATGTGTACCTGTGACTTTCTTTTCTTGTATTCCCAGTCTTACAGGTAATTAGTCGCCTACTCCGCGTACCAGATCTAAGGCAGCAGGCATGAAACCTGAGGGTAATATGTATTATGTGATACCCAGGAATGCTTCTCAGATCCCATGAATATTCCATTCAGCACCGCTGTGAATTCAGCTCGGTATCAGCACGAGGTCTGACTGGTAATCCCCACTCCCTGCCACGGTTCCTATGCTAAAGAAACATGTTCCCAAATGGAACATCCCAGCCGCATCAGATCAGCAGGCTACAGCCTGGCGGACCTTCAGCTGGTGCCAACCACAGTTCAGTATGGATGCAGGGAGCATGAGGGCAGCTGAGGAGTGGAGGAGGGCAGTTGCAGGAGCTGGGGTGCAGCAGGAGTCAGGGAGATGCAGGCAAGACACATACACATGCGTAGGTGTATTCATGGGCATATGACCAGAGGTGAGAAGGAAGCTGCATAAAAACAGCACAAGGGGGAAGGGGATTCATGTCCTCATTCACAGTCTTCTTCTGGAAACTCCCAGTTTGCTCCCACTAGACCAGACTGAAGCGATCAGAGTAAAATCTACTGCTGTGGGATTAGGAGGCAGAAACTGAAAGAAGACATTGAGATGAGATACCCCTCATTCTCATGTATGTTACAATAGCAGACTGGTTCCCCAGATACAATTTATTTTCCCTTCTCCCTTGTGTGCATCGGAAATGCGCAGTGGGAGGAGAAGGGGGGAACTAGTAATGAAAGGAAAGGAAGAACAGGCCTCCTTTACTCACAGAATCACAGTATCACAGAATGATAGGGTTTGGAAGGGACCTCTGTGGGTCATCTAGTCCAACTCACACACACACACGGGAGGAAGCTGAGGAGGAAAGAGGGATAAGTATAATGTGTTCATCAAGAAGAAACTCTCTTAAACAAGGAGAAATGAGCAGGATGAAAATGGAGATGAAAGAAAACAATCCAACTGTGAGGCATTTCAGGGAGAGGAAAAGGTGTCCCTGAGGCTGCTCCTCTTTGCACTGGGAAGCTACCAGGTACCAAAGGCTTCCTGCTCCCTCTGCAGCCATCACTCTGCCCAGCTGCCACCCAGCCCTGCCGTGCTTACAGCTTTCTCCCCAGCTGATGCCTATGAGGGGGCATCAGGGGTGTAAATCCAGCAAGCGCTCCAATACTTTTTGTTTAGTGTTCAGTAGAGCAGGAGCTGAAACTAAGATCTCGCTTCATATATGGGTTCCCTACCCATCAACACAGAGTCTTTTGTGCATGCCCTTCTTCTCCTTTTTCTTCTTTCCACCTTCGTTTCAAGGAAAGTGAGAGTAATGGTTTCACTCTCTCCCAAGCTCTGAATGAATTTCTCATGTCCCATTAAAGCACTACATCAAAAAACCCACACTGAATAAAAAGATGATGTAAATCTTTAGTTTTCTTTTTGATCAGGCTTACAGGCAAGCTAGAGGATGAATGCTTGTTAGTGAATTTGGGTGGAGTTCTTGGTCCTGAACTCTTCAGTTCTAGCAAGAGGTAAGACTCCCTGAACATATCCTGAAAAATTCTGAACTTTTCATTGTATCAGAGTTGGATTTTTCTGCTTACTTTTGATTTTTGCTGGTTTTGCTTATAATTGCTACTGTTGTCTAAAATAGTTTTGAAAAACTACTATCAACACATGAAGGCTCCTGTGGTAACTGACACACATCCATGCAACTGAGAACTAGGTACTACAAACCTTAAAAACACATCTGCCAAGAAACTATTCAGTGAGCTGTGTCATGGCTAGTGCTTCTTCTCTAGGAAACAGAAAACACCTAAAGACTCTTTAAATTCTCCTCCTTCATGAAATTATATCTCTTCGCTATTTGCACAGTGATGCTCTTTTTTTCCTTCTTTTTGGTTTTGTCAAAGCTTAGAAATCTTTTAGATAGAAGAGACAAAATGAAAATATAGTAGAAATGCAGTCATGAGGAATAACGAATTGAGCTAATGTGATTTGCACAATCCTGATTACTGATGATGGGTTTTTACAGCTTGACGTTTCAGTCTGCCACACAGACCCCAGCATTTATCGAACTGCCCCTGCAAACAGAGTCACGCTCCAAAAACAGCACAGGTAGCAAAAGTATTTCCATATCTGTTTTGAGGTGGTCTTCAAAAGGAAGGAAATATTCTGCAGAAGCAGAATAATGCAATTGAAATATGTTTAATTTTTAACCTTTTTTAACATTAGTTATGCAAATTTGATTAAAACAGAGATTTAAACCAGAACTGAACTTCACACTGAGCAACAGCTGTGTCTGCTTTGCAGGTGGCTTTCCACAGCAGCACGCTGTTCCACGGTCCTTCAGCTCCCTCTGCTGCTTAATCGTTTCCAATATTTTTCATATTTGCAATGAGCTCATATTTTTAACCTCTTTTTTGATGAGAAAAAATGATGCAGATTAAAATTGCACCTAAAGCATTGAAATGATTGCTTGAATTGATAAACAGTGTGCGCAGAGTTTCATGCAGTTATTGTCCCTCCTTTCGCAGGGAATGACAAAAAGCCCATCAGAGTTTTATGATTGCTTTCTGGTAACTTGTAGTGAGTATATTCTGTCATTACAATTTGACTTGGTGCAACTGTTGCTTAAGCTGACATTTCCTGGTTATGCAATTTTATTTCATACTGATAATTTTTATAAATAATTGTGTCTTTATATAGCTCCGTGTACTCTTTATTATGAACATCTCTTTCAGATGTCTCTGGAACACTTTCTTTCCCAGATTTTGATGGTGTTCATCTATCAACAATGCTAAAGAAAAGAAGCAGCACCTGATACGTTTCTGTATTCTAGTCTTTATTGCCTCATTTTCCATTTCTAAATAGACTTGACAAAGCTATCCCAGATAACAGAGAATTGTATATATTCAAACCATGTGTCAGTCAAAATGCAATGTAAATGCAAACACACAAAAACACACACACACATTCATCCAAGTAGAACTTTGGTTAATAAGGTATAATGAAGGGCAGGAATTATCTGCCAGAATATGTGCAAGAAGTATTATAAAAAACTCAGCATCATACATCATACTGAGCAAAATGGGGATTTTAAAAGCAGTAAAGGCTAAGGGAATATTAACATACAAGATTATGCTGTTCCAAGGCATCTTTGATCCTCAGGGGAATTTAGAAAACCCAGGTGGTCTATATAGATTAAATCAAAGATGGGAAGCTTAGAATTCAACGTGTAATTTTCTCCATAGGTATGTAGGGTATTACATCAATTTTATTTTTGTTTGAATATTCAGCTATGCGATTATGTCAGTCATTGATGGAATTACCCCAAGAAAATAAGATTATGAAACCTTCATTTGAAATTTTGCAAAACTACTGAAAGTGCAGGTTTGGGGAATCTTGGCCAAGACGTTACCTCCTCCAAGACAACTAGGATAACTTTCTGAGGGACCTGCATTAATACTTAGCCCCAGAAGCAATGGTACCTGTGGGTATGCACTATGCTACATCTGGGAATAAATGGAATCCACCCGTAGTCCAACATGAACAGAGCAACTGAGGCTTGAGCAGATCCCTCAGGCACTGTTTGGATGCATTGCTTTGTCCTTTGTGAGGACAGTGCTTACACCTGAATCTTCTCAAAGCGTTTGCTGCTGCTTCGGGAATGGCAACACACTGCTGGTTCTGCTCAGGGGATGGGGAAGCGGCTGTCTTCGCTATCACCTTCTTCCTGCAGCTAGTTCTTGAGTAACACTTTAGGAGCAGGTCCATTGGACTGGAGACTAATTACATGACTGAATACTTCTCAGGAGAATGTTATAGAATGACGGTCAGATCCAAAAGACACAGGCATGTGAAATAAATCAGTGGATTGCAGGGGCCCAAAGCTGCAAACAAGAGTCCCTCAGAGATTGCCTAATTCTGGAGGTACTTGGGAGGACCTTTCCCTTCCAGTCTTAGAGTCTCGTCAGGCACTTGAAGTCTGTGTGTGTCCTGACCTTCAATTACCTAAGCAGTTCAGTGCCTCACCCCTGTGCAAGTCTCACCAGGGAGTCTCCAGCCTCACAGCAGCCAAACCTAGCAGTTACGTATTGCCTGAGAAAGCTTCATACACTGACAGTCCCGTTGTCACAAAATATATAGGGACACAGAACGGGAGAAGGCAACACTGATCATCATGCCCAGTCCTCCGCCACCAGAGACATGAACATGAGCTGCAATTCAGGGTATAAAGGACTGGAGTCATAAAGGCTTTCCCATTGCCAACAAATGTACCACAAGTGGGGACGAGATAGCATTCAAGGTCACGCCAATGAGCTTTATCCCTACAACAAAGACCACCACTTTACATGAATTTCTCGTGTGATTCTGAAGGCTGCTGCTTTCAGGTCTGCCTTTCTCACTCTCTGCTCTGTCCCAGTGTTTGCTACAGGCTCAGGAAGCCTAGCTCCCTACTAACACCCCAGCGTGCAGGGCAGCTCTTACTGCACAGCCATAATTGTCTGCTTCAGCGCCCACATCAGATCTCATTTCCAAGGACCAGACTCACCCAACCCTGCCGCTGTCACAGGTCAGCTCAGCACCAGATTTGTCATACAGGACTCTTTGTTCAGAGCAATAACAGCAGGCTGCACATGTAAAGCTGTGCACTAGTGCCCGAACAGCACAAAATACCATCCAGCTGCTCAATAGCTTAACTCCAAAGAGTACATCAACATCTCTATTATGTGCATTTGATTAGGTCCTTATGTATTATATCACACCATTTATTCTGCCATTTATGGTTTCCTCCAGGCACTTCTGCTCTGCCCACACCTCTAAGTATGCATGCAGACACTACCTATTAGCAGCACTGCTATGCTCTAGTCATGCTACGTATCGTTATATGTGAACATCTTCCTCCACTCAGTGTCATGAGTGACTGCTGCAGACCTTAGCTAGCTGTTTAATCTAGCTGCTTCCCTACCCACATACTATCCAGATTCTCATTCCTTCAGCAGGGAAGCTACAGCAACTAGAATACCTCCTCTTCAAGCCTTCACAGCATTGCTTCAGTCTCCATACTATGGAGTAAGGAAAAAGAAATATCTGTTATCTCTATCAAATTAATCAAGGAAAATTTCCTTTCTGATCCCAAATTTGGTGGTTAGTTTAACCTTGAGCACGTGAGTAAAATACACCAAGGTGGTACTATAAGAGATTAAGGTCTCAAAACCATTGGTTCATCCTAACACAGTCTTACTCAGCCTATTACTGCAGCCTTCCCAGTGCTGCAGGGAGGGCAGTGAAGAACTGGAAACCCAAGTTATACATCTTTGGGGATAGCGAGGATGCAAGAGGCAGAAGAGCCCTTTCCTTTACAAATTTTGCCAATGACAGGGAGAAATCCTGAAACACAGGATTACTACAACAGAAATAAAATGAAAATGAATGTGAACACACAATAATCTAGTTTCAGTTCATCATTTCTGGAACACTGAAGGACTTAACATTTCTCATTCTGGGATCAACCTTGTCCCTAAACTTTGAATCTTCAATATAAACAACACATATTGCTTGTCCTCTACCTTATTTAGAATACCTTTACTCTTCAGGTGCTTTTATACCATCTAAACTCCCTGTTTAAATTAACCATGACAATATTTGTAACTGTTCAATCTTGTACTATGATTTAAATTCCCTCTCCCAATATTGCCACTTCCACTCTCATCCAATTTTTCTTGCTTCCTTTCCAAACCTTGTTGGGAGACAGAACTGAAGAAAGCAAAATAAACAGCAGCAATGAAAGCAAGAGCACAACCACAAAATTAGAATCTTAGAATCGTAGAATGCTTTGTGTTGGAAGGGACCTTTATAGGTCATCTAGCCCAAGCCCCCTGCAGTGAGTCAGGTTGCTCAGAGCCCAGTCCAACCTGATCTTGAATGCTTCTAGGCATGGGGCCTCCACTACCTCTCTGGGCAACCCGCTCCAGTGTTTCACCACCCTCATTGTGAAAAAATTCTTCCTTATATCCAGTCTAAATCTACCCTTCCTTAGTTTAAAACCATTACTCCTTGTCCTAGTACTACAGGCCCTTGCAAAAAGATTTTCCATATCTTTCCTACAGGCTTCCTTTAAGTACTGAAAGCCCACAACAAGGTCTCCGAGCAGTCTTCTTTTCTCCAGGCTGAACAGCCCCAACTCTCTCAGCCTTTCCTCACAGCAGAGGTGCTCCAGCCCTCTGATCATCTTTGTGGCCCTCCTCTGGACCCACTCCGACAGCTCCATGTCCTTCTTGTGCTGAGGGCTCCAGAGATGGACACAGGACTCCAGGTGGGGTCTCCCCAGAGCAAAGCAGAGGGACAGAATCCCCTCCCTCAACCTACTGGACACACTGCAGCCCAGGATATGGTTGGCCTTCTGGGCTGCGAGCGCACATTGCCGGGTCATGTCCAGCTCATCCACCACTATCCCCCAAGTCCTTCTAGGCAGGGCTGCTCTCAGTCCCTTCATCCCCCAGCCTGTACTGATAGTGGGGGTTGCCCCGACCCAGATGCAGGACCTTGCACTTCACAGAATCACAGAATCACAGAGTCACAGAGTCACAGAATGGTAGGGGTTGGAAGGGACCTCTGTGGGTCATCTAGTCCAACCCTCCTGCCGAAGAAGGGTCATCACATGGGCCCACTTCTCAAGCTGTCCAGGTCCTTCTGGATGGCATCCCTTTGCTCCAGTGTGTCAGCTGCACCACTCAGCTTGGTGTCATCTGCAAACTTGCTGACGGTGCACTAGATCTCGCTGTCTATGTCATTGATGAAAATATTAAACAGCACCGGTCCCAATACGGACCCCTGAAGGACACCACTTGACACTGGTCCCCATCTGGACATCGAGCACTTGACCACTACCCTCTGGATGCAACCATCCAACCAATTCCTTACCCGCCGAGCAGTCCACTCATCAAATTCCTTATCCGCCAAGCAGCCCACACATCAAATCCATATCTCCTCAATTTACAGAGAAGGTTGTTGTGGGGCCCTTGTCAAAGGCTTTACAGCAGTCCAGGTAGATCACATCCGTAGCTCTACCCTTGTCCACTGATACAGTCACTCCATCAGAGAAGACCACTAGGTTGGTGTAGGCAGGACTTGCCCTCGGTGAAGCCATGCTGGCTTTCTCAATTCACCTCCTTGTCCTCCATGTGCCTTAGCAGAGCTTGTAGGAGGATCTGCTCCATGATCTTCCCAGGCACAGAGGGGAGGCTGACAGGTCAGTTGTTCCCAGGGTTCTCCTTTCTACCCAGTTTAAAAATGAGTGCAAGTTTCCTTTTTTCCAGTCACCAGGGACTTCACCTGACTGCCGTGATTTTTCAAATATGATGAAGAGTGGCTTGGCAACTTCATCAGCCAACTCCCTCAGGCCTCTGGGCTGCATCTCATCAGGTTCCACGGACTTGAGTATGTTCACGTTCCTCAGGTGCTCATGAACCTGATATTTCCTTACAGCAGGAGGAGCTTTATCCCCTGGTCTCCATCTTGTGGGGCTTATACACAGTAAGGCCAGACATTAGTGATGTTCCCCAGGTATTGGTGTAGGGCTAATGCTGTTTAACCTCTTCATCAACAACCTGGAAGATAGGAGCAGTGTGACTTCTGCAGGTTTACAGACAACACAAGACTGGTGATACACCAGAGGTTTGTGCTGCCATTGAGAGAGACCTCTGCATGGTAGAGAGGAACCCTACCAAGGTCAAAGGGATATGCCAACTCCTGCACCTGGGGAGGAATAACCACAGGTACCAGCACACAACATGGCTGATTAACTAGCTGGAAAAAGCTTGGCAGAAGAGGACATGGCAGTGCTGGTAGACACCAACTAGTATGGAAGTGACACAACCTTGCAGCAAACAAGGCCAACAGCCTCCTGAGCTGCATTAGGAAGTGTGCTGCCAGCAGGTTGAGGGAAGTGATTTTCCACTGTGCTTAGCACTGGTGAGACACCTAGAATGCTGGGTCCAGTTCTGCACTTCTCAGTACAAGACAAACATGGTAGAGTGAGTCCAGCAAACCACCAGAAAGACAATACATGGATCAAAATATCTGACCTTCAAAGAGAGATCAAGAGCTGGGACTCTTCAGGTTGGAGAAGAGAAAGTTTATGGAGATGTCATCAATGTGCATAAATACTTGACGGGGCAAGGGTGAAAATAGAGAAGGCTGACCCAGAGTCTTCTCAGTGGTGTCCAAGGAAAGGACAAGAGGAAATTGGCACAAAGTGAAACACAGGAAACTACGTTCACACATAACGAGAAAAAAAGCCAAACCAACCAACCTGCAAGGGTGATCAAACACCAGCACAAGTTATCCTGAAAGGCTGTAGAGTCTCTGCCCTTAAGAGACACTCAAAACACAATGAGAAATGTTCCTCAGCAACTTGCTTTAGTTGACGCTGCTCTGTGCAGTGTGGTTGAAACGGTGGTGTCTCCAGCGGCCCCTTCCAACCTCAGCAATTCTATGCTTCTGCACTTGCGAGCACATTTACACAGGAAAACTGACACCACCACCACTACTCAGACCTGGACACCCTATCAAGTTGAAAGCCTGTCTAAAATGTTTTGCACTGTGTATGAAACCGTAACAATCAGGGCACCAGTTCGCCTTTTGTGGAACTAAATTTCTCACCCGAGTCTGGATCCAGTAACTGCTACAGCAGCCATGCCTACAAACCTTCGACTGGGGACCCAGATCTCTGTCACTGAACCCTACCTGTGGTTGCATCGCACTTCTACTTTCAAGACAGAGAAGAAAACTTGGTTCTCTTGCACGCACAACAATTACAATACCTCGTATCTGGAAACAATGGGGGAATGAGACAGCTTCTCCCTTTGCTCAGATGGACTTACCCACCTTACAAGTACAGGAAGATGACCATAAGCTACACCAATGTTTTGAGAAAAGCTCAGCCTGGTGGACACTCTCACCAATGCTTATCCAGCTTGTAAGTTTGACCTGGTAACAAGAATTGTCAGTCAAATTCCTAAAAAGTCAAAAGGTTTTACGTACCTGTGAAGTTAACATTAGAAAAGCTGGAATTCCAAGAATTTCAGGAGATGCTCAAAACCAAATGTGGCAGTTTATTACATTTTGGGTTTAGCCATAGTTACTAAAACTAGACCCACGAGCTGTAGTTCAGGTGTCCATCTTTTAAAACGGAGCAACGAAGACCATCAAGTTTACGACTGTGTATCAAAGACAGTGTAAATGTAAAGATTTTATGAGAAGATTTATTCAGTGACAACAAAACTTTCAGAAACGAAGTCCTAGTCAGACTGAGCAGAAGTAAATGTGCAGACCATTATCTGACAAGTCATCTGATGTACTGAATTATCTTGCTGGAGTAACAGGTGAGGAAACACAGATTTTAGTCCTGTTCATTTACTTTGTTTACTTTCATGGAGAAAAAATTTACAAAATTAATTTATTTACATTTGATAGAATTGCCCTTTCCACCAGTACTCTCTGTGTAGACTGTAACTCTACATGTTACAGAACAACCAGATATTAACATAATTTTTCACATTTTTTCCTTTACAAATTAGCATTATAGCGACCTCTGTTCTGAAAGTCTCTGTAAGCACGTTTTGCATCTGTTTTACTGTGCGGGATTCTTCCAAAAGGTTCCAGATCATTGAAGCAGGCATCAAAAACTTCATCCACAGCTTTTTCTGCTGTTTCTTTGCTAACTTTTCTAACAGCCAGAATGGAACGAATGGCTCTGTCTCGTACACAAGTCTAAAGCGGAAAATAGATAAAGAAAAATCTGTCATTATTAGTACAAATAATTTTTTCCAGATTTAATCAAGTATTAACTCTTACTACATATCAAATAATTTTCTATTACAGAAGAGTCAAACAATGCCTGTAATCAGCATTAAAGTACATTTTTGTTCCATCGTGCATTAACTATGTGTTTTAGTTTGCCATGTACAAACAAACAGTTAGATAAGACATCCCTTAGAAAGAATTAAAATACAATTTGGCATTTGCTGTATGTATCAAGTATTTGTACAACTTGACTTGGACACAAGAGAAAACATGTCAGAAAGAAACAGACATAAATACCAGTTAGTACTTTTCCAAATGAAATGCTATAAAACATACAGGAATGACTCTACTGGCCTTCATTTTGACACCCCTACAGCAACTTTTGCTCACAGTTTGTCTACTAAAAGCTTAAAAAAAAAAAGATGTAAACATCCCTATATACAAGCTAACTGCCACCCTAACATGAGCAACTGCCTGGGATTCAACCTGTAGTCTTCATTACTATTAAAAAAAATAATTTCCGTAAGACTTAATACACCTGGTTATTTAGAACCCTTGTCATTCTCCTTCCTCCAGTTTTCAAAGACTTTTTAGAGTTTTATCTACTTATAGTAGGTAATGTATTCTCATTACGTTTCCTGCAAACCCTGATTTCGTTTGGTTCTCGTTAACCATCTGTTGTCACTGGTAATGCTTTACAATATGACTAAGTATTCAGGAATTTCACTCCACGAAACATAAAAAGGTGGAAAAAAACATTTATCATGAATCATTAAAAGTTATTAAAGGTTAATTAAGAGAAAGTATCAAGTCCATGGCATCTACTTCTTTCTCTGATGTTTTCAGCTATGGAAGTGTAGCAGGTCAAGATCAAGTAAGTAAAGATGGCTCTTCACAAATCAGTAGACTTTAACATCTACAGTCTTTACCTGATGGTGTCCTTTTAATCCAAATTTAAACCTGGCTATTTCATTCATCAGTGTACAGTCTCCACTGAGATTAGCAGCTCGAATCTATTGAGAAAAAAAACCATACAATCAGAGAAACACACGGAAATACAGAGTCAAAAAGCTGTAACAATATTTTTTTCTTCAGTATCTTTCTGGTGACTGCTGATAAAGAACATTCCCAGGGCCATTTCTACTTATTAAGTACACACTACACTTTATATCCACCCTCTCACCCTTAATGAACTGCATAGTATCACTATAGAACCTGTAAGTTTCTCCAGGACCAAGACATTCCCAAAGCTCAAATGAATGAGCAGAACAGATCACAGAATCATCACAGAATGTTCAGGGTTGGAAGGGACCTCTGTGGGTCATCTAGTCCAACCCTCCTGCTGAAGCAGGGTCGCCTACAGCAGGCTGCACAGGACCTTGTCCAGGCGAGTCTTGAATCCAGAGAAGGAGAATCCACAGCCTCTCTGAGTAACCTGTTCCAGTGCTCCGTCACCCTCAGAGGGAAGAAGTTCTTCCTCGTGTTCAGACGGAACTTCCTGTGCTTCAGTTTGTGCCCATTGCCCCTTGTCCTGTCATTGGGCACCACTGAAAAGAGTTTGGCCCCATCCTCCTGACACCCACCCTTCAGATATTTGTAGGCATTTCTAAGGTCCCCTCTCAGCCTTCTCTTCTTCAGGCTAAACAAGCCCAGCTCCCTCAGTCTGTCCTCATAGGAGAGATGCTCCAGTCTGCTCATCATCCTCGTAGCCCTCTGCTGGACTCTCTCCAGTGGCTCCTCATCTTTCTTGAAGTGGGGAGCCCAGAACTGGACGCAGTACTCCAGATGGGTATATGCGTGTGTGTAACTGCTATAAGAACATGGAAAGCAATATTCTCCCCATCCTGTATCAGAAGCTGATATAAGCATGAGGAAGAAAGGCAGATACTTTTCAAAGACTACAGCTGCAATACCCAGAAGAGCAGTAACCTACCTGCTTTAGGAAAAGCCACATTTAAATGAGTATGTATGTTTTAGCTTGCTAATTGTCTTGTCCTGTTCATTGTAATTTTTTTTCTCAACTGTTCCACGCTCTACCCCTTCAGTCAGAAAATCTAACTAAAACTAGATTTCCTATATTTAAGTATCAGAGTGAGAACAAATGCATGAAAAATATGAAGTGTAAGAATTAAAGAGCTGAGAACAAAAATTGTAAACACCATATAGCAAGTATCAAAAGACCCAAAGCAAACAAGTAATCTCAACAAGAGCAAGAACAAGCACAACCTTGCTTTATGTAAGTTCTCTAATTTTATGTTTGAGGCTTACATGCTGCATTCTGCACTGAGCAAATGCTTAGACCAAAAAAAAAGGTAGACGATAGCTAACAATTCTGAATTATCACATTGGGTTTACGTGGCAAGATGTTGGCAGCAGGTGGCCTGCTGGGATGGCTTCTGTGAGACAAGACAAGGGTCTGCCCCCATGTCAGACAGAGCCAGTTTCAGCTGGCTCTAAAACAGACCCATCACTGGTCAAAGCTGAGACCATCAGCGCTGCCAGTGGTATCTCTGTGATGACGTAGTTAAGAAAGGATAAAAACACCGTATGGCAGCTGTGAGAGAGAGGAGTGAGAAACACATGAGAGAAACAGCCCCACAGACACCAAGATCAGTGAAGAAGGAGGGGGAAGAGGTGCTCCAGGCAGCAGAGCAAAGATTCCTCTGCCACCTGTGTAGAAGACCACGGTGACACAGGTGGTCTCCCTGCAGCCTATGAAGGAACCCAGTGGAGCAGATATCCACAGTGCAGTGAAAGGAGGACCCCACGCCAGAGCAGACGGACATGCCCTGAAGGAAGCTGCAGCCTATGGAGAGCCCACACAGGAGCAGGTTTTCTGTCAGGAACTGTGGCCCGTGGGGGACCGACTCTGGAGCAGTCCGTTCCTGGACTGCATGCTCTAGACAGGACCCAGACTGGAGTAGGTCCTGAAGAACAGCAGCCCACGGGTTGAACCATGGAAAGAACCATGTTGGAGCAGTTCATGAAGGACTGTATCCCATGGGAGGGACCTCACACTGAAGCAGAGGAACAGCATGAGGCGCAAGGAGCAGCAGAGACAATGAGTGATGAACTGACCACAGTCCCCATCCCCCTGTGCCGCTCAGAGGGGAAGGAGACAGAAGAGTTGGGAACGAAGGAGTGAAGTTAATCCTGGGAAGAAGGGGAAGTAGGGGAGAAGGTATTTTTAGTTTTATTTCCCACTATCCTATTCCGTAATTAATTGGCAATAAATTAAATTAATCTTTCCCAAGTAGAGTGTATTTTGCCCATGGCCACAACGGGTGAATGACCTCCATGTCCTTATCATGATCCATGAGATTTTTAATCTCATTTTTCTCCCCTGTCCTACAGGGGAGGGGGAGTAGGAGAATGGCTTTGTGGATGCCTGGCAGCCAGCCAAGGTCAAACACCACAATTATACAGAACAGTTTTATTGATACTACATAAGGTTACTTCATTAAGTTGCATCTAGAAAAAGATGAAGATAATACGTGACTGTGACTCTTCCACAGCAAATATCAATTCAGTTAATGAATTGCAATTAATTTTTATGAAATCTGATTTGTTCTGTACCTAACTCATCGTTTTTGCTCTCTCACATACTCTTTATAGGTGAAACCTATGCGCATCGTAAGTACGGAATCAAATATGTCCTCAATAAAAAAACCCAGCAAAACAAAAACCCTACAACCAAAAAAACCACCCAAAACAAAGCCACTATAATATTTTTACATGTTTTTAAAAAACAGTTAAAAAGCCACTTAATTCACACAGTCACAAGAATGTACTTTAATCACAAGGGTAAGTTTTTCTGTGCTGAAATGACACTGATCACATCAGAAATCAACTAAAAGCATGTGACTACACAAGAGGAATCCTTACTAGCCTGTGCTGAGTTTAATTCCACCTCCTAATGCATCAGTTTTTAAGGGCTTTCAAACAGCAAATTCTGATGTCCTCTGAAATGGATATGGAGTCATAACTAAAGTGTACTATTAGCAACACTGCAATTAACCAAAAAACTTATGTTATAGGAAAAGACAAGTTTGTTGTTAACCAAAAAAATCTAAACAAAAACAAGGTTACCATACTACTGTGATAACCAGTACCACATACCCAACACATCAAGATTTGCAGGGGAGAAAAAGAACCCTATAACCATTTGATTAACATGTGAATGTGTCTTCATCTCTAACTAATTTGTTAATAACTACTTCTTGTTATGGTTACACTCACAGTGACTTAATAACACACTGACTTAATAATATTTGTGATAACTAAATATTTGTTCTCTGAATGAAACTATTTTAAGTTCACCTGACAGAAAGGACTAAATTTATTAAACCAAACCAGGATTAAACCAAATGAAGTCTGTGTAACAGCATGCCTATTTAAACATGAAGCACCCCTAACAACCAGCAGTAACTGATATAATGACAACATCAGAAGCATTTTAACTTACCTCTGAACATGCTAAGTGTTTGACATTTTTAAACCACTCAACATGTGCACGGCAGTGATCAAAAGCATGAATCAATTCATGTGTGACCACCCGGTTCATATGAGATTGGTGGCGAATGTTGTTCTGACACAGAACAATCTATAGAAGAAAAGATACGGGTAGTCATTTCACGACGTTTCAACATCCCCCTCACTTCTCAGAGACTCAGCACACATTACCTGTGGCATTCAGACTCTTTAGATCAGTGTTTTTCAACATTAACAGCCTCATCATTCTGCAGTGTACTAGTTCCAATACCTTGGAACATCTTTCATTTATTTTATTTTCATGACTAACTCAGGTATCAGCATCAGTAGACATAAACCTAGTAACAACACACTAGAAAAAACTGTAATCCTTTAAAAGAGGATGATGTCCAGTGCTTACCTGAGATGTGGCAGAATCAAAACCTCCGCTGACACAGCCATCACAGTTTTCACAAGCGAAGTGCCGGTCATTGAAGACAGTGCTGGAAGGCCCATATAAACAAAGTTATAAGGAAGAATTTGAAAAAGACCAGTACCTCCATATAACAGTGATGTTACTACACAGAACAAGATGAATTAGTTTACATACCAACCAGATTGCTTCATAGCCTCAAGAAGAAGTTGAGCGTATGGATCTAGAAAAACATTGCTGCAATCAATTTCTCTAGTGAAAAGATTTGAAAGTCATCTATAATCCAAATATAAAGACAGTCAAGGGAAAAAATAAAAAAAGGGAAAAGCACTACATATGCAAATTCATCCTTTGCAGTATTTAACTCTAATGCAATACAATTGGCACCTGTAGCAGCTCAGGCTACACAAAGCAATACAGAATCATGATATTCACAAGGCTACTCAGGAATCGAGTCAGTTCTGACATTATTTTACTAGCAGTAGGCATAGAGCAGCCTATAGTGACCATTGTTTCCAGTGAGATTCACATTCAACATCACACAGTGAAAAGGACACCAATGAACGAGACAGCAACAAGCCCTCTCAAACTTCCAAGAGAAAGAAGCAGAGAAGGATCTTCTGACAGGAACAGAAAAGCACACAGCCGCTTCTGAAACCGCATTTTCTTTCTCTTAACCCAGCCCGGCGCATTGAGCGAGCAGCAGCCCCATCCCGCCGGCGGCTCGGGCCCGCCCGGGGGGGGCGGCAGCAGCGGCAGGAGAGAGAGCCCGCGCCCCAGGCCGTTCCAGCAGGGGATACGGACGCCCTCCGCTGCGCCGGGGCTCGTCCCGCCGGGGAAGCGCTTACTGGTGTCCAGGGTCATCCTCAGCATCAGCTGGCATCTGTTGTGGAAGGTGAAGAGGCTGCGGACCAGGAAGCTCTGCGGCTTTTTGTTCCGCTCCGGGAAGAGCCGGTAGCCGAAGTCATCCTCCTCCTCCTCGGCCGCCGGCGGCGAGGAAGCCTCCCCGGGCTCCATGGCCGACCCCTGCGCCTCCCCGCACTTGCCGGCCACCGTCCCCGCTGGCGGGGCAAAGGGCAAGCGGCGCGGCAGCGCCAATCGCCGGGCGGCTCCCCGCCACGTGAGGCGGAGGGGGCGCGGCCAGGCAGCGCGGAGGGCCGCGGACCGCGGGCCGCCAGG
This sequence comes from Opisthocomus hoazin, assembly GCF_030867145.1. Taxonomy (NCBI): domain Eukaryota; kingdom Metazoa; phylum Chordata; class Aves; order Opisthocomiformes; family Opisthocomidae; genus Opisthocomus; species Opisthocomus hoazin. The sequence continues at coordinate 38,527,824 of NC_134421.1, forward strand.
CGAAGCGCGGCGGAGCGCGGGCGCATGCGCTGTCTGCCCCTGCCGCTCCCGCTTCCTCTCCACCTCCCCCTGCCGGGCCGCCGGGGCGCCGGGACCGTCCCGCTGCGGGGCTGCGGGGTCGCGCTGCATTCTGGGAGGAGGCTCGGCCGCGCGGGGAGGGCGTCCGGCGGCGGCAGAAAGAGGCGGGACCCGGCGCAGGTGAGACCGCGGCGGGACGGGACGGGACGGGACGGGACGGGACGGGGGGTCCGTGGGTCCGGCCCGGTGCCGCCTCTCCGGGCGGGGTGAGGCCCACCCTGCGGGGCCTCGCGTGTGACTCTGAGGGGGCGGAGAGGCGGGCGGCGGAGCTCGGCCGGGCGGGCGGGCGGGCTTTGCTCCGGGGCCCTGTTCGGCGTGAGGCCGGGCCTGCTGCGGCGCGGGGCTGGCTCCCGGGGCGGGCCTGCGGTGCGGCTGGGCGCCGGGCCGCGCGGCTGGCTGCCCTGGGGCGGTGGGTGAGGCTGGGGCAGGCCCTGGCGTTGGGGCCGATGTGCGGCTGGGTGACAGGGCGCGGGGGCTGTGACGGGAGGGAGCGTGGGGCCGGGTGGTCGCTGAGCTCTGCGCGGCGGCGGGAGGTGTTGGGCTGACGGGTGCAGGACGGGCATGCGCTACTCGCTGGTGTAGGGCGCCTTAGAATGGCTGAAAACAAACAGCTGGGTTAAGTGTTGAGTTTTTACATGTATGAGAATATTGCTTTAGTCAGTGGTAGCAAGGGAAGAGTTCAGCACATCACAGCATAGTTTCTTGCATCTTTTGAAGCATCATAGAATAGTTTGGTGTAGAAGGGACTTTTAAAGGCCATCTAGTCCAACTCTCCTACAATGAGCAGGGACACCTACCACGATTTCAGGTTGCTCAGAGCCCCATCCAACCTGGCTTTGAATGTTTCCAGGGATGGGGCCTCCACTACCTCTCTGAGCAACCTGTTCCAGTGTCTGACCACCCTCAATGTAAAAAATTTCTTCCTTATATCTAGTCTAAATCTACTCTCACTTAGTTTAAAGCCATTACTCCTTGTCCTATAGCTACAGGCTCTCCTAAAAAATCTGTCCTCATCTTTCTTGTAAGCCCCCTTTAAGTACTGAAAGGCCACAATAAGGTTTCCCCAGAGCCTTTTCTTCACTAGGCTGAACAACCCCAACTCTCTCAGTCTCTTCTCATAGGAGAGGTGTTCCATCCCTCTGATCATTTCTGTGGCCGCCTCTGGACCCGTTCCAACAGCTCCATGTCTGTCATGTGCTGAGAGCTCCAGAGCTGCATGCAGGATTCCAGGTGGCGTCTCCCCAGAGCAGAGCAGAGGGGCAGAATCACCTCCCTCAACCTCCTGGACACACTTATTTTGATGCAGCCCAAGATACGGTTGGCCTTCTGGGCTGTGAGCACAGATTGCCGGGTCATGCTCAGCTTTTCATCCACCAGTACCCCCAAGTCCTTCTCAGCAGGGCTGCTCTCAATCCCTTCATCCCCCAGCCTGTACTGATAGTGGGGGTTTCCCTGACTTAGATGCAGGACCTTGCACTTGGCCTTGTTGAACCTCATGAGGTTCACATGGACCCACCTCTCCAGCTTGTCTAGGTCTTTCTGGATGGCATCCCTTTGCTCCAGTGTGTCAACTGCACCACTCAGCTTGGTGTCATCTGCAGACTTGCTGACGGTGCACTCGATCTCGCTATGTCATTGATGAAAATATTAAACAGCACCGGTCCCAATACGGGCCCCTGAAGGACACCACTTGACACTGGTCCCCATCTGGACATCGAGCGCTTGACCACTACCCTCTGGATGCAGCCGCCCATCAAATTCCTTATCCACCAAGCAGCCCACACATCAAATCCATATCTCCTCAATTTAGAGAGAAGGATGTTGTGGGGCCCTTGTCAAAGGCTTTACAGCAGTCCAGGTAGATGACATCCGTAGCTCTTTCTTTGTCCACTGATGCAGTCACTCCATCAGAGAAGACCACTAGGTTGGTGTAGGCAGGACTTGCCCTCGGTGAAGCCATGCTGGCTTTCTCAATTCACCTCCTTGTCCTCCATGTGCCTTAGCAGAGCTTGTAGGAGGATCTGCTCCATGATCTTCCCAGGCACAGAGGGGAGGCTGACAGGTCAGTAGTTCCCAGGGTCCTCCTTTCTCCCCTTTTTAAAAAAGGGTGAAAGATTTCCTTTTTTCCAGTCACCAGGGACTTCACCTGACTGCTGTGACTTTTCAAATATGATGGAGAGTGGCTTGGCAACTTCATCAGCCAACTCCCTCAGGCCTCTGGGCTGCATCTCATCAGGTCCCATGGACTTGCGCATGTTCAGGTTCCTCAGGTGGTCACAAACCTGTTATTTTAATATAGTGAGAGGGGCTTTGCTCCCCCTGTCCCTGTCTTGCGGTCCATCCGCTCGAGACGTGTGGCAAGAGAGGTTGCCAGTGAAGACTGATCTTGTTCTAGATGCTGTTGGCCAGGGTCTTCTAGGCTGTACAGAATATTCTGTGTTTCTGTGCCCAGGTTTCATGGAATTAACTGGCTGAATGTTTCAGAGACAGTTCAGTAGGGGGCTCCAGTTGTAGGTGGAAAAAGCAAAAATAAACATCTAAATTGGAAATATGATAAAAAATAGAGATTTTTGGCTTGAGCTGAAGTTTCTTTCCACTTTTTTTCAAATAGACCAAATATTTAGAAGATTTTAGGAAAAATAAGTTGCTAAGGTTAAGCATGTTACCACCTGTGTATAAATTAGGGAGAAACAAAACTGCTGCACCAAGGGCATCCACTCTTCTTACTCCTGAGGATGGTAAAACATTTCTGCGCTGGAAGCATTAGTTCAGTAGTAATCATGCAGTGTCTTTTTCCATCTTTTATAAGACTCTTGCCTATAATTCCGGACAGCACATCATGTTGCAGAAATTGTTATATTTGTTGGGCCCATACATTTTTATATTTCTCTGCTATTAGGTGTTGTCTTACCAGACGTTAAAAATAAATAATTCTAGTCCTTTTTCTCCCTTCAAAATTTCATGTGTACTGTTTCTATAAATAGCTTATTTATCCTTGTGTGAGGATTGTAACTGATTCTGAAGCTTTCAGTCAAGAGGTTATAGTTATCAGCCATGCATTGCTTTCATTGTCTAAGCTTGCATTTCGTTCATCATGAATTACTTAATTGTGATTGTTTTCAAAATATGTTTGCTGAATCCTTTCAGCTTTTTGTGCTATGGACTGTACAAACGTGGAGTTTTTTTCTGAATTATAACCAAGAATTTTTTTAAGGTTACTTTCTACTCATGCCTTGATATTTCTGTGGTAATGTCTTTCACTTTAGACACTAAAAATAAGACAAGAAAATTTATGAAGACTGTTAAGTATTAGTAATTATTAAACAGTATTTTATGGACTTGGAGGGCTACAGATGTGTACAAAGAGCACATTCAGAGAATATTCTGTACTTGTAATTCACTAGACTTCATAATAAAACACCTCATGTGTTTACTCGTTCCTGTGCTAAAAATGTGTGCATATGTAAGTGTACTTACTTGTAGGGGCCAAAAGGGCTTTTGGGGGGTTGGTTTGTCAGGTGTCTCGTTTCTGTTCAGATACAAGGCAGCATGTATATCTTAATTGGGTTTTTTAGTTAAAGTGTAAATGTTAACTTGTCAAAGTTTTCTACATTCTGTTGTCTGGGAAACACTGCAGAAATTGCTTTAAACTTTTTAGTGAAAAAAACTTTTTTTACGAAATTGCTTTCGCCTTTTTACTGCTTTCAGGATTTTCACTGACTTGTCCTTTACCGTACACTTACTTAGGAAAGCATGACTTATTGTTTGTTATGATATACTTTGTTTTATCTGAGTAACATGGCTTCCCATCATATTTTCAAAGACATTTAAATTGTGTTTCTCCTTAGTCTCTTAGTGTTTAATGTGTCTGCTATGCCTGTCTTGCATGTAAGTCAGACTTCTTCATTCTGAAGTAGCTAGCTTCCTTCAGTACATACTTTTAGGTTCTCTTTAGAAACGTTTTTACTTGAAATTTGGCAGATTACAATGAGTGCACCAAATAAAGCACTAGAACTACAGCTGCAAATGAAGCAAAATGCTGAAGAGCTGCAGGATTTTATGAGAGAATTGGAGAGCTGGGAAAAAGATATTAAAGAAGTGGATTCTGAACTAAGGAAACAGAGTGGTGTCCCAGAAGAGGTAAAAATTGCAAGTACAGTGTCAATATTAACTCAGCTATTAATAATGTGATAGTGTTTATAATAATTACTTTTTACTTCGGCAAAATTACATGCGTTAACTTAAACCGTCTGTAATAAAAGATATGAGCTAACTCAGCTGACTTGTTGCTTGTCTGATGTAGACCAAGGATTCCTCTCTAAACTGTTCCACCAACAGAGCTGTGCAGCAGTAGCCTCTGGAGGTGATGGGACCAGTAAATTTTGTCAGTTCCAGGTAGATCTCGGAGAATATTTCTGTTTGCCGCATCAGTATTGCTTATTTACTGCTGACTTTTAATGTATTGATGTTATTCTTCAGTGATATTCTGCAGAGAGTTGTCTTCTAAAACTTAATTTGGTATCATACATGTAATCTTTGGTATTATTATGTATTGGAAGATTTATGTTTGCTGTCCTCCGTGGTTTTGTAGTGTTCCTGATAACAGCTCGCTGGATGGATTTCTAAAATAAAACTAGCCAGTAGATAGGTGCTGTATCTAGATATAGGTACTATAGATTCTTCAGTACAAGTGACTTTCACACATCTGTTTTATAATAAATTACTTATTTCAATTTAGAATTTGCCACCAATTCGAAATAAGGCATTTAAGAAGAAGAAGAAAAGCAAAAGTAAAGTGCCTTCAAAGATAACCACTGATGAAAACAAAAAAAATAAGATAAAGTCTTATGATTATGAAGCATGGGGAAAACTTGATGTGGTGAGTTGGAATATTTGCTTGTTAGCTGAGTCTTGTCCCCATCTGATGCTCTTTTATATAAGATTTTGTTAGAGGGTTGAGAGTTCAGTCCACAGTTGGTTTCTTACTGTGCTGGGTACTGTATGAACATAGAAAGTAGCTTTCTCCCAAAAAGGTTATGTGTTAAAATTTGGAATATTGAGACATAGTTGAGTTTTCTGTTGGCTGTGCTCTAATCCAGCAGATTGAATTTGACTTTAAGGGGGGAAAAAAAGGTTTAACAATAGGTCTAGTGAAAGGTCATAATTCTAGTAGAATATAAGACTAAATACATTTGGAAGTATTAGAGGATACATCTGTCACTTTTGAAGCGTGGAATACTCCTTAGTAAAGGGGACTTAAGCAGTAGACATTTTTAATAACACACTGCTAATTCTCCTGAAGTCTCACTTGTATTATTTTGCATTGTTAAATTATAATGAAGGTAATAGTTTATTTTATATGATTTCAGGATAAAATACTTGAAGATCTGGATAAAGAAGACTCTGTATCTCCAGAATCGGACTCTGAAGAAGATGGAATTCGTATCGATGCAGAAAAGGCTCTTGCAGAGAAGGAAAAGGTTATAGCATTATAAATGTTTGTTATTTGCAAAGTAGCAATTTAGATGTAGGAGCATTTGTAGTTTCTTTTAAAAGATTGTCCACTGAGACCACACTTCTGGTGGAAGAATTGCCCTTTTGCAATTTTTTATGTCTGCTTTCCTGCCCATTATTCCAAAATAGAGAATTCTCACTGTGTTTCTGTTTCTTCCTATCACTGCGGCGAAGCCTGTCAGACTCTGCTTAATGTACACTTATGATGATTAATGTATTGGTTGTTTATTGCTGTGAGAAGTTGGATTGCTGTGTGGAACTGCCATATGGATCAGACTGGTGTTTACCTGAACACAAGGTCTGAATGCCCAGACTGAATCCCCAAGAATTTGAGATTAGTCCCTTTGCAAGGCCAGTAAATCTGGGAATGATGCGTGGACTTGTATGTCGTCTTTACCTTGGTAATGGCAAGTTCATACCAGTGCAATTTTACCTTGTTTTGCAAGTAAAATACAGCTTGCTTCATTGCCATGTGAGGTGGATAGGCTAAGTTGTATAGCAACACTTCTGTGGTTCGGAGAATCTTCTTTGTTTACAAGCAATCACCTAACGCTATCTGTCAGTCCATACTTTTCTTCAGTAGAGTTTCTGAGGGTTTTTTTTTTATTGTCTGCATGGGTGACATATTTTTTTTCTCTGCTGCTGTGGAAATTCCCCGATGTATAATCTGCAGTCTACACTGAGATATCTTTGTCCATTTTCACCCTGGCTGCAGTGAGGCAGTTGAGAGCACGTGAGATAAAAGTTGTGTCCCAAAGGAGGTAGAAACAAGAGTATTTACTTCAGAAAGCAAAGATGCCAAATCAAATTACTAAAAACTCAACCTTCAGTAATTCTTTATGTCAATTTAAGCAGTTATGTGTGTGCATGTTACAGGTTTCTGGAAACGACCTACAGATATTGAAAATCAGCATATAATAAAATCGTATTATTGAATGAATCATGAGAAATATTTAATATGGGTTACTTAGAACATTTTAGTTGAAAAAAATGTTTCGCAGTAAAGCAGCACTCTGAGAAATGTTAAACAAAAAAATTTCAGTGTGTCTGTCAATGTACAGTAATTTGCTAAAAAGACTTTTTTCTGTTCACAGGGTAATAGCTACTTTAAACAAGGGAACTTTGATGAAGCTATAAAATGCTACACTAGAGGGATGCATTCTGATCCATACAATCCAGTATTGCCCACAAACAGAGCATCAGCTTTTTATAGAATGAAAAAGTAAGATTTGTATTGTTAAATTTGTAGTATTTTCTTCTTTGAAATGCTAGCTTCAGATTTTTTGTCTGGTTTCAAGTCTTGATTATATTATTTACCGTGCTGTGATGTAGTCTACGTGAGACTGCTGTTGCAACCTGCTTTGCAGTTTTACAGTAAAATAGGTGTTGCCAGGATAAGGAATCTGGTAGTCTCTTTCATCTTTTTTTCCTCTACTTTCATTCTATAAGTTCACCATCTTCTGTGTTACAGTGTGAGACTTCAAAAAAAGAAAAAAGAGAAAGTTCACTATCTAATTTGCCTTTTGGATTCAGTGAGCTCTGTCTCTAAGGCTTTGGTTTGTTTTGGGGGAAGAAAGGGTACAGGCGAGTTGGTTATCCTTTCTGTTGTGGTAGAGATTGTTTACCTCTGTGTTCCTTTCCAGTTTTGATGTGTTCTGAATCGAGGGGTGTTTAGATACTTGTTCTATGCCCGTTCTGAAGCATGTAAGGTTTCCACTTTAGAGAGAACCTGTAAAGCCTCAGAGTAAGATAAATCAGTGAAGTTTTGGGTTTTGTTACCTAGATGTGTCCAAAATAACTCATTCATATTTTTGATAGGTTTTCTGTTGCAGAATCTGACTGCAATTTAGCACTTGCATTAGATAAAAATTACACAAAGGCTTATGCCAGAAGAGGGGCTGCTCGCTTTGCTTTGAAAAATCTTAAAGGTGCTAAAGAAGGTGGGTCTTTTAAAAATTTGTTCCTTAAAATACAGGTAAACTGTTTGTCTGCCTGCTTGATTAAAGCTTGTGTGATTTGCTTATTTGGTGTAGGAATTTAATTTTTGTTTCCTGTAAAAAAGAATTGAAATACCATATTGTATATTCTTCTGACAAGGTAAAATTCAAGCACCAGGTCCCAAGGATTGCTGTAGGTATTCATAGTTGTAGAACAATTGAACTTTAAATTTTTTAGAATAATATGTTCCTTGCAATATCACAGGCTTCTTAGCTAACTGCAAAAAAGGTTATCTTAAAAGAATGCTCTTACTTTATACTCTGGTTACTAGCCTGTAGTTCCTACCTGAAACGTTGTTTTCTGATCTTCTGATAGATTATGAAAAAGTTTTAGAGCTGGATGCAAACAACTTTGAAGCAAAAAATGAACTGAAGAAGATTGATCAGGTAATAAGATTAGTAGGCCCTAACATAAATTAATACACCCTGTTCAGTTTATATCTGTATCAACTTATAACAAGAACTGAATGCAACAAAATCTCATGTGTTTTTTCTGGCATTTGAAGTTCACCAAGGTCAAAATCTGTAGATGAGTTTCTTCTGGATTAAGTAGCACTTCTGCAAACATCAGTGTAATGGTGGATTGGCAGACCAAGACTGGATGTGTGCACCAACTTCCATGTGTTTTTTTTTAAAATGTTCTCTCACATGTTTTTTCTGCCTCCTGTGTTAATGCTTTTTTCAGTCATGCTTAGTATTTTGTTTCCAAGTAGCAGTACCTATGAGAGAATGTGGGTGTTCTCGGCTGTAAAGCTGAACTGCTAGCCTCCTTGTAGTCCCGCTGATGGCTGTGGTCTGCCAAACCAGAATGTTGGTTTAACCCTAGCAGAACGTGATACGCTGCTGCAAGGTTTGATCGCTTTCATGACAGGGGGAGAATGTTGATTATGTTGACCTTAGTAAATATAAACTCACCTGCAATTACTGTGTGAATATGCTTATACCCCTTCAAGTGTAGTTTTGAAAATGCTTGAAAAAATTTTAGAATGAAGACCTAAAGTCTCCAGTAATTGAACAAATACGGGATTTGTGAATTTGAATATATGTAGACAGGTTCCATGGGTCACTTTACATTGTGCTTCAGAAATTACATACCTTTTATTTACCAAGTAATCTGACTTGCAGTCCTTGATAGAAACACATTTCGAGAACAGTTTAGAATGATCTCTTCAATTTGCATTCAACTTAAAACATAGGCACTTCTGTTAAAATGCTTGGCAGAATTTTGCATCTTAAAAGTATAGAATTTATAATCACTTATGTTACGAAATTGTGTAAGAGGGGGAATTGCTTACTGAGGAAAAAAACTGCATCTTTGCAGGCTTTAAAAGGAAGTTCTGAACAGAAACAGTTTGAAGATGTGGTCAGACCAGAATTAACAGACAAAGAGAAGCAGCGCATTGAAGACCAGCAGCTCAAGCAGAAGGCTATTACAGAAAAAGATCTGGTAAGTCAGAGGTTCTGGTGGAGTAGGAGAGAACTAGCAAAGAAAAGTGTTGTGTTGCGCTATGAGCTGTGCGAATGTGTAAATTAAACTTGATACTGTCTTGAACTTCATAAATACAATGTTCTTGGTATAACCTTAATTATTTCCTGTTTTGGGCTATAAAGGGAGAGGAGGGGAACAATGAGTTCTGTTTGGACTTTTCTGGAGGAATAATTGTACGAGGTAGCTTTTACAGACCAAATTATGTGTGATAAATTTCAATTATGTAGTAAGAGAATTAAAACTCGAACTCTATTTTGCAAAGATCCCATTTCTCCAGTGTTATATGCATCTTGACCCCTGCTTGTCCCAGTTGAGTTGTGGACCATTTCTTCTGTTTCCAAACCTCTGATTACCTAGTGGAAAAGTAGTTATAAAAAGGACTTCAGGGAGTGCAGGCAACAATGACAATAAAAATATATTTCTGAATACATGGTCTTGACTCACAGTTGGCTTATTGATTTCTCCCGCTCCCTGCTGTTGCAATTAAGAAATAACATGATCAACTAAACCATAATTTTCTTTCTGTTCTCTTACCTAGCTATTTAACTTCTGACTTTATATCAATATTCAAATTTCCTATACAGATTGTAAGAGGTAATTTGTAGAAAAAGAATGAAAGCACACATTAAGTAGGTAAAAGGACCGAAAGTTTGAAGAGGCCTCAGAAAATAAATTTCAGTCTAGTGAAATATTTTATTGGCAGCAGAATTGACCCGCTGTGGGCCTGTTGCTGGCGACATGGATCCTGTGAAATCTGAGCTGTGGCCTTTGCTTTTTTGCCAGTGAGTAGAGTAGAAGCAGAGAAGATAACACATGGCTTTATATTAGTATTGAGAAGCAAAAGATAATTTAATCTCGTGGAAACAAACAAAAAAAGTAATGTAATTTTGTTGTATGGAGCATTCGTTAGAAAATAACAGCAACATTTGGGCCCAAGTAATATTTGAAGATAAGAGTTTCATGGACCTAGCAGGAAAATGATGGATCTGTGCAGTGCAGAAAGTCATCTTGAAAGTGAATTGTAAAGGTTCAGCTTTGTTCAGCTTGTGTTTGAATTCAGAAGGTACAAGGTGGCTTATACTGCACATCAAGAGTAAAGAAAAATCATAATTTCTACTTAAATGTCTGCGATAAACTATGCATGTAGCAAATTTATTTTTCATCCTTCAAGTACCAGAAAAAATCAAGATTTTTTTTTTTTTTTTGTGGTCTGCCTCCAAGCTTAGAAATAAAGAAATATGCCATAAATACCTGCTCTGATGTGGGTGTTCTTTGTGATCCATCTTCTTGATGTTTGACCCGATATACTAAAAAGGATAAGAAAAACTCATTGCACTAGATATTTCTCAATGCTGTTTTTTTTTTTCTAACCTAAATATCACAGGGTAATGGTTATTTCAAAGAAGGAAAGTATGAGGCTGCAATAGAATGTTACAGCCGTGGCATAGCAGCAGATGGCACCAATGCGCTTCTGCCAGCGAACAGAGCCATGGCGTATCTAAAGATTGAAAAGTAAGTAGGATTGCATGTGCTGTACTGTTTCTTTCTTCGTTGTGAACTAGACAGAAGAACAATCCAGCAAATTTTCAGTCAAGTTCAGTTACTGTCACTCCTAATTCTTTCTAGAATTCAGTATAGAATAAATGGTTTTGGAAACAGTAAGGGAGAGAAAACAAGTCAATATGTGTGATTTTACAGTGCGTTTCATTGGAAAGAAGTTCTGAGAGAATAAAATAGCATCAGGATGAAGGGATGGTTTCTAAAGTTTGATTTTCATTCTTTCATGTGTGTAAAATTCTAGATAGTTGTCTTTCTCAAAGGACGTGCCCAAAGCTTTGTATCTTTTTTGAATATAAAACCGAGTCAGGTACTAAATGTTGCACTGTAAAAAGTCGTGGATTATAACTTCTGATTTCTAAGGGAATAGATGGAAGCTTTTTCTGGAAATTTTCATCTGTTCTTTTAAAATAGTTTTCTTTGACTCCACTAATGAAGACATCTATGTGTAGTTAATTTATTTTTAAATTAGCTTTATTCAAATAATACAGTAACAGTAGGAAATGCGTGCTTTTGAGCAAATGAGAGAAATTCCATATGACCATTTTTGAGGTCTGAATTTTTTTTGACTCCCTGATGGTATGTTAGTTTAAACCTTTTAGCACAAGAGGCAGAGAGCTGACCATTATGTTGATCGTCCATTCTAACATGACATGGCAGGGCATCTGTAGAGTCAATACAATGATCTCAAATTAGGAGATTATAAAATAGGTTGCACAGATTGTATTTCTGACACAGCATTTGTAGTTTAGTACTGGGGCGATAGAGGACATCAATAATGCAAATAATGTTCTCAGAGAATCAGAGGAAGTGATACTTTAATTGAATGACCAAGCAAGAAAATTGATTCTGTATGATAGTCAGCATATCATGGGTCTTTACATTTCAAAGTGGACCCAAACATAAAATGCAGCTGAAGCTCTTTGGTATTCTTATAAGCCTCTGGAACTGTTAAGAACTGCAAAACAAAGCAAAAAAATCCTGTTTCCATAAATTTAATGGTAGATTAAAGGAGGAGAAGAATTATGAATGAAAATACTTTAATAGGCACAAAGAGAAATCATGATCTAATATAACTAAATGTAACTGGAATGAGGAAATTTGATTTTACAGCGAAGCGAATTACTTTAATGCAAGTATATACTGACTTCTCATTCTGAAATAGTTAAGGGCAAGGCACAGAAATTCAAATGTAGAGAAATTTAGTCTCATACATGCTTGCTTCTCCTTTCTTGGGGTTTTTTTGTTTGTTTGTAATGGTATTTCTGTTTTTCAGAAGTACAGAGCTATGATGCTGACTTTCATTTTAAGGCTATTTAATGTTTAAAGTGAACTCTACTCTGAAAGGCTTCAAGCGTTTATTTTCACAGAGGAAGTGAATTTCTCTGTGATGATAAAAAGAGAGAGAGCAGTGTGTCATGAGATTCCAAAAGATTAGGCTGAAATTTCAAGGTGATGAGAAATCGTATTTTATATGTTTACTTTTATTTTACATTTTAGCTCAGTGGTGTGTGTTTTTATACATATAGGTAATTAAGGACTGTCTTCATATTTTAATTGTTTTGGTTAGCTCTGTCTTTTCAGTTGAAACTGCTTCTTTTGAAACTGATTATTAATTTTTTACTACTATTTTGCTGAGATATGAAGAGGCAGAAAATGACTGTACACAAGCTCTGCTCTTAGATGCTTCCTATTCTAAAGCCTTTGCCAGAAGAGGAGCTGCCAGAGTTGCTCTTGGAAAGCTGAAAGAAGCTATGCAAGGTACAACTTTGAATTAGCCTTGGTGTGATAGATAAGAAAGAAGTATAAGGACATCCTGATTTTTTTTTTCTCTAATAGCAGTTAAATCAGTTGACAGTTTGAGGTTATCAGTGCAAAAGCTAAGAATGGTGGGGTTTTGTTGTGTTTCATTGAATAGGTATAAAACTTTTTATGTTGTTATCCACATGATAGGAAGACAGTTTTGTGTGAAACCACAACTATTGTTGCTTATGATAGGTAGTAAGAAATAGTTTGAAAAATATGTTCAAAAACTAGGTCACAATATTATTAGTATTAGGATGACTTACCTGCCTTTAATTATTTTAGCTCTGTGAAAGGAAAACAGAAGGTTTGAAAATTTGCCAGGAATACTTTGTAACTTGAATTGTTTACAGTTTTCATATGTTGTTTTTCACTCAGATTTTGAAGCTGTTCTGAAGCTGGAACCAGGAAATAAACAAGCAATAAATGAACTCACTAAAATAAGAAATGTATGTATACTCATGCTTTTTTTGTGTGTGTTTAAGCCTATAGTAATAGAATGTTTTCATTCTTTATTATGTATTTTTTGACATATCTCATTATTATTCCTCAAACTTTTGATCTTTCGCACAATTTACCATTTTTTCAGGAATTGGCGGAGAAAGAGCAGTGGACTCATCAAGAATATCCTGCAGTATTGATAAAAGAAACAGAAATAAAAAATATAGTGAAAGTGATTGATAATCCATTACACCTGAAATCAACAGTAAGTTATTTTGTTTTCTGAACTGCTTTCTATAATGATGGGAAATCTGGAGCTTGAAGTTAAAATCCACTTCTTGCTTATTTATGTGGGCTCACTCCTGATAGATACGTTTTGCCTGTGCAAAAAAAAAAAAAGTACGGATTTGCTCGTGATAATGTTCAGGAAAGTAACTTCAGCATTTCCATATGTGTGTAACAGTAGCCATGGTGTAAGCATTCAGAGTACAGTACCACACTCAGGAAACATGGCGTATGTCTGTGATACGAAATGGGGAGGCAACCTCACAGTCCTCTTCTGGGTCCACAGTTAACATTGCAGTTCAGAGTAAAGGGGAGGCAGTTGCGTCTTTGTGTGTGACTGCAAACTTGAGAAAGCTCTGGATGAACTTTCCTTCTTTTCACAGAATGGTAGGGGTTGGAAGGGACCTCTGTGGGTCATCTAGTCCACCCCCCCTTGCCGAAACAGGGTCACCTAGAGCAGGCTTGCACAGGACCTTGTCCAGGCGGGTCTTGAATATCTCCAGAGAAGGAGAATCCACAGCGTCTCTGGGTAACCTGTTCCAGTGCTCCATCACCCTCAGAGTGAAGAAGTTCTTCCTCGTGTTCAGACGGAACTTCCTGTGCTTCAGTTTGTGCCTATTGCCCCTTGTCCTGTCACTGGGCACCACTGAAAAGAGTCTGGCACCATCCACCTGACACCCACCCTGAAGATATTTGTAGGCATTTATAAGGTCCCCTCTCAGCCTTCTCTTCTTCAGGCTAAACAAGCCCAGCTCCCTCAGTCTGTCCTCATAGGAGAGATGCTCCAGTCTGCTCATCATCCTCGTAGCCCTCTGCTGGACTCTCTCCAGTGGCTCCTCATCTTTCTTGAAGTGGGGAGCCCAGAACTGGACAGAGTACTCCAGATGGGTCCTCACTAGGGCAGTGTAGAGGGGAAGGAGAACCTCCCTCGACCTGCTGGCCACACTCTTCTGAATGCACCCCAGCATGCCATTGGCCTTCTTGGCAGCCAGGGCACACTGCTGGCTCATGGTTAACCTGTCGTCTACCAGGACACCCAGGTCCCTCTCCGCAGAGCTGCTCTCCAGCAGGTCCACCCCAAGCCTGTATTGATGCATGGGGTTGTTCCTCCCCAGGTGCAGGACCCTGCATTTGCCCTTGTTGAACCTCATCAGGTTCCTCTCTGCCCAACTCTCCAGCCTGTCCAGGTCTTGCTGAATGGCAGCACAGCCTTCTGGTGTATCCACCACTCCGCCCAGTTTTGTGTCATCAGCAAACTTGCTGAGGGTACATTCTAACTCTTCATCCAGGTCATTGATGAAGAAGTTGAATAGGACTGGGCCCAGTACTGACCCCTGAGGGACACCACTAGTTACCAGCTTCCAACTAGACTTGGCGCCGCTGACGACAACCCTCTGAGTTCTGCCATTCAGCCAGTTCTCAATCCACCTCACTGTCCACTCCTCTAGCCCACACTTCCTGAGGTTGCCTATGAGGTTGTTATGGGAGACTGTGTCGAAAGCCTTGCTGAGATCAAGGTAGACAACATCCACTGTTTTCCCCTCATCTACCCAGCCAGTCATGTCATTGTAAAAAGCTATCAGATTGGTCAAGCATGATTTCCCCTTGGTGAATCCATGTTGACTACTCCTGACTAGATGACCCACAGAGGTCCCTTCCAGCCCCTAACATTCTGTGATTCTTTTCCTCCGCTTGCTTAATGAGTTGCTCCGTCAGCTTTCCCAGGATGGAGGTAAGGCTGACTGGCCTGTAGTTCCCTGGGTCCTCCTTCTTGCCCTTTTTGAAGATTGGAGTGACATTGGCTCAACAATGACATCTGCCAGCTCCCTCAGCACTTGTGGGTGCTTTCCATCTGGGCCCATGGATTTGTGGGCATCCAGATAGCTCAAGTGATCTCTCACACAGTCTTCCTCAACCAAGGGAAGGTCATCCTTTCTGCAGGCTTCCTCTCTTACGTCCAGGGCCTGAGATCTCTGAGGGCCAGCCTTAGCATTGAAGACTGAAACAAAGAAGGCATTCAGTAACTCTGCCTTTTCGTTTGCTTTTTATGGTTTCTATAGCAGCTGTGGCGGTAACAAGACATGTTGCCTGCCCATGTCATACGCTGGTGTCATCCAGAGCTACTGCAAGAGCCTTGAGCCTGCATTTTCATCCACATAAACTGTAGAATAGCTGGGTACTGGTTTTCAGGAAGCAATACTTTTGGACTATGAATTATCAGTGGTTATAGTCAGATTAATGAGTTACATATGACAGAATGTAATAACACAGAGAGTAATACTAGCTTGCTTTATGTATTAGGCTTCCACTGTTAGTACATTTAATCTTTATGCATTCAGCAGTGAGTTGTGTAAATACAAAGCGTGCTAACACTTTATATGGAGTATGGTAGTGTTCTGCTTTTGATCATTTCAAAATGTTTGTTTATCTCCATGAAATATATAATTCAGATGGATAGTTTTAGTAGAAAATCTATGATTACTTCTTGGGGGTGTGGGGAAGTATTATGCACTATCTGTAACCAGATACAGTATTTTTAGAAACCTAAGTTAATTTGTTGTGAAGTAGCTGAAATACTGTAGACAATTATATTCAGATTTCAGTTTGGCTACTAAGTTTAATGGAGCTACTAGGTTGATTGTGTTTTCCTTTTTATTCTGTTAAGGTAGAACAAGTGTAGATGAAGCATCTGTGCTTTCAGTACTGCCCAAGGATTGCAGAGAGAACTGTGGTTTTGTTTCATATCCACCAGGCAGCCTCCCAGTCTTAGCACAGTGATGAGATGGTATATTGGCAAAGCAAACGGTTTATGTCTGTCAACACACCAATAACACATGAACTGATTTAAAGCAACTTGCAAACTGCTGTGAAGACTAATGATGGGATTGTGTTAGAGTTGTAGAACGTGGTGCTAGGTGATGGTCAAAAATAATGGTGATCATCCAGAGATTAAACAGGCTGAAGCATTTTAGTTAGCATGTCCTCTGACGGTGTAATTAATTACCTTATGATGTATGTAACTTGCTCAGCCAGCAGGGCTGAGTTACAGATATTTATCATCTCATAATTTTAAGTTGAGGGTCAAGGCCTGTGTTGCTGGTTGCTTACTTGTTCAGCTAAATTGCAAAGCTTGACCAGGTCATTGGTCAAAATATGTGGTAGTCCTTACCTGTTCAACCTTAGTAGAGGAAAAAAAAGAAACTAATTTTTTTTATTATTACTGGGAAAGCAGAATGCAGATTCTGAGATCCTCTAGAGTAAGGATACACTGGTTTGTGAGGGTAAAGCAATAAAATGATTATATAAGGCTTCCCATAGAATGTCATGAAGTTTCCTTTTTTGCCAGTCATCTTTATTGAATATATTTTCCATGTGCACCACCACAGATGAAACTGGTTGTCATGAGATTAAAATGAAATGCAACTGTTTGTCTCAGGCCTGTACATACACTGATGTTGAAGCTACACACATGACATGAGGTATGTGTTCTGTTTAGAAGCCTTTGCGAAGAATAGACATTGAAGAAATTGATGACACACCAAATAGTGATTTGCCCAACACTACTTCCTTAGTCAGTAACTGGAGGAATTCAATGAGTGTTGAAACAGCAGAGAATCCAGATCAGGATGATCAGCTGGCCACAATGGACATTCCAAAAGCAAAGCACTTGAAAATAGAAGAAATCAGTGGTACGTCACCATTACAGTAAGTATAGAAATTCTGATCTGCTTTTTAAAGGTAATTGTAGTTGAAATGTAATCTTCATTTTCAGATTTCTACATGTGGTGAGGTATCGAGCATATTTTGGAGAATTTGAATTGAAAAGGAAATACTGAAAGAAACTGCCGTTCTTACACGTCTGCCTCTGATTATGTAGTGGACAAGACAAGTATGACCCATTTAGTGTCAGGTGGAAAACTAGGCTTGTTCATACACTTAAAATATAAAGAAATCTATAGTATTTTTCTGTATGCTATGCTCTTCCTTGTGCACTTCATCTTCTCTAGCTGTCATTTTTATTTGTAATGTTTTAGAGTAGATTCTGAGCGGAGTTCAAACTTTCTTTGCATACCAGTTGTGTGAGAGAAAAGGAGCAGAAGAGGGTGTCACCACTCTTTCCTCTGCTGAGTAGGCAACCAGTAACTTTAAGGTTTATTCAGAGTTGCCAAGTTCCACTGTGTTAGCTAGGCAAACTCATCTGGCTGAAGCTTGGATGAAGTATAGAAGCCACTATCTTAACTTTATCCCTGCTAAGTGTTGGAGCTCTATTTGTTGTCTGCTTAGGAAAGCACTGTGTGCACTGGCATCGTCTCATTGTGTTAACAGTAAATACTTTTTATCAAATTCCTCTGATTGAAGAATTTCTATGAGAAATGCCCTCCTGCATCCACCTTTTCCAGCTCAGTCAGATGGATTCACTGTGAAGTGTTGAAGAAAAAAGTGTATTTCTTAAACATTTTATAACTTCTGAAAAATGGACTAAACTGACAAATTATAGGACAAAAAATAGCTCCACTGTAATCAGTGTTCAAAACAGTTTGTTCGTTTGTCTTGGTTATTGTTTTTCATTGTGAAATTGTGGAAAATATTTGGGGTATTTTTTTTGCAGCTGGGTGCGGTAGAAATCTGTATCATGCATCAAAATGCAGTTATTTGCTGAAACAAAGTAGAGAAAGGCAAGGTATATTTCGAAGTATTCGCAGACGCATATTTTTAGAAAAGGTGAATGAAGTATAAAGCTTGCATAATTTGAAGGTTTTTTTAGATACTTAAACACATTATTTTTAAAAGTGTTAGATTTTTAAGGAATTGGAAGATCTCCAGTTAGGTCTTGGGGTAGGATTTTCTTAAATGTTTTCTTGATTAGGTGTTTCAAAATCTCTCTGCAGGCTTCCTACTAGTGTGAAAGGAATTTCATCAGTGTTGCATCCATCTTCCCCTGTGAACAAAGAAAGAGAAAAAGAAATCAAAAGGTCGTTTATATTTGCTTCTCCAGTCCCCGACATTCCTGCAAATTCTTTCCAGCTTGAGTCTGACTTCAGGAAGTTGAAAGACTGCCCAGAGAATATGTACTTGTACCTGAAGGTATGAAGTGTGGTGTTGATTGACAGTGCTTGAACAGTTTCTTGAATTGACATTGAAGAAACAGTACAAACTTAGGTGGAAAGGGTAGCTATGTTTAGAGTGTCTTAGCTTTGTACAATGGTCTCTTTCTTTAATAGCCTTCACATAATACTGAGTAGTTTGATCCACATTTGCGTCTTTCTCCTCTTGTGTCTGACTTTTTGCTTACCTCACTTTGAGTACAGTCTCTGGGTAATTAGTCTGTTCCTTCAAACATAGGTCCTGATTCTGTAAACACTTAAATATATTAGTAACCATTTTTCAAAAGAGTGCTTCTAGGGTTAATTAGACATAGCAGCATTTTTATCTCTTTAAACTGAAAAAATGCTTGAAACACATCAGTCTACTTAATGCGTACTTCTGCTTATATATATTTTGCAAAAAAAATACTAGAATCCTTTTAAAAAAAGTTAACAGTCATCGTCACAAAAAAACCCAAAAAATCCGAAATTCATGTACCATGTCAAATAGTGCAAGTGATTTTTTCTTTCTACTCAACTGTATTTTTTTGCCTGAAAATGACATTTTTTTAATTTTTCCAAAGCAAATAGAGCCTTCACTTTATCCAAAACTGTTCCAGAAATCCTTAGATCCAGACTTGTTTAACCAGATACTGAAAATTCTACGTGATTTCTACATTGAGTAAGTTTAACTCCTTTCTTTTACTTTGCTTATTGCAGTTGTATTTTTTTCGTCTGGGTTGTTTTTTTTTTTTTTTGCTCTCTAGCCGAACCCTTGGGCTTACAAAATTATTTCCAGCATGCAGCACTACATGACAATGGTGCAATAATTGGAATGATTCTGTTGTTCCTTCTTAAGAAATTAAACGTATCTTGAAAAATCAGATACCAAAGAGGTAAAGAAATAAATAGCCTTTACTGTATGTTGTTGAATTCGGTTCTTCTAAATAGCATTGGAAACTGAATATTGGACTGTATGAAATATTTTTTGTTCATATTACTTTGTAGGCTCTGTTATCACGTATAATTGCACGATACTAGCTTTCTATATTAACTTTCTAAAGCTGAGAAATAGAGAGGGTTTTATTTTTGTGCAGTGTTTATTGTGATGCAGTCTGACTTTTAATTACTTGCTAGCATTTTACAGTAGCCTGTAGTAAATGTGTGTTGGAGCTAGAAGTTGTGTGAAGACGGGACCTGACAATTATTTTTGAAATTTCTATCCGTGCTAGCATTTGAGATTTAAAGTTCATTTTGCCTGTCAGAGGCAGTGTGCTGCTGCTCTGAGTTGCTCTGCCTGAGAGCACACACTCAGAATGTTTTTAGGGTGTTGTTTTATGGAGAAAAGCAAATGCAAATGAATGTCAGTCTTTCCCTTAGTGTCTTTAAAAGTAAATATCCATCACGTGGGTGAAATATGATATCGTAAGACAAATGGTCCTACATCTGGTGGTATGACATGTAAAGCATGGAAGTTGAAATTATTTGCAGTAAGGTAAAAAACATTTCTTCTGGAGGGAGACAGGAGAAATTACGAAAAAAAAATACTGTTTGTTGTTAGTATTTGTAACAAAGGCAATGCATGTTTGCTGTTGACCAGAAGAATGTAAAATAAACACAATGTTGGAATTTTCTCTATGTATAAATACGATGGCAACTGTAATGTGGTGCTTTTTGCTGAGCTTACTGTGACCACAGGTGCTGCTTCCCCTTGCACACCCCTGTATGTATGAAAATGGTGAACTTATGGCAAGGTGTAAGCATTAATCATACAATAACTATTCTGTACATAAACAACTGTCAGTTTGCATCAGTCTAGGTTGTTATATTTCTTCACTTTTCCTCTGTTTCGGAAGGATACTTGCATAAAGGTTTCTGGATGTTGACTTTTTGTTTTGTGGGTGGAAGAGTGAATAGGAATGATGAGAAAGGCAGGGAATATGAGAGATGCAGAGGAGGGAGTTCCATTGGTCCTTTAATTTCAGGTTCTTGAAGTCTTTGATATCGCTTGCAGCTACTGAATCTTTCTAATCAACAGTGGTTATTTTTGTATTTCTAATAATCTCCTTCAGGAAAGAGGAGCCAGCACTCATCATTGAAATCCTCCAGAGGTTATCTGAATTAAAAAGATTTAATATGGCAGTAATGTTTATGTCAGACTCAGAGAAAAAAAGTAAGTAATTCAGTAGTGTCTTTTTATACTTCATTTGAGGTACTGTAGAATCTAGCAAGAAATACGTAAAATTTAGTGCTGTTCTTGTTGTTTATTCCATGTAATAATCAGTAAAGATTAGTTAGTTGCCTATCTTTTTGATTGTTTTAGAAACTAGTATGAATGTCATGTAATTTATCTTTTGATTCCTTATTAATTTTTAAGATTTGAAAACTACAGCTGAATCCTTTTGTTTTTATCAGTAATACCACTGCATTTTAGTCTGATACAGTGAGCTTCACTAGCATTTCAGTTTGTAGCAGATGTTACAAATTTATGAATTTATATGAAATCCTATACCTGATGTGCAAGGCTTCCAAATTCCAAAGTTTCCACGATTTACAACCATCTCTTGGCAATCCTGACTTTAGTGTTGGCAAAAAGAATGCAAATGTCTCTAAACCACTCAGCCTGTTTGTCCTGTTCTTGAGGCGTCAGATTAGTTTGAAATTCAGGTTGACATTGGTTTGAAAAGGTGGTTTTTGTCTCAGACATTTTCTTTATTTAGCACATCAGACAGACTGTGTAACAGTGAGACACTTAGAGCAAAACATTTCTCTGGGACCAAATAATGTCGAATTTACTATCTACAGCTGAGTTTCACTAATAACTGTTATACTTTCAAAATTTTGATATGTGAATCTCCTTAAAATAAAACTGCTTGTTTTACTTACTGAAGTGCAAGTAAATTCTACTCATGAATTGCATTCATGCCTTTAACTTGATCTAAGCTGTATCTACCATCTGGCATTAACTTTTATGTGCTACACTTAATGGCATAGTGCCAAGACAGTAAACAAAATAAAAGCTGTCTATTTATGTTGTCAGGGTTATGACCTCTTTAAGGAAATGTTGTTAGGCAGCTTGTGGGCATCAAAACAAAGTGAGATCTTCCCTATGCTACTTTTTTTCATCCTCTCAGTAGTTCTGAAAATTTACTCGTATTTCAGGTATATCATCCAACCCATACGCTCACTGGGGCAGGAGTTGGGCTGATTTACCTTAAGAGTGTGAATCACAAAAATAGCAGTTTATGTTGGGATTTTCTTTTACAGTTACACAGGTGTTGTTCAACCATCTGAACCACATGGGTTTGAAAGATGCTTCTGTTGAAGAATTGGAGAAGAAATACGGCATTTTCTCTTAGTGAGATTATCTACATGTAAATTTCTGTTTCTGCACTTTTTATGTGGAAATCAGCTGAAGAAGCCTGTAAAGACTAGAATTTTGTTGCTTTTGTATAAGTAATGAAACTCTTAAACTTGGGTTAGCCAAATGGCAAGTGCCTGAAGAGATCGTTGTCTGTTTCTGCAGGTACATTTGCTTTCTAGCTTCTGAAATAATACAGATCTACATTGTCTTCAGTGGAATCTGTTTGCCTAAAAGCAATTTGGCAGATTGGCATTCAGGATTGGGACTGTAGATAGAGATCTTTATTAAAAGGAAAAAAATATTTATAAACATGTCTTTGGTAAGAATCAAATGGTGTATATTAAAAATGTGCATGGTTTTTATTTTAGAAAATAAAGTAAATGTTGAAGATACTAAATTTTTAAGGAACTGTTTTTCATTAAGGTGCCTAAATCACCCTTCTCTAATGATACGCCACATCCGAACATATAATGTGCAAAGAGAACCTGAGGTATGATGGCCAGAAAATTCCAGAATTCTTTTACTTGAGTTTACCCAAAAGCTGAGTTTTAGCATGGACAGCTGAGATATTGCTGTGAACCTCAACTGTAGCTGCAGAACAGAAGGAAGCCAAATACTGTGGAATCAAACTAGAAGTATAGGGGAAAAACACTTTTTGTCATCTTTGGAGAGTACTTTTAAAATAATCTGATGAAATTTATCTTTTGGGTCACTTGTTCCTAACCAGGTAAAGCTTTCAAGAAGCCTCAGAAGGCTAAGCAGAATACCTTTCCAGCATGGAGACAAAGGCATGAAATCACCTGAAATTCTTTGATAAGAAAGAACGTTAGGCATAATAAACTAGTCATACTGTCTGCATGACCAGAATTAAATAACAGCACTTGTGAAGTGTGTTGTGAGCTTTGACTGCAGTATCCAAGTAGTGGTGTCTAAAAATTTGCCTGTGTCTCTAGGCTTGACCACTATCTCTTTCATCCTGTGGGTACTAATTTTTGGCAAAGCCACTGAAGGCGAAGGGTGCTGGAGCAGAGGCTCGCGCCAAGGGACCCTTCCTGAAGTGGCAAAACTGCGGCAGCAAGGCAGCAAAAGCGCCGGGAGAGAGAGGAGACCCCAGGCTCCGCCCCCCCCCCCCCCCCCCCCCCCCAGGTGGGAAAGAGGGAGCTGCCGCTCGGACTCAGCGTGGGCAGGGACGAGTGTGACAGCGGCCAAAGCCCCTCATGTACAAGAGCAGCCCTCAGGGAGTGTGGGTGACCAGGAGTGCGGGCGAAGGGTGTGGCGCATCAGCCAGGGTGTGGTGCGGGAGTTGGTGTCGGCAGGGCGTGCGGGGAAGGCCTGTGGGCAGGGCGGAGTCCCCCTCCTGGCAACCCAACTAGTGGGCATCACCCTCCCAGGAGACGTCCTAGCCATGGTTTCCACTTGCACGAAAGCCTGCACCAGAAGGAGCGTGGGGACCCAGACAGAGGTCCCACACGAACACACAGCTGTCCAGTTCTCTGGCTGCAGGGAGTGCCTGCACCTGGCAATCATACCAGAGGACAGCAGAGACAACGGCTGTGTTTGGTGTGACCAGGTAAATGATCTGCTCAGCCTGGTGGCAGAGCTGAAAGAAGTGGAGAGGTTGAGGAACATCAGGGAGTGTGAGAGGGAGATCAGCTGGTGGAGCTGCTCCCTGCTGTCCCTGAGGCCAAGGGAGTGACAGCCCAGCTCAAGTGCATCTACACCAATGCACGTAGCATGGGCAATATAGAGGAGAAGCTGGAAGCCATTGTACAGCAGGACAGCTATGACTTGGTCACCATCACAGCAACGTGGTGGGATGCATGGCTATAAGCTCTTTAGAAGGGATAGGAGAGGAAAGAGAGGTGGTGGGGTGGCTCTCTATGTCAGGGACTGCTTCGATTGTGTAGAGCTCAACGATTGTGATGACAAGGTTGAATGCTTATGAGTAAAGATGAGGGGGAAAGCCAGCAAGGCAGACATCCTACTGGGGATCTGTTATAGACCACCCAACCAGGATGAAGAGGCAGATGAAGTTTTCTACAAGCGGCTGGCAGAAGTCTCACAATCGCTAGCCCTTGTTCTCGTGGGGGACTTTCACTTACCAGACATCTGCTGGAAATACAACACAGCAGAGAGGAAACAGTCTGGGAGGTTCCTGGAGCGTGTGGAAGATAACTTCCTGATGCAGCTGGTAAGTGAGCCTACCAGGGGAGGAGCCTTGCTAGACCTACTGTTTACTAACAGAGAAGGGGACTGGTGGGAGATGTGGTGGTTGGAGGCTGTCTTGGGCTTAGTAACCATGAAATGATAGAGTTCTCGGTTCAAGGTGAAGTGAAGAGGGGGTCCAGCAAAACCACCACCATGGACATTCGGAAGGCAGACTTTGGCTTATTCGGGATGCTGGTTGAGAGGGTCCCCTGGGAGAGGGTCCTGAAGGGCAACGGGGTGCAGGCAGGCTGGACATTCTTCAAGGAGAAAGTCTTAAAGACACACGAGCAAGCTGTCCCCTTGTGCTGCAAGACAAACTGGCAGGGAAGATGACTGGCCTGACTAAACAGGGAACTCTTGCTGGGACTCAGGAAAAAAAAGAGGGTGTACCACTTATGGAAGAAAGGGCAGGTGACTCAAGAGGAGTACAGGGGTCTCGATAGGTCATGTAGAGAGGAAATTAGAAAGGCAAAAGCCCAGCTAGAACTCAGGCTGGCCACTGTTGTAAGGGAGAATGAAAAATGTTTTTACAAATACATCAACAACAAAAAGAGGGCCAAGGAGAGTCTCCACCCCTTATTGGATGCGAGGGGGAATATTGCCACCAAGGATGAGGAAAAGGCTGAGGTACTTAATGCCTGCTTTGCCTCAGTCTTTAATAGTCAGACTGGTTATTCCCAGGGTAGTCAGCCCCCAGTGCTGGAAGGTAGGGAAGGAGAGCGGAACAAACCTCCCATAATCCAGGAGGAAGCAGTTAACGACCTGCTATGCCACCTGGACACTTACAAGTCTGTGGGGCCGGATGGGATCCACCCTGGAGTGCTGAGGGAGCTGGTGGAGGAGCTGGCTAAGCCACTGTCCATCATTTGTCAGCAGCCCTGGCTAACAGGGGAGGTCCCAAATGACTGGACGATGGCCAGTGTAACACCCACCTACAAGAAAGGCCAGAAGGAGGATCCTAGATATGGCACGTCGGGATAGGGTTTAGTAGGCATGGTGTTTATGGGCAGATGGTTGGACTTGATGATCTTAGAGGTCTTTTCCAACCTATGATTCTATAATTCTGTCAGTTTGCTTTCATCCTGATTCAGTCCTTGTGCTTTACTGATGCTTCTCTGACTGTGGAAGCCTTCTGACATTAATGCTTTTGTTTTGCTAGTTGTGCTCTTTTTCAGAGGAATGATTAAACAGCTATAGCATTCAAAAAGACTTCAGACTTCCAAGATGGATTAATGGGACAAAGTATGAATGTTGTCTTCTGTGTAGTCAGTATTAGAAAACTAACTGTAAAACCTCTGCAGCTGCGTAATGACCTAGTTCAGATATAATCCAGGTTAAAAAAAAAACAAAAAAAAACAACTAACTGAGCTAAACTGAGCTACATCATCAGGCTGGTTAGCAGATGATGTGAATGGAGCACTAGATCCCTAAGGTAGCTTCCAGTTAGCCCTGGAACTGAACACTAAGAGAAGAGCCAGTGTTACTGGGGAAATAGAAGAGCCTTTGTCTAACTGCTTGCAGCGTGACTACGATATGAACTGCTGTTACTAGGTGTGTCCCAAGCTACTTGAGAACTGGCAATTTCTTCCCCTTGTAACACTCTTCTGATAACGTATCAGGGTTACAGCTGTAACTAATATAAGTTGGGAGGGAGTAGTTACTGGAGTTAGTTTTATACACCTTTGTAGATACAGCATACCTTCTTATGGACTGTTACGAGTTGTTCAGTGCAGAGCAGAGGTGTATGCCTGACCAGGTTGTACTAATAGAGCACTTGGTACATTGTCAGAAGCTGCTGCTTGAAGGCTGTTGGATGAACACAGGTGATTGTCGTATGCATCCTTGACAGTAAAAGGAAGACGATAGCAGAAAGATTTGAAAACTGTAGGCCAGGAATCACCTACAACTCCACTTCATCCAGTCTGCTGTGCTGCTAGTGAGAATAAGCTGCTGTATTTGGTTTCTGGTCCCATTCTTACATTTACGGAGTTTTCCCTCGTATGTGATAGGGCTGATTAAAAGAAAGCTGCTAAAGCATGTAGAATTCGGTGGGGTGGATGGGTGGAACTGGTTTATGTTGCTACTTAGGCCACTAAGATTTATCTTGGAAGTGGTATTGTACTGTAGCCTTTTGCTTACGTTTCTAAAAACAATATCTGATGGTGACTTGCTAAGTCCCTGAGGTTTCTTTTCAGTGCATAGAACGCAAGGCAAGAGAGCAGAATGCAGGCATTCAGAGAACTGCTAGCTTCACTTGCTGCAGGAGATGGCAGTGTTTTTCCCTTCTAAGTTGCTAAAGATTGCCGAATCTCTGAAGAGTTTAATGAAACATGGAGAAAATTCATAAATCTGAAGTAAGTCGAGAATTATTTTTGGGTAGAGAGGGGGATTTTTTTTTTTTTTAAATCACTCTCAGTGGTTGTGTTTCTGTTGTGTCAGGGGAAAATGTCTGAAGTAAACAGTGTGAGGCAATTAAACAGCGTGAAATACTTTATGGCCCTGTGCTATGTTATGGCATTCAAGGTGTCAAAAATCTCAGGTCATGTTCGCTGCAGTAACTGATTGAGACTCAAATTTTGAATGATTCCTTTACTTAACAGTATTAAATGTTATATTTTTCTAGAAAACTTATGAATTTATCAAGACAATTTTTTAATTTTAATATTGTCCTCCAATAGATCTGGAAGACACCCAGAACTCCATATTGTCTATTGATTTCATTATCTAGGTTGTTAGAATATCGATGGGTCTGATCCTAGGACATACTTCTGCAGAATGTCTTTACAGCTTTCTGCTTTGACAGTAGATTGTGATTTTATATTTTTTTCTTTCTGATATCTCTAGCTAACTCTACATTCATACATTTATAGTTTCGTCTGAGCTGCGTTTCTCTGTTGTACTTATAAGAATGTCCTGTGATAGTTGTCAAGATAAAGATACTTCATTTACTGCTTTTTCATCACACTGCTGTGGAAGAAAGGGTTTTGACGTAGCTTGTTCTTGTGTCAGTTACTGTGGAAAGCACAAATGAGTATAGTTTGAGTACTTGTTCCAAAATATTTTTTAGAATTAAAAATTAATGATCTTGACTCTGGTAATGATTTTTTTGCTGCTTCTCTTCTTCTCTGCCTTTCTTTTTAAAAATAGGCATTTCAGCTTGCCAAACTTCAAATATAAGTACTGCTGCTGTTTTTAAGGCTACTTTTTTAGCGTATCTTATTGATACAAGATTAACACGTCAATTTTTAACATATAGAGAAGTCTCTGCAGTCCAGAGCGCCTGTGGACATCTAATTTCAGAAAACTTACGTTCTAAGTTTTTTATTTTACTAGGCAGAGATCTGTCTTTGTCAATGATGTGAATACAGTTGCTTTTAGTTGCTGTCACTAGGGAATACTGAAGTGAAAACCGCCATCAAACAGTTCTTTCCTAATGTCATCAGCTGTCAGTTTTTCTTCCATCTTTCTTAACTAACACTTCCCTTGGTTTTTTTCTTTTAATGCACATGCACTTGCAGAGCAATCTCTTCTTACTCTTGTCAACTGCTTCTTATTTTGTTTTCCTCTTCTGCCATGGCCCCTGTGTTCGCTTGTTGCTCCTGCTTAATAATTCTTAAATAATCTGTCTTTATTTCCATTACTTACATGGTTTTCTCTTTTGAGATTGTTGAAGAGTTTATTTGTTGCTAAGGTTGGTCCCTTTTTACACTTGCTATCCTTTTTTTCCATTGGCATAACTTGAGCTTATCTTGATAGCATTTATTTGGGTCTCGTGTACCCTTTTCCACCCTTTTCCTATCAGTATTAGAACCTAAGAATTTGGGACATTAAATATACATCCTCTTTTCCCTCCTCTACGTATGTCCCATCTGATGGCAACTGTAACAAAGAGCAGCGATGGATGCTATGCCAGTCTTCTGCCAGTAGATTTTTTTTTTTTTGCTTTCAGTAAATTAGTGCTTTTCTAGCAGCAGCAAGAAGGGCCTTTATAAAAGCACAGGACTGCATATTTGTTGACTGTCACTTCTCCCCAGGGTAATATTCACCCTGTAGCTTTTCATTTGTAGCAGTTGTCAATCACACTGTATTTTTCTTTCTCAGATCTTAGAGAGCCAGTGGTGGTCTGAACTGCGTTGTATCACTGCTGCCTTTGCATGATGCTTTAGTAACTTCCTTAACATATATTTCTCAGGGTTGTGTTATTCCAAGGACAAAATTGCCCTGCAAAATCCTTTGTGGTTGATTATCCTTGAGAGAGCAGGAAACTGTCCTTCCCTCTCAGGAACACATCCTAAGCTGGAATCTAGTCTTCATTTAATATTAGCAGGTGCAAGTCTGCCAAAGGAACTGGAATTGTGTTAGTGATTAATCTGACCTTATCTGCTTTGCTGGTTAGGCTTAGGGAAAATACAACTTTTGGAATAAAAGATGAAATTGTATTTTTCACTTTTGTCACATCTCTCATGCATTTCAGCCTCGTTGCAGCAGTGAAGTTGTGTGGGCTTTATGCATCTGTCTGTTCCTTTTTCTTTGTACTTTTTCACATAAGCCATTTGTATCAGATCTTTCTCATTACATCTGTCACCATGTGCCAATTCCCTCTCCCTGAATTTCGGTCTTCCTTTTCACTGTGCCCTTTCTATTTTGCATCAGGTTCAAAACATTGTATTCTCCACTTTTTTTCCTCTCCTGTCATTAGCTGCAAGCAGCTCAGCCTCTGTAAGTTTCATTTCAAGGCTCCTTTTAGTTTTCTAAAAATTTCTGCTTAAGGCTCTTTGTTTCTGAAAGCTCCTTTCAAAATCTCTGCTTCTTCAGGCTCCGTTTTGTAGGCATATTGTTCTCTAGTGTCTGGGTTTATAAACTGAAGCAAGTACAACATAGAAACAAAAGGAATTCCTTTTTTTATTTTTGTCTTCCTTCCTGTTCAAATGGTTGCTGTGTTCAGTGGTGGTTGGATACATTGGGAATCTTTCACTTTCTTAGCGGTAGCAGAAAGTAGTGTTTGCTTTCCAGACTTCATCTTCAAACTTCAGACCTTCTGGTCTCTCTTCCAACGGCAGGGTAAAAGATAAGTTTGATTCCTTATTCCTTCATACTGAACAAGTCTACCAGGGTTTTAAAGCAAGAAATTCACCATTAGGCACAAATACTGATTACCTTAACAAACAATGGAGTATACGAAAGTCTGCTTTGTCCTGATGCTTGATGAGGTAGGATAGATGAACGTTCTGTATAAACCTACATACTTTGGCAGGAGCTGAGCAGTAGATCCAGGTCTAAGTGAGGAAACCCGTAAAGAAACCTAAATGAAAAAAAAAAAAAGATTCTTTGCTTTTATATGTATTACAGAAATGACTGCTTGTGCTTCAGGTTGCAAGGGCATGTACTCAGAGACAGTTTCCTCCCTAAAGAATCAGCAGTCTGTACAAATATCACCAAAAAGCAGAGAAGGATTAAGTGGTTGATTTGTCCAGCTGTGATTGTGGTGGGAGAATAGTATGTGACTCCGTAAGTCAAAATCTTGTGTCTTTCTGTCTGTACCAGGCTGAGTACTCAGTTTAACAAGTGGTGCTTGAACTTGATTTATAATGCTTTGCTATCACTTTTGGAAAAATCAGGAACACTTTGCTGACATCAGAAAAGCATACTCCAGACTCTTCATTGGGAAGAGGAAATGCTGTCAACTTTTTCTAAAATAGCTTGAAGTTCAGATTGTTGAAATAAGTAATGAGCTACTGCTGTACACTGGAGTCTGTGTAACACCATGTAGCACCTGAGCCTTAAGGACTCCAATTCTGTCCTTGGTGTTAGGATTTGTTTGCATTTTGTGATTGTGTTCCAATGTTTGTGAAAATTAGCAAGGCTGTTACAGGGTTACATCTCGTTAAATGCAGTATTTAAGTGAAAATGTGTCTGTGTTTTCAGCAGATAGGTAAAAACATGTTAGGGAATAATTTCCGTACAATCTGTAGCACAGAAAGGACATGAAATAAATACTTAAGAATTTTCCAGATCTCTCAGATTTTCTTCTGCTTCATGTTTCATTCTTCTGTGGACAAGCTTGTCTGATTGATTGGTAGGTCTGGCATCTCTCACCCCCAAATCTGCAAGCATCAATTTGAGCTTAAGGATAACATCATCTTTGTTTAATTTTTTACCATCCCTGGCCTTTAAAATTAAAGGAAGAGAGAGAAGTAGATTCACTCCTTGCACTGGTTTGCAACTGTCAAGCTTTGGCTTGATCTTCTGACCTTCAAAGAGCCCTTGTCCTGCGTCCCACCCCAGCTGCGCTTGAAATACTGCTGCTAGTGACTCAGTGCTGCCTGAAAATGGGTACAGACCACAGCAAATGGGGTCTTAACGTGGCTGGAGCCTTTTTGGGGAGCTGAGCAGCAACCTCTGCTTCATTTCTGTCTTGAATTTCAAAGACGGTATCTGGATAAAACAAATGCTTTGCAGCTTGGTTAATTGTCTGCCTGCTTTCTTCAAATTGTGTTGTGCACTTTGAAATGCAGAGCCCTGGGAGTCTCTGGCTGAGGAAGGGTGGAACAGGAAGAACCAGGCTGCCCAGATGAGAAGTGAGAGATGGTACATCTCTCTGAGCTGTGGTGGAGGCAGGGCCATCAGCTGATCATGTCACATCATCTAGGAGGCAGAAGGGGATGTGTTTTACCAGTGTGAGTGCCAGCACCTTCTTGGTGTAATGCAGGAACTCAGTGACTGAGGGGAGAAGAATAGGAGACATGAATTTCTGTTTCACAGAACTCAAAATTAGCATATTTTTTAAGACTTCAAGTATTTCGAACCTAATTTCAATTTTTGTGTTTTCCACATTTCTTTCTGCTTCAGTAAAATCTAAACATTAATGAACATTTTTAACTTGAGATTTGGAGCAGCTAGGAACTGAACAAACCTCACTAGCCCTGTTTGAGCCCTAGGTCTGTTTTATTAACTTCAGCTAGCTTTCCTCTCTCAGAATTACGTTTTGTCCTTGTGTTTGCCTTTTCATGCTTTTGCCGTCACATACCGGGTTTATGTGAAGCCAGATTCCTGCGATCAGTGTTCCCATTATCAGATTTTGTCAGAACAGCTCTGCTGGTTCAGAAGCAAAGAAGAAATTTGTCTTGATCAGGATACGCATGTACTGCATATAAAACATCTAGAGAGTCTTCAGCTGTATTCCTGTGCAGTTTGTCCTGATAGAAACATGAAGTCACTGTACTACACCCCCAGAGCTCCAGTCTCGGGTCCTTTCATAAGACTTTTTTCTCCAACTACAATAATGTCAATGCAAAATAGCATTATAGGGATCAGCTGCTGTGTTCAGAGACTGACTAGGGGTCTTGTTGGTTCCTGTTCAGCTACCTAGAGTAACAATATAAGGCTCTTCATCCTAAGACTCTCAAACTGTAGAGCTTGATAAAGGAGGTTTGTTTATCATTCCTAGTTGCCTAATGCATAAAACAGAGCTTGTTCTAATCTTCATTCCCTTCCTCTGCTGATTCCCTCTAGGCTGATACTTGCTGTCCTTCAGCCTGCCTGCGCTCTTTGTCATTGCCAGTTCCTGGTTGAATACAGCCCATGCGTTTGTCAGAGCAAGAGGGACATTTTGAATGGGTCGTATTAAATCAGAACAACAGATCAAAGCAGCATTTGCAGGCGCCTCAATGTATTTGACCTCCCTGTGTACAGGATTTCCCCAGGTACAGTACTGCACACTGACAAATTTCAAAACTTAACAAGTTGGCTGTTTCCAAACTGATAAGCACCTGTTGGCATTTTGCCAAAGACTCGAGTGACGATTAGATGTCTGTATGCCTCTGAATCTCAGGAAAAAGCAGCTGCATTATGCAGCCTGCAGGAGCAGTGCTAGGTCCAGCTTTATTACAGACTGCAGGGACACTAGGACTAGTCATTGCTTGGGAAAAGAAGGGAAACCAGGCAATGAAGTGAGTGACAAGAGCAAGCCCCTCCATCATTATCTTCCCTGATTATAATGAATCACCTCGCACTGAGAATTACCCCGCTTTTGTGCATAGCCCCATGCCTCAGGCAAGTTCCTTCCTAGAAAGTAGTTGTCAGCCTGTAAGTTCAAAATACAGACTTTATTTTTGTTTTCAACTTTATTGGTAAGATACGTCTGTTCTGTTTTATCCTTCTGCTCAGGCTTTTGCTCCTCTATTAGGTTCATGAAGGAGCAAAGCAGGTTCGATTCGTTTGAAAGTCATGTGGAAAACTGAAAAGACACCATCACAGAAGGTCTCTTTTTCAACAGAAATTGGCTGTGTCACCCTGCTAACTATAAAACCTTTCTCAAAGAGCTAATTTGCAAGTGTTGACAGTTTGTTTGGGATTTTTTTATTGCAAAGCATTCAGGGTTTGCCACGCTAAGTGTCTCAGGCCAAAAATTATTAGAAGAACTTCCCTGTGCCATCTATGACTTGAGATATTTAGAGACAACTTGATTTCTCTCAGGAATTATTTTTCAGATAATTCTGCCTGAAGATAGACTGGTATGTGATGACTTTGCATTTCTTTCTAGATTCTTATAAATACTCTTTTTCCCTGGAGAAAAGAGGATTAATACTTCCAATAAATACTCTTTCCCATAATTGCTCTCTTCTTTTTTAGCCTGTCCCTTCTGCACACGCCTGTATGCTGCCTTTGTGCACTGCAGCTCTGCCGTGAGTCTCCTGCTTAGACAAGCCCTCTCCTGTTCCATCCACCTGTCTTGCAGAATGTTGAGGTGGGCCCTACCTGTGCTTGGAGGATGCTGTCCTCAAAGGCTTGCCAGCTCTCATGAGATCCTTTCAGAGCTGCCCCATGGGATCCCACCTACCAGTTCCCTGAACAAGCAGCAGTCTGCTCACCTGGAGTCCAGGGCCTGCGTTGTGCTGCACTCCGTCCTGACACCTCCAGAAATCTTCTTGACTGCTTGTGTCCTGCCGTGTTGCCCTTCCAGTATGTGAAAGTGCCCCAGAGAACAAGGGTCTGTGATACAGGGGTGTGAACTGTTTAAAGAAGTCTTCATGCTCGCCCTCACCCTGATCAGGTGAGGTGACACATTCCCAGCGTGATGCCACCCTCAATGGGCTCTCCTCTGATCACGTCCCATGAGCCCATCATCCATCCCACGGAGATACTCTGCACCTCTGAGCTGCTCCTTCTCCCATAGGGCATCTCCCCTCCTCTTATTTGCTACTTGTCTTGCCTGAAGAGCTGATACCCACCCGTGCAGGTGGTCCTTGCAGCTCTCTGGTCCTGCAGTCATGCAGCAGCCCTGTGACCCCACTGGAGTGCTCGTCCCAACAGTTTGTTCCCCAGGCTGTGCACACATACAGCGCATGTGTGCTGCATGAGGGGGCCTCCTTTCACCCTCTGCCTGATATCTCTTGTTCTCATCACCCTACACCTTTATCTTAATCATGTCAATTTTGACCGGGGTTGGTTTTAAACAATAGAAAATGTTTCATTTTACAGATCTTAAGTGTTTGTTTAACTGCAAGCCCAAATTTAAGTCTTTCTCCAGGTTAAATTCCTCACCTAGGTCTATAGCTACTGGCACTCAGAAAGATAAACATGATCAAAACTTCCCCAAAGTGAGGACTGGAGGGTGTCAAGGTGACACGAAGCTTCTTCACTTGTGTCCTGTCACTGCTGCCTAAGAAACAGATCGTCAGCCTGTATAATTGCAATGTGATGGTGGACCTGGCGTCTCTGCTGTAAGCAGGAGGTGAAAGATCTGAGTCTGTTTCAGAGGCAATTAGGAAGACTGTTTCCCAAGTGTATGAGATTCTCTTTGCTGGCAGGAGAAAGTAAAAATGTTTTCTCCTGACAGGAAAGGCAGTTCTGGGTCTGTGGGAGAGTCAAGGCAGAGGGAGGTGTGCTGAACCTGTTAGTGGGGCAGAAGATTCTCTTAGGAGCTGGATGAAAACTGAGGATTCAGAAGGAAAAACCTCAAAGCAACTTTTGGGCTCATGTTATAGCTAAGTGTGCTACTCATTGAAGATAGTCTTTGATGAAATTCGCATGAAATATCCTTTTCCTGTCCTAATTATAGGGCTGGTATAATGATTCAAGAATACCCACAGACTATTTATGAAGTGAATTCTGCAAAGGGAAAGGTATGAACTATATTTGATTTGTTTAATTTATTAGACCCAGCTTTGGGGCAGAGAAATGCTGGCAGGCAAAGAGAGCACAAGGCCCATTTCTTCACTGAATTATTTCTGCCAGCATAGAAAACCTTTGGCTCTTCACTTATTTCAGTCCTAGCCTGATGTTTGTTTCCTGTCACCCAGTCCTGGACCATCTGACTTGTCATACAGGATCATGTTTGCTACTTTTTCTTCAACCTAATGCTAAAAATGAGAAGCTTGATACCCCTCATTACCCGACAGCCTACCAATGAGGCATGTTTTGACAGGAAGCTTTGAAACCGCACTGAGTTGCCATAAAATCCAATACTGGAGGAAAATGATCATGCCTGACAGCTAGGGCACAAACTGGAAATAGGACTTCCAGGCTGATTTGTCTAGGGGGGGATTGCTATTGCTGTTGAAGAGTAGCACAAGGTGGTTAGGCACGCAGGGAGGGTGTGAACATCAGCAGAAACAGATAGATAGAAGGAGGCAGCAGTGGCCAACGCTTGGCTCATGGGCAGCTTTTCTTCCCTGAAAAGACTCGCTGGCACTATTCAGAGTCAAAGGAAATAAATAAAAAAGTTAGAAGAGAGCCAGAGCTTTCTGCTCTGACAGGAAGAGCAAAGTTTGCCACAACTCCGTGCTCTTTCTGCCCTGATTTATCCCAGAATCATTCAGATGCCACTATTGCTGATGCAGATTTCTTGTGATCACTGATTCATTCTTGTAGACAATGCATAGTGTGTGTATTGATTAATGTATAGATAGGATGCATTGGCTGTGCTGAGCCTACTGGTCATGCTTGTATACAGTCATGGAATCAATGCTCCTTCTTAAGAGTGTGAGCAGAATTGCAAAGTCAGACATTCAAAAGGCTCAAACATCAGTTATGCCCAAAGTGATATTTAGCCTTTATTCAGCCCATTTATATATTTTTCATACCATGGTATAATCTTTAATTACGTGCTACACCAAATTTCTTTACCTTCTAGTAGCAAGGCTCGAATGCATTTATCCTCCTGTAGTAAGTCAACTGTTTGAAAGACTACAGCTTTTTTCCAGGAAGATTTTTGGCACCTGTATTTAGCCATCAAGAGGGCAACGTGTCACTTCTGCAGCACAGTTCATGCTTTTAAGCTTTTCATAATATAGTTGTGCAAAAAAATCTAGCAATGAGTTGCAGCCACAGGGAGGAAAGTGAAGTGACAAGAGTGGCTCTGCTTCAACTGGTTGTTAAAAATTTCATGATAGCATCGATGACACCCACACACAGTTACTCTGTTCTTCCTATTGAAGTACTTTTCTCTTTCCTGGCTGTTTGGCACCAGAGAGGCACCGCTATGACAGATAGACAGACCTGGGGGGGGGGGGGGGGATGGCTTCAAGGACTAATTTTCTTTATGTTAGACAGACTGGGAATGAAAAACCACCATAAAACCTACAGCATCAAAAGATTTTTTTATAATTTTTTTGAGTGCTTTGCTCTTATAGGCCTACACTGGTTTTCTTCCAGTTCATTTTTGTTGTTCTTACTCCTCTAATTTTCCTTCCTATTTTTCTTTTATTCATAAGTGCTAATTAACTGTGCCTACGAGCCGTAACACTTTCCTAATGAACAAGCCATGGGCTTTGTGCAAGTACCCCAAAAGACACGGAAAGAGCCGCTTCCAGCTGAGCCAAACCCAGCACATCTCCTTGTGTCAGCCAGACGGGGAGAGAGTGGCTCCGTTTAACAGCCCTTTGGAGAGCTGCCGAGGCTGTACGATTAAAAGAAAGCCTGCAAGCAGCGAGCGTGTCGGTGCTCAGCTGCAGGAGCAGCGAGGGAGTGAGTGCCGTGCTGGGAGCTGCGCAGGTGAGAGCGTACCAGGAGGAGAGGTGCTTCCCAGGAGCCTGCTGAAGCCATGCCGGCTCCCATAGCCACATTGTCCTCTGACCGTGCCTGAAAATACATCACATTCAAGAAAAAAGAAAAATGTCTGAGGACAGAGTGAAAGGGAAATGTCTCAGGGAAGAGCCAGCTCAGCAGGAAGATGTAGAGTTGGTGTAACTGGAGGTGCATGTGAGTTCCTTCAGACGAAGGAGACATTAAATGGACAGGAAGCATTAGTCCTCTCTGGGAAAAGGTAAATGGGAGAAATGGGTTGATTTACTGCCTCCGCACTAACAGCAAATGAGGTGGGTCTGTATTTCCATGCCTTCTTGTGCAGGCACAGTCAAAAATAAAATGGCTCTTCAGTGCTCTTACATTCTGCAACATAACAGCCTGAAAATGGCACTGGGGAGAAATCATCTCATTCACACTGTTTCCTTATTTTTTGTGCATTTTTGATGAAAGACCCCATGTTGGACTGTCTTCACAGTGTTAACATAAATACAAGTAATGGGAAAGAGAGACTAGAAATAGACTTCCATTTAGAGAAATTAAAATCTTTTAGTATAATACCAAATGAAATTGTTCTTGTGAATCATCATATAACAGAGAGGAAAAAAAGAGAAGACATTTGATTTGCAGAAGTTCCTGCTTATCATTCATGGCAAATGAAGCAAATGCAGTTTTATTGCATGAAGGAACAATCTTCAACTGGCTTGAATTGTTATGCACTCCATTTAGCCCACAGGCTAAATGAGACATGCAGCAAGAATGAATCTTATGTAAAACAGGCCTAGGTTGAGGGAAAACTGTAAGAATGAAGCTGCATGGGGCTGAAAAACACCTTTCCTAAATTTCTCCGTTTCCTCCACTTTGCCCACAGAGCGGGGCCTGGAAGAAACCCAAGAAAGAGCTCAGGCTGAGCTCGCTCTTCTGTATGGAGAGCAGCAGCTGTGCCAAGCAGCAGAAAGGAGAGAAGGGAGAGCTGGTGGGGTGGGACCACCCCAGGAGGACCTGGAGGGTGCCGGGACCCCGTCTTTGGCTGTCAGGCCAGAGTCTGACTTTTTGTAGCCCTGCACTTGTTGAACCCACAGCAATTCTTCCTTTGGAAAGGAGAGTTTGCTAAACACGAAGAATGAGTGAAAAACACTGCTTTCAGGCACAGAGCTGTAAGTCACACACTCCCCTCACCAGCTGAGAGTATCCAGTAGCACATGCTACACACATATTTCCTTTTGTGGCTTCAAAATCACTTTTGCTCAGTTAAATCCACCTGATGAAAATATGACAAATATGAATCTTTCATGATTTTTTGATGCCTCTTTGGACTTTACAGTTTTGCTCACTACATGAAGCAAAACAAGGTTAGAGAAACACTGATTTTTCCTCATAGTGCTTTTATCTGTGAACATAAATGGAAGAAAAACAAAGCAGTAAACAGCTTTATAGAATAGCTTCCACCAAAGGGGACTTTATGCCAAAGAAAAAAAGAAAGATGCGGTTAATAGAGTGTATGGTCACACCGAAAAGTACACTGTGACTTTGTTTGATTGGTAGGCTGTGCTGCAAAAGCTAGTATTAAACCTGATTCAGAAAAGGAACACACAAGGAGGAATATCTAGTCAGAATAACCTGACTGCCAGCCTCATGATTACATCTGTAGCCTGTAATTTTTTTCCAAATCATCTTTAAGAACAAGAAATATACAAAAAGTATTATTAAAAAAAAAAAAAAAGGAAAAAAACGCCTACAGGAAAACTGACATAATGAAAACAGCAACAAAAATAATAAGTAAATCAGGCTAAGCACAGTGCAGTGTGCCCAAAAGCCCAGGCTTTGAAAGCAAGTCAGGATAAAAACAAAGTCTGAACTTTTCAAATTGTTCTACACTCTGCCTTCTTGAATTGTACAACTTGCACTTGTGAGCACAACTATTGCAATTTTATATTCTTAAGAGGGCTTTTTATCGTAAGGCGTTAAAAATCCTGCTGGAGTCTCTCAAGTCATTCGATAATTCTGTAGTTTAATTATTGAAATGATTGCAATCTACATTCAGTAAGTGCAGCAGCATGTTGGTGATTAGAAGGCTGTGATATATGTGTATTCTCTGCAGTAGAGGAAAAATAAGCAGTCACCAGTCACGTTGACTCCTCCACATAAAACAATGATGGGGAGAGAGGTTTTTTGGAGGTCCAACAACCCAAAGAGGATTTGGGACCCAAATTACTGCATCAAATCCTCTTCTCTCCCCCCCATGAGGTAAAATTTCTTCAGCACATCAATTTCTGCTACTGAATTTTCACAGTCATCTTTAGTTCCTCACTGTGGGTACATGCAGACATACAAAACCCGGGCAGGATAGAGTTGCACACCAGTTTGGAAAATGTCATTATCTCCCCTACCAATAGGGTGTGATCCTTTAGTTTAACTATACCTCAAGGGAAAACTTGATGTCCCTACACACTCCCTAAGATCAGAGTGGATGAGCATCAAAATGGAAAGTCCTGGTTCAAGTTCCTTTCTCCATCCTCATAGCACAAGCCAGTGCCCTAGAACATCCTGAGACAGTGGGTCCTAAATCCCTCTGAAAATTCCACTTTGCATGACTTAATTAGGGGTCATGTTTTACAATAAAACTCCTGGTTTATATTAAAATAGGAATTAAAATGCCCAAATCTCCTCTTTACCATTTGGTTAAAGGAATTTCTCTTACATTTTTGCATGCAAAGGGCAGCACCTTCAATAGGCAGTAATGTTGGAGCCACCTTTCTCCTCCTGCCACCTGAAGATTACTGTAGAGTCTGGTGGGGTACAGCAGGAAGTGTAAATTTGGGCAGATGGAAAACCTGAATTCAGCTTTATACCATCCCAGGTATGTTTTCTCTGATTATTGGCTTATTTAGTATGTCAAACAGAAGATGTCTTACCTTGACATCTCTTCAGAATGAGAAAGAACCCCTATAAAGTTGTTTTAAAGGCAATGAGCATTAGCAGGAAACTACTGATTGTAAATCCCAGCCAGAGACAGGAATCTCAACCAGGTAAAGTGTTAGGTGGGTGCTGTCTTCAAGGGAGTGGAGCTTAAGATGTGCCTTTTTCTAGACTTCTTAATAAACTTTTGAGAAATTTATCTTCTCTTGCTGCCTAGATAGGACACCGGCTGGTATATACTCATCTAATAGACAACACAGAAAATACTGTCTGCATGGGGAAGTTGTGCATTACAGTTAAGATTTACAAGAAGATGGGACTACCAGTCACCTCAAGCAATTGCAGGGCATGGATTATTTTCTATTTTGAAATGATGTGGAAAAACATGGTAGAATACAAAGATGCAAAACCTGATCTCTCTCCAGCTGCTGAGAACATCTTTCATAACTAGTTCATAACTATCTGCGTAAATAATGGATTGATTGCTGCAGCAGCATTCTCTAGCATATGGGCCACGTATCATATGTTAAGTCCCGTGCTAAAACTGAGGCTGCTGATGGACAACAAAATACGATGTTCTCTGCAGAACGTCCCCTTGCCCAATATCAGCTATGCCTGTAGCAGTCTATCTTAGTGTGCATGCTGGCTTTCTGGATTGAGTGTGTATCACACTCTCTTTCCCTCATATCTAACTCCTCCTTCCTTCTGTGGAAATAAAACCCAGATTAAGGGGAAAAGGAACATACAGTGGCTTCCAGACAGATCTCCAGTCTGGTTTGTCAAATCCCAAACCACCAGGTTGTGGTGGTCCTCTGCTGGAGACCCTGTTAAAACAAATAATTTGCTTAGGGAAATCACTGAGGTCTCCACTTCTGTTGTAGCACAAAGTCCAGATTACCAGGGTAGATTCTCACATCTGTCTGCGATAACAGAGAAGGAAGAGGGTTGATGGAGAACTGACAATGTGCTGAGGACAAGAATATGTGTTGCCCAATGCGTTTTTAGGCACAGTAGGAATCCATGCATAGACATAAATTATCAGAGAGAGAAAATGCCTCAGCATCAATGCCACGCTCAATGCGTGGGAGAGCCTCAATGCCAGCTCAAATATAGCACAGCAAGCAGATGTCTTTACTACAGTAGGCATACTTAGACCTCCCTGGATTCACAGCAACAGCACAGAATTACAGTCTCTTTCATTCAAAAATTACAGCAAAGATCTGTGTTGCCACTCACCTTTTATATAAGCACGGGAGGCTACAACACTCACCCACAGTGAGAGATCTGCAGTAAAGACAGAAAGGAACAGGAGAAATTAAAGGAGGAAGGAAGCAATTTCCATTCTTCCTCTTGAAGCCAGGTTTCCTTATGTAAATGGATGCAAAATTCCTTTTAGCCAAACTTAGGAGGTGTAGACTGCATGGGGAGGCTACGAAATGGGTGAATAACCAGATGACCCTTCAGGTTTCAAAAGTAGTGATCAATCACATGAAGCCTACCGACTGGCTGGTGATGACTGGTGTTCCTCAGTGGCTGATACTGGGACTAATACTATTTGGTGTCTTCACCTGGACAATGTGGTGGAATGCATAATCAACAAGATAGTGGATGGCACGAGATGGGGATACCAAAGGGTAAAGCTGCTATTCAAAGAGATGTCAATGAGCTGGAAGAATAGGCTGACAGGAACCTCAGGAACTTCAGCAATGACAGATGTAAAGCCCCTGGAATGGAATAAGCCTGTGCAACGTCACAGACTATGCATTCGCTGGCTAGAAAGCACTTTGCAGAAAAGGACTTGTGAATTGTCCTTATGGACAAGAAGTTGAACTTTGAGTCAGCAGTATGCCCTTGTGGTGAAGAAGGCCAGCCTCAGAAGGTATTAGCAAGAATGCAGCCAGCAGGTTGAAGGAATGATTCTTCTTCTCTATTTAGCAGTTGTGGGGTTGCGTCTGTCCTACTAGGTTCATTTATGGGCTGTAAAGCATGAGAAACATGAACAAACTGGAGCACGTTCAACAGAAGGCCCCCAAGCTGCGTGGGGCTGGAGCACTTGGCCTGTGAGGAGAGGCTGAGGGACCTGGACTGGTTCAGCCTGGAGGAGAAGTGGCTTCAGGGGCACCTAATTCCTGTCTTCAGCTGCCTAAAAAGTAGTTGTAGAAAAGGTACAGCCATATTCTTCTCATAGGTACAGAAAAAAGGTCTCTTCCCTAATAGGGTGAGGCAATGGACACAAGTTGTAGCAGGAGAAATTTCAACTGCATATGCTGAAAAACATGTTAAAAATGAAGGTGCTTAAAACCAAAGCCAGTTGCCCAGAGAGGCTGTGAAAGCTCCATCCTAAGAGATACTCAAAAACTGACCAGACATGGCCTTAAGCAACCTGACCTAGCTTCAGACCTGGCCTGGCTATGAGACCTTTAGAACTCCCTTACAGCCTGATTTTTTTTTCTATGATTTTGTGATTCATAGAACCCAAGAGAGAAAGAAAGCAACAGAAAACCTGAATTCTTAATGTAATGCTCAAAATTTTCCCCGAGAGAGGCAGCTTCTGAGAGATGGAGAGCCCTGGTGTCTGTTTCCACACCTGATGGCAGAAGGGTCCATACCTGAACCTCATGAGTTTAATACCATCCCTGCATATTCAGAGATAATTCCTGTTCCCATCCTTTAAGTGATAGTCTCCTGCCCATAAAAATCTCACCACTGCAGATTTTGCTTCTGCGAACAGCTATTAGGAAAAGCTTTGGGTGTGTATGAGGGTGACTGATAGTTATCCCCAGCTTATCAGATATATAAGGATATGTTAATATGCTTGCTCCCTTTTTACTGGAGAGATTTTCACAGCATCTATTTCTTTAAGTTATGAACTACAAACATCATGTCAAGTTTCTGGAAGATATTGCTCCACACCTACCCCTCTGGCTTTGAAACAGCTCCCCAGAAAGAGTCATAGCAAATTGGTAGGTAAAGGAATTAATAAATATATAGCAACAACAATTAGTATGAATGCAAACAAGGCAGCAGAAGAAGTAACTACCATGTTTAATCCCTCCTAGCACCCTTCCTCTCATAGACATCATAGGAGAAGCTGTTTAAAACTAGTGTTTGGCATCAAGTTCTGTTGAAAATTTTACATAAAACCTCAGCAGATATGGCTACCGTGGACACACTGGTTTTTTTTCACTTTGCTTCAGTTTAGTGGAATACAGGATGGACAACCTTAATGGAAAACTTAATTTCAATTAAAACCCATTGGTGA
Organism: Opisthocomus hoazin; assembly: GCF_030867145.1. NCBI lineage: Eukaryota > Metazoa > Chordata > Aves > Opisthocomiformes > Opisthocomidae > Opisthocomus > Opisthocomus hoazin. Next base: position 38,569,849 of record NC_134421.1, read on the forward strand.
TTTAATATGAGAAGCTACTATGAATGAACTCATAAGAACAGGACACTAACATAAATTCTTTATTGGGATGTTGTCATTGAAAACAACTCTCCTTCCTATTTTAAAGCTGAATTACTGGAAAACAATATTGAGGTATGACTTGCTCCTGTTTTGTGATGATTCTGAAAGTACAGAATTAGATTTTTATGACAGATTTACAGTTTTTAATTAGAATCACAAGCACAGACTAAAGTCATAGTTACAATGAAATGTTAAATTTGTGTTAATATTTTAACAGAGACATCTGAAGCAGTCATTTTGGCCAGAAGAACAGGTCAAGTCTCTGAATATTTGATTTCAAAAGAGAAGTAGAACCAAAAATATTGACTTAAACCTAAAGAGTCAAGTATATCAACCAAGTAATGCCTTGAAGAAATAGACTGGTGTGGGACAGCAGCAAAACAAAAAAAGTAATTTTTGTCTCTTTATTAGACTGTTAGCAACAAATATACAGAATTCTAACTGAAAGCCTGAGTTCAGGCCTCTCAGATAATTTCTTTTTGTAACATAAATGAAAATCAATGATTAATGTGGCATTTCCTGAATGGATACTAAAACTACTTCATCTTTTTGATTAATGTCTTAGGCGTACACTGCAGTTTGCTTTAAAAAGAAAATCAGATATGAATTTACTGAGCCAAGAATACAGCCCTCTCCTAGTTAAAATGCGTGCTCTGTGTGCATCCATTGCCTGTATCATGTTGTGAAGAGAGGAGAATTGTTCTGAGCTGCACTGGTAGCAAAAGCCTCCAGCCTCTTTCTCCCCCTGTCCATCATTTCTTGTCCCACCGCTAAAAATGCTTATACAGTTGTGGGTGAAACTCAGTCTGTAAACTGAATATGAAAAATAATTGCAGGACTTTCACTGATCACTGCATGAATAGGTTTTCTATTCTCTATTTGCATGTCATAAACAATACACATTCAATCTTAGTTTTACCCAATTTTCCTTAAAGTATAGGGGGAAGACCCTTCTAAAGAAGCCAGTCACCTGGTACATGAGCACAGCACAGCCCAGAAGTACTACCATGACCCCTAAAGCAATGTAAGTATGGCACTGTGACCTAGGCAGCCAGAGGCAGCTGCCAAAGTTCTCTCAGCAAGGTGGAACGTTGGCTCGAGTATCTCTGTGTTGTGCACCAGGAAATAGCCATGCCCATCATCACCTGACTGGAAATGGGTTGTCATGGTTTCCTCCCAAGGCTGGACCTCACTGTAGAGACCTGAAGCCAGCAAGGCTGCAGCTGTGTGGCTCAGGGCCACTGTTTTTTTCAATTGCCCCATGAGATGTCCTATTTACAACAAACTAGATTTCTCTTTCCTGTCTCTGTATTGAGACCAATAATTGTATTCAGACAGAGCACATCTCAGGAAGGCATCTGGCTTTGATCTGAAGATGGCAAGAGAAGGAGAACTGCCCACTCTTTGACTGTGGTTTCTAAATTCCAGTTCATCACTGAAGGGAGCAGGTGCTAAATTATAGCTGGATATGGGCTTAACCTCCAGACATTAGTTTTTCTTCTTATAAGTTAATGAGCCCTTCAGTACCTCTGATTTTCTGCTCCCCAGAATGCTCATTGGTAACGTTTAAACAGTCTTGGCAAGTTTGATGATCTTGACAGACTTCTATAGTGTCTCCCAGTACGACATCTTTCCCACCAGAACTTTTTGATACTTAACGTATAGATTTAATTATCAGGGAACAGAATGGTAGAATCATAGTATCTCAAAATCATTTAGGTTGGAAAAGACCTGCAAGATCATGGAGTCCAACAATAAAAGACAGATGAGAATATAAAATGAGAATTAAAGTATGGTGTAAAGTTTAAAGCATCTTTGATTGCATTCAGTGTTAAAAGCCTCAGGATTAGTGTGAATCCTACATTTTAAGTACTTCCCTCTGTCCAGAGAACATGAACATCAGTGTAATGCCCGGGCTGACAGAGCTTATGGGACAGTGTGCCTTTCATCTAAGCTGCATGCTGAACTTGTCTCCTACACCAAGAACCATCCCTGTTTCTTCAGGTGGGGTTAGCTCCAAGCACCCCTCTCTAGCAGATGCCCACGCTAAGTTACAGGGCAGAACTGCAAGTCCTGTGTTAGCAGAGACCGAGCAAACACCAGAATTGTGTAGCGCTGGCTCTGCATCTTAAACCATCATCTTCACTGGCAAGAACAGCTAGCTGGCGCCCGCACAGCTTTCCAACTGAAATCTATCTGGCTACACAGTGCTATGTGGATGTGGATGTAATGAGCTGGACTGGTGCTGGCTGAGGTGTTTCTGAATAGATACTCCTGGGTTTAGGAGATGGTCCAAGAAGGAGCAGCTGTGCTCAGTCAGGAGTTTGGTTTGGAGTGCTCTTGACAAGTGGAAGTGTAAGTTGATACAAGTAATTCATTATCATCCTTGACTTGTTTGGCTTCTTCCTGTATCTTCCTCGGGAGCACTGCAAAAGCCAAAGTTGTGTTTACATAGCTCTGTTCCTGCTTGGCAATCCCTTATCCTTTTGGAAGCTAACCAAGTAAGGCACAAAAACTGCACGCTGTAGACACATTTCTAGTAACCCTACCTTCGCCTGTCCCTAAAGGAAGCAGTATAACAAACGGCAGTTATGCCTTCAACCTCTCTTCTTGAAAATAGTACTGGAAAGGAACACACATTCTGTATCAGTTAAGCAACATACGGATGCCATGAACCAGTCCAGAAAAAACAGCACTTTACTGGGATCTGTGCTAGCATCAGAGAAACCTACAGCTTATGTCTAATCAGGGCTTATTGTGAAGTGCCTGGAAAAGGATAGATGGGACAGACAGGGTTGGTAGGGAATCTCACAAATCACAGAAAAGACCAAGAAAATTTCTCCCTTCTGAACCCCTCTCCTCCATTCAAAGGTTTGGGTTCATCACCCTAAGCCTCTTTCAGACCCAGATGCCTATGGCAGTTTTCCCACAAGACATGCCAAAGGCAAATGCACAAGCATTTAATGGTTGGAGCAGCTTGGCGAGGAAAGTTAAAATGTTTCCTTTGGCCTGGGAGGCAGGGATTGAAAGTCATATCTTATGTTTCCCAGGCCAACGTCCTAGTTGTTGTCTAGCTGTTCTTTCTTCCTTTCGTTTAGTTAAGCTTCAGTTAGTCTGTTTGAAATGGGATGCAGTTAACAAAAGAGACTAGGAGGCTCTTTCTCTGCCCGGTTTGTCTGGGTGGCTCATAGTTCAGTGATCAGGTGAGATACGAGGATTGAGTTTTCTCAGAGGGAGTAGTCTAGAGAGTTCATGTGCTGGGCGACTCGTCTCGTTACAGAGCTATTGAATAAAAAAAAAAGATAAGGTGCTCTTTTGCATAGTTCCCAACCTGGTTGGAGCATTTCTCCAGTCAGATGTTCCAATGAACTCTGACCAGAAGTGAACACTGAATACATTTGCTCAAGTCTTCTTCACAGCAGCAAATTTCTCACTAAGACATCTGCATATGCTTAGTGCTATAATATAGTAATGGCCAAAAAATCTCACTGAAAGAAAATCATTCATAAGAATACATGCAAAAAACATCCTGCTATCCTCATGCTATCCTCAATTATTTTAGATTTGATATGTGTGAGGAAGGCTGAGGACCCTCTGCTTTCAGGCATAACAGCTCTGCTTAATTAAAATAACGTCATTTGGAACAACAGACACAGATCAAGCAATAAATGGCATAAAAATAAACCAGATCACAAACCAAGAAAACAGGCCCATATTTGTCACCAAATCTCATTCTTACCTCTTTCCCCTCATCAGTGACATCCAGTTTACCTATTTTAAGTGTTTTTGCATTGCTGGTATATGTGATGATATCTAGATCACTTCATGAGCAATTTTCACATTGCACAGTGGAATAAACAGCTCCCAAAACATATCAAGGAGACACCTCCTCTGTGTAATATTTTCATGGCAGCATTAATTCTTGCAAAAATAAATTGTGAAGGGGACCTTACAGAAATTATTCTGAAATAATATACGGTGAAAACTGAAACCTTGTTATATAATCCCTTAAACTATCTGCAAGGTTTTAAAAAAATTAGTATGTTTTCTAGATGGAAAATCTGCAACATTGGCCCAAAACACCTGAGCAATGCCATAGCCATTTCTTTGACTTTGTAGAAGTTATTTTCATCCCTCATACTGAAATTTCTTTAACCTGTTATTGAAGGAGTAAATCGGTCATTTCTGAGTTATTCCCCACACCTCAGAATTTTTAATGGTCTCGGGGAACAGGTTTGCTCTGAAGTAAACTGTAGCTGTGCCAAAATATATTTGGATACCACTCCTGTAAAGTGTGAGAAATTAGACCAGAAAGCTTTATATGTGATACCAAACTTCTTCCAGTTGGATCACCAGACCTGTCAAACTACTAAAGTCTTGGTCCAAAGGAAGGCAGACAACATTTGTGATACCTTTGTGCCTATCAATAATCATAGGATGGAGAACTTGTTTCTGCAGGCCTTCAGATAATGATGGAAGGCTTAAATCTGTCCAGAAGCTATTAGACTAAGTTGTCTTGCCGCGGAAGCATTTCATCATACACAAAGCAGCTCATGAACCTCTTCAGCCTACAGCATGGCATGTTGATACAGTCCAGAAGAAGCTTTGACTTTGCTGTGTGGGCTGACAGTCAGGAGCTGTATACACAGTTCACTTGTTGCCACAGAGGGGGTGGCATGACCATGAGAGGGGGTGGTGGGTAAACAGCACAGTACGAAGCCATCTCATTTTAATCTGCTTGTGTGTGTGCAAATCACAACCCACGGCCATGCACTGAAGGGAAAAAGAAGAAAAACTGGACTTTTAGAGTGAGATCCTTAGCTATTTCCCATCTGGTAGGACATGCCTGGCACCTTTGAAGACCTGATGGCAACAGAGGGGGAGGAAGCTTTCCATCATGTCTGTGCAGCTTGCTGGTTGCTCTTACAGTGAGTTAAATCAGCGTGCAGGCTGGACTGCATCTATTCCGGTATGTCATGACATAAACTCACTGAAATAAACAATGAAGAGCCATTATTTAATAGAGCGATTGACCTCTTGGAAGACTTTTTGCCTAAAATTGTGATTATTCATTCTTGTACTCCCACTACATGTATCAGCTCTACAAGATGTGTCTTCATTCAAAATCCCAGCCCTGTCCAGCCAGAGATATGCTCATCTCATCTACTGTGCTTTATTTTTGCTGCTTTGTGTCAATATTAAACAAGCTCCTTAACACTTTTGGAGCAAGTGAAGATGCAATAAAGAGAATGGCAGTTTTTCCCTAATAAGCTGTCATTACCTAAAGAACCATAAATGTTGTGCTATTTGTTTCACACAATTTAAGATACTGCAATAAAGACATTATTTCACTATTCAATTTTTAAGTCTTCCTCTAGCTTTTGTAAGGACATCTGTCAGGTTACAATTACAAAGACTGTTTACTGTGAAGAAAGCCAGTTCATTACACTTCACTGAAATCTTTGAATTAATGGACTCACTTTTCTGAAATTTTGCTAATTTACAAGTTATTTGTCTTTATTCGTGAAGCCTGTAGATACCCGGGTAATTTTATTTTTTAAACCTTCAAACTCTGAAAATGAATCATTTCATGCACCCTCTTCTGTCTCCTGTAACATCTACTAGCTTCTTAAGAGAATCATCATGATAAGAATAGCTCAATACAACACCCAGAATACATTTCCTACATTTGTTTATGCCAGTGTTGGGGAAATTAAATTTTTAACATACAAGTATGTGTCTAGTCTAAACATGGCTAAGAAATGGCACATATTTTTATAGCCACAAGATACATAAGGTGTTTCCTCTTTGACACAAGAAATATGCCTGAGAAAAAATGCCCTGAAAAATTAATACAAACTCACAGACCCAAAAATTATACGGCTACATTACTGTATTTAATAAGTAAGTTAGGTCAGCCAGCAAGGAATAACTTTTCCTTGTGCTGACAGCTGCAAGTAAATACAAAACTAACATTATTTTCCTTGGTTTTGGTTTGGTTGCTTTTTTTTTTTTTAGTTAAGAAAACAGACAAGGTTAAGCTCTCCCTTTTGCTCTCTGAACCCTTAGAAATAGCAGCTGTTTTATGAGCTGGCTTCACAACAATACTTCTGTTGTTAGAGCTCCTGTTAGAGACTTGTAGCACTCAAAGGGAAAGCAACCTGCCTTCCATCTACATCCTGCATGCCCAGGGAGGGTAATCAAATACAGCATTACCCATGTTGATGTTTGTTTTTTTTTCCTTTACAGATTTTGCTTTGTCTTTTAAAAAATAGATTGCTCTTCAAGTGAAAATTAAAAAAAAAAAATTGCTTTGCTGTGCCTGAAGGTTGGTGAAGTATAGGAAAAGTCTATTTACATTTAGTAGGATTCAGAAGCCTGAACGGGAGCCAGGCAGAGCCTATCAGTTTAAAACTCCAGGCACATGCCAGAGGTGACAGTTACAGCTACGTTACTTAATAATATAGGCTGGAGACGGTTCTCTGCTATGCAGCCAGATGGTCCTGGAACATGACAACTAACTTCCAATCCTCTCCCCTGTAGCCTGGCTACACGCAGGCTCCCCTTGCCAGCCATATTCAGTGCTGTCTTGGGACAATGTGACTTACCATGTCTGCACTAAAACCGTGCCAGGAGCAGCGCTTGCTGTCCAACAGCACCTATTTCTTGTTGCTGTTTTGCTGAAGCACATTTATAGATGTAGTCCTGCAGACCCAAGCCACAGGACAGGCCCTAAGTTCTTCTCATGATGATCTAAATCCCACTGCCATAAATGAACATAACACCTTACTGGAAATTTTACTAGGTGGTAGGACGGGTAAATGTCAGGTAACCAGGGTGGTTGTCAGACCTTTTTGGTTTGTTTTCTTTTCATTTCTTTTTCAGCTAAAATTCGTATCTCTTGACAAAAAATCACCTATCCTGCCTAATATGCATAAGAACCACTCAGCAAAAGAAGGATGGGGTGTGTCTGGAGAAGTTGTTTCTGCCTTTGAACTGTAAGGCTTTGGACGGCTTATTCAAAAGCTTAGTTTTCTCCTGTTTTTTTATTTCCTATCTCAGTCCATAATTCCAGTTGCTAGCGAAAGCTGCATCAATGATATTGCACCAAAAAAGGAAGACTGGATTTCAATTTCTATTTCTTTTGTGGCTGACAAACAATGTGTTTCTTTTAAAGGAAGCTTATTTTCACTGGAGTTTCTTAAATTACATAAATTTCTCTCTTATAAAGGAAACCGCAACACAATAGATCATGAAAGGTGGTTATTTGTGTGAAGATCTATATAAACTCAAAGGTTACAATTTGAGGTGTCCAGGTTACACCATTGTTGGGAGTCTGCAGTAAGCAATTTGGGTAAGTGCAGAAAATTTTTCTACACGCTTACTGGAGAGGTGATGCTGCATGGCGCTCTGAAGTGACGCTGCTAGGAGAACAACAGACATGAGAATTTCTATTCTACAAAGTTTTGCAGATTATGAACTGGCAATGTGCACCGGACAAACAGCTTGCTTGGTACAATACAGCCTGCATTAAAATTTCACAAAATTATGCTGAGTTCTATTAAAGGGTAGGAAAAATAGTAATTTTCTTTTTCTTGAAGAGTCAAAACATTTTATTAAATATTTTTGATGCTGTATGTTAAACACATGCTTAATTATATCTAATAAAATACAACTATGAAAAATTCGAAGGGTGTTTCAATTATTCCACTGTGGACAATTGGTTTTCAACTTTATTGTTATTTTCCCAGGGGCAGGGAGAAGAGAGAAAATGTTTTATAAGAAAAAGAGGAGAAATCTCTGAATGTTAAAGGATTTTTCTGTCTTCTGTTTTGCCGTTGATCAAAAAAAAATATTTTCACAATACTAGCACTGATAATGAGCCTAAGTCTGTCACCCATATTCATGCTATTTTCCAGATTAATGAAGGAGAGCAACACCTGGTCATCAAGACATACCTTGTTTTGTTCCTGCAAATCTTTATTGGGTTTTGCTCTGATCTGTGACAAAAATAATTGAAAATCACATCCTGGGATATATTCATAATACCACTTATTTTTAAGTGAGAGTAAACAAACCTGTAATTTTTATTTCTGTATGTATTTAGTACATCCGTGTACTTACATACATACAGTCATTATCAGAATCTCTTAAAAAGGAAAGAATTAACATCTTCTGTTCCTGAATGGAAGCTGCAAAATAAAGCAAGAGGGTATCAGTAAATAAATTAGTATCTGGATAAACTTCTTGATTAAATGAATCTTGCTAAAAGCACCAGATGCAAAAAAAAGACTAATTGTCAGCATCAGTGATGCTAAGTAAATGTTTGACTTACTGATTATAATGAACCACTGCTGTTAGTGGGAGTTCTGTGAAAATTGTTTGTTCTTGAATTATTCTTCCATGGTGAAAATGCTGTTTCGGTGGCATATTTTATATGCAATTATTTTGTCTATTGGTATACAATATATACAATTCATTTGCCCCAGGAAAATGTCTCTTATTATAAATTGGGTTTTTTTGTAATATGCAAGTCATTTTTATATAAACAATATTGATTAGACTAATATTGCTGAGTTTCAATTTTAAAGCTCTACACAATGTCTAATTTGGCTCCATTAGTCATAATTTTCATACATAAACTTTCTTTAATTGCCACTGAATGTCATTTGCAACCTCATACAGCTTTATAAATGATAAATCTGGAAAAGCAGAAGCTCTTCAGCTAGTAGAAGTCGTGAAATGTTCAAGACATATCAGAGATTCGCAAAATGGCGTATGACTAAACACTCATAACAAAAAAAAACCCTGTAATAAGACCTAGCTGAGCTGTGTGAATATAATCAGCAATCTCCCATTGCTAACAATATTTAGTTCAAAAGACCTTCTGAATATATATCTCAGGCAAGTCATGCATTTTAATTCATGTAATTGGAACAGAAAATAAAATATAAATAACAGTCACGAGATTTACTGGATGTGGCTATCATTTTCCTGATGGTACTAAAAAAAAAAAAAAGTCATGAATATTCTCAATATTTAGAAAACAACATGACTTTGGTTGAAGATTTTGGCTTGTCATCTGTGTTAGTACTGTGCAAATAGCTAGGAGTACTCCTGAAGAGAAAGAGAGGGGAAGGTTGCTCTTTTAGTGATTCCGTGCTTCTGATATCCATTTTGTCACATCTTACTATATAGGCATTTTTGTTCACCATCAAGCTCATACTGCCGGGTGTCTCCGGGGTAAGGACTAGGTGCATGATCAGCAGGAGACTAAACTCTCTATAGTCCCAGTCAAAGTGGTAGCAGACTCATGCCTAACCCTTTGGCTTGGAATTTTTTTACACCTGAACTACAGTCATAAGAGGTTCTAGTTCTCCAATTTATATTATCCCAGTGCTGACTGACATAGTTTAACTCCTCCTTATGGACCTCTGGGGCAAGAAAAAGGTTTGACTCAAGCATTTGCAAGGGGCAGTCAATGAAAAGGGGTGAATCATTATAAAGAAGAGGCAAGGATTGATGGCAGAAACCTGAAGCAACCTATTCTTCCAAAAATGTTTATCTCCTCATACATCCTTCCTAGTGGGGAGCTAGCTTAGATGGACTTATCTCAAGGTTTCACTTTGCACCTCTGCAACATTCTCTATGACCACTTTGCTCAGGCTCGGAGGAGCCTGAAGAAGCCAACTAAAGAGCTGTTTGCAAAGAGACTACGCAAGCAAGATATGCACAAAGTTATAGTGTAAAGCAATTACTGGCTATCACTCCTAAATGCTACAAGTCAAAGCTTTAGTGTGCTCACCACCCTGAAGAGACACCTGAAGAGGCTTTGCTGGTTAGAAGGTGCCAGTCAGGAAGGAAAGAGCTAGCCCCCGCCCATGGATTGGATCCTCCGTGCTGATGAGTTGTCTCCACCTTTATCCGTGTAGGGTGTTATTCCTTTCTATGTTGTTTTTCCTTTTGAATCTGTCAGCAGTCAACAAACACCATCTCCCCTATCTCTGTCTGCAATTTTACCTTTCTTATTTTGCATGTTTCTCTCTACAGGCTTTCCTGTGGCCTTTTTCAGAGCTTAGTTACTTGCTCAGAAGTCTGGGACAAGTTCATACAATGGGGGCATGTGAGAAATAGGCCTGAGCTGTAGGGAGACAGACAGATGAATCCATGATGGAGATGATCACAGAGAAAGGGGGTTATGTTTCTTTTTCAGTGTGTCAAGCTCATAGAGGATTCAGAAGCTCTTCCTCTGCTGAATAAGATATCTTGTTTTATTAACAAGTGTCCTGCAGGAAGATTACATCTGTGCTCTTTTTTTGTTTCTAAGTATAACTGAGAATAAATATTTATAAAATTCATGGTGAATATTGCCCCTAGCTATACAGCAGATATTTATATAGATGCACTTCTGCTACCACCCTGACCCTAGAATATGGGAAATTGTCTCATGGTTGTACTATGCATTTGACTGGTTCCCCATTTTCCAGTTCCTGATATATTTCAAGACAGTGCCCCAATCTTTGTGTCCCAAGCTGACACCGTGACCCTCTCATTTGACAGCTTTTACAGAGGCTTCTCTGCAAATACATTAAAACACATGTGATTGAAATCTCTAGGGGGGAAAAAATGACCCTGGAGCAATAGTCATTGCTTGCGTTATAACCATACAGGTGCTTGGGGTGACATGACATACACATTTTCTCATTCAGTGTCTACTCATAGCACTGTGTGTCAGTCATGGAAGGCTGCTTGCGGTGGATTCAAAATACCACCTACCCACCTACTCAGAATGTAAGCTTACTGTGTGCTGTGCATGGGAGTAAAAAATTAACGTGTATTAAGTTAGCGTTTTAGTGACTGTGGGACCTCTAAGAGGCACGGAAAGCAAAGGAATCCCTCGCTGCCTTTGCATGTGGTGTCACATACATGTTGAACAGAGACACTCTGGAGGGGGAGGGTGTGTGATGGGGTTCACCAAAATGCTCTTTCTTTTTTGTGCAACTGAATGTGCTGAGATAATTTCCTCAGAAGTATTTCTTTAGGAGAAGTTATTCATTGTTATTTGGAAATGTAAAAGCTGCAACATTATGCAAAAATGTGAATTAAATATCCATGGTATTCATCACTCACAAAGGGGTCTGATGAAGAGTTTACTGACATGAATAGAAAGATTCACATTGTCTTCAAGCACTAAGCATCAATATTACTAAGCTAATGACTACTTTGCGGCAATGGCTACAGATAACAATTGGAGGATTTCTGAAGCTGACGTCTGTTCTTGGCAGAAATCTGTTACTTGTGTATCAATTATGGTAAATAAAAAATACTGAGTGAGGAAAATGGAGATGTTGCTAGCCTGATGTGGCCCACATGACTGGAACATTTGATTCGAGGAAATAACACACAATAAAAGAAATTACCCTTCTGTGAATCAATTGTGATTATATGTACAGTTCCTACAATGCTAATCAATTGTTAAGAATTTAAATGGAAAACATTGCACTTTTTACAAAGTGACACCTTCATCAGTATTCAGGCAGAGACTTTCTGGAAATAATTAGTTATTTCTAGGTGCGTCTGAATCAAAGCCTAATTCTGAATATTACCAAAGTTTGGCTGAAGACATTGTGAATATTATCTTCTCATCTGGGAAAAATCATGTCTGTCTTTGCATTCTGGAGCTGTCTTCTCCATCTTCAAATTAGTTTAATTAGCTCCTGCAAACTGAAGAAAAAATGGGTTGGAGAGCTGTCTCATCAAGAAGCAACTCTGGTCAATTAAGGTCATTAAGACCCTATCAAACTCTTGCATTACTGCTGTTCTCAGGGGAAAGGGTTTATTTTTCCCCCAGCAAAACCTTACAGAGCATAAACAGTTTGGATACCAAAGGGGCAGGAGGAATTGTTTCAGCTTTAACCTGGAGATAAAAAGATAAGGCTGTGAATCAAGGAAATTAGTCCACATGAACTGGAATATAACAACATCACTCTATCACTCATCATAATATCACTAATTTACTGAAGGAGTGTATGTGCAAATCAAAGAAAATTTAATTAATTCCAGAAAAGCTTTGGCTACAGCTGCTGGTCTTTCATCGTCTGGAGCCTGAAGTGAGGTTCCTAGGCTCCCTGAGCTATCACGCAGAGAAAATCAGGGGCCTAAGAATGGATGCCAATATATTCTCACCAAAGCATTGGAAGAGCCCTGTCTAGTTTGTATGTGAGGCTCCTCAGGATATTTTTTCATGTTAGCCTGATCCTTCTCTGCAGAGCACTTTTATGCCAGATTGTGCAGGACCTGGAATAATAATCTTTAGTCAGATCTTTAGTCGGACTTTTATTTCACAGGACCTGGACACAGAGAAATAACAGCCAGACAAATGCAGAGTCATTTAGATCTAGAAGCAGCAGAGCTGCAATGGTAGGGTGCTGTAGCTGAGCAGTTAAACTGCATTACACAGTGTGTGCCATGCCTGATGAACTAGGACTAGTATAAGTAAGTCTTAAGAAATATCAGACTAGACAGCTAACTTTTAGATGGCTGAAGTTCAGGTAGAATTCGTCCTAACTTGGATATCAACTCCGAAATCACAATCCTAACTTAGATACTAGATCCAAAATTGCAGTCCTCAGTGTCAGCATGTACATAAAGGCACTAGCAACCTCCCCTTATATCCCAAAGTTTCCTCAGCATCTCGAGGCTATGACTGCTCCCACCAAGCATATGAGGCACCCAGTTGCCATCCAGCTTTACACATCATCTGAAACTGATCCACGTGAAAGGTCCAGGACAGTGCACAGGAGTAAGTGCCAGGCATTATACCTCATGTTACAGGGTCTCTGCTTCAGAAATACCACAGTTCCATCAACAATCACAACAAAAATTATGGCATACTGAAAAAAAATAACTAACCATGGAAAGCATGCCATGGTTTTCCAGTCCGCTTACAGCTGTGCAAGAGTGTTTTTTTATGGGAAATAAATGTTAGGTTTGCCTTTGTCAACAGAAGGCTGAAAAGCACTTCTCAGTGAGAGAATATGCTCTGTATTATTTTATGTTCTCGGTATAATCAGAAAGTAGAAAGTGAAAGTTAGTGCAGGAAGTGTGTGCTGGCAGCTAGATGTATTCATGGGAGAGAGGAAAGAAGCAGATGTGTCCTCTTTCTAGCAGTCGTCTACCTGGCAGTGCTACATCAGTGAAGCTTGAGGAGGTTTTATTATTTGAAACCTCTATAGCGGAGGATGCTTGGACTTTACTGCAGTGTTTCAGACCACGGCCTACATTTTTGTTTCACAGGCTAATAGAACTGCTGTATCACTGCAATTTCCCTTTCCCTGTCCGCAGTGTGGCTACATCCAGCTCCTGCTTCAAAGGGTTTTAGCCATAAACCAATGCCTCTGATCCTTGGATGGGATGGAGGAATGATCTTTGTACTCTTTGGGTTTAATTTTGGAGCAGAGGGGATCCTGCTGAACACCTCATGTCACTAAGGCAGTGAGGTAACACATGTAAATCGTCTAGGTAGATTTGCTCTGAGCGTTGTCAAAGCACGGGATTAGCCTTGCAGGCTTGTGGGACTCTGCTTACTTTGAATTTTGCTAGTGTTTCATGTTCAGACGAAACATTGGAACAAAGACAACATCTGAAAGAGTGGAAGGCGCATCTGCCTGTTTTGATCTCAGATTGCACCACTGGGCTCACTTGGTTTTCCCTTGCAACAAAAACCAGCCAAGTGCCACTGAGTTCCAACCCCTGGGCAGGATGAGAGTCGTGGGCCTTGACAGATCCTCACTAGACCTGTCCTGAATTTCAGTTTCTTTCTGTCCTAAGTATTTTGATACATTTGGAAGCCTTGTCTTCTTAATGCCCTCATCTCCTCTTTCATCTCGGTAAAAACTGCATTTCCTCACTCCTTCTCCCTCCCACTGGTGCGTGGGGTAGCCCACCCACCTCATTCACCATAGCGGCCTGCTGTGCATCCCCCTGTCCTGAGTGCCCTGCCAGAGGGCAGCCGCTGCCCATGCAGCCCCATTTCTCCAGATCTTCTCTTCAGCCCGCTGCCCCTGCATGCCCCACAACTGCTTGTGCATGCCTTCCAAAGTGAGTGTCACTTAGAGTCCATCCAGCCCAAAACTGGGCTCCACAATCACCTCCACATGTCTGTCCTCCAGTTGCTCCGTTTTCTCACCCTTACATCCTGCCAGACACCATGAGATGGGACATCTCATCATGTGGGGAGGAGGGCAGAGTGCTGGCATGTGTGAAAGAACCCCTCAGAGCCAGCCTCCACGAGGACCTCAGGCTGTCGGTGGCACATGGAGGAATTTCCTTCATAGGCTGGTGGGCATGGGCATGTCTCCTTTGCTGTGAGTAGGGTGGCTCATGACCTTTCTGTGGCAAAATGTAGACCCTGGTATACGTATACCCCGAGTGCTTAAGGTCATTGTCACACTGCCAGCTCCTCCAGATCTTTTTTCTGAGGCTTTGGCTGCACATCTCCTCACCTCTTCCTCTGTCTGAGGACTCACCCCTTCTCGTCCTGGCCCTGCCTGTGCTGTCCATTCCCACCAACTGGAGGAGGAAACTCTGTGGGGAAGGAGGCATCCTAATGACTTCTGCTCCCTCAGCAATCATGCCTCCAAGCAGTACTGTGCCCCCAGATACGTGGATGCCTCCTAGGACAAGTGCATGCTCTCAGAAGTGTTCTGTTGAGTGTCACTCGCCGGCTCCTCTTCCACCCATGTCTGAACCTCTGACCCTCACTATCCTCTTTTTTCAGTCATCCATCACTATCTATCTGTCCTCCTTGCATTTCATTGTTCTCTGCCTCTCATACACAAGGCACAACTTCACCTACAAGACCTGCACAACTCTTTGTCCACTAGTGTTCACCATGCTCCTAACACCCCTTTACTTTTCCTACTACTACAAATACCCCTTTGTCGGCATCCCTGCTTGTTTTCAAAAGAAGAAGCTATAACAATGCATTCAGGAAAAATGGGAGAAATAATTTCATCCCAAAGTGAAATTCTGCAGCTGCCTTATTAGATATTTTCTTCCAAAACAAGGCAAAACCTTCCATAAATATGCAGGAAAGTCCTTTGACTGAGCATGTCTTTTGTCTGAACAACAACATAAACCTCTGTGTTTTGGATGAATGTTTCTTTTCGTTTAATTTCATAAAGAAACATAACTTCTTAATGTTGCATAAATGATGTTAAACAGTGATTTACTGAGATTACTTTATAGTTTCTTGATAAGCACAAAAAAAGTTCTAAAGTCATATCATTACTTTAAAATGGAAGCTTCACACAGTTCATATAAAAGTTTATCATTCCCGTGTCTCCTTTTCTTTCTTCCTCTTTTTTTTCAGTTTGATAGTCAAATATTTGAATTACTCACAGAGCAGAATGCATAAAATTTTAATATAATTTTGGAATCTATTATGAAAGAAGAGAATTATACTTCCTATTTGTCTTTTAAAATATTACCCCATATTTCAAATATAGTGTGGGTTTAAGTCTGCAGTACGTTCAAAGTTAAGAATAAGCTGTTGCTTTGTGCTTTAATAATACTTCATGTCTGATAACGCTAGAGCTTTCTGAAGTGCTACACTTAAGCAGCTAGGAAAGTAAGAAAGTAAACCTGAAGAATTTCTAATTTTTTTGGCATATTCACTTTGTGTTACAATTTTCATTTTGATGCACTATAGTTACATTTGAATTGTGTCTTGTTCTTCATGAAAATCTCACTTGTTCTGAGTTTCCACATTCATCCACATCTGCCATCTCCCATTTTTGACTTCACAGTCATGATACTTTGCACAAATAGGAACTACAAAAGCTTTAACCTGAGTGTTGGTTTTAAGTAATTCTGAAAGTAAAGTTGCAAAACCATGTGTGGCTTGAATACTGACACTGGCTTGATTATTACTTTTAAATTTCATTTTGCATGAGTTAAGCACAAGACGACAATTTGACACAGATTATAGAGACCAGCTTAGCGTAAGTTTGGAAACCTACAGGTCTGCAGATGGTCCTGTCCCACGTGCAAGCTCTACTGTATTCCGGAAAGGTGCTCCAATAAAAATGACAGTCCGTCTAGATGGGGGACAGATGCCAAGAGCAGACAGCAGATCACTGCAGTAGAAGTAGAACTCCTCAAGTATGAAAACACGAAATAATTGCCTATGCAAGATAGTACCTGGATTTGTGAGTCTGAGAAGATGAGTTTGAGCAGGGAAGAAAGGGAGGTATCTTAATAAGGAAAGGTCATCCACAAGACAGACCAGGCAGGTCTCTGGTAATGAGGACCGCAGGCAGATCCACTGCAGGCAGGTGACGAAGTTTGTCAGGAAAGGGTGGAAGGCGATCACCGGTCCAACTCACACAGGAGCAGCAATGAATAGAGATGCACCAGGCAGCTTTTCACAAAGCAAGAGCCTAAAGCCCACAATCCCTAAGCTGATGAGCCAGACACTCCAGAGGGAGAGGGAGGCAGACCTCAAGCAGGGCAATTGTTAATGCTTCTATTGTTTTATTACGAAAGGAAGTTCATGTGATGAAATTTTATTGACAAGAACAGTTTAACCAAGGTTAAACTACATTCCTAATCTTACCTTTCTTCCCTTTTTCCATCAACCTTTTATTAAAATCAAGCACTGAGAAGCTAATTCGTATGTGATTCATGCAGATCCTTTCTTCTTTGCCTCTGATTGTTATTCCCACGCAGACAGAGAGAATACTGCTCATGTTGATATAATTGGAAACACTGCCACTGATTTTGGTAGGAGCAGCATCCAGCATAGCATAGCATAGCTGGGTTACTGAGTTTCCGTGGGATATCCATTGTCACTATTCACTTCCAGTATCATGCAGGCCTATTACAGGAGCCCAAAGTTCCATATGACAACTATAGCATTAAAGATCAGTACGTTGCAATCACATCCGAATCGTCAGCCTTGGTGTAGAGCAGTGCTTAGAGGGAAAAGTGCTCTCTTACAGACAACTGCTTAAAGAACAGAAATAGCTGGATAATTTTTTTGTACAATAATGTATGCAACGTCTGATTTTCTATAGAAGACCATCAGGAATTACCTAAACCATCGTGTTCACTCTAGTAAGGGCTTCATGTAGTTCAAATTCATATAATTCTTCTTTGATGGTAACCTGTGAGTTCCATAAACCCACATGGCAACAATGCTTGGCTTTCAAAGCACTTGCATAAAGCAGCTGTACAGAGTCCATTTCAAGTCATGGAAATGAATAGGTATTTTGACAGCCAAGGCAGTGTTTCTGAGATGCTAAGAACTACTTTCCACATCATTAACCACAGCCTCTCCCCCTTGCTAATGTAGCTGATGAGAAAAGGCAAGCTACTTTTTGTCATGACAGCATCTCAGCAGCTCATTTTGTAGGGTATTAATCGTGAATGCCTTTTCACCTTCAAAAAAATGTTTTTTGTTTTCATAATGGGATAGTTATAATGTTCACCAAATTGGCATACTGTGATAGACAACTAAATTAGTGAAGTTTATTGAATTTGGGATTCGGTATTCTAACCTTCCAAAAACTTCAGCCAGTTCAAAATGTAACCACCTTCTCAAACACTGCCTCAGTGTAACACTACCCAGCGGTTGGTGTGGACTTCACAGCACAGCTCTTCTTAATAGGAAAGGTCAGTTTCACAGTCCTCGTGGACTATTTACCTTCAGTGGGATCACTGAAATTATCACAAGAGCTCATGACAATTTTCCAAGCAGCAGGATCAAACATGGGGTGCTTTATGAAGATAACAATCAGTCTCTGAATCTACAGACTGAAGAGCAAAATACCTTTCTTTGGCCCTGTCACAACAGAGAAAGGAGGGTTGAATGTGGTAGAGATATATATTCAGACGTGTTTTGAAGCACTGACTGCACTCACAAATTGGCCTTGTCTGCACAAAATTAAAAGCAGGCATGAGAGTGGACTGCTACCTTCTAGTCATTTTCCATCTGTATTACTACCTGTTTGCTTGAATTGATTTTCAGCGCAAAAGATGTATATTTGGTTTAGGAAAAACCCACGACAGGGTAGGTGCTCCAGAGCTGTGCATGCTTTGCCCCATTTGTACATCACCTGAGTGGAATGACCTGCTCCATGAACAGGTACTTGGACCTACACTGGGACTCCACGGGCAATCCAGAGCAAAGACTGAATCTGAACCTTGTACATTCGTAATAAGGATGGAGCTTGAGGTAAAAATATTTTGACAGCAGACTTTGGCCTGCCATTCAAGTCCCTAGAGCTCTTTTTCTTTGGACACTTTTCTATGGAGCTCAGCAGTAAATAACGATAAAGACAGAGAAGGAATGCAATGAAGGAATGCAAAAGGAACCAAAGATCCAGAATGCAAACTGCACAACGTGCTCAGCAAAGCAATTGTATTATGAAAGCACTGACATGAAACAAATGCATTTTGCTGTATTTATTAATATAAGAACTTGGTTGCCAGAAAGAGATCTCAGGGGATGATAAATAGGTTGTCTTATTTTTCTTATTGAGTAAAAGTTAGTATCGTAGGCTTAGAAGATGAACATAGGAGATCCGAATTCCATTAATTTCCTGGCTATTGTAATGGTACAAATAAACAGAATTTCCTACAGCAGGGAACCAAATTGATGGAAAGGTTGAATCCACTGGGATAAGAGGGTACAGATTAAGAAGATATTGCAAACATTGTTTATCTACACCCTGACTGAGAAAGAAATGGGTAGAAAAGATCATTTGGTACCATTAGAAACATTAACTTTTGAAGGTCCCACAAAGTGCTGCTGTTTTTAAGGAGTATAAAACAAAGACTTACTGTTATAAGCAGTTTGGGATTTCTTTCAGTGAAACATTTTCCATCTGCAGAATTTCACAATTTTCTCATGGGGAAGTTATTTTTTTTTTTTCTTTTTGGCAGATATTTGGAAATGGGTGAAATTAAAACTGAAAATCTCACAGTTCAGAATTTTCATTAAAAACTTTAAATATAGAAAAAGTATGAATTCTCAAAATGTTTGAAACATAATATCTAAGTTAACTTAAGTTCTATTTCCCTAGGTTTTTGAGTTATAATAAAAGGTCAAAATTAATTTTCATACTTTTTGGAGAGGTCAACTAAATACAAGTTATCAAAAATATACAGGATACAAAGCGTTTTGCACCCAGCCACACTCTTAGCAGTATTTCCCAGAGCTCCTATATGTCAGATCTCAACTCCAGCATTCATTTCTATTTAAGGACAAATCACTTATTTATATTTTTAATGATCATAAGTATGCACTAAGCAAAAACAAAACAGAAATACTGAAATGCTTACTTACAGCATCAGTATTTCGATGTCCAGGACAGAAACCTCATCCCACCTCTTGTTGATCCTCTGAATTCTCAAGCACAAACTGCTATTGTGTTCTGGTGCAACTACAATGACATTACCCAACTAGGCAACACTTACTGCCAGGGTTATTATCTGAGACCATGCCTCAGTGGTGTGCCTTGCCCATATGCACTCTTGGCCTGCTGATATAAAACAGTATCTTGTGATCTTTGCATGGACAACTGACTGCAGAGCTGCCAGGTCTGGTGACTTTACCTCGAAGTGGCTGCACAAAATTCAAGTTGGCAGAATGCAGCTGGATATACTTGAAAAAAAATTATTTAGATTGTTCTTCAGAATTTTTATGGAAATGAAAACCCAGCAGGATTTAGGGAATCATCTAAATGTAAAAGAACCACTAATATTTTCAGTCTGGAGTTGCAAGCCTCATGTTATGAACAGTTTTGAGAGGTGTGAACAGTCCCTCTGTCAATAAAAGATGAAGGATGGGAATGCAGATATTTTCCTGTTCCCTGCCACTGTAATCCATTCACAAGCACAATGCTAGTAAAGTCATAGCTCCCTCAGCCCAGTCACAAATCTGTCCTGCCTTTCCCTACAATCTAACTAGACAAAAAATGTCCCATTCCATCTGTGTATTGCAAAGTGGCGTGAGAAGACTGAAACAGTTGAGACGCATGGAGAGGCACAAAATATTCCTTTCCTTTTGTTTCCTGACTACATGAATAGGTAAAATATTTCAGGCAGATGGGAACCCTATTGACTAGTAAGTTTTTAAACTGCTATTCATATGAACAGTAGGATAAACAATTGCCCGATTATGTATGGTACACATTGCAAGGCTCTTTATTTGAAGGAAGTAGATTAATATCATAAAATATCTACCACTCAAATACAGATTATAATACATGCTGCATATGCAGTATGCATATCAGTGGCACAGCAGTGAAATGCAGAAAGTGTTTATTCATTCAACTCAGAAAAAGTGAACAACTTGATTAGTAATTACAAAGAGACCACATGAAAAAACAAAATTGCATGCATCTTTTGCACTTTTATCTTAAGTGATAGAGGAGCACAGTCTCAGTATACATTTGGTATCTTTGAATACATGATTTATCCACACAAGCAATAATAAAGGATAGTGTGTTGTGATTTTTACACAGTAACATGCCTGGATTGACCTGGAATATGTATTTCATTCGTCACTGAACATTATGAAAACGTCCTATACAGCTTTACATCAGCAAATAGTTTTTGAGCTATATCTTCAAATTCAACAAAAACAATGTATTTCTAATGAAATCCCATAAGGAGGTAAAATATCCCGTAACAGTCTTGGTTTAATTTCATAATTGGTAACAATTTTAATGTACCTCAACTGTAGTTTCACAATTGCAAATCGGTTTGTCTGTCTAGATCTCTAGCCTTCTCTAGCACCAGTACAAATACTAAATATTGGTTGCCTGCAGACATAGGAATTAGCTGGAGCATAGGAACTGTCGTGACGTGAACAACCAGGTAACCTTCTGAAAGGTCCTTCAGAGTTTTCTCCTATATTCATTAATGAAAAGAGAAGTGTCCCACATTTCAGGATGTGGGGGATGGTGGGATTTCCTTAATGCTGTTGGTGTGAGACAAATCTTGTGGAAAAGGGCCAAATCTAGGAATAAGGCTTCACCTCTCCTCAAAAACATTTGATTAGGAACTGGAATTTCATGTCAGTGCAGGTGAAATAAGTCAGTTCTGGACAGAAAAATTTCTGCAGTGAATAGTAGGAAAGCAGATACTTTGCAGAGCTGATAGGGTAACAGTGTACCTTCAATTTCAGGTGTGAAAAGGTGAGTGAATAAAATTAATGGGGCATTTTTTTTTACTTTTATCTGTCTCTTTCCTTCTTCTTATAGTCAGTGTTTTTTGTGGTTATTTTCTTCTTGAGTCCTCAATTTGACTTTCAGTGCATCGCTTGTAATCACCCAAGGTCTCTTGGGAGACCCTTGCACCTACATATACCTCATACCATGTCATCATTCAGAGTAGCCTAATATGTGATTCTTGCAGTCAGTATTTTCCAATACTATTCATCAAACTCTATAGACAGTAGAGACTAAAAAAATTTGTTTCAGATTATCCTTGATTCTCATTAAATTGTAAGCTGCATATTCTCTACCAGAAGTATTTGGGAAGCCTCTCTCCTTTCTCCCAGTATTTTGATTTTATTATTATGGCCAGCAAATGTCAACTTCCATTCATCCACTATATCCTCTAGGTTTTTTTTCCTTAAAAATTATGTTTATACCAGAGGTGGTTTGGACCTAGTGAACTATAACACATTATACCAGGTTCCTATTGCAACATTCTCTAAAGTGGTTATAAATCCCACACAAAGAAAATTTTCTCTCCAGAAGTCTTTGTGTCGTAATTTCTAACAGAACCTTATTTCATTTCAACAGAAGTTGAGAAGCCTTTTCTAGCCAATGCTACTAGGCTTCTCTACCCTTAATGTCACTGCTTTCTCTGGCCCTGTCTCCTGCTGTCCTGACGTGCTGACTGGACTTCCTAGATGGACCTGGACCTGACTTGTTACTTCACCTTGTCTGATGATTACTGAATTGTTGCTGGACTGTCGCCCTACCACCACCCTTGTCATGCCTGGTTGCTAAGGAACTGCCCTCTCAGGGTGTCTCTGCCTGCTTTTGCTTGGGTCAGCCTCTCCTCCTGGCTCATCCTCCTTCCTGGAGACACCTTGCTTCTGCTGCTTCCTGACATACGCATCTGCTCTCAGCACCTGCCCCAAAAGTACCTAATTCTTCCACTGAGTATTAATAGGTTATGAGATCCATACTTTGACAGTAGCCAGTCCACTGTAGACATGGGAATGAATCCCACCTAAGCTAATAATTTACTACCCAATACCACCTAGAAATTACTGTGTGTGGTTTAATTAACACTACTTCTCTGGAAATCTTTTCTATTTTTCTGTAATTTTCTTAAAATGCAGTTGTATATCATATTCTCAGCTGGACATCTACGAGATTCCTAAAGTCAATCAGGTTTTTTTCTTTTTAAATTGATGGTCTTTGAGGTGATATATTGCTTAGCTCCTCCCTGTTCTTGCAGTATTCCATGGTTGTAGCCATGGTTCTACCCAAAGGGCCTAGAGTGATATTGTGAGACACCCGCTTGTGTTTTCCTGTAAAACCTTTCTTCAGTGATGTCCCCATTCTATCCCAGGATTTGTTAGAGCTACAACAGCAAATCTGGCCTTTCCTAGCTTTTCTTTAAACACAAATTTCACTTTTCTATACCCAGTTTTGTAGGAACAAATCTCAGAGTATTTTAGGGTTTTTTTCTTCTTCTCTGTCTTGCGCTGGTATCTCTAAACTTCTAATGCAGCTCTTGACCTTGAATGCAGTTTACTATGAATCAAGTGGGAGTAAAATTTTCTTCCTGCTGGAATTCTACTGGAGAAAATAATCAGAAATTCTTTCAACGTTTTCAACAGAGAAAATCAAAATGTTGAAATTTCAAAAGTTGAACTTTTTACTGGCAAATTCCACTTCAGCACAGTTAGTTACATTGACAAAAAGAGAAGGAGGAAATACAGAAACCATGCACAAGCTTATGTGTTTTTTTAAAAAAAGAGTACAACAAACTCCACAGCTATAAAGACCGAGGGGAAGTGGGGAATGGTCCATAAGTGATTGTGTAATTTATTCCTCTGCTGAATCTTTCTTTTCACTTCTCAGGAATACTGTTCTTTCCAAGGTTTATTCATACTCACTGACTATTGAGTTCTGCTCAGTTTTATCACTCTTGTTTATATAACACATTGTGTAAGAATTACAGATACTGCATGGTCCCACAGTTTATATCACATATATTAGCATAGTTGACTTAATAGATTCCTGTGCTTCAAATGTGATGTTCATTTTGAACTATAATAGTCCTAAATGAGTACATCTATATTATCTGTATGAATAAGAATGTGTCAAACTCATTGTTGTTGTCACTGGTGTTGCTCCTATTATAAGGGCTCACAGAATTTGATCAAGAATGAGAGAGGCATCCTTTCAGCATTTTAGATTCTACTATGAATTGTACAAATGAAAGCAAGTATGTTTATTTTATGTACATAAAGAGTCAGACAAGATCAAATACTTAGATGGTGTATATATATATATATATTTATCAGTATCACTGCAACTGAACATATGCTTGAAGATCTTAAACACATAAGCCATGCTTAAAACACCTTCTGATGCTACTTGATAGATTATTTGTAGTAACAAATCATGTTCTGCTACTCTTTCTCGTACTGAACCTTCATTCTCTGTATAGAAGTGTCTTGCACTGACTCATGGATCTTTCTGCTTCTAACAAGACTACAGTTGGCAAAATCTTCTCAGAAGGAGATTAGGCTATATAACACATCAAAACTCACACAACATGAAACAGTGGGAGTAAACATAATTTTATATAGTTAAATTTAGTTGTAAATTGTAATGGGAGTTTAAAATGTGACTAAAGACTTGGATTAATAAGAATGAGTTGTGTAAAAGAAGCTCTGATGCTTTTATTACTGATAAAAACTTTTGCAAACATGGGAATCATGCAACATACTGCAGAAGAATGGTAACAAAAATTCTGCGATAACTCCTAATGCACTTCTTTTCATTGAGTTTACAGAGCATCACACTTCAAAATGTGTCATTTCTGTATGCAACAAATCACTGCTAGGTTGCAAATATGAGGAAGCAGTAAATATTTATTTCATATTATGTAAGAGGTTATTTAGCAGATGGGACTTTGTGGGACAATAAGGATGTAGGTAGCTACATCCATAGAAAAGAATAAACCACCACAAATTAATTGCCCATTTTTTTTTTATTTTTTAATTTTTGTTTGTTGATTTTTGGCTACCAGATCTTATGGTGTCATTCCAGGAAGATAGCACTTCTTAACTATACAAGATGAGAATAAGATGTTCTTTCAGCTGCCAGATGATGTTTGACTAGAAAAATTCTTATAGAAACCAAAGACACTTAACTTTTAATTACATTCAAAACACTAATCTACAGTGTTCACATGAGTGCCAAGATAACAGAGACTACAGCAAGAAAATAATTGGTATCTTTGCAGACAGGCAAGGAATACCAAAATTATGAAGAAGAGAAATGATGCTAAGTGAGATCAGCACCAGCACTGATGTTCAGCAGCTGACTATGTTATAGTCCAGCATGCATTTAAAATGTGTATTCTTTTAGAAGATGAAACCAAAAAATGTAAAAGACAGATTTGTCCTGTAAAAGATCTTAGAATCAGTTTGACACAAATGGCTTCTTTGTTTAAGCTCATGCTTAGATATTCTATAGAAATAAGCTGATGACACCTATTTTGAACTCTTTGTTACAACTGAACTGCAAGTCCCCATCACTGGGGGAAGGTAAAGATGTGACTGCACATGGACATCGACTCCTATCTACGAATACTACAGTATGGCAGTCCGGAACATGACCTGCTGAGGAATAACACTTTTTACCTTTTCATAGTTTATTTGTGAAAATTTCTGGCATTCAAAAAGAATGCGATGATCTCCAGAGATGCGAGATTTTTTTTTTGTCCAGATAGAAGGCAATAAATCACTTTACAATACTCAGAGCTGTTTAAAATGATTTTGTAAACTCAAAAAAAGCAGTAGGCAATGTTAATATTTAAAGTTTCTCAAATCAGATGCCAAATCCTCGCCTATATTTTTCAGCATGTAATGGGAGAACTGGTACAATCTTTCTGTCTTTCTGATACAGAACAATACTTCCATCTAACAGCTTACAGATATTCAGCTGCTGTTGTTATCTTCCAGGCACTAAGGGCCTTATAATACTAGAAGATGTATTGGGTTTACGTGTCTAGGTGTTGGCAGTGGACATGGGGGAGGGCTGCAGGAGTGGCTCAACTGTGAGAAGAGACTAGCTGCCCCCATGTCACATAGAACCAGTTCCAGGCATCTCCAAGATGGTCTCATTGCTGGCCAAAGCTGAGCCCATCAATGAGGCTGGTGGCACTCTGTGATAACATGTTTAAGAAAGGGTAACAATGATATGCTTCAGATGTGAAAGAGGGGATTGAGAAGATGTGAGAGAAACAACTCTGCAGACACCAAAGTCAGAGAAAAAGGAGGGGAGGAACGCTCCAAGTGTCAGAGCAGACATTCCCGTGCAGCCTATGGAGAAGGTTATGGTGATGTAGGTAGTCTCCCTGCAGCCCATGGAGGACTATGGTGGAGCAGATATCAAATACTGCAGCCCATGAAGGACCCTGTGCTGCAGCAGGTGGATATGTCCTGAAGGAAGCTGCAGACTGTGGAGAGGAGCCAACACAGTAGCACGCTCCTGGCAGGAACTGTGGCCCGTGGGGGACCCAAGATGGAGCAGTCCATTCCTGAAGTACTGTACCCTGTGTAAAGAACCCATGCTGGAGCAGGTCTTGAAGAACCACAGCCTGTGAGAAGAACCTACACTGGAGCAGTTCATGAAGTACTGTATCCCATGGTAGCGACCCCATGCTGGAGTGGGGGAAGAGTGTGAGGATGAAGGAGTGGCAGAAACATAATGTTGTAAACTGAACACAACCCTTTCCCCTTGTGCTTTCATGGACAACAAGGTGGAAGAGTTGGAAGTGAAGGAATGAAGTTGAGCCTGGGAAGAAGGGGTGGGGTGGGGTGTGTTTTTAATTTTGTTTTTATTTCTCACTATCCTGTTCTGTCATTAATTGGCAATTTATTTAATTAACCTTCTCCATGTCAAATCTGTTTTACCTGTGACAATAACTGATGAGCAATCTCCCTGTCCTTAGCTCTACCCACAAGCTTTTTCAGCTTATTTTCTCCCCTTGTCCTCCTAAGGAGGGGGAGTGAGAGAGCAGCTTTGTGCGTACCTGGCAGCCAACAAACCTTAACCCACCACTGAAGGCAATGTAAATTATTTGTAAAACTTATAGGCAATAAAAGTATAAGTGAAATGGCTTTGTCAAAGAATTGTTTGAGTTTTAAAATGTCACATCATTAAGCTACAAAATAAAAAAATCTAAAATTTTGGCAGACCGATATAATTTCCTCATTTTCCAAAATAAGTAGTTAGAATCCAGTGAAATACACATCTATATTTGAACTACTTTTAACATTTGTTCATTGACTTAACTTTGAATTAACTTGAATTTTTGACCCAGTGTTGAACCTCTGCCACAGATTTTATTGGTCTTTACACTCTCTAAAGGTAAAGAGTAAACAACGATGCTCACCTTTTTCTGCTATGAATAATTTCCGTGGCTCAACCCTTTATCACGAGAAACTATTGATATTAAAAACTCTCTGAATTTTTGCTTATCCTTTTTATAGGATTGAGCTCTTCTAGAATCTCCATACTCCATATATGTCATATATAATCTTAATTATTTTGACAGGCAGTGTTAAATAACAGGGGATTACTAAAATAATTCTATAAATCAAATGAACAATATTTTCAGTTCATGCATGGTATTCTTGCTGTTATTAACAAGAATTACATATGCATATGAAAAGGAACAAAGAGTGCAACCCACCCGTTCAACTTCAGTAACTTCTGTTCAAATCGCTTCATATGTACTTCTAGGGACTTACTCATTCTATCATCCCAAATGGGATTAAACATTATAAGGAAGACCTTGGCCATTAGAAGGAGTCTAGATAACAAGTGTAAGATAGGTACTGAACTTTCAGATGAGCAATGATACGTGTGATGAACCCTGAATTTAGCTTTAAATCTTGATGCTGTTCATACCCTACTGCTAAAAGCAATACAAATGAAATGTGAGAATATTTTTCTGCCTTCAAATTACCATTATGTAACAACATGCCCTGGTTTAGCTTAGCGCTTTGAGTGCAAAGCTGAATAACCAAAATTTTCCTAAAAGTGGCCAGAGAAGCAGCAAATTAGAACTCAAAAAATAGGATTTTTTAGAAATAGTTTTTAAATCATACTGAAGTTGCTAAATCACTTCTGTTTCCTTTATTTACCTCTGACTGCAGCTGGCAACAGAAAGCAACTACAGTCTTGTAGGCAGAGGAGAAAAACAGCCTTCTTTTGAAAAACCTCAGCCAAAAATCCAATTTGAGAAATATGTAGTTTTCACAGGGAAACAATGGGAGAAAGCATATATTAAAGATAAGTAGATTCTGAAGGACAGATTTAACGTATTACCACTTCCTGAACAGGAAAATGTTCGTATGAATTTTTTTCTCAAACTTGACTAAACTTCTTGTAGATAACGCTGTCTTGGGTGTTAATAAATGGCAGTGAATCATGCCCATTTTTTTCCAAGCAGCTCTGGTGTCTGGAAGTAGTCTGATGCAGATTTATTACGTTCTGTGTAAATGAAAACCCTGCTTTTCAAAATGCTTCTTCTGGCTTTTCCTAGAAGAGAAAGTTAATGATACTAGTATCAGCAGATGATTCAAGGGTTTCAGCAATCCTAAATCTATTTTACTATTGAGTAGCTCTTTCACCTCTCTGTAAAATAAACACAGGCTTTTAATGTAGAACTGTAGAAGAGAAAAAATAGGATACTTTATCTGAGCTGTCAGTGTAATCGAAGTTAGTTACTGAGTTTACAGAATCACAGAATCACAGAATGGTAGAGGTTGGAAGGGACCTCTGTGGGTCATCTAGTCCAACCCTCCTGCCGAAGCACGGTCACCTACAGCAGGCCGCAGAGGACCTTGTCCAGGCGGGTCTTGAATATCTCCAGAGAAGGAGACTCCACAACCTCCCTGGGCAGCCTGTTCCAGTGCTCCGTCACCCTCAGAGGGAAGAAGTTCTTCCTCATGTTCAGACGGAACTTCCTGTGCTTCAGTTTGTGCCGATTGCCCTGTGTCCTGTCGCTGGGTAATACTGAAAAGAGTTTGGCCCCATCCTCCTGACACCCACCCTTCAGATATTTGTAAGCATTTATAAGGTCCCCTCGCAGCCTTCTCTTCTTCAGGCTAAACAAGCCCAGCTCCCAGAGTTTAGGTAGAGTGCACACTTTCCAAAAGATAAGCAGTTCACGTAAGAATCCCTTTATATTCAATATGATATTGTCAAGAAAAATAAAGCCTTTTTAAATTGAAAAAATGGAAAAATGACAGAACTGAAGTGAACTCTTCCCAATAATTGCCAAATAGAAAATCAAGATTTCATTAATCAGCAAATTCATATAATGAAGGAATTATTCTTAAGGAATGGTCACCTGCATGAGCGGGTCCAGGGGGCCACGAAGATGATCAGGGGGCTGGAGCACCTCCTGTGTGAGGACAGGCTGAGAGAGTTGAGGTTGTTTAGCCTAGAGAAGAGAAGGCTCTGGGGAAACCTTACAGTAGCCTTCCAGGAAAAGGAAGGCTTTACAGGCATTCTAGGGCCTACAGGAAAGATGGGGAGGGACTCTTTGTCAGGGAGTGTTGTGATAAGATGAGGGGCAGTGGTTTTGAACTGAAATAGATTAGATATAGACTAGATATGATGAAGAAATTCTTTACAGTGAGGGTGGTGAGATGCTGGAGCAGGTTTCCCAGAGACATTGTGGATGCTCCCTCCCTAGAAGTGTTCAAGGCCAGATTGAATTGGACTTTGAGCAACCAGGTCTGGTGGAAGATATTTCTGCCCATGGCAGGGGGGCTGGAACTAGATGATCTTTAAAGTCCCTTCCAACCCACGCCATTCTATGATTCTATGATTCTATTATTCTAAGTCACTATCATGATGACAAAATAAGATTAGGTCTACTGATCTTCTCAATCTGTTCAAAAACCCATTGAAAGTGATGGGAACTTTTAAATCAGATTCAGAAATCAAAATACCAAGGAGACCTCTGGGTCTTGGGGGTATTGCTCAGCACCCTGATGGACGGGACCCCTCACTGTGGGAATTACACTATTTTGGAACTTGTTGGATATTCCAGTGTCAAACCAATGGACTAGAGCAGGAGAAGGTGAAGGATCATAACCCCTACATTTTTCTGCAGTCTTCCAACTGAAAAGGTTCCCAGAAACTGTGACAATCTTGCAGAGCGACTGGCTGCACAGAAATGGCCTGACTCCCTACGCTTCCAGGCTTATATCCTAAAGATTACAACTGTATAAAATTTTTCTTAAGCATCTAGAAAGGGAAAAGTAGTGCTGAAGAGAGATGTGCTTGTTCACATCCAACGTGGCGTAACTCATGTGCAGAGATTTCAGCACTAAGCATCACAGTTAGCTTTGCAGTGAAGAGATAACCCAACCATAAAGCTGTTTTGCTGACTTTGCTTCCATGGCGAGAACGCTGTGACTCCTGTGCCAGCAATGGCCAACATGCTGCTCAGGCCGCCCTTTCAGTGGCTGCCCAGCAATGTTGTAGTGACTTCTCTGGTGCTGGCGTCTAATCTAGATATATCTACCTCAGATATCTGTGAAAATGCATCCAGCTGCAGGTGGAATACTTTTGCTCAACTTGCTATTTCTTACTACAAATATCATCCAAAATGAACTGTGCAAAGCTGTTGTCAGAGCCCTTGGACGAAGATATTCTCAACAGATCAAAAAGGAAGACGATTCAAAGGATTTTAAGGCTTCTCAGGAATAATGTCTCAATGATACATGGCTTCAAAGGAAATTAAGTTAAATTATCTGTGGCAGGACTGGAATCAATCAGATTATTTCTCTGTTTCAAAATGAGTTCTTAGCATTTTGACTGTGTGGTGCACACAGTAGAAGAAAATGAATACTTCACATAGGAAATAGAGGCAAGTCAGTAAGTAGTTCTTTGGAGACAGCTAGCAATTTGAAACAAGCTGGAGCTGTTTGGCTCCATATCTAAGTAGCTTTTCAAGGATGAAACCCCATTTATCTCATTATAGAGTGAGAGACCATAAAATTAGACTGAAAAATCATATGGAAAATAAACCTCAGTTTTAGTGAGACTCCTTATTAACCTCATAGTCTTGACGATAGTAACTACGTAAGAAACACTGTGACAATTGATCCTTACCTTAACTCATTTTACCCTAAATTATCACAAAGAACTTAATTATTTCTGATACTTTTCCCTCTGGAGTTTTAGTTATCTGTAAGCATACTCATGCATGCTCAGGAAAGCAGTTAGCAATGAGTTAAACAACCAGAAGGATTACTTAGATTCTTCTGCATTGCAGGTCAATAAATTTCTTCTCTATCAGGCTAGGAAATACCGTAATTACATGTATCTACCAAAGGAACATTTAAATCTTGTAATGAAATGACTCAGTATTTTTCAAGTGGTAAGACAAGCATCATTGATACATTAGAATTGCCCAGGCCAAACCCAAAATTTGTAAGAAATTCGCAACATTTTGAGACATTTTTTCTCATTTAAAAAAAAAATCACACTTATGGAGTAACTAAATCAACACTTTCCAACATCTTTTTGATGCTTGTAATTGTTCTTTCTGATTTATAAAATCACCTGTTATTCATTCTGATACAACGGGCTGATTTGGGGAAACCAGTTGACTATAATGGACGAATGTCTGTTTTATGAAATTGCAGTATCATTAATGGACTCAATATGCAGTGACTCAGCCCCAGGATGAAAACATTTTGAGAAAAAAAGAAAATAAATCATTATCATTGACAGCAGAGCTGCACCAGGCCTCTTGGAGTATTGAGCAGGAATGCCTGATTTAATAGAAAAAAATAACAACACAATTTCACCAACTTCATCTGCAAAGACAAGTCAATATAAACTAAGAAAAATACAGAAGAGAAAAGTTTGAATCAAGATGACAATAAAAAAAAAAGGAGCTTAGGAGAAAAGTGGGAAACAAGTGTGCAAACTTTTTAAAACAGAGAAACTTCACTGGATTATGGGATAAAGGTCAAAGAAAGCTGGATGAAAGATAAGGTGATAACATCTCAATTTTCAGAGGAGTTGCTGTACAGGAAAAGACCCAAAAGAAATGGTTTAGAAACCTGAATGGACACTAACACCCGCCAGGAGGAGCAGTCCACAACAGTAAAGAAAGCAGTAGGTGCTGACATGACTTGGCTTATATCTCTTTATTTAACCGTGTATACCCCATAACACAGAAGCTCTGAGAAAAGAGCTGGCTTTAAACTGCTAGGAAGAATGAAGGAACCAGTTAGAAGTTTCGTGCCTCAATAGTTCTGGTGGCCCTTTTCTCAGTCTGTTGACTTTCATGCAAATTCCGAATCTGGAAACAAGTAGTATTATCCTGCATAAGGCTATACCTCTCAAATCAACAGTTCTAGTCTAAGACAGTCATATAAGTTCTGGACAGTCACCAATATAGAGACACCAGTGTGTCTTGAATGAAATTCATTCCCTCTACAATTGCCCTCTGGGTTAGGGATATAACTTCATGTGATGAGTTTCCTTCTGGAATTGTCTGTGTCTCCCCATTAACCACAGAAGGCAAGCAACTAGATAAGGTTAGATATCTACCCTTTAAACAAATTTAGGTGAGGGGAATTCTAACCTGAAAGGCAGTATTTGGAATTGTGGAAACTTCTAAAATTTGCCATAGCAGTGGATCCCCATGTGAGACCCAAAGCAGTCTGTAAGCCACAGTATGGTGATCAACCCCGTGCAGTGGTCCAGCATTACCTAAACTTTAAACTATAAAATGTTATCACAATGATAGTAGTGTTTTCTTACTTGTATTGTGATTGTATTTCTCACACATTATTCTCCTTGTCTCTCTCTTCTTATTACTGAAAAAATGTATTTGAACACAGATGAAGTTTCTGCCCTCCTCCAGTTTTTCAAAACTGATTTCACACAGAGAAACTCCTTACACAAGAATGGGCAAAATTGCCTGAAGTATCTGTTCAGATTTGGAGTGGCAGAAAGAGAGAGTCCTGGCATGGGTGCATCACATAATTAGGTAACCAGATAGAAAGTAACTTGAATATCAGAAGCACAGACACTTTTTACATGTTTGCATATCACTTTTTAAGGATGTCTGTATTATCAGCCTTAGAGGACTAAATCATTCTTTCACACAATCAGCAGTTTTAAAGAACACAGAATTACTAAATTTTCCACACGGTGGACTCAGATTATTATTATTCTATGAAACTTTGGATCATTAATTACACCTTAGCTTTAAAAACTTGTTTTGTGATTGTCATAGAGTGAATCAGATGTCAAAGTGGTTTAAATTTGACTCAGATTCAGAAGAACTAAGCCAGCAGGCACGTGGAAAAATTGTTGCATCCAATGTTCACATAAGCAGCAGGTACCTGAAAGTCCCTGAAACTGAGTGTCCCTCATCTGCTTTTTTCCTTCAGACTCACAAGAAAGTTTGTGGAATGGAACCTTTTTGATCTTTACAATTCTTCTCTTTGCTTTAAGTTGGTTGAGGGGAAGGCCTTTGTCCCCCATTTATAATTAGTCTCTGGTGTACCAAAGTCTGAATTAGCCTCTTCCAGCTCAAGGGAAAGAAAATGTAGGAGCAAAATATCTTAGTTGTTAGATAGTTTTTACATAATAAAGTCAGCAAGTCGCACTTCATGTTTCTTTCTGGACTGCTGCCTTTTCCTTGGGGAAACATGAAACAGGACATTGACTTAAACAGATGGTTGTTGCCTCTGAATTACTTAACAGCTAAATCAATGAGAAGCTTCTGCTGTCATGAGAGGAAAGAGTGTGCTGGAAGCATTCCTCCTTCTCCTTCTCCTCCTCCTTCCCCTGGTTGAAGTGGCCAGGAACAGAGTCTGCTACTGGCAACATCAAAGCCTGCAGGGGTGGAAGTGAAGGATGCAAAAGTGAAACGGGGATTCTAGAGCTACCAAAGGAGAGCTGCCCTTATATAAGAAATATGTTTATCCTCTTCAAATGGTATTGCATGCGGTTTGGTACACATCTATGGTTACTAGGTAGGGTTAATGGGATAGGAGGATTGGGAAAAAAAAAAAAAAAAGGAAAACTTGATAGACTTCATAGTCTTCTGCAGCTTTGCAGTCTACAGAAGATATGCTCAGATCTCATTTTTAAAATGCTGTGAGACCACGGGCTAATTACTTCGAGCTATAAACTCTGCACTGGGATATTTCACAGACAACATCTCAGAATAAACACCGGAAGGCTGAATTTCTCCATGTAGTCCCTGTTATTTTGAGATGCAAGTGCACAACCCATTGCGGTGTGTATAACCCTAAGCATCTTCCTACTGTCACAAGAAGGAATACTCCTTGCAGGCAGTGCCATCAGACTTGTAAAAGCCTGATCTTTCCTTGAAGAATAGAATCTTCATGCTAACTTCATGCTCAGCAGGTACAATGTCCCTTAATCCCAAATTTCCAGCCTTCTAATTCTGAAAACACGTGAAGCCTTGATCAAACAGAGTCAGAGGGATGGGAGCTTCTCCTCAGTCACCCAAATGCGTTTTATTGGTTGAAGGCGTGTATTAGAGCCAATAGTGATGATCACAGCTGACAGCAGAGGAAGAGATCACATCTTCAGGGTTTGGTCCCTTCGGGCACAGCTGGCCAGCTGCAGCCCTGCCGGAGGGGGCGCTGTCCGTGGTGCTGAAGCGCCTCGGCCCTCCCCGCGGGACTCACGCTGGGCTGCCACAACACCACCGGCCCCCCAAAATCAGCCCCTACGTCACACGCCCCTCGTCAGCACTGATCAACTGACACCGGAGAGCGGGCATCTGGAACGAACTGTGAGGCAAGCAGGTTAGTTTTGCTTAGCTTGTAAGTAACCCTCATTCCTGTTTGTGCTTTGGCCAAACAACCCAAGTATCCGTGAGCCATTGGACTGACTGCTGAGCTAAGCAGGTTGTGCACAAAGGCATATACTTAATAGGCCACAAGGGAAATAAAATAAGTAAAAAAAAAAGAGTCCAAAACAACTGTACTGCCACCCACCAGGGAGGGAAAAAGAAAAGGGAAATATGCATGCATCTCTTTGTGCCTCTGAACTCAAAAGTAGCCTGTGTAGAGACCTCACATAAAGTATGACCAGTTCAGTAGTATCATGCCTCTGCAAAGGTAGAAATACATTTTAATACAAAGGACTGTCACTCTATGTATTCATGTTCATGAAGAAGATCACCTTTAAAAGTTTGAAAGTTAAAACCATGTTATAATTTTTCAGTACCACTAGGTCTAGGGCAGGAAGAATCTTAAGGCACTTCTGTGCACATGTGAGAAAAACTCAGCCTGTATTGTTGTATTATCACAAAGCTAAAATTTTGGATTGTTGTGCAAAACTGATCTTCTGAATCAATCATGTGTGGTGTAACTTTCTAGTTAGTGCCTGGATAAAATGAAACAGACCTCAAAACATTTACCTAGATAGTGGCAACATATCCTTGTGGAATTTGTTGCATTTATGTCAAAAAGATATATAGCAGTCTTCTTATTTGCTGACATTCTGCAGTCTTTTGGACTTTAAATCCTAACACAAAATGTGAATCTGAAGTTGTGGGAAGAGCTTGCGTCAAATAATAGAATGAGAGCTGCTCAGAAGTAGAAAAGAACAGACTAGAGACACGATCAAAACAGTAATAACAGAATTCTGGTGTTAAGGAAAGGAGGCCCCATAAACACAGATGACCTTTTGGTGCCCAATTCCTTAATGCAATGGAAAATTTGCATAGCTTTAAACATTTCCACAAGTTGCAATCCTTGCTATACACAAAAGTAATTAAGTACGTTCTGAATCTCACTAAACTGGTGCATGCTTAAATTGTTTGGAGAATAAGGATGTATTGGTGTAGCTGTTTATAATAGTCAAGCTTACACTGAGCAAAGGAACTCATATGATCTCTGCAAAAAAACTTCAGTTAGACAACATATGGAAATAATGTATGCACGAATATGATACACAAGTTTTCTTAGTTTTACATTTCCTTGTTAATTTGTTTTAATTCTTTTTGTTAAAACAAGCTGACCATAAATTCAAATGATCTGCCTTTCCAATTGACTCTAAAATTTACCATTGATGAAAGCACAATGCTTCTCTCTATTATTCTTTCATTATTGTAATGGTATGTAAATTATATTCATTAGATTTTAATGTTTTTCCTTGCAAATCTGCCTGGGGCAGAGAATTCTTTGCCTCATTTTGCCCTAGATTATTCCATTAACTTTACAGGACTTCAGCATACTTCATTGACTCTGAAGTGAAACACTGGAACATACCAGTACAAGTTCTATACTAATTTTTTTTTGCATCATATGAGCAAAGGTTGCTTTTGAATTGCAGTAGTCTGCAACTCACTAGACATGTGGACTGTCTTGAGCATACTTACATATTGCGAGCAGAAGCCAAAAAGCCATGGTCACGTGTCTGGTAAGCAGCATTCTGCAGAAACAGGGAGTTTCAAGAGTTCTTTTGTGGACATTGAGACTACAGATGTAACTACTAGATAGGAGGTACTAACTTCTTGCTGTACAGGCACTAGGAAAGCTACTTAGTTTATTCTCTGGTTTTGTTTAAGCTTCACTTACAAGGCCAAATTTAATTATATAGATTTAGGCCTTAATCGTGCAAGACTGTAGGCAGGCTTACTGCTGTCTAGCTGGAATCTCCACCAACTAGGAAAGTGGTAAGCTTGCATATATCTGTAGATGTGGGTGTATGCACATGCGTCTAATGATGGGCTTGAAGTTCTTGCAGATAGAAGGTTTTCCCTTAGAAATAAATTAAAGTCAAGGCAAATGAAAACCAGTGTGCTCTTTCCTTTTCCCTCGCTCATCTTAAATATAATAATTTTCAAGTCTGATCTATGATTTTTGAACAGGTGTAGTCGCTGCAGATTGGTAGAGAATATACAGACCAAGAAACAGACATTTTTCGTGTTCCAAACACTCTGAAAACAGCAAGGACTGCAGTTACTGGAAGAAGCAATAATTTCAATCTGAAAATATATTTTTTTCAAGCAGAAGAATGGCAACATAAGCCTAGGAGTATGGATGGTCAAGAATGATGTAATTGTCTCCAAGGGTCTAACATGAATCATTCTATTTTAACACTGATGGACTGGCAGCCATCCTCCCTCACAGCCTTACTCCTGTTTTAAGTAAGTCAGTCACTAAATACAGAAGCAAAATTTCAGAGTTCGTTGAGGGCAATACATTTTTTTGTGCTAAAATAGTAAGCATCCATACATTTATTCAAAAATAGAAGTATTTGCCTAGTAATTTCTGTGGAAGTGAAAAAATAGTGGACTGCTAATTGTCCACCTCACCAAAGAAAATATGTTCAGCAGCCTGCAAAAGTGTGGTGGTTATATGATACAATACATATATGGTACAAGCTCAGGGTGGCTGGAACTGTTGCAGACAAAAGTAGGACAATTAGATATAGTGAGAACTAATTTTAGACCATGGTCTGCCAGACTTACTCCTATCTCCACTAGGATAGCTGCCAGTACTTTGACATTGTGACAAACATGATCAAGAAAAAAGCTCATACACATTCCATCATCCTTTCTCCCACATGTGTGGGTGAGTACAGTCAGGCTAATGGCTTAGGATTTGAACATCTAGGGTATGTTCCCATACGAATATGTGAATGCATCTGAGGTTTATTATTTTTTTATATGCTACATACAGGTGTGACATGCAACTTATATACTGGCTCTTTTCTAAGGAGGAAAAGGATGAAATTTAGCTGACATCAGGGTTTCTACATTTCTATTTTAATTACAAATATGCATGTCACCTTCATATGCATAGACATATATGCATAGCTTATATATCTACATATATATGTGTTTATGTAAAGTGATCAAAGTTATAAGGGGAAAGACATGCGTACACTTGATTCTGAACACAGTATCACTTTCCATTAACAAATTATCTCATGACTCTAATGAAGATAACCTGCTGTCAGTTAATAACATTGCCACTCTTGTAGTCCAATATAAAATACGAAGCTCTTACCATCATTGTCTTTTTTTAAAACATTTTGAATGCTCTCATTCTGTCAAATACATTTCTTTCAGATATACAGCTGAAGCCAGTTTTCATGAAAATAGCCTGGTGCTTTATGTTATTTCATGTGATATCACCAGCTCATCATGTTCCATTTCATTTTCTTAGCTAGCTGACTGTGGCAGAGAAGAGCATTGTCCTCAGGGGGTGTCCAAAGGACTTTCTTTCTCGTCCTTGCCACAGCAATTTGCAGAGCCTTGGGGAGGTTAACCACTCTGCTGCCCTTTGCAAAGGTTTTCATTGTGTTCTCCCACCTATAGAGAGAGAGTTCTCTGCAGTGCTCCAAGCCTGGGTCAGCTGGGGGAAGCCACTCTTCCTCCTGGAAACTCCTAATAGATGCTTGTCACTCAAAGACAGGAGAACAATTTGTAACAAAGAAGCACAAAGGACAGAAATGGCTTTTTGTACCATCTGCTTTTGTCACACAACTAGAGCACAAGTCTTAATGTTTAAATGGCTTTTATTAGAATTTCAGGTAAGAAAAAGGGAGATTTCATAACAATATTGCTAAGCTGCTAGAAAAATGCACTAAAACACTCTATGAGATTCTGGTTTTGTCCAATATTGACAGTTTGACATTCAGAGATTGATAGTACGACACTCAAACAATGTAACACTTGGCTGTCTCTAAGTCAGGCTATGTCATCTGTGCAGAAGGTTTGGTTTGTATTTATCATCTGGGTTCATTTTTCAGTCCCTTCTATATCACTTATCTAACCACCTCATTAACATTAGGTTGTCCTCACAAAAAATAGGGAAGCATTGTTATCGTTTTACAGCTAGGAAAGAGAAGTAAAGAATATTCTACATGATATGCTCAAGTTAGCATAGAAAACTGAGGCAGGGCTCTGTGCAGAAACCAGAGGAGCTGAGCACTAGCTGAGTGTCTCACCTGCTGACCACCCATTGTCTATCTTATAGTAATGTCCCACCCTTTGGAAAGCTGAATATCCCAGCTTCCAAGGGTCTGTAACAAGCCACTGGAACTCACAGCCAAGGGAAAGAAAAAGTTCACAAAAAAAGAAAAGACAAAGCAGGACCTGCACAACACCACTGCTAAAACCCAGAAAATAATTCTTCAATTCACTGTCCCATGTTATATCTTCCTTTGGGCAATAAAATTGGAGTAATGTTGTTAAGCTTGCCAGTTATTACCAACAAAGGTTGCTTCCCTCAGTTTCAGCAGCGAGAAGAATGATTTGCAGTCCTAGCTTAATTGTTCATTTGGAAGTGATGCTATTAATGGCCCTTTTCCTTCTTGTGAAATGTATGTGGTAAGTCATGCTCTTGGACCCATCCTAAGTACAATAAAGAAAAATTTATTCATTTTTCTGAAGTGAGGCACATACAGATGCAAACGTTTTATTTCTTTGAAAAACACTGAACAGATAGTTATTGCAGAGCAGAATAGTAACTGGCTTCTAGTCTCATTACATAGAAGAGGATTACAAAAATTCCTTAGTTTCTCTTTAATTATTTCAAGATGAGACAATACAGGGAAAAAAATATTTCCCTAAATATTTGCTCACTTCTTGCTTCGGTATGATTGCTATCAGCTTATGTTTCTTTTGTTCAGATATTTGTATGATCAAATCACACTAACACAAGTGTTTGTGGAAAACAGATTTCAAAGTCATGTGCACAAGCATTCAGAGAACCTGAATATTCTGTCCTCCCACATGACAATTTATTTTAGAAAAGCTCATTTATGAATCAAATCAGAGCAAGAAAATATCATCACATGATTTATCTGACCTATCACTTCCAGGCAATGCAACAAGAATATCATATATTCTAAGAACCAGTCACAGGCAAGCCACAGATTGAAAATTCTAATCACAAATGCATTGATTTACTAATTTCAAATAAAAAAGAAATCCTGAAAAACACGATCTGCTTGCAAATATCCTTTCAGTAGCAAAGCAATACATTGGCTTTGTGAATTATTCATCCACATCTCATAAATATGTATTTTATAACAGCAGGCTATAGTAATCCATAGCTTCTCCTAATAACCTGAAATAAATGTGAACTGTAAATAAAATTTTTAAGAGGTTTTGTGGCCTTTTTATGCTTTTGTGATCAGCAAAATTTCAAAGGGCCTTCTTTCTGCATTTTAAATTTAGAAGTAACATCGACTCTAGCCTTGATTTTGTTCAAAGACTTGATGAGGCTCTCAAAAGCGTAGTTGAAATGTTTCCTTACATTGATTGAAAGGGAATGAGAAATGAAGTGAAATCTTTAACCACTTTCCTTTTTGAGTGTTTATTTGCTGGAGTTCAGTAAGAGAGAAATACGAAAGCAAAATATGTGGCAGCAAAGCTATATGGCATGACATGTGAGAGAAATGCTCAAAGCATATTGTTTACCTCCTCTTCCCATCTCTTCGCTGAATGTGAACCATCTACATGAACGTTATGAACTGAGCACCAGCATGTGACCTGAAACGGATGCACTCCCTTGATGGGGTGTACGTGTGTGTCAGGCTGTGTCACCCAATGGCTGTGTGATTTCCACCTAAACCTGCATACCTGTGCACATGCTGGAGCTTCGGTTGTGATGTCTCCTTGTATGACCTGTTGTGTGCGTGCATGCAGTCATGTGTGTGTGGATGTATATGTCTACAGCCATATTGAGAGTGCTTGCATTTTGCTGGTGTGTAGTCCAGTCATGTCCACTAAGGTAGTAGCGATTGTGATGTCCTTGGGAAAAAATGGAACCACAAATCTGTCTGCCAGGTTTGTAAGGCTTGTAGTCTGCCTGTCCTAAGACATCACAGAGAAAAAAAGCAGAGAATAAATTTAATTTGGTTTTTCTGCTGGCAGTCTCCAGTCTGCAGTGTGTAGACTGTGGTCTTGGACAAGGAGGGCAATTTCAGTTTTGGCAGGTAACCACATCATATACTTTACCTTTTGGCTCCGCAACACTTACTAGAAATTTTTCTGAAAAAAAATTGCCTAAGTGATATAGACCTCCCCATCTCAGTACCTTTCTGGACAGTTTATTCCAACCTGTTCTGTAAAACCTTGTACTTTAGCTTAATTGTTTCTTTCCCTTTTCTAGTGCTTACTCATA
Source organism: Opisthocomus hoazin (assembly GCF_030867145.1). Classification (NCBI taxonomy): domain Eukaryota; kingdom Metazoa; phylum Chordata; class Aves; order Opisthocomiformes; family Opisthocomidae; genus Opisthocomus; species Opisthocomus hoazin. The sequence continues at coordinate 38,610,347 of NC_134421.1, forward strand.
TATGTCAATTTCAGAGAGCAATCAAATTCCCCCTCAGCCAGGAAACACCATGACTGAGAGAGAGTCTAAGTTTTTGGATCAAGATGAAGCTCTGGTAATGTGGGACACTTTCACACCGTGTTTAGCTAGTAGAAGGTTACTATGGTGACAGAGTAATTTCAAGGTAGGGTTTGAGAACTACCTAGAAGATATGCAGCTTTGACTTATCTTTTCAGGTAAGAGGCTGCTGACAGCTGTTCACTCTGATTCTTCCTAAAAGCATAGAAACCCTAATCATCATTAGTAAAGGCCCAAACACAATTATGTGAGGTTCCAAACTGCTATTGAAAGCTCTCTAAAATCACCATATTTCTTTTCTTTTTTGCAAACCTTTCTTTTCGTAATCCACTTATAAAAGCAAACAAACAATTTTTAATTCCCCCCATCTCCTCAACAAGACAAAGGTGTTTGCACATGAGAATTGAAATCTTTATGCCTAGCTTGCATTTTAATCTATTACAGATTTTAGAATGCTTTGGGATATTTTTCAAAATGAAGGTGCTTTTTTAATGCGAAAAAAATTATAAAATCAAAGCTGATATTACAGGGGGTTGTGATAGAGTTGCTGTAAAAAGGATCTGGCAGCAATTTAATACAATATTCTCTGACTGTGAGGAGGAGAAGACAGTACTTCATGTCAAAATAGCATATTCAGATGTCGTTCACAGACAGAAAGTGCAACAAAAATACTCAGATCTAGCCTAAATCATGCACCCTTAACTGTATACATATGCATTATAATAAAAAATATAGCGTAAAAAATAGCCATTATTTATTTATGACATATTTGCTTCCATTTTCAGGGCACCTTCAGCCAGAAGAGGGAATGCAGTTTATCAGCCCTGATGTGCAGTGTTGTGCTGAAAATGCTGAAAGCACTGGTGATAAATTGAGGCAAAGAAGATGCCTCCGAATTAGAACTGTACTAGAATTATTTCTTCAAGAACAGAAGGAGAAACCCTGTCATTTATGAGAGAGAAAGAAAAGGATTCACGCAACAAGGAGGTAAATTTTACTCTGGCTTTTGAACTGGTTATCACTACCAATGGAGGCTACTAAATCTCAGCATTTTGAAATCCCTTGCTTAATGTACTGTGTTGCTAGTCTGATATACCTTTTCATTGTAATTGGTGTAACTCTGGAGACAATTAAAAAGCTGTTCTTCTTTTAAGGATGTGTCATTAAAATTAATGAGAAAGAGATGTGGAACATAAGGCCTTTGGCTGAAATGAACCTTACCTGTGGAAAAGCAGAATGTGACATTTCTGTTATTCCTGGAGTCATTCCCATTCCAAGATCCTAGAAGAAAGAAAGTGTTTTATTTGGTGTATGAAAATAGCTGGCTCTCTGTTGCTCCTTTGTTAGCGTTAATATGTGTTTGTTTCAAGATTTTGGGGGACAAAGTAATTTCTAAAGCTTCAGCCAGGAAATGTGGGGAGGAGAGGGAGAATTTTTGCTAAGTATAGTGAATCCCATTCCATCAGTCATGTGAGAGCACAAGAACTGATATATTGTGTCAGATAAAGGAACCATCTAGGCCAATATCCTTTTTCTGATGTCAGCTAGACACAGATACTTAGGAGAAGGCATTAAGAAAAGAGGGTCTTTCCCCAGTCTGTCCTTACTATTCTTAAAATCAGGCTTTTAATCTGAATCAAATTTTACCTATTTTTGAATGTCCTAAAATGGATCTATCCTTCAGAAATATGATTAAAACTATTTCTAACTCTTCACAGTGTCTCATAATAATGATCTATAGGAACACTTTCTCCAGCTCCATAAAGTGAAGTATGAAGTAGTGTTGATTTTCTTCTTAACCTCTGTTTAACCCTGGCTCTTTCTAGACAGTTCTTACAAGTAAAAGAGGTTTCAAGCAGTTAAACACTATGAATTCAGACCTCTCAGCTGAATAAGATGCTGACCTATGAGACTCACTTGCCACAAGGCCACGGGAAGGGCATCTTGTCAGCTGTTGGATGGCATCTGAACATAGCATGATACGCTTCAAATCATGGGATGGGCTTGGCGCCAGGTGTATCACAGCATGGGGCAGGGATTGGTTCCACAGTACTTGACTTCTGGTGGGTAGGTCAATCACTCTCATTCTGGAATCCTGAGGAGGGACAGAAACTGGGGACCTGCATGGAAAACATGCTTGATCTAAGCACTGCTGCAGGGCAGTGTGAAATGGGGTAAATCATGTTGAGTCTCACACTCTGCATGCAACATTTGACAGCTCTGGGAATCTGCTGACAGAGCTGCTCTGTAAGAACCCAGATGGGGTATAACCCTAACAGCTGCATGGAACCAGGGGTAGTTGTCAAAATGTTAATGGTCATATAGAAAACAAATACATGGATGCTAAGCAAAACTGTTTTTACTTACCTTTGAAATGAACGAGGGTTTCTGAATAAAGTTGCTCTCTATTCAGTTTGTTCTTTTCTATCAGATCCCCTATAAAATCACAGTACCTGGGTTTTCTCTAGACTGTCCTTTTCTCCGTATAGAAAAAGCTTTTGAATAGATATGTATTATAGTGATAATGTAACTAAATATATCATCCACCCCTGCACTTGAAATTGACTTTCCTTTAAAGCTGGTCTTTTCTCCATAGTTCCTGCATCTAATTATCATCAATTTCAGCTCAGGAAGGAAATGATCTAACAATGAAGAAATCAATTATCTTAGCAGCAAAAGAAAAACATCAAATTAGTAAACTGGGAATTTTAGATGGCAATTTGATCTTCGGGACATGTGGTGCTTAGAGGAACAATGCACAAACCAGAACTTCTCTAGTGGAAAGCCAACTGTGACGTGCGGAAAGCAGACTCCACAATCTGTAAGACTGTAAAGTAGGTACGTTTATTCGGCACCGGGCAGCACGGCGGGTAGTCTCACCAAAGTTGTGTGAGCCGAGCAGCAAAGTGTCTCTTCAATTTATACAATCAAATATTACATATGCATTAGATTTCCCAATACACCTATACATATGCATCTATCCTCATTGCATACTAAAATCAGTTCTGAGAAGTAATTTCCATAGACTCCTCCCAGTTGCACTTGCGCAGTGCCTCCTAGTGGTGGTCGTCGGGGGTCCCAAGATGAAGGCCCATCCTCTTCATCACGGTATCCACTGATTGACCTTTGTTTCTGCGCAAACTCAGTTCTCTCCTGGCTCCCATCCATACAGCAGGGTCGGTCTTGACCAGTTCTAAGCGACTCCCAGCCCCTATCTGGAACTAACCCCTTTGTATGGAGATGCAAGACTCTCTGCTTCAGTTAATTTAGACAATAGATAAGCACTATCAGTTTTTTAAATGCACAGCAACTATTAGGTAATGCCACTTCTATTAAAATCCCTTTTAACCCCTTCCTTCAACTGAATTCAGTATAACAAAATATCAGAGGCTTCTGTCACTGAACTTTCATAGTAATTAATTTCCATCCGATACCTGACAATAACAAAGTGTCCTGTATAAAATATGTTGAAGGAAAAACAAGGAAAGTGATAATACACTGATCTGAAAGAAAAGTACATCATTCTGTGAGGATATGCTCTGTTTTGTTCTACAGTAATACTGCACCAGAGTCAAACATAATGATTTATTAACACACAAGAAGTACCCCTGGCAGGCATAGTTAATATTTTAGTACTGCAGGCAATGGCATGTGACAGCTTCACTTGTTGCTCTGACCTTTATTTTTCTTTGTACCATAATTTCCTGGAACTTCCATTTATCTGGAGAACATGCAATTAGAGAGATCCTTTTAGATCAGCCACAATCATTTCTCACATAACTTTAACACTCATTTTTTCTAAATGAAGATTGTTCTTCACAGTGCACAGTTCAAAACAGTTCAGGGTTGTTCACTGAGAACAATGAAGACCTTAGACAAGACACATTAAAAGAAGCCAATTAGTAAGCTGAGAATTTTAGACTAAAATTTTGGTTTTGAACCGTTCAGTATGTCAGGGAAGACTGCATACCAAAAAGTACAGATATAACCATGGTGAGAGCAAATATTCTTTTATATCTTTAAGTGAAAGGAGAAGAAGCACCTGAGTGACAACTTCATTAAATTTGAATACATTGTTTCTAACTTCTGCTGTAAAAGCTTCAGGAGCAATTAATTTCCTTGCTACCGATAGTGATAATTTATCATGGAACAAGAAACGAGAATGGAAAACAAAACAGGTAGGTATGCTTATTAAGGAATCTGAAGAACTAAATCGTGTTTTGATAATGTGTAGCATTGTTTTTACCTTCTTTCTCTAATACTATTTTATCTTCTTCCTTCAAAATTACAACTTATTGGAAAACAGAGGTATTTTTTCTTCTCAATTCCAGATAATAGTTTGGTTTCTCATAGAGCTGGGTATGGCAGTTTCATTGCCTCCACACAGGGATCTTCACCTTTTCCTTTGCATCCCCAAGTCTGAAAGATGACTGCTGAGTTTTCCGCAATAGATGGAGAGCACCACATAATTGAATATACCAGAAATACACAACTTCAATTTTCTCACAGGGCTTTTCTGGAATTTTATTTTGTGGGGACCTTAACTGGAATAGCCCAGCATGTTCAGGTTCACTACTGAATAATCCAGCGAGGTCTGCGTGTACCTATGTTCTGGGACCACAAAGCAGGCAAAGTTTTGAGCGAGATCTGCCTAAGCTTTTGCATTACACTAAGGACATGCTTCCTTTCTCCTCTCCTTAGACCCACCTGGCTCTTCCCTACACATCTCAGGAGCCCTGTGCAGGTGTTCTGCATTCTGCTTTGCCCCATAACTCTGCTCTCCCACCATTTCCCTGCAGTTCTTGAAAGGAGAACTTTCTCCCTTCTCAGCTGGTGAGAAGCTCCTGAGGACAGGAGTAAACCTCTTCTTTCCAAGATGTTCCCACCATCCTCACAAGCCACATCACAAACACCACTTACAAACTGACAACAAGTAAATGAAACACACTACACCAATAGCTACAGCATTTTAAAGCTATTTCCAAAGCTATAACAAAAAGGTAAGGTAATTCATTTGCATCCCAAGAGAACCACCAGAATGAAGTGGTGATAATCCCTATTTGTCAAAACTGCACTCCAAAAATCTGAAGAGCAAAACTCAGTTTGACTAGCAAAAACTTGGCAGTGGGGGGCAGTGCTGAAATTATCTCATCAGTATTAAATATTTGATGAAGCCAGAAGAACTGAACTCGCAAGAAAAATAAATGGGCAAGATCCACGCAGGCTAACTTTAGACTGGGGAGGCAGGTCGGTAAATTCCATCTGGAGTCACCGGAGAGAGATGCACTCCTCCGGCAGATGAATCAGAGCACTTACAGTTAGGTTGCTGCTCTGAATCACTCGCTGCAGGTATTTTTCTTTATTCACAGGGAAAAGGAGCCTCAGAAAATCACCTCGACCAAGTTAAAGCAAGTGCCAGTGCATTGAATGGTCCGTTCAGGTCTTTTGAAGCTGGTAAACAGTATGCATAAACACACAATTAAGGTAAGATTTCTCAAATCACTAAAATTAATGAGAAACTTCACTAATTTTCAAAAGTGTATTTAAAAGCAATGGGGTTTTAAATCCTAAAGCTCTGCTGGCCCAGTTAACAATGTTGCTGTATCGATATTCCTCTGAAAAAATACCACCTTAAAAAAAGAAGCCTTGTGATTTAACTTCACATTGATGAATGTGTGCATGTAGCCAAAATGAGGGTAAGGTCTGGAATAAAAAACTGAGGGAAATACTTAGAATAAATATTTCCAAAGTCAAAGAGGGTGACTATTAACTGAGGTTCTGGCACTCTTGAGAGTTTGCTTGGCATCACACAACAGCAAACACAGCAAGATCCCAAAAGTTAGCAGCTAGCCATAAAAATTTATAGGTTGAAACTGAAACCTTGAATTGTTTCTGGAAATGAACTAAATAAGCCATTATATTTTGCACTTGCTTAGTATTATGAATATTTTTAAGCTATAGCTTCATGCACAGCAGACAGGATTATTTTCCAGACACAGAAAGGACTACTTTGAAAAAAAAAATGTTTGTTCTGTGTTTACACAGTACTGATTTAAAGATGAATTTGTGGCCATACTTAGCATCTGAGCAGTCCAATATACCCAAAGACCCAAAATGTTCTCAAACAGCAAAGCAGCCACTAACAGCATGGAAGTAGCCAGTAAATAGTTTTATCCAAGTGACAGGTGCTGCTTTGCTTCTGTCTCCATTAATTCTTGACTAACCAGCAACAGCTGCTTATCCAGAGTTGATTTCCAACTTCTATGTTAAAACTTTGCTCCGTCACACAAACCGATTTGAAAGAAAATTGAGTAACTTCATTGTAGATTAAAACCAGAACCAGTGTGTTTCCACTAGGCTCCTAAATGTCTGGTATTCACATTAAAAAAGATGTACATGGTAAAATAATGAAGAGCTGAAGTCAGTGTTGCATATTTTAGACATATAATATCAGCGCTGTTCACTGGGGAGAAAAATGAGGATGTTAGATGCTGCAAGGAGTTCTATGCTAATAATACCCAAGACCTGCAGTGTTTGCTTGTCTGATTTTCTATTAAAACTAATGGTCTCTGCTTTCAGAAGTGTGCTTAATGGCATTTCTGGAGGGGCGAAACTACTGTGTTCATTTCTCACCCTGTTACACACACCCAGGCAAACTTGGCTTCCAGATCACACTGTAGTGGAATGCAATTCCCTCCTGCAGTTGTGCACTGTGGGCCTTGCACCAGTTTCCGCCGCAGGAACAGGGGGAATGAGGAATAGGATCTGGTAGAGAAAGCTGATAGAACCGGTGGAAAAAAGATCCCTCAAGTGGCAGTGTGGAAATTAAGGTACCACTACCTCATTGCTAAGAGTTGGGCTGAATCCCTTTAACAAGATTAGACTGATTTCCCATCTTTATTTACAGCATATCTAGTCTTATTTTAAACACCTAAACCCAAGCTGTGGCATCACTTTCCAGCTGCTACCCAGCCTTTGCTGACCACAGGAGAGTCTCTCAGGCTTTTTGAGAGAGCTGAATTGATTCCAGCGCATCCTGAATGGAGAGACAAAGCCTGTTACGGCAGAGAAAAGGCACAGTCCTTTGTGAGACACCAAAACATCAGTTTGGGGAGTCTGCATGTTGGATTTTTTCTAAATGAACCATAGTAGATTTCACAAGAGTGCATCTAGGAGATCTCAAGCTACTCAGGTGCTCATCACCATCACATGGGCTTTCCCTACCTCCAGGCCTCAGCTGCAGTTTCATGGGAGCAGCTGTTGGCACATTCCAATGTAATCTCTATTTCAAAGGTATTTTTGAACTGAAAAGCAGGGTCTTGAGAGAAAAATAATGGATTACATAAACAAAGAAATCACGTATATTTTAGGGTATCCATCTAGAGTCATCACCTCGTTTCTATCAAAGCCAGTGGAATTTTATTTCACTTGAGTAAATCCCTCCATTTGGGGATTTCATGTTAGCAGTCGGAGTTCCTTTTGCTGTTCAGACTTCATCTGTACAAAACAAATGGATGTACCAGTGAGTATTGGAAGCAACATAGCTCAGTACTTTGACTAAACAAAAAATAATTAGGAATCCTTTGTTCTAGCAAACTTGGTGAATTAATTACATTTTTCCGCTTCCTAGCTGTTAATTAAGTTGCGAAGTTGAGTCTACCTATCACACATCCTTTAGACCAAAAGACAATTTATTTGCCAACTGAATGCTGCAGTTGCTATTTGCTGAAACAATATAGGCAGGACTGCAGAAAGCAGGATATTTTCTTACACTTCTCTATGTCTTATATCTTTATAAACGTAGACTGGCATTATACCTCCCTGAATATAAAAATCAAAGCACTTCTCTGGAATCACAGTCGACGACAATTGTCTTATCATTACAGATTATAGTTAGAAACCTCACCCTATGGAAGTGAATATAGAGATCAGATATCTGTGCCTAGCCTTGGCAAAGGACCACCTGGGCTAATATGACACATGTCATTATCCTATCCTAGTCACACGTATGGAATTAATTGGGATTAAATTTTCATTTCTGAACACGTGCACCTAGATAGTTATCATCTATTACAGCCTTCGGAGGGCTTTATTAACCTACACTGCAACTTATCTATGTGCTGCAGGTTAGAGATTTAAACAGTAATTATTTTAAGAATGAAATAGCACTTTAAAAATGCTATTGGTTTATGATAATTGACTGGAACTTACTGGGGGTTATGTACTATGTTCTTTACTGTGAAAGCTTGGGAAATGTCCAGTAAGCCGTATTTTTCTGTGGCAGAAATGGGAACTTTTAAGGAAGGCTGTTTATTTCCACTGGCTATCTGGATTCAACTAAGCATTTCATTCACTATGAAATATGTGCTATTCTACCTCCTTAAGTACCGAATAAATTTTTCTTTGCCCTGAGTGTTCATGTTTTGGAGTTACTGCACAACCTGTCTTTCTATATGTCACCGGGAACCTTGAAAACATGTGGATAATTGAGGATTTGAATATCTGAAGGGCATTGCAATGTAATGCATCTGTTCTGGATGACATGACCTTCTCATAGAAAATATAATTCTGGATGTTTATAATATCCATACCCTAGTGTTTTCCAAATGATTTTCTACTGTAGAATAACTGCTTTGTGAAAACTTTCTCCCAAGCAAAATAGATTTTCTTTTTTTTCATTCCCTGCCCGTAGTCCAAACTGGCCTGCACATGTGAGAAGACCAGTCGTTTGTCTTGGATATTTTCCTGTCTCCAGCACACAAATGGAAGCCTCCAGGATGAGTATGCAAAACTCCAGCATGAACAATGGTGGAGAAATCTTCCCCTAGAGGAGAGTTCATTCTAAAATAGCTGGTCTGTGTCCCAAAACTTCCCTGGCTCCAGTCTTCCTGAAATCTTGAAAACTCACCAATGTCTTATAGCAGTGACTTGTGTATGTACCACTAGACGGCTTGATGGACATGACAGTCCCTGTTGTAAGGTTGGTATAATTTGTAGAGTAAGTGTCTCTGCCAGATCACTTAAGAGAAAGTTTAAATGAACCCAGACATAACCCAATCTCTTTCACATGTCCCTCCCCTCAAAGTGCAGATCTTTACCTGTCATTTATATCCCAAAAGGAACTTCTCTGCCTGTGTGTCAATGTTTCTATCAAAACCAGTTTGAATTAATTTTTCAGTGAAGATTTTTCTGGTGTACAGGCATGCTGCAGAATCTGTATTCTTTATAGACATTGTAGACTGCTTCACAATATAGAACATTTTTAGTAACACCTCTGTCAACCTCTGGAGAGTTATTCTGCTTTGTGGAGAGAAAACTGCTGACTTAGGATGTCTGTTTTTCATACAGTGGCTCAGAGGGTAGCAATGAAAACCAGCCAAGCAAAGAGCAAGGCTGATGTGATCTATGTGTAACATAGAGGTGGGAGATAATTTTAAGTTCCTTAGTAGAGCAGCCTATTTCATGCCAGACTTTATACAGTTTCTGAGCATCTTCCAAACAAATTTATATTTACCAGAATCTAATGGTTACTTGGGGTATTGATGTATTTGTTCAATAACCGTCAACAACATTTACTGAGGCATCTTCATTCTAAATGACACTAAGAAATGAGTGAAAGTCTCCCATGAAACATTTCAGTCCCATGATTACCCAAATATATTCAATTCATAATGTACAACTACATTTTCCACTTCTATTAGACCATAGTAAGGGGAGAGAGCATTTGTTCTTTAACATGGGAAAGAAGTCAGACCAAATCAGCCACAGTACATTTTCAAGCTCCATTTTTCCTCTGGTTTGGAAAAAATGCCAATAAAAAAGTGGATGATTTATAGTCCTCTCCAGCCACTGATTATTACCCCTTAAATCTTCCAGCCAGAGACAAATGAAGCATGGAATGTCCAGCACTGACATTATAAGATAGTAAGGACAATCTGCTAAATCATACATATATCATAGTTAACTTTAATTTAGAATATAAATCTTTGTGACAGATGATTGTGACATCATCCTCCCCTGAGTTTCATTACAAGGAAATGAAGCTTAAATATAATGAAATGCTTTGTGTGCCAGCTACACTTTTAAGGTCAACTGGGGGAAGTACTGGTACGCTGCTGTGTGAGGGCACTACGAGCAAGTACATCCCGGCTCAACACTCAGTGCAAGTAAGCCTATTTTTCTCCATCTATTCAGGAGATTCCCAGAAGACTGCCTGATCTTTTGGCTTCCCCAAATTTTCCTCCTTCATTCTTTCTGGCTCGAAGAATGTAAGCTGCAAATAGTTCAGTGTTTGAGAGCTTATGGGATATGTTACTTTTTCTCCATTTGATTGCAATACTGTAAGATTCATTACGCTTGTGGTACCATGCAATAAGTGCTCAAATTGCAATGTCAATGTTGACTTTTGTAAACCTATTTGAAATAAATAAAGTAAGCATTCCACAGTATAGGTGCACTTTGACTAGTAAGCAAAAGAAGAGAAATAGTGTAAAACTCCATGTTGTTTTTTTGATGAATGTAGCTACGTAGAAAGTGTAGGTATTTGTTGCCTATCGGGAAACTGTCTTTGTACACTGTGTACTTCATTTACATCGTTGTAGAATGCATCTGAAGAATAAGACCTATATACATTTAGGACTTCCGTGGACTTTACTGTTTGTCAATTTAGCAGCAGTATGTGATTTTACAATAATACTGCAAACATAAACAGACTATAAAAGTCTGTCAATGAAGAGAAAAAAGACAGAGCAAGTGAAAGAAGAAGAAATGCAGAACTTTCCTTTATCAGAAAATGCAACTCACTCAAAATCAAATGACATCCAGAAATCGTGGCAATATGCTTCCTAGTGAAAAACAAAGCCACCCCCCAATTTTTTTAGCCTTCTTCAGCTTCATGACTAGAAATAACTTTCCATTCTGCTGCTTTAAAGTTATGTCTGGTTAAGAATTGCCAGTGTCAACACAGCAATGGAATGCTTTTATTTTTTTAAAAAAAATTCTGACAGCTCTGACCCAAAATATTTGGATTTTTTCTCCTTAAGAAGCAAGTGTGAGTATCTGAGAGCGGAGGGACATGAGAATCAGGAGAGAAGCAGGAGGCAACTCCACAAGAAGCAAAGGATCCCCTACCCTCTTGCCATCAAGCAGAAAGAGGGGACCTAAGAGATGGGGGGAAATGGAAACGGGTCCCTGCTCAGGGTGGCAGGCGAATCCCCACCTGGACTCCCTCACCTGTCCAGTTGCCCTTAAGCAACAGACACAGTGCTCTGGAATGCGAGGGCCAGACAAATCAGGATGTGGCTGAAGCTCCATCCAGGGGGCTGCCTAGGAAGAGTCGGTCAGCCCTATGTATTATGACTGCCTTGGTTAAGAAAAAAAGGAGGGTAATTGTCATAGCCAATTCCCTTCTGAGGGGAACAGAGGGCCCGATATGCTGACCAGAGCCATCCCACAGGGAAGTCTGCTGCCTCCCTGGGGCCCAGGTTAGGGACATTTCCAGGAAACTCCCTGGTCTGATGCAGCCCTCTGATTATTACCCGGTGTTGGTAATGCAAGTTGACGGTGATGAGATCGCGGAGAGAAGTCCCAAGGCCATCAAAAGGAACTTCAGGCACTGGGGAGACTGGTTGAGGGATCAGGGGCGCAGGTGGTGTTTTCCTCAATCCCACCAGTGGCAGGGAAGAACACTGAAAGGGGCAGGAAAACTCACCTGGTTAAGTGGTGGCTCAGAGACTGGTGCCATCTGTGGAATTTTGGTTCCTTTGATCATGGAGAGGTTTACATGGCACCGGACCTGCTGGCGACAGATGGAGTCCAGCCGTCTCAAAGGGGAAAAAGGATTCGTGTCCATGAGTTGGCGGGCCTCATTGAGAGGGCTTTAAACTACGTTTGAAGGGGGAAGGGGATATAACCCAGCTCACTAGAGATGGTCCTAGGCGTGGCATGCCAGTGTCAGGGGTGACATCGATAGCCCAGCTCAAGTACATCTACACCAATGCACGTAGCATGAGCAATAAAGAGGAGAAGCTGGAAGCCATTGTACAGCAGGACAGATATGACTTGGTCACCATCACAGGAATGTGGTGGGATGACTCTCAGGACTGGAGTGCTGCAACGGATGGCTATAAGCTCTTCAAAAACAGTAAGCGAGGAAAGTGAGGCGCTGGGGTGGCTCTGTATGTCAGGGACTGCTTCGATTGTATAGAATCTCGAAGACTGTGATGACAAGGTTGAATGCTTATGAGTAAAGATGAGGGGGAAAGCCAGCAAGGCAGACATCCTACTGGGGGTCTGTTATAGACCACCCAACCAGGATGAAGAGGCAGATGAAGTTTTCTACAAGCGACTGGCAGAAGTCTCACCATCGCTAGCCCTTGATCTTGTGGGGGACTTTCACTTACCGGACATCTGCTGGAAATGCAACACAGCAGAGAGGAAACAGTCTGGGAGGTTCCTGGAGCGTGTGGAAGATAACTTCCTGATGCAGCTGGTAAGTGAGCCTACCAGGGGAGGAGCCTTGCTAGACCTACTGTTTACTAACAGAGAAGGGGACTGGTGGGAGATGTGGTGGTTGGAGGCTGTCTTGGGCATAGTGAGCATGAAATGGTAGAGTTCTCAATTCGTGGTGAAGTAAAGAGGGGGGCCAGCAAAACCACCACCATGGACATTCGGAAGGCAGACTTTGGCCTATTCAGGATGCTGTTTGAGAAGGTCCCCTGGGAGAGATTCTTGAAGGGCAACGGGGTCCAGGCAGGCTGGACATTCTTCAAGGAGAAAGTCTTAAAGACACACGAGCAAGCTGTCCCCTTGTGCTGCAAGACAAACCGGCAGGGAAGATGACTGGCCTGGCTGAACAGGGAGTTCTTGCTGGGACTCAGGAAAAAAAAGAGGGTGTACCACTTATGGAAGAAAGGGCAGGTGACTCAAGAGCTTGAGTACAGGGGTCTTGATAGGTCATGCAGAGAGGAAATTAGAAATACAAAAGCCCAGCTAGAACTCACGCTGACCGGAGTTGCAAGGGACAACAAAAAAAGGTTTTTACAACTATATCAACAACAAAAAGAGGGCCAAGGAGAGTCTCCATCCCTTATTGGATGCGAGTGGTAATATTGCCACCAAGGATGAGGAAAAGCTGAGGTACTTCATGCCTTCTTTGCCTCAGTCTTTAATAGTCAGACTGGTTATTCCCAGGGTAGTCAGCCCCCAGTGCTGGAAAGTAGGGAAGGAGAGTGGAACAAACCTCCCATAATCCAGGAGGAAGCAGTTAATGACCTGTTATGCCACCTGGACATTCACAAGTCTGTGGGGCCGGATGGGATCCACCCTGGAGTGCTGAGGGAGCTGGTGGAGGAGCTGGCCAAGCCACTGTCCATCATCTATCAGCAGTCCTGGCTAACAGGGGAGGTCCCAGAGTACTGGAGGATAGCCAATGTTAACACCCATTTACAAGAAGGGCCAGAAGGAGGATCCTGGGAACTACAGGCCTGTCATCCTGACCTCAGTGCCAGGAAAGATTATGGTGCGATTCCTCCTGAGTGTGCTCCCCGGGCATGTGAAGGACAACAAGGGGATCAGGCCCATCCATCATGGGTTCATGAAATGCAGGTCCAGCTTGACCAGCCTGATCTCCTTCTATGAGGAGATTGATGACATGGACTTCGATATTCAAATCGAAGACCCTTTATTTATCAGAAAGCTGCGTTTTATACCCTTACAAAGCTGTCCACTCGCTCCAGCCCACATGCTTGTTCCTTAACATACATTGTTCACTGCCTATTCTCCACATTCAATTCGCTAGCCTAGCTGCACATGATTTCTCCTTTGTTAGCTCCAGGCGTTCTGCCAAAGACCTCTGTTGCAAGTGATAAAGTCCTTATTTTAGTCTTGTTCAGAAACTCTCAAGGACACCATGACCTTCGTTAATATAGTATGTTCCCACAATTCCCCCTTTTTTGTTTTCAATGATCAAGGCATGCAGTTGTTGATATTGTCATTGAATCATTCTCTGAATACACTGCAAGAAACAAAGTTATATCATAACAACAATCAAAATCATCATTCCTTCAAAATCCTCACCTCCATGTCCCCGAGCTAACAATAAGTAATCTATGACTGCTCTATTCTGAAACGTAGTGTGCCTCACTAAATATACATCTATTTCTAATTCTGATATTAAAGCTGACATTAAATTCATTTACCTTGCCACCCATTATGACAACCTATCTATACTACCTAAAGCTTTACCTACACCTACATGTGGAGAAAACATAGCTACCAATACTCTCGTTGCCTCACCCCAATTACATACCTCCAAGCTCTTAAAATGCCAGTGACATTCACATACTCCATAAGATCTCTAAAATCATTCACTGCCTTTCCAATAAGACATGTTCTAAATGGATCTCTGGGTGTGGCTGATGACAAACACAAGGAGTCTTGCCCTGTTAGATTTGCAAAAGGCACCCATAAGTTTTGCCTTATTTGGATGGTCCATTGTCCTGCTGCCTTTGTCATGATGATCACTGCTCCAAAGCTGACCCATCCGACAACGTTTCCTTTTCTACCGCAGGTTTTACCCGTTTTGCCAGGATCTACGTAGGTCCACCACCTGTAATGACACAAACATAGCCTCTTCTCAATGTTACTAATTGAAACGGTCCTTCCCATTTGCCTTCCTTGTTTTTCACTAACACTTTAAGTTGCTCTTTCTATGTTGACATTCCTGTTGACATAGCTTGCATATGTTTCACAATAGGAGGAATAACGTCTTCCCCTGCTAATCGTAAAAAGTTCATCACATATTGTACTTTCATTAATCTGTTTACCGGTGTCTCCCCAGATTCCCCCTGTTTTTGTTTCTGCAAATAATTTTTTAATGTTTGGTGTGTATGTTCTATAATTGCGTGGCCTGTTGGAGAGTGTGGAATGCCATTAACGTGTTGTAATCCCCATTTTACATTAGATATTAGGAAAAATTTCTTCACAGAATGAGTGGTCAGGCATTGGAATAGTCTGCCCAAGGAGGTGGTGGATTCACCATCCCTGGAGGTTTTTAAAAAATGTGTAGATGTGGCACTTCAGGATATGGTTTAGTAGGAATGGTGGTGTTGGGTTGATGGCTGGACTTGAAGATCTTAGAGGTCTTTTCCAACCCATGATTCTATGATTCTATGAGAAGTTGCTGTGAGGGAGTGACCATGTCCCTCACTCTACCCAAGTCTTTGCCTGTAAGAAAGGTTGTGGTGGAAGACAGTTAACTACATCTTGTTAGCCGTAAACTGGCTGAAGGACAATTACTATGTAATAAGTGATAACAGAAAAAATGGGTTTTTTTCATTTGCTTCCTGCATATCAACTGAGGTAGCAGGCGAGACAACCATCACTTTTGGAGACCTTGTGCAGATAACAATCATATTTTGAAGTTTTTTCTTCCATCAAACAGATTTAAATCAAGAGTAACCCAGTGAAACTCAAGGGATTTGCACTAGTGCAAAACTGACATAAATGAGAAAGTAGGCCCAGAAATCCATTTACATTCACAAAATGTCATACAGACATATTGATAATAGGGCAAATTTGCAGGAAACAACTTGTTCATCACAGGACTGCTTTTCAGTATGTTAAGAACCAATCACTTTCCACTGACATCACCTGGACTTCCAAATGCTCATCGTTTCTTAAGAATCATCCTTAAAACCTTTTTGTTACATCTGACTGACTTCTGCAAACCTACTGCAAACATAGTGGAAAGTGCTAGATGAGTCTAGGTGTTTCGTAGGTGCTCGGACTTGGGTGCACACATTCTGCAATCTCCCTCTTTTCTGAGGAGGGAAGGAATTTATCTTCCCTTTGCCGTTTATTTAATTACACCGTTATTTGTTAACCTCAGATAACCACTTTCTTATCTAAAGAAACCAAAAGTGAATGCTTTTGTGGTTGGATGAGAAAAGTTTCTGGAGAATAATCCTCTTGCACGGAATCTGCAGTAACAATCTGTTTCCCAGAGATCTGAAGGCTGGCAAAGCAACTGACCCCAGCTCTCTTGAAATGAGCATTTCTGCCTTCTCTCCCATTAGGCTTAGGACAAAAATGTGCTAGTCTTTATATAAATTGAGGTAATTTGCTTCAGTAGAAGGTAGCCAAGCAAAGACAAGACTTTGTGAAGAAAACCTGTGTACCTCTGTAGCACTGGATAGAAGGGAGCCGTTGAAAATCAATACAAATTATCCTGATCGCAACCCCCATTTTGCAGGGTGATAAATTAAAAGTGTCAGTGAAGAGTTTAATCCTATTAAAGCCAATGAAATCAAGCACTTGCCGAAACATACACACATGCCAAAAGCTCTGACGAAAGGAGGCCAAGAATGTGAAGGCCAGATGGGAAATCCTGACTCCTAAATCTCAGGTTTTCCTTTCACCTGTGGTGGTATAAAACCACTGACAACTATGGATGAGGCAGAAATAAGCCCCACAGATGTGGTTAGACGTCAGCAACTCAGACTCAGCACTGCCAAATGCAAAATGGGCCCCTGATCTGCTCTGAAACACAAGTTGCAAATAATCTATCAGATTTGATCTGGGTTTTTTTCAAGTAGAATTGAGGGACAAAAAGTAATTTAAAATCTTCAGTAGCACAAGCATGGCTAATTGTTCATGCATGGAAGCCAAGATCGGGCAATTTAGGTTTTCTGCACCAGCTCCGCTTTTCCTGAAACACTTGACTTTGCATTTACATCCGGAATATACTTATGCATCTATATCTATATCCAGAAAAAAGACAAGGGTCACTAGCTTTTTCTAGTGATGGGCACATAGTGACTGCATCATCCAGTTGCTGTTTCTGAGGGATCTAATGTTCAGAAAATTACAGCTCTCAGCAGGGCAGGATCTGTTACACAGCTTGAGGTCAAGTCTATCAAATGAAGCTTTCAGAGGTGTCCCCAAGCTATTCAGGCTGGGGCAGCATGTGAGAAGTGGGATACTCAGCACATAAGGCACCTAAATGCTTCTTCCATAAGTCTGCAGCTGGAAGGAAGGCTGGAGCATGTTTGGTTTCGTGCTCAGGATGTGGGCGCCAACAGTTTACTTACACCTCTCTTTTACATGCCAAAGTCATAAATCTAGATAGTAGCCATAAGAGGATGGTACGCACCACCACTCTGCACAAGGTCTTCAAATGCCTGTGCCAACTCTTTTAGACTCAAACCTGTAGGATGCATAGGCAGTGAAGGAGAGTTTATCAATTTTCACCCCAGATATCTTTACCTTTGCATAGATTAGTAGAGTTTGCTTTATGAGCTTTTATCATCCTCTGGGATACCATCCTGGTTCTCTGAATCTCTCTACAAGTCTAAGTTATGTTCATCTCTCTTCTGAAGGAAAACCTCTGAACCCCATTCCACAAGGATTACCCAAGCACTCAAATACGTAGGAGAAAAGTAATGTGTAAGTCCATGAATAACTGCAGTATGTGTATGCAAATTTCTAACCTACTGCATTACAGTGAACTGTGCAGATGACCAAGGACCTCTGAGTCAACCAACAGTAGAAAGTCTAAACTGATCAAATATTTACAGCAGAATTAAGTGATTAAATGTCATTAAGTTTTAGTTATATTATTGAAAATGAACCTATTAAACTGTATCTTTATAATCAACCATGTCAGTGTGTTTTTTTAAATCCACCTGAATGGTAAACGAGTTCTTTTAACAGGGATAAAAGAAACCTAGAAAGTGCAATTGTCCCTCCAGTCCTGAGACCAGCCTTGCCAACTGCCCATGATTTGGAGAAAGTCAAAGGAATTTCCAGAGCATATAAATAAAAAATAACCTGCTGCTAGTTCAGAGACTTGTGAGCAGAAGGAAAGTATCAGACTTTAACAAGCTGCCTTTCAGAACTTCTACTCCTGCAGGTTTTTTGTTGTTATTGAAACAAGATAATGAGAACTGAACATCCTTGATGCCTTATACAGTCACTTCAACAAAGTCTACAGAGAGACCAGAAGACTTTTTTCATATTTTGTTGCATCCTTTTATTTACCTTGTTCCACAAGCAAACAGAATTAAAAGTTACGTGTACTGTAAAGTCAGGCACTGAGAAGTTAGGGTAAGCCAAAGTTATACATAACATGTAGGAGCAACATTAATTTGACTCCAGGTTTTGCGCACCTTGCTTTGTGAATGGATTCAAGTCACTTGGAAAAAAACCCCAGGTAATCCTGCAGCTAAAGTTTGTACCATAATGTATAGGTGCAAAGGAGGCAGGAATAAGGAGCGAGGCTGTAGCTCATTGCTTGGACTAAGGGTATGCACTCAGTCACGGGGCTGACTCTTCTCCTTTGCTGTGGCTGATCTCACACTTCTGAGAGGTTCTTAGAACAGGCTGTACTATAGGGGCCAGTGATTTGGTTTAACAGGTGATAGCTCCACTAAATTGAAACAGAATTTACTGGGACAAAGACTTTTCTTTTTTTCCCTTTCTGCAAAATTTCAAAGCCGTGCTGCAAACTGTGGAGATGTTAGAACTTCTCAGAAAGAAGAATAAAAAAAGGTCGTCTGTACCTGTTACAAGGGAACATCAGAAAATTGAAGAGTCTTGCTTTTGTCAGTAAAGCAGAAGTTTTCAGACTGATTTCAAAGCTTTTTACTTGATGGGTTATATTTAACACAGGATCAAGCACAAACAGTGGCTCATGGATATTCCTTCCAATCTGCATTACTTGCTTTACTTGCTTATCATTTAGTTTTACCTACTTCCAGGCCACCCGGTTTCTTATCTTTGCAGACATTATCAGCATGCCCTTTGGGCACTGACAGTTCAAATGCTTCTTCCCTAAATGAACAAATATTTAAGATTCCCCGTGTACACATATATAGATATATGTATATACACACATGAACATGTATGTGCATATCTCTAGATGTATGCATACAAATTAAATGTATACACATATGTGTATATGTATTAACACCATGGATAATTCTATTAATTTTCTTCTCCAGGCCAGCAGAAAATAAAACACTGAGCTGTAAAGTTCTGAAGACTTAATTCGTAAATAATTTTGCAATTTGTTTGTGCTAAGCACTAAGGAATATACCAAAAATTCCTTATACTTATCAATTTGACATATTTTTGCTTGGTCTACTGCTTTCGCTTTACAAACATGGCAGAAAATAGCAACTGTCTGCTGTGTGTGACACTTTGCAAAGATTAATCCATAAAACTTTGTGATTGCACTTATTTCTCTCTTGGTTTGTGGATGGGAAAGTTTGTGTGAAGAAAGGTGAATAGATTACCCGAGGGCATGTCTACAGGGTACACAGCAGGATACAGTCAAGTCAGCTCTCAGGGTACAGCTTTGAAGCAGCACCCTACGGAGACAGTAGGATATGCTCAGGGAGAAGCTGAGCTCTGCAGGTGGCACTCCACTGTGCTCATTAGCTTCTGCCTGCCAGGGCTCTCAGGAGGACTGATGAGGAAGGGTGCTCTTAGGGGTGAGACCAGGGCTTGCTACATTGCACTCTGTCCAGGTGCCACAACAGTTCCTCTTTGAGGAATTTCACTTTTCAGACGCGTTCAGAAACAATGTCTGGATTTTCCTTTTAGTTACACCAGTAACCTTAACGGACATATGCATGGTTTTTGCCAGTTGGAGAGTTTATCTACACACAGAATTTTGTATTGATATGACAGACTGGGCCTGTATTTACATGTCCTGCTGGCATGCCTACATCAGTTAAGTATCAAAAAAACCACACAACCCAAGCCCCCAAAAGACATGTGCAACCAATATGTGTCTCACAGACAAAGGTTATGTAGCAAAACTTTACTTCGCCTTACATAATTACTCCAGTATACCCTCTAATTTCACTAGAATTGCTCTAAACTGTAGAGAAGTACCATATTCACATCCAGTGGTACTTTTCCAACCAACATTTGAATGATTCTGTGTTACTACAAACTGCATCTCTAGTAGGACATACCAAAGCCAGCAAGCCCTCTTTGGTGCAGAGATAAATATTGCTTAGAAAAAAGATAGAGCTCTACCTTTATACCTCCTCAGTGAGGACACTCTTCTGCTTGTGAAAAGAACTGATATCATTAAAAAGCTCTTCATATCCACGTCTCTTATCGAGAAAGAAAGTTGCAACAACTGAAATCACTAAATTTCAGTTATGATCTATGATGTAGATCATTGTCTACATTCTTACTGCAAGGCAGAATCAGCAGTACCCTTATCATTTCTAACAGGCATCTGCCTGGATAGTTATTCAGGTCTCCTGTGAAGGTGTTCTGTTTTTTTCGCAGTCAACCTGCTGCAGTGTTTCAAAGTCTTCCCTGTTAGAAAGCTTTTCTTAATTTCTAACCAAAAGGTCTTTTATTAAAATCCATTACTTCTCAACCTAATGACATTGGAGAAAATAACAAGCTTTTTCCCACTTTATAGTAGCTTTGGTTTAGAGCTCACTATTTAAAGAAGTGAAAATTAACCCTGTCACAACCAGTGGTTTGCAAATTGTAATCTATGAGCAATGGAAAATCTAGAAAAAAGCATCTAGACAAAGCAAAACTGTTGTCAGCAGGCTAAATGCACTACAAATGGTCCAGTGCCTCAGCCCAAGAACTACAAAGATTCTATAAATCAGAAAGTATTGGGAACCACTGATTTGCTGTTATTCATGCTCAAATTAAATCATTTACATCTAGTTTGGGTGTGCTTACTAAACACTGAAGTAATAGAACATGACTGAAGACATACAAGAATATTGTTTTGCCCAAAGCAAGAAGTGAGTATCATTCTTTGCTGGTTAACATTTGTTGTCTGTCATTTTAACCTATATACAGAGAATGACCTAGAGGTGAATTCATCCAGCTGTGTTTTGGACTGAAAAAGAGACTATAAAACAGGAAATATGGGTACATGGATAGAATGGAAAAAAGAAAAGCACTAAAGGCTATGAAACAATACAAAGTCTTAAAAATGTCAAGCTTCTTAAAGGAGGAAAGAAGATTTAAAATAAGAAATACGTGCTTAGATATAAAGATCCAGAAAGATCATGGACATTCATTTCAAGGATAATATTCCTAAATTAGGATGATAAGAAATTACATAAAAAAGAATTATGGCTGTTTAGGAAATAAGTTACAAATGGCTTGTGGCTGTTTCGGACAAAAGTCATCAGTACAACTGAATTTTTATAGATGATGCATAGTAAGCTGATTATTAGAACCTGCAGCAAAAAAATTTTTGTAAGGGGGGAAACCTTAAAAAATCATATAAATGAAATTTCAATAGATTTTTTTTTCTTTCAGGTTTTGATAAAAATGTTGTTTTATGAAGGATTTACTGCAAAATCCATTTTGCTGAAAAACTAAAACCTGCTCTAAAAATGCAAAAGCTATTTGTCAATTTCAGAAATTCCTTCTGTGACTACTTACTGCAATATTTTCCATGTCTGGCTATCACTAAACATTTCCTAGACTTCACTATCTTTTTTTCAGGCATTTTGTGTTTAGTGTAAAGTATACTGTAGATAAAAGTCAGATTGTTATTAAAGTGAATAAGAAAAAGGATCAAACTGTATAATTTAGTAGCTTATCTACAGAATTTATGACTAGAACGCTACAAATACTGATTTCTATAAAAAGGTCCTCCTCCGTCATTAGATATGAGGCACTGGATGTTTGAAGAAAAGATAAGGACAAGAAGTCTGCCTCGTTCAAGGAGAAAGGCAGAAAAAGAGGGAGAGAGTGAAGCAGAGAGGGAATCTCTAAGGCTTTATACCAACAAGGGAAATTTTATTTCTTTCCTGAATACTGAAAACCAAAACTGAAACTTTTCCCACTGACATCAGTAGAACTTGAAGTCTTTAGTAATCTGATTAGACTCACATTGGCAAGCACAAGAAAATATTCCAGCAGACAGAAGAGAAGATAAAGCATATTTTAAAGATTCTGCATTTTACAAAGAAACTAATTGCCATTCCTGTTTATCCATCCCTAGCAGAGACAGCATTGGCCAGATTGGGATACTTTACATTTTAAAGAATGGAATAACTCCAAGAGGGGATGCGAAAAAAGCTCTTGAAAAGCTCTGGAGTTTGGAAATAATTATTTAATTTTACTCCTGCAACTTCATGACACTGTAACTTATTTTTCTGTTAAGCTTTGTAAGAGGAAATATTTGCTCCAGCTGCAGTTAAGCAGGTAGAATCATTGGAATCCTCCTCCCCTGTGCTAACATGTGAGAAAATTCATATAACTTCTTCAAGGGGTTGTTGAAAGCATATACAGCAATTTAAAGCATGGTAGTCAACTCAAGTTAAAGCTGCTTAAGCTGTGCTATAGCCAGAGTAAAAATGCAGATCTCTTTTGAAATGAAATTTTGTGGTTACCATTTGGTACAAAAAGCCTCATTGCAAAATTATCACATTTTCCATGTAACATTTCTGTCTGCTAGTTTGATAAGCACGCCCCATCTATTGCTGTGGTAGACTTTGGGAGTGTCTATAGCAACGTTAGAAATTTCTTTCCAGGGGATCCTCGACTTGTGCCCACTTATCGTGCTTGGATTCACGGCGCGGGGTGCTCTGGGAGCACGGGAGCGGGACTCCTGGACAGGATAGGGGGTACATGCACCAGGAGTTACCACCCTGTTTACTCCAGCTGTTGATGGGAGCCTGGTACACGGGGCCAGAGTGGGGCCAGCCTGAAGGAGAAGCGCTGTGACCCTGCAAGGGGGTCCATAGTGGTACAGGCCCAGCTGTCTTCCAGGCACCTCTTCTCCTCCAAAGCTGCATGGCTCGTTCATATAGACACAGCCTTTACCTTGCTCAGTGTTTCACATCTTATTTTCACTTAATATTGAGTAGTTTTTTTAGATCAAGTGATGAAAGTAAGTAAATGTGTGTATTCAGATACATCTTCAAGCAGTTTTTCATCCTTGGGTTACAGTTACAAGATAATGAAGAGGAGAATAGTCCACCTGAAATCACTTTCTTGAGTGTCGTCTAAGTAGGTATGAGATCTGGGTCTGCTGAAATACATTTCCTGACAAGGAGTACATGGAAAATCCCTTATGTCTAAGGATCCCATTAGTACTATACAGAGAGTACTTCAGACACTGGGTACTTCAGCACTTGACACAGATGAGAGGAAAATTCTTCATACAGGATACAGCCTTCACAATGACAAAATGCAGACTGAGGATACCTTCAGGTTTCTGTTAAAAGCTTTTGTTATGACAGGCAATCTAATTTTCTATAACATAACACCTCTGTTTACAGAACAAGTTGTAAAGAAACAACTGTTGTATACCCTTGATTTTTTTCCACGTGATTCTTTTCCCATTTTCTTGGGTTAAACCTTTTCATGATGAAGATAATGTGAATATAACCAATGACAGCATAGAACTACTGCTGGACTTGTTTGGTCAGACCTCAGCTTAACAAGATTCTGCCTGATGAGGGAGAGAAATGGAGGGCCAAAGGGGCTGTGATCTAAGGCAGGTGGCTGTGTCTCCAGTCTCAGTTGGTCTAAAATGTATTTTTCCACTCGTGGTTCTGCATATGCATATTACAGGTACTTCTGGGAATGAAATGAGGCGATCTAATTGACTGAATCAAGTTTACTTCTGAAGATGGCAGTTTACATTCAACTCAGCCTTACCAGTGAGAAATCCTTCTCTTTTACCGAAAAACAAGCGTTTTGTTAATCTTAATTTTATGTGGTAGGTCTCTAGAAAAAAAAGAAAAAATAAATAAAAATCATGTGCTGTACATGAGAGTTATTTCAACTTCCCTGCAAATGTTTCACTTTTACATTAACTCATTTCAGTGCTCGATCTTGTTCATCTTTTCTTGTGACATATAGCATGACTTTCACTCCAAGTGAATATCATTTAAACGTTGTGTTCAGACAGGAGAAGGATAAGGTCTCACAAATGTGAGTTGGGAAGAATAAAAATCGGTTTATGGAAGAAATTCTAATAAAAAAAACTTACTTCATATTAGTTAATAATCCAAAAGTTGCAACAGCTTTTCAACTGTGAAATTGAGATTTTGTAGGTGTATCAGAACTCTGATTGTGAGAAGTTTCGAAAATTAGTTTTTCTTTTTGTTTTGAAACAGAAGACATGCAAATGGTTGCGGCTTTCCACTCCACTGAGGACTCACCATGTGTCCGGTTCTCCACATGTCCTGGAAAGGTGTTAAATCAAAATGCAAACAAAAAAATAAAACAGATGAAACTTACACGCTACAGCCTCATCTATGCAGTTGTATTCCCACAAGGGATTACTTTAACAGCTAAATTAGCTGCTCTCATTTAGAATAATAATCACTACAAATAGCATCAACTGCTGAAATATAACCTTATATGAAAGTTAAGAGAGTAAAGAAAAACTGCATCAGTTTTCACCAAAAATACTGAGTTTGAGTCTTAAATATTCTGAGGCAATTTTATGCCACTTGGATAACACACAGGCGTTTTGAACTGCTAATTACATTCACTGCTTTCACATAAGGTCACTTTTTAATACAATACAGCTGCAGAAAGTCTACAGCATACGAAAAAAATGAAAATGTCTGTGTGACATACATTTTTCACATTCTGAGAGTGTATTTAGGTTACAGTTTTACAAAACATGAAGCTCTTTTACAGAAGACTTCTGAAAAGTGAGGACATCTTTTACAATCAAACCAGATGCAAGCTGAATTATTCATCTTTACTAAATTTTGATATTACAACTCAGATATTTTCTGTTGTCAGAGGAAGGGATTTCTGGATGAGACACATTTACAACTGTTCCTATTAAGTAGTCAAGCTGCCTTTGATTAAGTTGGTGAAGCTGCAGAATATATATGACAGGACTGTAGGTTAACAACTCAGCTGACGTGAAATGAGGTATACAGTCACTGTGGAGTATAGATCTACTAATAGGTCTAGGAATCTGAATAACACATAGGCAACCCATAACCTAACAGAAAATCAGTCTTGTAGAAAGACACACAAATCAATAAAACAAAAATAAAATTATTTCGTCTTAAAGTTATTTCTCGAATAGTCATTATTCACGTATGGGGGCAGAGTGTACAGGGAAAATACAGTACATAGGCATTACTTGCATGAGTCTAGAACTGGTATAATAACGGCAGTTCTTAATATCTGGTGGGAAAAGACATAAAAACCGACCACTATGACCACAATAAACATAATGAATATGTAAGAAGCACTAAACTAAAAGCCTGTACTGATGCATGGGGTTGTTCCTCCACAGGTGCAGGACCCTGCATTTGCCTTTGTTGAACCTCATCAGGTTCCTCTCTGCCCAACTTTCCAGCCTGTCCAGGTCACGCTGAATGGCAGCACAGCCTTCTGGTGTATCTACCACACCTCCCAATTTGGTGTCATCAGCAAACTTGCTGAGGGTACATTCTAACTCTTCATCCAGGTCGTTGATGAAGAAGTTAAACAAGACTGGGCCCAGTACTGACCCCTGAGGGACACCGCTAGTTACCAGCCTCCAACTAGACTCAGTTCCGCTGACGACAACCCTCTGAGTTCTGCCATTCAGCCAGTTCTCAATCCACTTCATGGCAGGGGGGTTGGACTAGATGACCCACAGAGGTCCCTTCCAACCCCTACCATTCTGTGATTCTGTGATTCTGTGAATAAATGATTGAAAGGGAGACTGGGCTTTTGGTAGATATTTTAATAACCCCAAGTTTAAGTCGAGAATTAGTAGGATGTCTTCTTGTCTAAGAATTTTGCAAGAGATTTGTGGTGGAGAAAAAGGGACAAAAGCTTGAATAAAAGTTGTGCAGACAAAACTAGGGAACAGATGCAGCTGACTCCATGCCACCCCTCCTCATTTTGTACCATAAAGAGGTGTACATGTAAAGCCCTTTTTTAAATTTTGAACAAACCCGAAAGAATCTTGTGCATTCTTAGGATTTTTTTGGCAAATTCTGGCACTGGTAAAATGACAAATTGAAAAAAAATAATGTATTTTTCTGCTCTTCCTTAGATCTCTCCCAGTTGCAGCTCAGGAGTTTTATTGTAATGGCTTTGAGATAAAGCAATGAAAATAAGAGTAAGGCAATGTAAAGGAATGATAAGAGCAAGAGAACTATGAAGCTTGAAAATAAAGCCATGCATTGTGCCAATAAAACACTGACACTGTAAAGTAATTTGTTTCTTGAGGAATGTTATCCACTTTGTCCAGGAAAGACAGAAGAAAGAAATAATTATTTGATTCATTGGGATGATTTTCTTCTAGGTTTTTTTTTTTCTTTTTCTCTTCTTTTCTTGTAACTAGGCATGATGAGAACCGGGTTTGACCTGTAAGGACCTATATGGCAAGCAGATTGTCTCCAGATTACAAGCATTGTTCTGTCTCCTTTCATGTTAAACTTCTTGACAGAATAGTTCTACACACTGGCAAATTCCCAGTGTCAATGCTTTTTTAAGATGTTGAAGTATAAGCCAGCAGACAGGCACAAGGGTTTGCTTGGTGATCTCTTCAACCAGAAAAGTGGGGAGATTAATCAAAAGATAATGAAGTTATACTGATGCTGAATAAAGTAAACCAAAAATCAAAGACATGCCATACAGACTGTCTAGCTGGCACTGAACACAGTAGTCTGCCAACATCCAAATGACTTGCTGAGGCTTTCACAAGAGCCTGCTCAAGGTGAAATATATTGTATGATGAGAACTTGACTGTCCAGGTGGCCTCATTCAGAGCAACAACCCTTTCTCTAATAGGAAATGAAATGGTAAGCAACATGTTTGTGCTGATTATATTTGACTTCTGGTCACAGAGGAAGGATACAAATAATGTGACAAAGACTTCTATTATTCGTACAATAGCCTATATGTCGATAAAATGTAATAGGCCATCAAATAAAGGTTGATTTTTATAGAACTAGTTAATCACAAAGGTACAGAACTTCAGAAGTTATTGATTTCAACAGAAATGAGCCATTTAAATGCCTCTGAACATCTGGACTTCAATTAATGTGGGATGTTGTCTTTAATTCATACTTAAGTAGAGCGCCCATTGATTGATTTGAAAATATGAAACCAGGTGTGTTAACAGAAAACTAAGGTGACCTCCTGTTCTTGTCTCAAATCACCAGTAGTGTGAGTTATTTTTAATGGTGTAATAATTATAAACTATGGCTAAAAATTTCAATTTCAAAAAGACCTTCTCCTGAATTCAGAAAGTTCTGTTCAGGTAGGTTGAATCACCTTCAGAAAAATCCCTGTCTCTCTCCATTGACTTTGCAGAAAACCTAGGATGACTAAGCTCCTGCCTGGGTTAAATGGAGTGGGATTAATTAGGCGGGATAAATAGGTGACTGAAGATCTCAGCTATCTTTGAAACTCTCCAGGGATCATGATTCATCTGCTATACCAAATAGCTTGTTCCAAAACCTAATGGCAAGTCCTTTAAAAAATGTTGAGTTTTCTATCTAATGTCTTTCAATCTACTTTTCTTCACACTACCTCTCAGTTTCATATAGATTTTAATACTAGGGGGCAGACAAAGAGTTTGGGAAAGAAAGCAAACACTCCTGAAGGAACTGGATTCAACACTATCAATTCATTTCACAGGTCCTGATGCAACAGACAGAGGCATTATTAGCACCACCATGAAAAATTGTTTACCGTAAAATCTTTAGGATCAATGGCTTTGGGTCTAAACTCAATCATACTTCTTACCCTCAGGAGCTAATTCAGGGCCCAGTTTAGCTGAATGTCAAGGAGAATCGCTTGTTGATTTTTTTGGCTTTAGTATTCATTTAAATGTATTTTTATTCCAATGTGGATGAAAGTAGGTTTTCCTTGCCAACACTGGCTGCCCCAGGTAGACCATTCACACTCCAGTGGTGACACATGGCCAGCACCAAGCAGAAAATATTGTCTGGAAGCCTTCCTCAAGGGGCCTGACATAACTTGCCAGAAAGGCAGAGGGGAATTAGGGGAAATTTAACATCACATCACCAAAAAAACCCCTCTGATTTGCTTAAAATTGATTCTTGGAACTGCACTTAGATTTGTCTGTTCTCAAGTCAACTCAAATGACTGAGGGCTCTGAGGTATAATGCAGTTCTGACCTCTTCCAGGGCTGAATTACAAATGCGTGAAGTCAAAGACTCAGAAGACTGACATTATTTCAGTAAAATCGAAGGTCAAATAGCACAGCATCAGGGCAATGGAGCACTCTGAAGATATGAACAAACGCTTGAACTGTCCTTTACGTTCAGGAAACAGTGAAAGGGATAGTTTCCGGCATTTCAGCTGAAGAAACAGATACATAAAGAAAAGCGATCTGATGCACTTCCAAGTTCATACACAAAATTCTCTCAGTCCTTTCTACAGCATATTTGGCAGAACGTGGGAGCCTTGCAAACCGTCCTTCTACAGCACAAAGCATTAGATCATGGATATTTTTCTTCAAAGGACAACTTTAAGGAAAACAAATGCAAATGAGCAACATAACCTGTGCTACTACCAAAATGCAAGAACCGCTAAATATCTTGAACTATTTAGCATACATCTTCAGCACAGCAGCAGAGAGCCCAAGTTTTTATTCTCCCCTAGAAACGTAAACAGTGATATGCCCTCCAGATGCTGAAATCCAGAACAAAGTTTGAGACTCTCCAATGTTATTTCTTGACAATTGCTTAAAGGCTTTTTCACATTTCTAGTGCTGACTTGAAATATTTTACAGCCTTGATTTCTCTCCAACTTGTATCTCTTAATCACAACAAACTGTCACACATTGTCAGTCTCCACCAGTGAAAATGATAATGAGCAGCTTCACTTTACAAAAACACATCTAACTGATTTCAGATTGATGGGGATGGCAAACAATTTTGCCCCAGCCTTTGATGAGCATATTTGTGCAGCTTGGAAAATCCATGACAGAACAGTAAATGTGCTCTTGGCAGCTGGAAGACAGATAGCGCCAGGGCTCTCTTCTAGTAATGCTAAACTAATCATGAAGGAAATGTTGATTTGCTGCCCTTCATGCATCGTTCTCTAAGCTCTAGGCTGCCATTAAGGCTGCAGTCTCTGATGGCCACTTCCACATGTAGTAGTAAACCTCTGAGTAACAAAACCTCACTTGGGAAAAAGGTCCTACAAAGGAGTTTCTTTTCCAAAATCCCAAATGTGGCATGTGTCTTTACTCTTTGATACTGAAAGGATGTTACTTTCCTTAATTACTTCTGGAATGCAATTACATGGCTAAAACCAAGTTCAAACAGATAAATAGACTCCTTATACGGTAAACTTAGTCCTTGCTTTGTACCCATTCAGTCTCTGATGAAGGGAGAGCATATGAAAGTTGACATCCAAATCATCACTCCTGCAGCAACTCAAAGTGTGCTACTCTCCCAGACAAATGCAAAATGCTATTTCCTATAGGAGACTGGAGAACAGCTTTCTGGCTACATATTCTTTCTACTCGGGAAACAGCTTCCCCTCCCCCAACCCCTCAGCAACGTAACAGGAGCTGGAAATGGTGCTTTGTACAGAGCCATGATAGTGCTAATTAGTGTGTCTCATTTCTGTGTTAAGCAACAGATGCAACTTGGGCTTCAAATATCCTTCAGCTCCCTCTGAACTTTTATGATGTTTTCTTAGTAGCTGGTAAATTTATAGGTACTATTAAAACACAGGTTGCTGGCAAAACTTGGTGGTGTACCTAGCTTCACGTCCATTATATACGAAACTGAAATCATTCCACTGACCCCAAAGAGTTGCAAATCCATTGTGGTAATGTAGCAGAGTGTAGCCACACTGCTGTTTTGGACATAGAGAACTAACTGAACCACAGAAACAGTTGTCAAGGACTTGCCTGTGTGGAGTATAGTAGACCACATTGAAGCATCAGCAAAGGATGCAAGGCCAAGATCCCTACCTATACAGTGCTTCTATCTGCCCTCCGTTTAATTCTGCTGGTGAACAAAATCTTGGGTTGTTAAGGACTCATTGTGGAGTCAAAGTAATTGCCTTCTTAACTGCGTGTAACCATAGAATAACAGAATAGAGTCATAGTATCAGAGAATCAGAGAATCGTAAAAAAATTCTTCCTTATATCCAGTCTAAATCCACCCTCTTTTAGTTTAAAACTATTACCCCACGTCTTCTCACTACTGGCCCTGCTAAAAGGTCTGTCCCCATCTTTCTTATAAGCCCCCTGTAAGCACTGAAAGGCCACAATAAGGTCTCCCCAGAGCCTTCTCTTCTCCAGGCTGAAAAACCCCAGCTCTCTCAGCCTTTTCTCATAGGAGAGGTTCTCCAGCCCTCGGATCATTTTTGTGGCCCTTCTCTGGACCCGCTCCAACAGGTCCATGTCTTTCCTGTGCTGGGGGCTCAGAGCTGGACGCAGAACTACAGGTGAGGTCTCAGAAGAACAGAGCAGAGGGGCAGAATCCCCCGCCTCGATCTGCTGGCCATGCTTCTGTAACAGCATAACGCATTTACTGTACTCTGTTTTCCAGCAGATTTTTGCAACTCATTTACAGAACTGTAAATATTCAAGTAATGACAGCTTTCTGCACTATAGAATGAATAGCATGTCTCTAATTACATTTCATCTGTAAAACCTGACTGCTACAAAAATGTTTTCTTCATTGAGAGAGAAACTAGATGCTTTCTCATTTGCCCACGCCATGGTATAATACTACAGAGATCTCAAGCTGTTTGAGTTTTCAATGGTATACTTGAAGGAAAATAATAACAAACTTTCTGCTTTTTTTGTCATGTGAAGGAAACAAAAATTGAGCTTCAAACAGGGATTGATAATTTAAGAGTCTTTGAATTAGTCCCAAACAAATTACTTTATGAAACTTGAAAACAGAGTGGTAACTGTAGCAGTGACTCCAGAAAATTGAAGTAACTTTATAACTAAGTATAACTATAACCTTGAACTAAGTACAGTGTGTGTCATGAAAAATTCAGCGTTCAGTACAGGGGAAGGTGGTGTAACACCTGTGAGCAGTGCGGAAGCTGCCACAGCCACCGAGCACGCCTGGAGCAGCAAGTGATGCTCAGGATGGTGGACAATGGAGAAGGTTACCATCACCCTGTTAAATTGTCACAGACTACAGATATCTATAACCAATTAAGCTATCATCGCAGTCACTGTATAACAACACTTGCAGTACTAGTATTGAGACTGGTATGAGGTTTTCAGAGAGCTTTCTGTGAAGTGGTAACTAATCCCTGCAGTACATGTGTGAGATAATTGAGATATGTTTACTTATGTAGAAGAAAAAAGCCTCAAAAATATGTTTTCAGAGTGACTGGTTTTTCTTGCCTGACACGCAAGGATCTGAGCTTATTTCAAAAGCTACAAGAATCTGTAGTCCCTCCTGAATCCGGTGGTGGTGTTGGTCATCAGCCCTTCTAAAATCAGGTGCACACAACTATACCTATGACTTTATATGTTGGATGAACTGTAAAGGACTGGTAGTTCCAGTCAGGGAGCCTTTTAGTTCTCTTATAGTGATCTGAGGAACACTCGTACAGCATCCTGCTGCACACTGGACTATTTTAGTCACTGTACAAGGCATTTGGAAGAAAGGGACCGCTATGGCAAATTCAATATGATATAGTCAGACTTCTGAGGACTTTAGGCAGCTGAGCACCTCTAAAAAGCCAACTTCTAGTGATTTTCCAGGTACCCCACAGAAAATCAGCCACCACGTCAGGTTTAATGGTGAGATATTCCTCGTTTCACAGATTATTGACAATTCTAAATTGCTAACTTGAAAGATTGACTCGAATGACTACAGGTGGATTACAGCACAGCTGAACAGTACAGACCTGCACACTTCATCCCAATCTGGGGACATCTACTACTAAATCTTCAACAGTTACGTCTACCTGCTTATACCCATCATCACTTAGTATCATTTGCCCTGGTGAAAAATTGCAGGTGGAGGACGTATTCTCCAAATTCACTGCAAGAAGCCAAATTTATATTGCATCAACATCTACTAAATGAGGATGTGCAAGGATGATGGATCAAGAAGGCATCACCACTCACAGAGGCTAGGGATCTGCTGAAATCATATGGCTAGCCCAGCTACTTCCTTCAGCACAGACACATTGACCTTATTCTTGCTGTTCAGAAGGTCACAGCATGACTAGTTCATTATTTAGCTCATTAGTTCCTTATTAGCTCTCTGCTGCTCCCTTACCTCATTGTAGATGAACATCTTTAACCCACACTTCAAGCCAGGCTACTGTCATGGTTTTAGTGAATTAATACCAAACTAGTAATAGCTGCAGGGGGGCAATCTGATGGCGGCAGAAATCCTCTCCTGCTCGAGCTTCCTCCAGATTTCATCAGAGATGTGTAATCCTGTACCTTAAAAGCAGCAGCAGGAGTTGGTGTTTGAGCACATTTCACCGATCAGCACCTCCTGTGCCCTCCATCCGGCCTCCTCTGTCACCCCAATAGGAGATCCAGGCAGTGATGAATTTCTTCTTTCCTGAACCAGCCGTTGTTTGGAGATCTTCACAGCTGTAGCAGCCCTTTGAAGCAAGACACACAATCAGCTGGTGCTGCTGATTTAGTGCATAAGACTATGTGCACCTGCAGCTCTATGTAAATAATAAACTTCTTCCAAGTGAAGTCCTTGCCTCTCTCTCCAGTGCCTAGCTGAGCTGTACGATGTTATCTAAAAGATTAATTTCTTCCCACTGGCAGCACGCAATGGAGATATTTAAATGACAAACATAGGCTCTGTCAGGCTCTTGAAGTAAAGCTGAAACACAGCTTTCTAGCTATATTTCCACAGCCAGCTACAGCACCAGGAAGCTGAGAAACTAAGAGAGAAGTGTAAAGGATCTACAGCATATATGCATAAGAGGAGGTGTAAAAGAAACAGGAAGGACAGAATGTGTTCTTTCTTTGTGTTTTTCTCTTCAGTACCATTTTACTTCATTCTGGTTTGTTCTTTAGCTGTCCATTTTAAGAAAAGCTCTCTTTGCCTAGACATTAATTATGGTCTTTACATTAATTATGGTTTATTTTTAATCTATATATGTAATATATATCCCAATACTTAAAGAGAATACAAACATTTTCTTTTTGTGGAAGTTTTCCTGTACAAGGTTACTATTTTATTCCATTTTGGTCATTTTTTTCTGTGTGCTAGGATGATATGAAAAATGAGGGTAGTTTTTTTCTGTGCCAGGGAATTCATGAGTGTTTCCAAAAATACTATTTTATGATAATACCAAAAGTGTCTTTATTTTATATGACCCTAATTTTTCATTGCTTAACTGTCATGGAAAAAAAATTCCAAAACCCTAAAGTGACCATTAAAGGAAGTTAGTCTGGCTCTCTAAAATCCAGGGCTTAGCTCCATCTCACTTGTTCATTGGAACATATGAAGACTTTTATGATTTTTATTTTTGTATTTTTTATTTCCTTTACAGTTTTATATGCCAAAACATCATAAATCCTAATAAAACATAATAATTGCTGAAATTCTTCTCCAGACTTATACCACCATGTTCTGCTTGGTTAATAATGAAACTTTTTCATAACTTGTAAAAGATATCACTAGATTTGTTTTTGAAATTATTGACTGAAAAATTAGCAAATGAAATTACAACAAAGGTGACAGGTCTAAATATAACCATTTCTGTACGACCACTAAACAAATTGTGGTTTTAAAGACAAATATGCACTCATTAAACTGTCATCTGCTGCATGCAGAGTTCTTTCTTATAAGGAAAATATTGTAAGTATGGTAACTAATATATATTTATGCCCTTCTTATTTGTCTCTTTCCAACCAATCTATGACTTTTCTTTCAAGCCACATCACACCAACGCAAACCAGCAGAGCAAAGCACACAACTATGACACCAATTATTTTTTCTCAACTGCTGCTTAGTAACAATGAATGGTTATTTTTAAAGTACTTTGTCACCTTTAAAACCCTAAAATTAGTACAGAACTATAAAAAATGTTTTGTTCCCAGAAAAAGGCTTTGGGTGTCTAAAGTACGCGCCAAATTAAATATGAATTTGTTATGATTATCTAATCAATACCAAGATATTTCTGTCACCTCATTATGGTTTCTACTTATAATCACAAAAGATACGTTATTCAAAAATGCCCTTGGCTATTTTTAATCTAGAACTTTAAAACGCTATCTTTCTCATGCCTCTCCCTTAATAAAAGTACCTTAAATGAAAGGCAGTATCATTCCTTTCCTAGTTCTAATTATTAAGATCTCAGAAACAGGTAAGCAATGAATGTACTACACTAAGTACACTCCGTACTGCGAATTATTCTCTGAGAAGTTACCTGTTTGGACGTAATTTTGAAACCTGCAATTGCTTATGCCAGAAACCCGTCTTAGATTGTCTGTACCACTGTGTGTTCTAGTGGCTTTGCAATAACCGATCTCCGTTCTATTTCCATTTACATCAAACAATAATATGCAATGCTTATTTATTGACAATAGAAAGCTGTCAACTGCTTTTTCATCTTGTAGGCAGCTTGAGAATTGAGCAGCAAAAGTGATTCACAGCAGGTGAACAACTTTTTTAAATCACGTAATTTTTTTTCCAATAAAAAGAAACCAAAACCAAGTTACATGGTCCAAAATACTGCTTATGTGCCTAACCTCCAGCTAGATATCTAAATTCGGAGAAGCAAACTAGAAAATTCCTACTTAACTCTTTCAGATTCTTGAATCAATACATGTATTTGCGTTTTTCGGTGAAAACTGCTTTCTGTCTGTAAAGCCATGCTTTCACACATGCAAAAAGAATCTGTTGTTTTGCCAAATGAAACCTATTTGTGATTCACAAACCAGATGATGTTTTTAAGTTATATCCCCAGAACATCCCAAAATATTTGGTGTATTCTGAGTGCTGATGTTGAAGCACAGGATTCAGCAGTCCTGCTCACCATCATTTAAAGGAAAGAGCATGTGAGGAGTGACGTTTAATGGGCCCAGAAATAAAGTGGGACTCAGGTCCTCTGTCCCCAGTCAGTTCGCAGGAGACTGTCCTAATTGCCCATTGACACATCAGACAAAGGGAGACCTTTCTCGTACTTTTTGTTGCAGCTGCACTACTCCTGCAGAGCAGCCCAAAATCAGAGAGGAGCTCTCAGCAGAAGCACAGTTTCGTACCTTGGCAAATGGACTCCCACACAGGAAGAGTTCCTTGCCCCTCTGGTTCTTCTGTGATTTTACCAGTGGCTATATAATATAAACCCCCAAAAAACGGGCAGGACAGGTAGCAGAGTCCCTCATTTCCCAGTCCTTCTCTTTCTCACTCTCCCCAGGATTCCTGTTCCTGCTTACACTGAGCAAGCTTTGCACAGAGGAACAGAAGGTGCCTCCTGCCAGAACACTGCAAGGACCCCAGGGTCCAGTTCTTGGTAGGATCTATAGGTTCATAACTTTTGTCCTCCTCTCTAGGACTGCAACGGGATCAAATTTCTTGCTTCTCAGACAAGTGTCCCCAGCACCTCAGAAAGAGAAGTGCCAGCATGACCTCCTTCGTCCATGTTCTAGGTAGAATAAGTAATCTATCTGTCAGCACTTAGTTTTCTTGCTGACCTTAATCATGTGACAACCTGGCATTGCCATTTCACTTCCCCAGAATATCAAGTCAGGCAGTAAATCCTCTCAGTAAACAGGCTTCAGCTGCACCATGTTCTGTGGTCCTTCCCTTAATCTGGCATGGGTCTTGTCATTGTCCTGCCTGAAACTCAGTCAACTCAGAAAACATTGTAAATTCTACTGCAGAGCATGAAGTCTTTCAGACATGTTCCTTTATTCAGACAAGTATGGACAATTTTCGTCACAGACTTCAATTAACCAGGTCATGGGTGGAGTGTACAGGGCTTTCCCCATTAAGACAAGGTAATTCTGAAAGACCACTAATTGCTGAGTTAGCCAAGATACTTTATCAGTGACACCTCAGATTCAAGAGAAAAATACCAAGCCTAGCAAGACTTCTTATATTATAATTCTGCCATGCTCCTCATTTTGGCAACTGAACTCCTTCTCTGTCTGTGTCGTATCGCCAAACTCAACACTTCAATTGCGTACAGGAAATTCAAACACAGGCTTATACCTACATGGAAGTGGTTTTATGTTCAGTCTTTAAAAATAGAAGCCTATTATTTATGAAAATATAAATCCCCAATTAACAGAAAATGCAAGTTCTTCTAGTCCAAGACAACAACAAAAAAGCATTTTGCTAGCTGGAAATTGCTAGATCAATGTCCAGGTTACAAACACTCCTACAAAAAAATTAAAGAGGGAATGTTACTTAACAAAATTTAACAGCATTTTTCAATAAATGTAAAATGGAGCCCAGATTAACAAGTAAAATTATTTCAGACGCCTCACCTCATGCAGTAAATATCTGGTGCTGATTTGGGAACTGATAGGTTTCCAGAGGGAGAGGTAGTGCACAGCTGCCCTGACCCCAAGGAGAAAGGCCAGCCATGACGGTCATTGTGCCCCACAGGGAGAGCTGAGTGCCACCATGAAGTGTCCAGAAAGGCTCCTGGCAGCTGCAGCAACTGTTTTCTCTGGCTATGAGTGTCATTTAGATAATACAAATATAACATCCCATTACGCCCCCAGAACATGCTCACAGCTGAACCACTGAGAAGCTGAAAAATTGCTTTAAATTCTCTTTGCTGAGAGCTTTCTGCTCACGAGGGACAGGTTCTTCCACTATGTTTCCAGCTGTTAAATTGCCTTCAAGGACAGTCTTCCAGTAAGCATCTGCTGTAGTGACTTTAGAGGAGTCTAGGAAGTGATATGCTGAACGTCACTGTAGTCCAAACCATGCAAAATCTGGAAAAATCCATTTCAAAAGCATTTCTGTAGTTGGAAATTCAGGAAGTGCAAGTATATTCTTTAATTTCCACAGTCTTTTCTGAGAGTGCTTTACTACCAATCCTACTATTCAGGGCAGAAATCCACCCTGTCAAGTAGAAAATCATGTTTTCATCAGTGAAGAATTGGTTGATTGTGACACTTTTGATTAACTGAAAGAGCTGTGTTGTCTTCCAACAACAGGTATATGCTAAAGGTGTTATGGTAGTTGAATCCTCAACGTTCATTAACTACAGAGAGGAAACACCAAAATAACCCTGTAGACAGCTCTCTCCCCAGTCCCCAACTATCAACACACTGAAAGAAAACTCCCTTTTAAACTCCTGTTTTGTTGGGAAAAAAAATAAGCCAATATAAGCACTGTTTTGTAAGAAAGTGAAGATTGAAGTCACAGATGAAGCTATATTTCTGTTTAAAAAAATGGCTTTCACTGAAGCAAAGGTACAAAATGATGGTCTTCCACATGCAGATATACACTTACACCTGTAGGAATTAACATGCGGGCAGACTCACTAGATGAAGATTAATCATTCGGAAGAGAAAGGTGAACTATTTGGAGCCTGAAATTCTCACGATACTTTTATACTGAGTTCAATATTATTCTTTTAATGGCAAAAGTAAAGGGTGATCTACTTTAAACAGACCTCCTAAAGAACAAAGAGATCATTAGAATAAATGACTAACCACACGCAACATAAATACGATAACTTCGTGCTGTGTAAACACTAACACTCAGCAGTGCATGAGACAGGAAGGTGAGGAGGTAGTGCCCTCAAGCATCAGGTGTAATGGTCCTAACAATATTTCCACTGGCCAGCTTGGCTGGCTGCCTGACTGTGCTCCCTCCCAGCTCCTGCACACCTGCTCATTAGCTGAATACAGGAGACTGGAAAAAGTCCTTGGTTTCATAGCAACAACTGAAAACATCAGTGTTATCAACATTCTTCTCGTACTAAATGCAAAACACAGCAGCTACTGGGAGGAAAATTAACTCTACCCCAGCCAAAACCAGGACAACCTAGAAGGTTCACAGGTGCGTAGCACTGATTTCCCTGCTAAAATTCACCCTCTGAATACCTTCCGATTGCAGCCTCAGACACTATAAAAAATGAAAAGTCCATCTGTTGGCCGAGGGATATGTTGCAGAAAGGACAAGCCCCTGAAAAACAGTGCTGTTCCCAAAGAAAATGCTAACGTTGTTAAGGCTGCATCTTGGAGATAGAAACAAGAAAGAAAAGATTGAATGTAACTTTTCCCTTTTGGGCTTGTTGCAGTAGGGAAGACCCAGCCAAGTCATTAGGCAGCAGATCAGTACAATAATCTGTGAAGACTGCCATTGGGGCACCTCATTTATGCATTCAGTTGCTAAACAGCTCTTTCTAACTCAGCCATATGGACATCCTACCATGTTTATGTAATTTAGGCACAAATACACACTCCGAGTGTGAGTCACCACAATCTCCCTCATGTGTTATGAAATTCATTAGACTCTAGTCCCCAGTTACAAAACAAACCTAGTGCTTTGCTCTTAAACAGCCACTTCAGTGTTCTTCATTTCCACACAAGCTCACTATGAAGTATATTCCAGCTTTCAACATGGCCCCTGCAGAATGGGGACTTCAGATGTCATTCAGCTGTCTGCTAGCCCTGGGAACCACCAGAAGATATTTCAGTTTGCTAGGAAAGTTAAGCAAGCCTTATCTGTCCCTTAAGGATCCTCTGACACAGGGGTGTCGAGGGTGCTTGAAACATTCCTGCAACCTTATGTCCCTTCGCGAGAGAATGCAGCCCACTATGGGTTGTGTAGGAGGCAATGGCACAGCATTATCTTAAATTAGCAAACCCCTGATCCTTTGCAACAGGATTTCCATTGTTTTCCCGTACCTTCTTTGTAGTTTCCAGTGTGGTGAATTCAAGCACTACCACTCTACAATGCAGTTGCTGATCAGATGGTGATAATCCGATGCTCACAGCTAGCTCTCAACAACCTCTGAAGACTTTACTGCAAGCAGGCAGGGATTCTGCCCTGGGGCTCTCCGTGCCCTCGACTTTTTGCATCATTCTCTGGAGAGCGTCATAATAGTTGCTGAGCTCCCTGAGCCGACTGGGACTAAGAGCATTTTAATGGCTTTGGGGGCAGTGTAAAAGCCTCAGCTAATTATGGGGCTGCCTCCAGTGACACTGCCTCCCAACTCTCATATCAAAAAAATTAGTGACTGTGGTGTAGCCAGGGGTCTTCACACAACCAGCCTGAGTGTCACTCCACCCAGCTCAGTACCCGTGCAAAGAGTTTTGTCCATTCTGGCTAGGCATCCTAGCTGTCAGTGTTTACTGCATTCACACTCTGGAGGTTAAGCTAATCCTTTTGTTAACTTCATATGCTTTTATACAAAATAGCAGGAGTTCTTTCATCTCTGATAATGATGTGTAGTCAAGATTAATAGCCAGATTTTCCAAAGTACTTGTCAGTAACTGTGGACTTTCTGTATTTACAACCCCATGCAATGCTACAGGCTTGGGGAAGAGTGGCTGGAAATCTGTCCAGCGGAAAAGCATCTTGGGGTGTTGGTTGACAGCCAGCTGAACATGAGCCAGCAGTGTGCCCAGGTGGCCAAAAAGGCCAATGGCATCCTGGCTTGTATCAGGAATAGTGTGGCCAGCAGGAGTAGGGAGGTGATCGTGTCCCTGTACTGGTGAGGCCGCACCTGGCGTACTGTGTTCAGTTTTGGGCCCCTCACTACAAGGACATTGAGGTGCTGGAGTGTGTCCAGATAAGAGCAGCTAGGCTGGTGAAGGGTCTAGAAGACAAGTCTTAAGTGGAGCAGCTGAGGGAACTGGGGTTGTTTAGTCTGGAGAAGAGGAGGCTGAGGAAGGACCTTATTGCTCTCTACAGCTACCTGAAAGGAGGTTGTAGTGAGGCGGGTGTTGGTCTCTTCTCCTAGGTAACTAGCAATATGACAAGAGGTTTAGGTTAGATATTGGGAAAAATTTCTTTACTGAGAGAGTGGTCAGGCATTGGCACATGCTGCCCAAGGAGGTGGCTAAGTCCCCTTTCCTGGAGGTGTTCAAAAAACACATGTAGATGTGGCACTTCAGGACACAGTTTAGTAAACATGGTGGTGTTGGGTTGATGGTTGGACTTGAAGATCTTAGAGGTCTTTTCCAACCTATGATTCTATGAACGTGTGAGCTTCCTGAACGCACGTGGAGGCTGACAGGGAGAAAACACCTCTTAAAAGCACTGAGCATCCTTGGCTTCCCTGCTGATCAATATTATTCACTCAATATGGGCACATGTTCATGCACTGACTGAGGGATCGGTGTTGCTGTTTCATTTATACTTTTCCTAACACATGATTACGTATTCAAAATATGACCACTTCTTCTTCTCAATAGCTTGGGCAGTAAATGAGTATTTTAATCAATCAATCATTTTTATTGTTACTGCTCTGGTACTTACTTCAAGTTTCTTGTTATAGGAAAAATGTTTTGCAGAGAAGTAAGATGTTTTTATCCCTAAGTGTTATCTGCTTTTTAAAAAAAATGGGAAGCTCAAGTCCACTCTGCTACGGGATTTGGTAAGAGTGGTAGTAACACTTGAAGAGTTATTTCAACATGATTACAGGAATGAAGACTATCTTTCTTTATTTTTGACACTCCTTCTCATATCCATTTCCAATATCCCTGAAAAAGAAGAGCAGTGTCATGCCACAAAATTGACGTTTTTATGTATCAGTTTGCTACATACCTGTTCTGCTTTTGGTTAAAACAGAACTGATTTTCTTTTAGTGAATCTTCCTTACAGCTAAGTTCT
Source organism: Opisthocomus hoazin (assembly GCF_030867145.1). Lineage (NCBI taxonomy): Eukaryota > Metazoa > Chordata > Aves > Opisthocomiformes > Opisthocomidae > Opisthocomus > Opisthocomus hoazin. The sequence goes on from NC_134421.1 coordinate 38,651,125, forward strand.
TCTAAGTAACTGCATTTTTCTGAAGCTGGCTGCATATTTTACAAACACTGTCCACTCCAAAGCTGGTAACACCTAATGTTTACACTGAGCTAACAGTAGGAAAGGAACGCAGAAGAAGGCCCCTGTTTATAATTATCACTATAGCAAACAAGGTCACCAACGGATCTCTTAGGTCCCACAAGTGAGGAGTCGGAAGGAGTCGTACTTGCAGAGAGGGGCAGACAGGACAGGTGACCCGATATTGACCAACAAGGTATTCCATGGCATGCACGTCATACTCAGTTTAAAGCTGGGGGATGATGAGGGTCGCTCCCTCTTTGTCCTGGGCCTCCTTCTGAAGAGGACCCTGCTCATTTTTCTACCTGCAATCCTGATCCAGATTCCGATCCATGCATCCCTGAGTCCAGTTCCTGCCTGCTGCCGAAGCCAGTCCAGGACTTCCTGTTGCTGCCTGGCAGCTGCTGGTGGGATGCCAGCGCCCCGGCACCCAACTCCAGGAAACTCAGTATTGGTTTTTCATATTTTCCATTATTTCTCTTATTATTAATATTGTTAGTATTATTAGTATTATTAATAAAACTTCTTATATTCAATTTGCAAGTCTCTCTTCCTCCTTTTCCTTTCCTCTGGTGGGAGGGTGGGGATTAATAGAGAGCATCTGTCACTCAGTTTATTGATGGTCTGCTTTAAACCGTGACAATACCACTGCTCACAGATTCCTACAGTAATTACCTTAGTGACAGTACAAGTGTCGATTTAGGATTAGGGCAAAATATAAGAACAAGAGGACTTGAAAAATAATGATCTAGGATGCAACTCTGATTCATTTTATGTTTCTCAACCAAACACATTTCCTTTATACAATGTTATATGTCTCATCGTTACACTTAGAGGACATTGTAGAATGTCTACTGTGGTCGAGTTTTGGGTCGTCGCATGCTAAGAAGGCGTTACTGAAGACCCAACACAAGTACCCGGGACTCTGTGACAGTCCAAGCAGTAAACAAAATCTGGGATATTTCTCATTTTACTTGATTTACAAGTAAATTCATTGTACAACCGATTTTCTTCTTGGCTTGGACTTTTTTTCAGGGAGGGGTACTGCATTCTTTATTGTGCGAAATAAATTTTTTATTGTGTGAAATAATGCTGTCAGGGAGTGTATATGGTAGGGTAAATATTTTGGCAACCCTGGAGGAGCCGTGTGGAAACTTTGGGAGCCAGAAATAGTTGAATAAATGTGTTGCCAGAACATTTATGCTTAAGTGATGGATAATTAACGAGTTAACAGACCTCAAAATGTTGCCAGTATTTGGCTACGTGGTATCCCATTGATGTAAAGACAGCAGTTGCATTTCCTAAGGAAGGCTATTTCAAAATGATGGCAGCATTGCAGTGCTATGGAAACGCTGTAGAGCCCTGAACGACTAGCAGTGTAGTTATTTTAAATTTAATCATTAACTTTAGAAAGCTACTTAGTGACAACAGGTCAATTTTCTGGCAAGTTCTATGCCTTCATGGCAACAAAGACTAAAACCCACATGCTAAGCATATCACACTACATTTTTGTGAGGCAGTACCTGTTTGAGGGAAATAGATGGTCAAGGAAAATCTTAGATGAGAAACTCACATTTAGTTCATGATTTAGGCTTCATGCCTGGAACTAAAAACATGGGCAAGTGTTTTAGATCAACTGTCCAAAAGCCACATATTCTGATTTAGGATGTCCATAAAGCAGTACTGTGCCAGAGCTGAATCAGCATTTCTCCTACCTTCTGCTACTTTGCAAACACCTCAGCTTGTTCCCCTGCCAGCAAGTGGACATGTCCCTTATGCTATGGGAAGCAGCCATGCTGAGGCTGACAGAAATTCATCCACAATGATGACTGGCTGGGACATGCTCCTGACCACCTTGTGTAAAGGCAGCATTTCTGCCTGCCTTTCCTCGGGGACCAGGGACTTCTCTTTCAGTCTTTACCCAGATACTGATTTTCTGCTAAAGCTTACAGGACCTTCAATATCCTAATTGTCTTTTCAAGCAAGACTGCAAACTTTTCATTGACTGGTTCAGAAATTGTTAGGGGAGGGACTGACAGACGTATGACTAGACACACAGACTGACTCTACTTTAGTCTCATTTTGTTACAAAACCGGGCTATAAATACATCCCAGCTGCACACAAACCTTTGAGTTTCTTTTCATGTCAATATTTGTTCAGTGTGTACATCAGCTCTCTGCAACCAGGGTGAAGTGTCGTTATTGATTTACCTACCCCAGTGCTCATTTAATCACCTCCTACCACACAAAACTTAAGAAGTTTTTTATGAAATCCCAAAATATTAGAAGATAGGACAGATAAAAAATAGACATACCATTTTTAGACTTTTCGTCTCTGACCTTTTTGAGAGGAAGGCAAAAAATTCCACCGAATCACTCAGCACTGCTTTCATTCATCTCTGACATCATTTTACAGCTCTGTTGAGTACATGGAGCAGTTGGCAGGAGCATTTTACACACTATCTGCCATTGCTTGTACAGCTGGTCATTTGGGAAGGCCCTGTGGGTACTGTATTGTAATGGTGAAAGGGAGATGTCATAAAACTGTGAAAGCAGATCATTTCCTGGTTGCTAATTCATGTAAATACAAATCTAGGCTTATCTTTTTAGTAGAGAAAATTTTCTTGTAAAATCAGAGCCTGAAAATGTACTGGAATAAAGCAAAGGCAACAGAAGTTAAACGTCAAAATTCAGCTTTCTTGGTCTGTTAAGATCAGAAAAATACAGTAAAATGTAGACTGTGATGAAAGGGGAAAAGGGCTGAGGGCTGCAAGCAGTGTTGTGGGGATCAGCATGGGGCACCCTGCACAGCGGTGAGCAGGGTCTTGCTGTTTGCATACGTGATAAACAGCCAGCATGTTCCAGTTGTGAGTAAATTCTCCCAGTAATGAGAGATAAAGTGGATAAAGGGAAATACAAGTAATGGCCAAGCACAAAGCCTTTAGGCACTCCATCTGGTAGGTAAAGTAGAGATTGATGAGCTTCATTAAATGACCAATTTTAGCTTACTCTAAAGGGAAAAACCACACTGCAGCAAGGGCCTGCAGACAGTTGCTCAAGCAGGGGTGCAAAAGCGAGGAGCCGAATTAAAATACTTCTGAGATTAACAGCAACAAAAAAATGTCCTGAGAGAAGTCTGGCTGTTTCCTGAATCAGCTGTATTCTTCACAACGGGTCAGAACTGGGCAGAATGCCTTTTCATTTCCTGGGTATTTTCTACATCAGAACAAAACCCAGATAGTTTCTGGTGTTTTCGTGGAATATCTGTCTTTTGATTGAAAAGGTGAGGTTTTTGTATTATCATGCTTCTCTCTCCCAGCCTCTGACTCTCTCTCTCTCTAGATTTCAAATAAAAATCAGTAACAAAACAGTGCTCTGAGAATTCTCACAAGAAAAAAGAAAGTGAATTTATTGTGTCCTCATGAAAAGCTTTAGCTAAGCAGTGTGTTCCAGCAAAAAGGTATTTTTCTGAAAATGTTGCAATCAACCAACTCAACTTTTCTTCATCTGGTCCAAACACAAAAGAGAGGAACTTTGCCTGACTCTGCTTCTAGCAGGCAGCAGAGAGGGAGGAGCTTCTCTGCGGAGCCACTTTGACGATGAGAGGAGACAGAAGTCAGTTAGCCAGAGGTGGCAGTGTGAAAGTTTAGGACATTTTCTGAGTTAAGCAGGGAGTGAGAAGAAAGCTGGGGGACTCCACAGCAGCCTGAATGAAGACCGACCTACAAGATAAGTTAGAAAAAAATGTATGTTTGTTAGCATAATTACACCTTTAAACATGGTGGTACAAGCTGAAAATAAAGGCAAGCCAAAGAAGCTGGAACTGTTGCCATTGTATGCATTTGTGTCACACTGTATTTTCACATATGCGTGACTCTAACTCAGCTAAGCCACATATTTCTACTGTGAGGATTTTGTAGGAAAGTCATGAGGAATTTAATTTTTGAATGATAGTTGGTGATCTTCTGTTTCAATGGCCAAAACAAGAAGATGTTTTTTAAAGACTACACTGGGGGCCTGATGCTGCAATAACTTCAGTTGTTTAAATGATAGACTTTGAATTTAGTGAAAGCAAAAATTATCCTTGAGTGAATGATTAAAATTAAATGGTAAGCTGAGTATCTACAGAAGGTATTAGCACTGCAGCAGGACGAACACATGATTGGATGGATGCAGATCCAGCATTCAAAAATCACAAAAAGCCAAAAAGCATCATTAAGATTTCCTCCTGAAAGAATTCTGTTGTATTTGCAGAATGAAAATAATTTTTCGTGTTTGCCCTACACAGTCACAGCTTTTCAATCGTTTAAGCTGGCAAGGCCACAGCCACTTCAGCAGCCAAAGTGAGGCTTTTTCTTACAAATGCCTACCAGAATTCACTTCTGGGAAGAGATTTTGTGAGGGGTACTTCCAGACCCTCCTGTGCTCCTGGTGTTGCTTTGGTTGCAGGACTTGCCAAGGACATTTCATGTCTTGGCTTTCCACATCATCTGCTATTTCTGTCTTACAGTAAAGAAAACCCAAGGGGAAAGAAAAAAAAATGAACCAAACAATTTTCCAGAGCCCAGGTAGATTTCCAACTTCTATTTTTAGAAGCAAGGCTGAAAGAAAACCCTTCACATTACTAGTGCTGGGGAACCCAGGTCAAGGCTGTGTGTTTGTGCCTGCAGGGATGGGTTTGAGGCAATAAGGTAAAACACAGAAGACTGGCATTTCAACAGACACATCTTGACATCCCTAGAAACAGTATTTCTTGCAGGTACAAACTTTTGTACTTAAGATGCCATGTATATCGCAGCTGCATGTCTTCTCTCCTCATCCCCTTTTTGTATGCTACAGAACACTGTGAGCATCCTCATTTTCCATTTGAGCTTGGCACAGGTACAAAAACACTGAGGTATGAAAACACTGCTGTAGGTCTAAATCCACGGGAGAAGCAGCTGACGAGATATAGGACACATGCTTCCTCAAGTGAATGAGGGTAGTCATTCAGGCCATAAGCTATTGCTTTCATAGACATTAGAAATCTAAGACCAGAATATGATGGGATTACAGGCAAAGTGAAGGCAGAGTAACTCCTTGTTTGCCAAAAGGTACATAGAAAAGTCCCAGTAGCATTAACAGTGAGGATTTTCCCCTTACATTGTTCATTCCACATATCTTCCTATCACAACTCAGGTTGCCATTCATGTAGCCATAGGTGGCATAGCCAGTTAGAAACTACCCAGCCTGCGGACAGGCAAGAGCATTCTGTCTGCCTGAGTGCATAGCAGGAACATTGGAACTGAGGCTTACACCTGGATGTCTAGGGGGCCAGAGCTTCACTGCTATGTACCCAAGTTGTCCCTGTCACATCCTCAGCAGTTGCAGACAGCTCTGGATAGCTGTGGGGTTGCCTGCTCAAATCAGAATCTTGTAGAGATGGAGTATTTTTACATTATTTTATCCAAGAAAAAGAAGTGCATTTTTAAAACAAGTAGCGCAGCCTTTCCTGGTTTGAGATTTACGGCTTCGTATGTCGGTGTTCTCAAATGTTGGAGAGAATGAGGTTTAAAGTGGATAGCAAGGAAGGGGAAACCTTGCATGATGAAGGACCTGGTCCTCAAGGACCAGCACGGCTGCCGTGGAAGTGGTGAGTGGTCCCTCCACATTGACACAAAAGTGGCTTAAGGCTCCCAGCGATTGGCAGGATATGCTCAGAAATTCTCAATACTGAGTAGGAGAAGAGCTGTTAGTGTCAGATATCTGCACAGGAACAGCTACATGTAGTCTGACAGCACTTAGACAGGTAACAAGTTTGATTAGTGGAAGCCGCGTGAAATTCTCGCAAGAAAAAGGTTCTGGAAAGATTTAGCGAATCACAGGAAGACCCATGCCTTGGGGAACTGTCTGTTTGTCCCAGATTTCCCAGGTGGAAATTTGACTGCTCTTTCTTCTGAGTTTGTTGTTCTCCTGATAGCCAGTAATTCATATTTAAAGACATTGCCTATTATCCTGCTGCTGAGTGAAAATAAAAGTACCTAATAATCAGGTTTATTTTACTTTTTTTCTAAAAGCTGATAATATCCAACACTGTGTCTTGAGCAATTTGGGTTTGAACTACAGCTGAATTTCCTAGGCATTATTGCAGTAAAAAGTGGTCTTTTTAATAATAGATACTTCAAAATATTGAGAAACAATCTTAAGACTTCTTATTTTAATGATTATAATAATGTGGCTTTGATTAGGTCTTCCAGGCAAAATCTGAAGTGCTACCTGAAATATCCAACACTATGCAACAGTATCCAACACTATAAAGTAGTTACATATGAAGTGATCTTGGGCTGATGAAGTTTGCCATGCAATGGCAGCTAGCTACCAAAAGACACTGTCATGATTCTGTGGTAAGTCAAAAAGAGATGAAATTAATAGCTGCTCTACAGAAGCTTTTCTCTAACCACACTGTGTATTTTCTCCCTCTATCCTACTGAGGAGAGGGAGTGACAAAGGGGCTTGGTGAGCAGCTGGCAGCCAACCAAGGTCAACCCATCACAAAATCATGCAGTCTGAGGCTTCATGTTTGAGCACACCACAATGGCTGACTAATCTAATGGTCTTCTACAACCAAGAATCTACATCCAGTTCTGAGGACCCCAGTACAAGATATGGACCTGTTGGAGTGGGTCCAGAGGAGGGCCATAAAGATGATGTGAGGGCTGGATCACCTCTCCTATGAGGAAAGCCTGAGACAGTTGGGGCTATTCAGCCTGGAGAAGAGAAGGCTCTGGGGAGACCTTACTGTAGCCTTTCGATATATAAAAGGGGCTTACCAGAAAGCTAGACAGAGACGTTTTACCAAAGCCTGAAGTGACAAGACAAGGGGCAACAGTCTGAAACTCAAAAATGGTAGGTTTAGAATGGACATAAGGAATAAATTTTTTATGATGAGGGTGGTGAGGATGCTTTCAGAATTAGTTTTACTATTTCCAGGTATTCCATATCAAAGCTTAGTGGACAAGATGATGATGTTACAAGAAGAAGTAAATATCTATTATTAGTCATTTAAAATCAACAGCTAGTCCAAATTTATTTTCTTCTTTGAAGTAGAACACTCAAGTAGCACATGAAATATGAAGCACAGTTTTCAAAAATAGAATTAAAAAGTCTTTTCACTGAAACAGATGGACAGAAGAAATATCTACACAGAGTCATGAAGCAGAGAATTATTAATATTTTAACAAAGCAGCATAAAGTAAAGGTTCTCAAAGGGGCATCAGGGCCTAAGAAAATGGAAGAAAATAAAAGCTGTCATCTACTGTGTGAGTGATTACCCACCTAAAGCAGAAGGTAAAAAGTGGAAAAGTAGAAGAATCTCAGAAAAAAAGGGAAAAGCAGAGAAAATTAGTGCAGCAAATAAAAGATTAAATAAGAAACGTATCATGACAGTACTTTGACAGGTCCACTCTTATTCAGCTACTAATTACTATTATTAGAATACTTAAAAGTAGCATAGTTTTTAAGCTTCCCCAAGTAAAACAAGTAATTTTCCAGGTAATATGGGAACCCCAAAACAAACAATATTGAACTGGTCCATTGGTCTTTAATTTTGAACACAGAGTTTCTGAATGAAGCCTGATTTTTACAAGCAATTCAAGAGAGTTTCAGAGCTATACTCAATAAAATATTTGGATCTAAAAAGTCTGGATTCATACATTTAATATAATCAAGCTGGTTTGTCCTAAAAATTACAAGCTTTATAGAGTCAAACTCTTGTGTGTAGTGAGAAGCTGATGGAATCAGTATGGATCTGCACTTACTTTTCTAAGTAATGTAAGTTTATAAAAAATAAGTTCTAAATCATAATTTGAATTGATTCATAGTGAGCTTAGGCAAATTTTGGTGCATGGTAGTCAGCCAAAAACACCACAATATAGTACAATCAAGGTTTTCTTGATTTGTTAGAAATTGAGACCATCTATGAATGCTCTCAGTACTTCACTGTGCTTTCAAGACAGAAAGCAATTTTTCGTTACTAACACTAATTCTGGGCTTCAGTGACAGAGGAAGTGGCAGTGCTGTTGGCTGGTGAATAGCATGGACCATACACTTTATGAGTCCTTTATGCAGGAGTGATTCAAAATATTCACGTGGTTACCTAACAAATCAGTTCTTTGGTTGCATCTGGGGCACAAATCATCAGTCTTTACAAAAATTGAGCTCTTTTCTGGATGTGACAGTGTGCACTGTTTTTCTATATCAGCCTTCAGGTTAGGGTATTTCTGAAATAGATCCTCTCTCCACCAAGAGAGTTCAAATCCCTCTCTCATCTCTCTGGCCAAGAGGAGGGTAATCTACCCCAACTGGAGACATCCATATTCCTATCAAAGTTGAGTCACAGTGCAGAAAACAAGCTTATAAGGTAGCTAAGTTATGGTGGCTTCAGAAGCATCTGGAGTTCATGAAGACAAATGTACTGACAAAATGTACTGTCAGAAAAAATATTCCAGTGAATTCACACTTCAGGTAGTTCAAATGAAATCAACACCTCTTTGCCATCTATTTTGTGTAATATCTTAGAAAGGGGTTCACATTGGTACAGAAGGCTTGTCTGAGGCAAAGGCTGGTAAATAAAACTGTGAATGGATGAACCAGGCTCTCGCACAGCGTGATCCAAGGTCTCTGCAACCAAGCCAGATATGGAGCTGGTACGGGCTCCTCAGTTTAATTCCTAATTAAAAGAAAGTTTTGTTGTGGTGCCCTCTGAGTCTTATTACATGTTTCTTTTAGTGGAATAAATAGAAAAGGCTTGGGTTGCCTTTTTTACGCTGCAGACATTGCATGCTGTGGAGCAGCAGGTGTGAATGGAGTCAGTGAGTGTGAGTGGAGATGTCTGCGGTAGCTCTGCCGATATGCAGCTTCCTTCCTTTGCAGGTGAGAACTCATGCAACGTTCCCCAAAGTTTGACAATGTGCCCAAAGAAGAAGGAATGGCTTACAATCAGCTACCGAGCAGGATAGTTTATAAGAGATGTGAGCTTGTAGATCTCCTCGTCCACCTCTGGTGTGCATCGCACCACGCATTGTGCATGCACCCCCTGGCCTGGGAGCAGGCAGCCAGCAGCTGCCTGTGCTGCCTGCACAAGCCACCATGCTCAGGGCAACAACCCCGTTGTCATCAAGGCAGAGGTGTAAGGGGGAGACAGATGGCAGCTCAAATCAATGTAATGCTTGATAATACACCTGGCCAAGAGACAGGGGTGTGCTCATTTGCTAGTATTCACAGGCCCTGTCTTTCTATTTTCCTTCCTCTTCCCACTTTCCCAAAGAGATCATACATTTTACTCCCCCTTTTATCAGTGTGTCTCCTGCACATTCAGCAAGCAGCTCCGATCATCACCCGGATGGGTCAGAGCCAGGTATCTGCTCCTCTTGTACCAGGAAACATAAAGCAAAATACTCTTTGTTCACAGCCCAGTAATATAGGCGCTTTCAAGCAAAAAAGGAAGTCAAGGACAAGGTACAGCATCTGCCGCAGCAGGAGATAACGCTGAAAGAGTGAACTCCACAGCTATATTTGATGGCAGTTCTGTTGTGAGCCTCAAAGTTTGTGACTGAGGAAGCTCCTTTCTGAATATAGGCTGCAAGTATCTTCCACTATAGGGGTGACTGGTTTTTCTTTTGCTTTTTTTCAATCAATCTCCTAGTTTAAACTGTTGATGAAACCCCTGTTTTGCCACTTATATGTCAGAACACTTTAGACGATTTTGTAATAGAATTCACTGTCTCCACAAAAAGTGAGATTTCTGTTATGAGACATATTTTATCAGGACACCCAGTAGCCTTCCTAGGTCACAGCTTTCTCCATCTCCTTCCTTGATTTCTTTTCTATGCCATTTCCTCCTGCTCCAGTGTCCCTTTCTTCCAATCTTCTTGATTCCCCCCATACTGTTACAATTGCTTAAAATTTCAGGTTAACTGCCAATTATTTTCTCGCCATTCAATTCGTGTCAGACAGACAGCATTAATACATTTACAATAGAAATGTCTCACAACCAGAATTTCAAAGAAAGGCAAAAGCCATTGCTCCCTGGCTAAGCTTTCTTCCAGGTGGAGAGCTGCCTGTTACTCTTCGGCCTGTCCATTGCTGACAAACAGCGGGAAGGAGCCTATCCCTCCTGCTCATGATGTCACCACAAAATAACATCTGGCAGCACTGTGCAGATATTATTTTAGTTTATTTTACTATTGGTGAAAGCACAGTTTGTTACATATTTGTTTTGTAAATTCCATTTTGATTTTAATTAGAAGGCAAGTTCCTGCAATTTCCATCATAATTTCTATAATCTGCTTACAGTCAGTATGATGAGTACAGCCGGGAGAAGCAGCTGGGCTACGTTTGCTTTATCCTGGGTGGAAATCTTTAAACGGATAAGTATTAGAAATTGTTCTGTAATCACTCTTTTTGAGACAATGTCCATGTGCAGGAGCTACTTGATGGATTATGTGTAGTAGGATTCGTGTAGCAGGGAAGAAACAGTTTAAAATGTGTCTCTGGATGTATAACAAAGGTCATAAGCAGAACTCATTTTTCTGGTTTTGTTGTTTATGGAGGAGAGCACATTGGGGATGCTTACGTTTTCTGGGGAAATGACTTATATGGGTAGGCACATATTATGGATTTATTCACTATTGAATTTTATGCCTGTGTAACTCAATTGAGTCCGGAGTTAGAGCAATACAGCAGTGAATCAGACTCTATTATTCTTAGTTACTTATATGGAGTCACAAGCTAAATACACTGTGATATAACTAGGAATATGTGTGTGGGAGGGTGCTTTAAAAGGGCTTTTCAGGGAGAGCCATCAATCTTTCTGATTGCACTCACCTCTGCTCCACAGCGCACACTGCAACTGAAGGAGAGCTTCAGAAGGTGCTTTCATCGGCCATCCTCGTCTCCTCAGAGCAGAGAAGCTGCTGTGGAATAAGTGGGAACATTCAGTGCCCTCTCTCACCTGCGCTGGCTTCACTCCTCATCTCATCAACACCATACAGCTTAGCTGTAAGACTGATCTGGAGGAAATGAGCGTAACGAAACTCAAAGACAAGATTGGGGAAGTGAAGGGGCATTTTATTTTACAAAATCTCTAGGCAGGTTAATTTTACCTACTCAGGCTCATTCTCTCACAGCCTCTTTTTACTCATGCTTTTGTTTCCATATACTTATAAGCCCCCAGATGCATATGCCCAAGTGGTCTGGCCAAGATCATTTGTGTGCAACAGAGAGGACAAAAGGGTCTGCCTTTTGAGCCTTCACATCTTTTCAGTTCCTCTTGACTGATGATGACAAACTCATTTGCTGCTATATTCTTTAGGAGTTACAGCTGCTACAGGGTGGCCCTTTGCTTTAGAGTTGCGTGTACTTCAGACTCCACAAATCTTAGGCAGAGTGGCTGCTTGTTGTCTGCCCGACTTTATTTGAAATACTTTTTCGAAATACATACTTCTTTACGGTTATCGTCTGTTTTCCCACTGGTCTGACACAAAAAGGCATGACATATGTGACATGCTGTAACCTCACTGCCCTCATCCTGTGGTCAGAAATCACGGTCTTTGTCTAATGAGGCATCTCTGCTGGGCTCTTGACAGAATGCAAGCCTTCGGGGAGGGAATAAACATCATGTTCCTCAATTTGATTGATGGGGAACAGTCACTGTCAATATAAGGTCATTCTTTTAACACTCACAGCAACTGTGAAAGTCTCTTCAAGTATAGCTCCCCTGTAAAAAAAAAAAAAAAAAAACAAAAAAAACCAAAAAAAAACAAAACACATGCTAAAGGGAAATCTTCCCAATAACTCTCAATGGTAAACAGGTTTGGGTCCTTAATTGATAGTGGACTTGATTTTTTAAAAAAATCGATTTTTCACTCGTGCTACAAATGCATACAACCAGAGGCAAAGAGCATGTCAAAAGATTTTTTTTAGTAATAGTTTAGACATTTTTTAATAAGACATGCAAAAGTTTAATACCGAAGGCAAACTAAATCTGAGGTGCTTTTATACATGTTCAAGCGGTCACTTCCACTGCCTGGATTTCTGGCCTTAATTAATCCATGAGTGTCATCATGTTTTTCAGTGCTATTTGTTTCATGTTAACTGCCATATGCTAAAGCTAAAATTTAAGAAATTTGTTTATTAACTATGTGGCAGTATGATTGTCACAGCCTCCTACTAAAAAAATAAAGAAAACATCCTAAATTACTCTGGTTACCATTTACAGAATGTTTTCACTGCACTCACCATTTGAACAATCATGATTTGTTTGGAAATCTCTTTGTGTGAATGTATCGAAGCAGCTAATCTGAAGTTAACCACGTAGAAATTGATTGTTTAATTGAATAAAAGCAACAAGATTTTGATCAGGATTCCTTGCTGCAGAAACATGAAATGTCTGAAACATTGTGTATCACCGGACTGGCTAAATTTAAACCACCAGGTTTTCTTACTACATAAAGTGAAGTCAAGATTCCACAGTTGTTGATGTGGGATTTGTCTGCAACCAACAGACTTAGAAAGACAAATGTGCTTTGGGCTAGATAGAGGCAACAAAACACATTTTTCTTAGTTATAAACCATAAACAAATTATTTCAGACCAAATATTGCCTTCTGTCCCATAGCTTTCATAAAGGCATAAAGCTGGCATTAACCATTGGAGCCAAGATAACAACCTCCACAGTCTATGAGAAATATCCCCAACCACACAGGAAAGACAGTTTTGATTATTTAGTGTCATAAATCTAATCCTATCCCTGTATTTAAAAAGCTTTCCTGGGTATTATGTCAGTTAATTATGTCAGTGATCAGTTAATTTGAGGATGAGGCCTATCTTGTGCACTACTTTTGACGTTGTGATGAATGGGGGGTGAGATAGGCTCTACTATAAGGAGAAATTAAGTTATGAAAGATGCTATCGTATAAACTTTCCTATATATGAGAGAAGAAACAAATATAATACATACTCCTTTAAGAAATGCAGAAAAATAAAAAAGCCATAGTTTTCAGATACACTGCAAACATGCTTGTCTGCTGCCGTAACACAGCGGAACATCCAAAATAAGCATCGCTCTGGTTTTGGCTGCATCCAGAGAAGAGGTCAAGCACGTATTTGGGTATGTGCCTCAGTTGAGAGGTGCTCTTGGCTCCTGAGCTTCTGCAGCCCCAAGAACAGAAAGGCCTGACTTCACTCCAAGCTATGATTTTCTTGGAAAACAATGTGGGTAAATTCCATAATTAGAGAGACAGAGGAATACCTGCCAAGTGTTCAGTGTGTGCGGCTCCCTCCACATGATTTATCATTTGCTCTCCTTACAGCTTAGATGTCAGGCAGTTTGCTACTGTCTAAGCCCCTGACTTGGCTAGAAACTGGAAAACGCTGGCCACACCATCTGGGTCTGATACGAATGAAGCAGAAGGCAGCATTTTAAAATGATGGAATCCCAGCTTTCCAAGGGCTCAATCACTTTCCAGTCTCACTTTGGTGAAGTTGGCTTTTTTTTTCCCCATAAACCCACTTATTTTCCACAGATTGATGATATGCCACCACTGAATGCTTTTCCCACAGGCATGAACCCTGGGGTATCATGTGAACCTCAAGCAAAAGCAATGACAAGTGCAAGCCTGCAGGACCCCACAGTGGCCTTTGATCTACATCTGGTGGAGACTTCCCTGACTACTTCTGAGGTGCAGAGAAGAGGCTAATTTGTCGAAAATAATGTTTCCCCAAAACTCTCACTGAACTACACTCAGAGTTCTGCTGGAAATCTGTCACATCTTCTGCCAGTGCATCATCTCACAGATGCTGGCTGGCCTGCCTTTGCCTGGTTCCAGGACATTCTCAACATATGCCATACCCTCATGTGGGAAAACACAAGTTTTCACTGGTTTTGTGCCAAAACCCCATCTGCCACAGGGTTTGGAAGCTCGGCTATTAGAAGCACTGTGTAGCAAGGTGTCTGGGAGACCCACAAACCCCAGACCAAGCCAGCTTCTTCCCCCATCTGGACGAAGCAGTAGAAGGTTGCACAACTTTGGGGTTAAGCTGGTGGGCTACAAAGCTACTCACTCATCTGTTGCTCCTTATGGCTTCAGGACTTCCAGGTCCTGACATAACTGGCCTTGAAACTCCATGCAGCAAACTCCAAGATTTTATTTCACCTTTTAAAGAGTTGAATTAAATATTACCATTAGTTAAAGAAAAGAACCCAAACTCGAAGATACATTTTTTTCCCAAAAAAAGTAGGAAATATTCAGAATTTTAGAACTTGCTGAAGAACATAAACTTCTGATTACTGACTAACACTGGACCAAATGAATGACAGCTCAGCACCATTCATTCCACTGGCAACACGTTGAGAAGAGAGGGGAACACTATCTCTCCCAGAGATCAGGGCTAAGCAAACAAACCTTTTGGCCTTTCCATAGCCTCCAGCATAAAATTACAAATAGAGGGAAAGATAAGATGAGAGAACACTCCTCATGGATGAAAAAAAGGTTTTTACTTAAGTAGAAGAGTCAGTGTCCAAAGCCTGAGTGAAGCTTATTGCCTTTCAGTAAGAAAACCCTAAAAAATCTCAATATATCAAACTTCTTATTTTTTTTTAAAAAAAAAAGGAAACCAAATATGAATGCCATGGATTTAATGATGTAAAGTTTTTATTCTTTCTGCTGTGTTCTAAAAAATCTTCTCTAACACAGGCTTGCTGGGTTTTTTTTACTTGAGGTTGAGTCTCTGGCAAGTGCTCCATTTCACTCTTCCCAAGGCTGTATTTGTTTGCAGCAAGATGAGAATTGCAAGGTGGTCGCCCACAGCTTTACAGATAGTGATCTTTAAATAGGATTCTGATGAATTCACATAGAATTGGAATGAAACACCACAAAACATTTACCTTGAAAAGCTCCAGTTTCTTAAAACAGTTTCTCCAGAGTACTTTTACAGTAGCTGTCACCAAAGATAGCTCATTGCTGATGAGCCTCAAATGAGCACATCAAGTCCATGAGACAGAAGGTGCATAAGCAATCACATTAGTGCTGTCTAACCAAGCTAAATAGCATAAGACAATTTTAATTTGCATGTTGACAAGAGCTAAATTGCAGGGTTTACCTGTAGCAAAAATAAATCAGATGATGATCATTGCTTTTGCTTTTCTTAAATTAGCATCTGCCAAGTACACCATAGAAATTCTGGTCACTTAAAGAAAAGCATATTCCAAAGCCAAATGTCATCATTACCTCAAACTGCTGTGACTTATGATACTGAAAGCTGTATCGAATAGCCTCTAGCAAAACAGTGGCCTTTTCACAGTCATCTGCAAGAAACAGTAATAGTTTTGATAAAATATGATACATTTTTGTAATGTCACAGGCTTTCAAATACTTGGAAAAAAAATCCCTGATAACAGATGGAATGTTTTTTGACATTAAAATACACATTTTTTTACACATGGCAGTGAATGAGAAAAGTGTTAGCTTAATAAATAGTGATGCTCATGCGTACTGGTTAGTTTCAGTTGGCTTTTTTTCTGTCAAATATTCTGGTTTTATGATATTAACACAATTTATAATATGTAGATGGTAGTTTTCACTCTATACTTTGCTGTGCATAAAGGTCTCATAGAACATGTCAGTATGTTCAACTGAATAATATAGCACAACTGACATAGAAGCAACGTTACCTATATACATATTTTTAATGCAGCTGCTCCAAGGAGCTTGAAAATAAAAAAGCCCATGACATTCTGCAAACTCAAAAAGCAGCATTACTTCCTTTCCAGAAAGGAACAGATCTCTTTGGGTCCGAGTCCTTCACTTTTTGATAAACCTTCTTGCAGTGGAAGATATTTAAGGCTGTTTCTTAAAAAAGTGTAGATTTTTTGGGGAGGGAGACAGTTGATGGAAAAAAAATTGACTCCTCAAAATCAAAGCTTTTCGTCAGAACATGCCTGTCTGAATATAACTTCCCTCTGTGAAATGTTTCTCCACATCAGAGTGGAATTTCCCACAGAAATCAAAGAAATACAGCTGTCTGCACACTGAATTGGCTCTCTCTTGCCCCAGGTTGTGTGTCATAGCTGGTTTATTTCATTTACTATAATCTCCTTGTCTTTTTTATTATTTTCCCAGAAATAAAATGGATCTTATTGTTTCACCCTGAAATTTCACCTTTTCATAAAGCGGCTAAAGCTCCAACCTCACTCCAGTTAGCAAATCATCAGAGAAATTGTCTGTATATCTCCACTAGCTGCTACTGCTTTCTGTACAGCCTTTTTCCTTTCAGACTTTTTGACTGCTTCTTGGTTTAATCGCAGTACCATCTCTTTTGTATTCCTTGGTTGAGCCTTATGAATACCCTGAACCTCATTTCTCCTTGGTGCTAGTGCTATAGTCACAGCCATTTCGGGCAACAATGGACTCCAGAGTGCTTAGGGAGAAAAATCAGATAATACATAAGAACATTTTTGATGTCATTTTCCTAATTTGCATAAATTCTTTGGACGTATTAAAGGCGAGAATTACAGTGAGTTAATTAAAATAATTCCATGAATTTGAAGCAATTGTGCTGTTACATGATTTCACGTTGCATAAGCAAAGAGCTTTGTACTGAAATCACCCACTTGATTTTAGTGTGATGAGCCCCGTGGCAAAACAGAAACTGAAGTGCAACCTCCCACTTCCCTCCCCCTTCCAGAAGCAAAATAAAGAGAATTAGAAGTTCCTAACAAAGAATTCTGATCTAAGAAACAGAGAGATACTGTATCAGAATTTAAGATTCAATTGGTTTTATTGCATAGTGGTTCTGCTGACAGTTCATTTGTAAACTGATATTGGCTGTTCAGTTAATTTATAAACTGATATTGGGTGTTCCTTCTTATGTATTCCAGCATTTGGGTGCAATGGAGAGAGAAAACCTACCAAGACATAAGAATAAACGACACAGTAACAAACAGGTGTATATGGCAAACCTTACATAGATGTCATCATACAGTGACAGAGATGAAATATAGAAGCACTGAGTGAAGAGCTGCAAGGTTAAGCTGATATTTCAGCATTTAATAAAGTGTACATGAGTGCAAGAGAGTGGAGAATCAAGACCATAAGCACGGAGTATTCTAGCTAGAACTGTGGAATTTGTCTTAACATTGTTAGTTTATGAGATGTACTGCTTGGAACAGATTTCAATTTACCCTAAATCTGCACATATATACCCCTAACCCACACTTCAGATCTTCCAAATGTATATAGATGCTATAAATGCCTCACCTGGATAGGTTCTTCTAGGAATCTGAATCCAAATGAAAGCTAACAGAGGCAGGAAAGATTCAGTCTGTTTCTGGAAGGATTTTAAGCACTACTCAAATTGCCTAATAAAGAAGCATAGTCATATTTTTCTATGCCAGACTCATAGTATGTGAGCAGATACAAGATTAATGAAGATTCATGAAGAAAAATCAAATATATGCATCAAGCACTTCCTGTAATCAGATATTAGAAGTTACAGTTTCATTTCTTTTCCCCTGCAGCAGCAGTGAGACAGAAAGAGCAGGCAATTACCATATCCTTTTCTGTCTCCTATAGCCACAGCTGAGCCCTCACATACACAGCATTAATCTCCTTTTTATAATTAATGAAGACTTATTAAGGAAAATAAGCCTCCACAAGAAAAAAAAAAAGTTGATTTTGTGTAGACAGAACTCTAGTAACTACCACAAAATGCCATTACATTGGAGAAAGCCATACACAATAAATAACTGTAGTGTGAACTGAAGAATGCTACTCCTTTCCAAGTAGATCAGATAAGTGAATCAGACGCTATTTTTAACTCTTACTTTAAAAAAGGTTATTAGTGATAAAAACGGTATGAAACTCCTGTATAATCTGAGCTAAGTGATATCAAATGAAGGAAGAATAGAGAAAAAAGATTTAAAGAAACTGTTACAGATCTATTTTATACCACATCTGGATATTAGAAGGTTCAAATCTTGAAATTTGGAGAAACTAGGGAGGAATGAAAAAGAGACACACTCTTTCTGTTGGTATATTGAAGAAGTTGTTTTCAGAAAAGGTATGAAAAGGTTACGTTCCAGTTATGGTATAAACCAAACCTCAGAAATATTCAGCCGGCTGCTAGAACTTGCCCTACAAAGAAATGTGTCAGCTGGTGAGAACTCTGGAGGTTGTGTAACCTCTTTCAGGTAACACTGAGTCAGTCCTACCCCGTCACTATGTATCAATACATATGAATTTATATTAATATATATGAATATACATATAATTAATAGACATGTATCTCTATATTAATATAGATGTACATAATATGAAGACATAATATATGCATATAATTATATATATTTGTATATGCATACCCACTGACATTCAGGGCAAAATCTGCAGGTATAAATCCATTTAAAAATATTTTCAAGCTCATCTAAATCCCTTATCCCAGTATCTACCATGTAAACCTCTGTGATAAAAGCTATACTCAAAGGCAGATGAGACAGAGTAATTGTCGCCTGTTCTTTAACTAATCCTCGCAGAAGGAGGAAGTAAGTATGAGATAAAGGGCCACCTTGATTTGATTAACTGTTTCTGTGCCGAGCCTATTGGATGAAGGAGAGTTGCCCAGGTCACCAGCTCAATCAAGGGCAGAGAAAATAAAAGGATCAGTCCTGGCTTCCACCCACATCCTTTTTAAGGCTCACACACTAGGGCTGCTCAGGTTTGAAATCAAGAATTTCTTTTCTTAGCATACATCACTTAAACTACATTGCAAACTCTATCTATTCTTGCAGTTAATGTATTCCTTCTCCCAGATGCTACTGAGTCATAGCACAGTATTTCATAGAACTGGTTTCAGTCTTTCCAATATCCTCATTATAAGAGCCTGTCATCAGTCTGGAAGCAGAGCATCCCAATTTCCTCACATTCTGATATAAGGTGGTTCTATGGAAACAGTGCACAGAAATTTTAAGTTAAGTAGAGGAAAAGAGACCAGTGATCTGAATATAAGTATCTATAAGGTGCTTAGAGTATAGATGTAACATTTTGAGCAAGCAATGAGGTCCACAGTCTATCCTGATGTGAGTATTCTAGACATAGGATGAGTAGAATGAGACACAAAATCGATGTCAGTTTTGGACCACAATCAGAAAAAAGTAGTGAACAGAAGCTATTCTGTGTATGTATGTAAGTATGAAACCTGAAAGGAAAGACATCAGATCAGTAGACCTGCTAAAATCAAGAATGACAAATTCTACCAAAGCATTAGAAAACATATCAAGAGAAGTATCTGATGACAGGTAAATGTGGTCATTGAGACAAGACTGGAACAAAGAAGTCCTGATGACTAAATAAGTATAGAGGCAAAAGCTTGTTCTTTGTAATGAGAAAAATCATGATGGAAGTAATACTCATCAGATTAAAGACAGTTTCAAAGGAAAGAGATGGTAAAGGAAAACATGCTCTCAAAATACGCTAAAGCTACACTGGCCTAAAGTATACAAGCTGACAGTTAATGGGGTAAAAGTAAGAATCAAGAAATGTCTTGGTATTTGTTGACTTTTGGAAGCCAGTTGTTTCAAGGAGTACTATGCAAAGCTGAAGAATTATATGGAGTTCCAGACAAGTTTATTGTGAATGTAAACAGAATTGTAGGGGTTGGAAGGGACATCTGGGGATCGTTTAGTCCAACCCCCTGCCAAGGCAGGGTCACCTAGAGCAGGCTGCACAGGACCTTGTCCAGGCGGGTTTTGAATATCTCCAGAGAAGAAGACTCCACAACCTCCCTGGGCAGCCTGTTCCAGTGTTCTGTCACCCTCAGAGTAATTAAGTTCTTCCTCATGTGCAGATGGAATTTCCTATGCTTCAGTTTGTGCCCATTGCCCCTTGTCCAGTCACTGGGCACCACTGAAAAGAGTCTGGCCCCATCCTCCTGACATCCACCCTTCAGATATTTATAAGCATTTAGAAGGTTGCCTCTCAGCCCTCTCTTCTTCAGGCTGGACAAGCCCAGCTCCCTCAGCCTTTCCTCTTAGGAGAGATGCTCCAGTCCCCTCATCATCCTCGTAGCCCTCCGCTGGACTCTCTCCAGTAGCTCCTCCTCTTTCTTGAATTGGGGAGCCCAGAACTGGACAGAGTACTGCAGATGAGGCCTCACTAGGGCAGAGTAGAGGGGGAGGAGAACCTCCCTTGACCTGCTGGTCACGCTTTTCTTAATGCACCCCAGGGTGCCATTTGCCTTCTTGGCAACCAGGGCACACTGCTGGTTCGTGGTCAACCTGTCATCCACCAGGACACCCAGGTCCCTCTTCATTATGTACAAATTCCCTGCAGTGCTTTAAGAACTACTTGAAAAAAACAAAAAAGTGGCTCAACTCAGGGACAAACCACCACTCTTTATCCTACTCTTAAAGCAGACATGAAGAATGTTGTGTGCAACGAAGAGCATAACATGCTCTCCATGTGTCTCAGTCTGGGCAGATGACAGCACATCACCAGCATGAATTCATATGAATGACCCAGGTGCAGGACCTTGCGCTTGACCTTCTTGAACTTTGCAGGGTTCACACAGGACCTTTTCCCAAGACTGTCAAGGTCCTTCTGAATGGCATCCCTTCCCTCTAGTGAATCAACAGCTCCACACAGCTTGGTGTCATCAGTAAACTTGCTGAGGGTGCACGCAATCCTACTGTCTATGTCACTAATGAAGATACTAAGTAGTATTTGTCTCAGTACGGACCCTTGAGAGACACCACCCGTTACTGGTTTCCACTTTGATATTGAGCTGTTTACTAGAACTCTTTGCATGCAGCCGTCCATCCAGTTCCTTTACTCATCTAACAGTCAGTCTGTCGAACCCATCTCTCTTCAATTTAGCAGCAAAATTTTGTGGGGGAGTGTATCAAAAGGCCTTGCAGAAGTCTACGTAGATGACATCGTAGCTCTTCCCTTGCCCTCTGATGCAGACATTGCTTCACAGAAGACCACTAGATTTGTCAGGTGTCATTTGCCCTCGGTGAAACCATGTTGCCCATCTCTAATCACCTCTTTGACTTCCATGTCTTCAAGGAGGATGTGCTCCTTGATCTTACTGGGTATGTAGGTGAGGCTGACAGGTCAGTAGATGCCCAGAGTCCTCCTTTTTACCCTTTTTAAAAATGAGTGTGATGTTTCCCTTTTTCCTTGTCACTGGGGACTTTGCTTTACAGCCACAACTTTTCAGATATGATGGAGACTGGCTTGGTAGCTACATCAGGCAATTCCCTCAGGACTCTGGGGTGCATCCCATTGGGTACCGTGGACCAAATGTGTACCATATACCATGGTGTATGTTCAGGCTCCTCAGGAGGTCTCGAACCAGGTGACAGTTGTGACCACAACAAGGGAGAATTAAGATTTGTCCTGTTTCTTTAAGGGCTGAGTGAAGGCTCTTGCTGACCAGGTGTTTGAGGCAGCTGGAAAATGAATATTTGCAATCAGTTTCAATTTTTAACAGGATACACAATTTAAAAAATGAAAAGAAATTGTTGTCTGCTGCATGATGACACTTCGCTGGGGGAATTACACAACTATTTGCTACAAATCTTTTTGCACTGAGTCCACTTGTGAATTGCAGCTAAGCTAAGAAGGCCAAAGAAAATGCTTACTTTGATAAAAGTTAGCGAGAGAATTCTCGGTAAGTGAAAAGTCTTTTGGAACTAAAAGATTATGTAACAGTCTAGATTAAATGTACCATAAATGGATTGAGTTTATTGAGTTTTGAATATATTTTGGAGTAGGAGTATTGTGCATGACAGTAAAGCTGATGGAAGAAAAAATGGTGAGAGTAAATTTACTGTGTTAATGAACTCAAGCTGTACCAGCAGGAATGCCTTCTACTGGCCTATGTGCTGACCAGCTCCATTCAGACATTTGGCCTGCTCTTGCAGAAAACTTAAAAACTATGCTGCCATAGTAAACTCCTATTTCATTTTTATCATAAAATATTGTGAATAAGGTAGAAAATATTTTTTATTATTTGTAATGATGCCTTAAAATTTTCAAAGACATTTTTTGTTAAACTCAAACTAGAGTAAAGCATGAAACAAGCAGAAATAAACTTCATTACTTTCAGTGATCACTATGACTTTCCTACAATCACAGTTTTCCCCGGTGACAGAGGAATTCTTCTCTAGAGGGGCTACATTGTTTTGTCATGTCTCTAAGGACTAGCAGTGATTTTTAAACACACATCAGATCTTCAATCAATTTCCTGTAAATTGAAATTGATTGAAAGATCCTGCAACAGGAAAGACTACTCAGGAGAAACAGAGGTACAAGAAAACAAGCTGCATTTCAGGTTTAAGCACTTAAAAATCTGGGTTTAAGCCCACAAGACACGTATTGTGTTATGCCAGGGTGCTGCGCGCAACTCTCATTGCATCTTTACCATTATAGCTTTCTTAGAGAAAGGGGGACTTCCTCCTGATTAAATGAGTTGAAGGGGGAAAAGGTTAGATGATGTTTGCCTCAGGTGGTGAGTAAAAACAAGATGCTCATTTATAAAATTCTTCACAGAATTTGGACACTAAAACATGCTGTGTGGGATTAGAAGTGCATATGTTAGTGTATGCAAATGAATGGGAAAATGGAAACATGTATTCAAATTTTGCCCATGGCTCTTAGTATCACATGGGAAATTATTATTTAGAGAGAAAAAATTGGGAATGCACAGAAGAATTGAAAGTTTGGAACACATACGCTGCATTGGACAGGAATGGGATCAGCCTGGAGGGAGGAATAAGGTATAGTTCTGGCATGGACCACGGGTGGTTTTGAGATGCACTTGCACTCCCTAAATTCTTTCCCTTACTGCCATTGGTGGAAGCATAACACTGGACTAGGCAGAACACTGCTCTGACTTGGTAAGGTATTTCTTCTGTTCTTAGAACTGCTGAATTTTTCATTACTGACTGCATCATGAAGTTTGGACAAGTGCTAATGAAATCTGCCAGTAAAACAAAGGTGTCTGCCAATGCAGAGTAAGAATGGACTAATAAATGAGAAAGATCTACGTAACCTCAAGGATGACAGCAACAGAAACATCATCAAACATATTAAAATAAGAATGAAAACTCATTAATATTTTGTAAAGGATTTTTACTTTAAGCAATATCTCGATACTTGGAAATGACAAAGTAATACAAAGACTCAAAAGAATGCAGCCATGAAAATATAGAAGTTATTATAGAAGAAGCATCTTCAATGGAAGTGGGAACATACTAATGCCATCTGAGCCATACTTCTCAGAAAAAATCTTTGGAATTCCAGACCCTTACATTCAAGAGAGATTCACCCGGGTTGTACTGGTTTCAGGGAACGACTATTAAGATGCCCAGAGGAACAGTATGCTGATCTTTTGAGATGAGGACAAAGTTATCTCTAAACTGCAGTCACAGAAGGTGATACAGTCCTGTGTAGGAATACTAGCTTTAACCTAGCAAGCTTGGGTACTGTCAACATTCCAAATGCAACAATAAATAGTTTGTTGTGGGCCAAATTACTGTCAAGCTACCCATACTCCAGCTATCTTATTAAAAGCTGCTCATATATCTCTGCTCTTCACCCTGGTCACAATAGCAGCAACAGGAAGGGTAGATATTAGGTTTTCCATAAGGATGTCATTGACAGTGACAATCCAAAGAAGGCTAGTTAGTTAGCTTAGTAAAAAAATACAAACAAAAATGAAAATGTGAGAAGATCAGATTGCTCACCAGAAATACAAGGCAAGCATCAGCAGGAATGCTTGCCACTAGGAGCTATTTAACTTACTAGACTATCTCAGAGAAACAGATAGACATGAAGTGTCCATGAATATATTTAACCTGGAAAGTAGAAAAAATTTCTAATTCACCAATCAGTAAGAGGCTAGAATTGTCTGTCAGTCAGAACTGTGGGTCTAAAACCTAACTGTTTTTAATATAGAGCTTGATTAGATTAACAATACAATTTAATGCTGAGATAGGCTGTAATGACCATAATCAAGAAAGTTCCGTATGAAGTTATGACAAAAAGCATGTGTAGATTGCATTACTGTGTTGTACTTTATCTTTCCTTAAATGACAAACCGTCACTCTCTCTTTTACATCAAGGGTGAGGTGAACCCAATGGCTTGTTGCCAGGGTGTTCCTTTCATGATCTCAAACTGATGAATTCTCATAACCAAGATTTTGGATGCCTGTACAATAATCCATTTTCTTTTTAAAGCTTTGTCAATTACAAGGTACAAGTGAAAATATCCAACAATTCTAATTTCATTTCTCATTCAAATTCAAAGGATTAAAGAATGCAAATTTGCATTAATTTTCTTCCAGTCCATGCATAAAATTTTATTTTAAAAATATTCTGCTGTTCTAAAGAGAATAAAACAGAATAATTCCTTTTTAATTACTGTAAATTCTGATATCTCATTAGGATGCTTGCTCAGCATGTCTCCAGATACCATTGTGACCTCATTGTAGTAGAAGTATCATTGATCAAGAATCAGAAAACTGTCAAGTCTCTCTTAATGTGGGAAAGCAGCTAGAGGACACAGATGTACAGAAGACAGATCCTAAGTGTAAAGTACACTTTTAATTCTTATTCTTTTGTTTACATTACAGTGTTTATACTTCCAGAGGGAAATTAAATTTCTAGTTCCCTACTACAATCAAACTGTAGAAGGAAATTCTAGAATAAAAAAAATATATATATATTTACTCTTTATGCAAAGACCCACCATCTGTCATCTAATAGCATTTTTCTCCCAGTGTCTACAAGATCAAGCACTTTAGGCTCTTTCAAATCAGCAAGTGGCTGTTGCTCTGAACAGTAGAATGGTGGAGGGCACAACGCAATCCTTGGAGCATATCACAGGGAAGAGATCAGTACAGACAATAAGCCAAACTCCTAAAACTGAAACGAATGTCAGGGTGCCAGTTTTGAGGTAAGGCAAGCATATATGTATATGCGTGAGTATAGACAGAACATTTCCCTCTTGCATATGTGTTAGTGACTCATCGCTGCCTAGCAGAATGTCATTGTGCCTTCCCCCCCCCCAAAAAAAAAAACCACACCAAAATCCAAACTAAATTAAAAAGGAAATTCAAGTCTTTTTCAGGGGAAAGAAACGTAGTGGAGTCACTTTCTGGTTTCAAACTAATAGGGTCAAAAGGACTGTGACCTCTTTCTGAGCGGAAATTAGATTTCACCTGAAAAATCTGCCATCTGTACTGTTTTGGATTTCTTTGCATGGATTATCTTTCTTAGATAAAGTCATCTGTAGCACAACAGAGGATCGTGTTCTCATTTACAACTAAGCTCCTTTACATTGCTTGAAAAACCTTTCACATTCACTTTAAGATCTTTCTATGCTGCCATAGATATGTGAACAAATCTACCCGAAACTGGATGAGAATCAGGCTCAATCTGTGTGTGGGGAACAGATCTATATGGGGGAAACTCAGACATGTGGATGAAGGAAAGACAACTGGGATAGAGCAAGGGAGCTAAGTCCAAAGGTGTTAACTCTGGGACTGCTGAATGAACAACTTCAAGATAACTGCATTTTTTGTTGTTTTGTTCTGTTTTATTGGTAAAGACATACACAGAGCTGTAATATTTGTTTATTATTCTGGTCTCTGTGGAATGTGAAAAAACGTGTGTTGCTGGATTTTACAAGCCATAAAAATAAACTGGAAAAAAACGTTATTAATTGAGCTAGGAGAGAAGAATAATAGACTGGGAGTCTGGCCTTTGGCACTCATTAGTCTCTGTTTCTGTATCAAACATCTAGGGATCAAGGAAGTATCTTTGGATAACATTTCACAAACTAATTTGGTCTATGAGCTGTGCATTTCATCCAGCTGAGTAAATATTGTTTGCAGCGAACTGAGTAAGCTGTTACACTACCTATAGTGAAAATGCTGATTTTAAGCACTTAGAGAAGGTCAGTAGCAACAGGAAGAATTAACAGGCACGTGGCTTTTATAAAGTTCCACAAAGTTCAGTCTCCTCTCATTTGGCAATAATACTTGGTTTGAAGCGAGAATCTGCAAAGGCAAGGTAATTCTTGCCTTGGGTTGCTGTGACAACCTTAACACAGATTCTGTGAACAACCTGAAATTGTATCTAAGAATACAATACAACTGCAACTCCCAGACAGACTTCAGGGTAAGGGATAAAAAAGGGAGAATTAAAGGGGAGGGTGATTTTTACGGGTTTTGTTGTCTTTGCTAAAATAATCTAGCAGATTTTTGAACAACAAAATATAAAATTTAATTTTTATTGGTTTTGGTGTATTGATTTTTTTGGTATTACAATCTCAAGGTCTTCATTATCTTGGAAGATTATGTCTACATTTAACCACTAATATTTTGAACTGACAAGCTCCAGAGTTTGTCCTGCAGTCTCAGTTTAGCTAGAGTACAGCTTGGCTCCATTTCGTACAAAATAAATCTATTTGCTTCCTAAGCAAATTAAAGCTTATCAAGGAAGAGGAGTGGAACAGACAAGAAAAAAATGTAAGTCCAAATTTAACCGAGATATTTGTGCAGATCAAGAAGATGGTAAATATTCCTGAGGCATCCCTGTTCCACAGTTTATACCTAGCCAGTGTTGACTTGAGAAGAGAAATTACAAGGACTCCTAGGATTAAAATGACTCCCTTAAAGTCGCTTATCTTCCACATAAAAGAAGATGCTCAAGGGTGTATCTGTGCATCATTACATTACTATTTCAGTTTCGAAGCCAGACAAATCAGAAGAAAGAACAAATCTGATATATATTCAGTGACTGTTTTTATTTAAGGTTTAATACACCTAAACATCTGAAAATCCTTCAGCATGTCAGACAAAATCCTAATAGATAAACTTATTATTAGTAATACTAACAATTCTGGAATAAATTATACAAAGAGAAGCAATGGATTCAGACTCTGTATCGTGAAGAAGAAAAAAACAGGCAGAGACTTTTTTCATAAACATTCATAAAATAGATTTCTGCATAAATCACCTTTCGGAGCAACTTTGATATTTGGAAAGACTGTTCATCAGAGAAACTAAACACACAGACTTCACTTTGAGAGGATGAGGGCCTCATGAATTAATACTCTGAATGTAGTTAGCCCTTTCTTATTTTTCTCTCCATTGACATTGCTTATTTCCATTAAAGCTGGATGTTTTCATGGGTCTGCCTTCCATCCCACTGCACCTTCACACACAGCACACGTAGAAATGCACTTCTGATTAAAAGGGCTAAACAGTGAGATCGTCATTAAAAGAGCTGATTTGAAATAAATGTTGATAAAGAAAAACTAGTATCACACATTTGCGCCAGAAATTACACTCCTCTGACTAGTGAACAGAAAGCTCACCATTCATCTTGTGTCTAATAAAAGTCAGCTAATCCTCAACCAGATTCCTTATCCTTCTTCATATTGGTTTATTTTATTTCATACAGATTCAATGAATACAAAGGCAGAATCATAAAAATGCACTAGCCCAGATATGCTCACATATTGCAGGTGCACAATAATGTGAGATTTGTGATGTACTCCTGGATAAATAAGGTATATTAAAGAGACTAAATGAATTAGCAAGATTAGCTTTGTTTATGAGAAACACTGTCACATATTTCACACAAAGTGCATAGATAGTACTAGATTCATTTTGTGAGCCTATGATCTCCAGAAATCTGTACTGAATCTTTTCAGTTTCCTGGTGGCAATTTCCCATAGTAATAGGGACCACAGATTTGCAGAAGCATTGTCATGATAACAAGCTCTATCTCAATGAACAGTAGTTTTGCTCAGGTAAAGAAAAAGTTCTGAAAAATATGGCAGACATATTCTCAAAATATTTTCCAAATTAAAAAAAATGCACTGGAAAGAAAATACTTTCCAGTTCAAATGTCACAGACAGTGGAAGACAAAATTTTTAAGGGGATTATTAAAAGCATTTTTAGAAGTAGTTTTGTGTTAAATGCATTTTAATAAACGTAAAATGTATTCTCTCTTTACTAAAGCTGAATATCGAAGTTCAACATTTTTGTGGAAGAGGTACAAAGTCCATCCTGAGAGGACAATTAAAGTTGCTCAGTTTCATATGATCCTGAGATATTCCATCAGACAGCCATTAATGATCTCACCAGGGACCGCATGTGATTCACTTTGTCCATCTTTTTCAGAAGACTAGATATTGAACGCTCTCATCTATTTCTCCCCGAAGCTTCTGTGCTGACTACATATATGTGAGAGAGGAATCAGAAGGGAAGATTCTGGGAGAAACTACTCCTGTTTCTGGCTCATTGTGACATAAATAGTGTCCAGAGGCTGGTGCTCTGCCAGTGCTAGAAGAAAAGGAAGTTTCCTCCATCTCCTCCACTGTGGAAATGCTGCTTTTATCTCAATAATTCACAGATGGTCCATTAATATTGAGGGATTATTACCTTACAGGAGTTCCCTGTCTTCAAAGAGCAAGTCTACGCAGGTGCTTGGTTTGGCAAGGTGCTTAGTCATGCTCGTGGATTAAATGCATGGGTGGCATAATTATTCAATACTATCAGTCAGTGGCAGCAGTAAACAGCAGCTCTCACAGTAGCTGACCAAGGGCTGAGGTGAGGCTCTGATAATTTCTAGATTACGATGTCAAACCATGACCACCTGCCCTGCTGCCAGCACGAAAACGTTGGAAAAACAAAACAATCCAGCAAACTGATAGCTTGATGGAAAGTGGCTTGCTCTAAGTGCCTACTTCTTCACCCTGTATTGTGTCTGATTAATGTGTCATGTGTGGTCTTAATCGAAAGCCAGCAACCATTACCATTTGTTTAGCAGAACTGTTTCCCAACGCTCTTTTTTTTTTTGTGATTTGTGGTGTGTGATATGTAAAAGGAAGATTTTACTCTTTATATGACGCCATCTGAAACTAGAGGAACTGGCTAAATTTGAAAATGCAAAGGACATCCTACCAAGAAGGTGATTCTGAGGAGGTAAGTACTCTAGAAAATGTTATGAATACAAGAAGAAACAAAACACTGTCTCTTCACCTCATTTTCAGGGAAAGCAAGATGAAAATGACACAATCTGAAGTCTGCATTCAGAAAATAGGGGCTGCTATTTGGATCAAATTCACACCTCTAACGATAAGACAAGCACTGAGGATCTTAGCTAAGCTATTCTGAGTATTAGAAAGGTACTTAGTTAGACAGTGATGATAGACACATTCTTGAGCCCCTGTTTACAATCTTCTAACTGAAGCCTAACCAAAGGTCTAGCTGAAATAGGACTTCAGCTTGTTTAGCTCTTTCCAGAGTTATGAATTATTTCACATGAAACACAAAAAGCTGACTCTATCCTTTTGTAACAGGGAGTCCAGGTAAAGTCATATAAGCACCAGCAAACATCATCCAAAGACACAGGAACCTCTCACCTGCTGGATGTGTGGCAGAGTGGAGCACACTGACCTTCCAAGGGGGCTGACAAGTGGCTGAGGATTTTCTTGAGAGAAAATACTTGCTGGGTGAAAGAGGAAAACATATAACTTTAGGTTATAGGATTTATTATACTTTATTTCCATTTAAATATTCTTACAAATATTTCCTGTATTTTCTTCTTCATGCTACACTCCTAATACATTTATTTGTAAAGCCAAATAAGAAAATAGGTAACATGTAAAGTAATTCAATTAGCAATAAATTACTGCTGCTATTTTAAGAATTGTCAGTAATTAAGTAACTGTCAGTATTGAAGAACTGTCAGTACATTCCAAAGGTAGTTTCAGAGCAGAAATCCTGTAGCCATATTATATCACCCATGCAGACAGAGCCTATTGTTTCCCATGAAACGATGTTTCCTAGTTCCTCTATCGTCAGGTTACCAAGGCTTTTTAATTGTCTCTGTTATTTGATACAAAGCAGCATGATGCTTGAATGGGTAGGAGGGAAACAGATTAAAAAACGAAGGCCAGTAAGGTCTTTAAGCTGTTATTCATCATTGATTTATCTTTAACAAGAGTATGCAACTAAATTACGCACACATATAAGGTTTACATTAATGCATATCTTATATTTTTTTTTCTTATTGTAAGCACTGCAAACATTGTAAATCATGAATAATTTTAAGACAAAGAGTATTCCCACTGACTTCACTTGGGCTACTCTGATGCAAACCGCCAGGAGTAGACGACAGACTTGCAGAGCTGGGAGCTGAGCATGTAATTGAGTCAGAGTCTCTTTAGGCCTGATTAAGCACTGTTCAGTAAGATGTTGGCAGGAAGTGCTGATGCATCAAAGACGAAATTTCTTCTGTTAATGTACAAGATTTCTCAATCTGACACGAAGGAAGACTTTCACTTGGAGGGAAGAGTATCTACCAGAGTAACTACCAGAGCACTTACCTGGGCCATGAGTGATTGGATGCTTACATCTCTTTCCCGCCTGATTTAAACCGAGGCATTAGCTGGATCAATTCTCAGCTGAACTTGCTAGAGATTTTATATACTCACAAACTTACCTACACTTATTCCTGCGCACAACCTTTATGCACAAATACCACAACGGATTCTGGGCTACGAGTGATTTCTATTGGCTGCCTTTATCAGTGTTTCCAGGATAAGGTATAGGTTGAAATCAGTTTCTTTACCCAGAAAAGCCAATAGAATAGTGCAAGTCATAGCTTAATCATTTGATAAGTGTTACCTGTCTTCTTGCTGCAGTAAATCCCATTTTGACCACGGTGGCCCTACTGTCCTTTCTTGTTCGAAGTGTATTCCCACATGCTATAATTTCCTGTGATTCACATTTACTGTCTGTGAAAATAATAAATAAAGTCCCACTCTGAACACTTTTCAATTAGCACAGTTGCCTCTGTCCTCCCTCCTAAGGAACCTTTATGGCAGAATGCGTCTCGATATCACATTTTCTTCAACAATAAAGCCAATTGAAGTCATTCCTGAAAGCTCACTACATTTTCTGGAGTTTGACAACTCTCTTTCCTGAGCTTACCGTGTTTTTGAGGTCATGTCATAGAACAGACCTGTGAAATAATTCCCTTAAAATAAATGCGCACCAAAGAAAGGATCTCCCACTCTGAAACTATGAGGCTATCATACTCCTCTGACTTCAGTGATTTTGTATTTAAACCAAAGAGCTGGTTGTGGGAAGAACGCACATAAAGTCACGTAAGAATCCCATCATTCTGTTTCAAAGATTATTTCACTGTTTTATTTCTGCTTAGTGCATTACACGTTGATAAGTATAAACTTTTAAAGTTATGTATGTACTTGAAGACTACAGTTTTATATGCATGTATAGGTTTTATTTATGTATCACTGCACGAAGTATGTATTAAAATTTGGCCTTGACCAATGCCTGAAGCTTGATTAATTTTATTTTTTCTTTTGTTAATAGAATAGCTACCTACTCTCACAGGTGTCAGAGGGGAGTCAAAGCAATCCTGTCACAGAGAAACTAAACACTGCATCACTGCTCTCTTATGTAGTATATTAAATGGAAAGCTTTGTGTTATCTGTAACTGTTCCTACTGCGTTATTAAGGATAAAATTGAAGCACTTTGCCATCTTATTACTGGTGGTTAAGTCAAAATGTCGTGTACTAATTTTTAGATTTTCGCTATACTGTTTTGGAATTGGTTTATTTTTAAAATCAGGCAAGTGTGGAAATTCAACAGTAGTCGGTCCTCTTCACATGAAAGAAACATATGTGTTTGCTTACCTTGAGCAATACTTTGATTCCTTTTTACCTAATATGTGTTGGTAACAAATCACGGTATCAATTTTCTAGCATATCCAATACGAAAAAGAAAAATTCAGGTAGTGAAATTTGGGTATCCAACTTCATAAAGGTAGAAGACTTCAGCAAGTTTCAAATTTTCAACCACAACATTATAAATCAGAGCTATAAAGGCTGTTATCCTTTCAGAGGAAATGCATAAACACGCCTTGTTTAGAGTCAGCATGCAATTTTCTCATTGTATTAGTCCACTGTTAATCTTTTCTGAGAGCAATAGTCACAATTAAACTTGCTTTGAATACTTAGTAGAATACGCTGTAAAAGGTAAATTGTTTAGTATTGTTTGGACAAAAAGCTAATTCCATTCTCTCATAACTAATTTACAACAAAATAAGTTACAGTATTTAGTAATATTTGGTGATAAATGCCTTACTTAGCATAATGGGGAAAATGGTACATTTAATCAGGTTTCCATTCTCAGGAAGTAAATAAATACAACATGTTTTAGGTTCCACTGAAAAATTCTTAAATATTGTCGGTTCATTTTTACACTCATAATTTTTTTTTACTGTGAAAGAGAGATTAAAGAACTATTTTGCTTCACTCAAAGCTAGTTAGACAAGACCAGAAATGTGACTTTCAAGAAAAATATGAATAAACAAAAGAGTCAAGAGAAGTGCAGTAGTAGAAAGCAAAGTCCAGAAAAGCAGGAAAGAATGAAAGAGTTTGGATTATTTATTATAGCAGTAAAAATCTGACTGGCTTCAAACATATGAATACTGAAAAAAAAACTTCAAATATATCAAAGGCTGTTCCAAAGAAGAATAGAGCAGTTCTCCATATTCATCTTGCACAGAAGAAGAGGTGATAGTCTGAAATTACAACACAGCAGACTAGTATTAAACATTGAAGAAAAAATAGGGACAGCTGGGAGCTGAAGTAGATCGACTAAGGTGGTCATTACACTTCCTAGATGTGTCTTCAGGACGCAATAATCATCTGTCAAGAATGGTGTTGAAGTCATTGAGCCTGATGTTAGAAAAGGACTGACAGGCTATATGATATAACAAGGTCTTTCCAAATTCTAGCCTTTTAATTGCTTCAGGGTATCTACACAGCATAATCTTGTCAGCTTGGATTTATCAGCAATAGTAAAGACATGGTGATAGGGACTTCACCAAAGCTTTACTTACCAAAGCTTGTAACTTGACAGCACATGCTCTATGACCTATCTAGTCTCTTTCCAGCTGCCAGCACAGGTTGCTGTTGTGTCTTCTATTTTTAGTCTTGGTTTCTGGTTTAAGCCTGTACAGCTTGCAATTGCTCTTCACCTCTGAGAAGGCCAACCTGAAGTCCTCTATTCTTATCAAAAGTTGTTTTTTTTTTTTTTTTATCTTACACTTACACAACTCCAGAGCTACAACTTGCAACTTCTGAGTATGCATATACCGGCTACTACTTGCACCCTTAGAGAAACATCCTGTACACCTGTCTTTGATCGTTCTCAAGAAATCACCTCCCACAGACAAGAATTGTCATAAAGTCAGTATTCCTGGTCCATTCACCTTACCGATCTCCTCACAGTTTCTAAATAAAAAAAACCCCAACAACCAACAACAGAATTATACAAAAAAAAATGTTTTGATCCCCAGAGTTTCAGCTACACTTGCTTATGAAACTTTCTCTCTTCTTGTTGACATTAGGAATAGCCTTTCAGCTCATTCTGCCCTCTTCCATGGCTTCTGAGTACCCCACTTAAGCTGGGATGATGGCACCCAACTGATGAGTAGCTTAAAGGCTGCTTAATATGCGGTAGGCATACATTTAATGAATTTTTCAGCCTAAAGTAGGTCAAAACAATCTCCTGATAAAAGGCCTTCATCTGTCTGCTCTAGTATTAGCTTTCCAGGCTTTCTGTTGAAGCTGTGGGGTGGCAGAGCAAGGAATACATGTTTCCTGATGTCAGGGGAGAGCTAAGCAGAGAATTAATGTCTTTGCTTCTGCTCAGATCAACCCAAACAAAATTTCTCTTCAAGTCCCTGAAAGAAAGTACAAGACAAAGACAAAATTGAAACAGAAATATATAGTGCCTTTTTTTTTCCTCAGGCTAATCTACATATTTTTCAGTCAATAAAGTACAAAAATAATACCAAAAGCCAGGACTAAATCCATGGACTTACTTCTCCCAACTGGCTGTTCTAACGATTAAAGTCCTTCCTTTGCTATTCAGGAATCACAAATTGTTTCTGTACAGAAGCAGAAATTCAGCAGTCAGGTGGTGGGAAAGGAAAACAAGAGGAAAGGAGAAAGAGTGTTCGTAGGTCAAACTGGACTAAACCTCGTCAAAAGGTAATTGTCCTGTAGGTACAGACTAAGGCCAGTGGGTCAGTGCCTTCAGTTTCCTGGGTAAAAGCTGTATCTAGAAGATGGGATATACTAGAGGCAGGACACATACTACCATCTCCATCATTTCTTAAAATTAAAAATTAAGTTAAACCCAATTCTTCCAGTTGCAGCATCTCTCTGAAAGACAAAGATCCTGGATGGCAAACCTAATTAAGGAGAAAGGCTAACTGTAGTGCCTAAGCCTAAAGGATAGGCAGAATTTACAATGTCTTTTTGTTATTTCTTTTTTTCCCTGAGGAAAGCCTTGAAGAAAGACATTCACCGAAAAGATAATTTTCCAAATTCAAGAGAGTCACAAGGATCATTTTTCTTTTCCATGGCAGCATTCTTTTATATCTTATAAATATTGCAGTATTTCCATGAATGAAAGTCTTAAATAATACAAAAGCAATGAAATTACTTTGTCCGCTTGTCAAAAAAGAAAATACAGGGAATGAAAGGGAACCACAACGGGAGAAAGAGAGTTCCAGTCTTTAAATAGCAGGAAAATCTGCATTTCTTGCTTTTAGGTTTGGAACAAGTTTCTAAAAGCACCAAATGAAGGAAGAGATTATGCAATACGAGGAGAAGCTTCTAGGAAGTTCACTTTTGT
The DNA here is from genome assembly GCF_030867145.1 of Opisthocomus hoazin. Classification (NCBI taxonomy): domain Eukaryota; kingdom Metazoa; phylum Chordata; class Aves; order Opisthocomiformes; family Opisthocomidae; genus Opisthocomus; species Opisthocomus hoazin. The sequence goes on from NC_134421.1 coordinate 38,685,975, forward strand.
GGGGCTGGAGCCAGACAGAGACAGGAGCAGTTAAGGCTAACTTGCTCATGTAGTTATCTATCATTTAATTCATGAACTACTAAGGAATGTGGGTGTTATTTATTTCTCTGGATCAAATGAGTCTAAATATGATCAAAATCTGCCCTTAGCAGTACAAGACTGGAAAACATTACAGAAGTAAATTTTCTGTGAGAAACCCTACAATTTCCTGCAGCAATGGCAGAGAGCTCTCACACGCAAGATGACAGCAGCTGCCAGCGTTTTAACCACTACATCACAAACAGACTAGTTTTGCTCTGAGCAGAACAATACGTGACACGGCTACAATTAGCCAATGGCCTTTTCACACACTGGACTTGAACCCATGGAGGCAACAGCAGGAGTTTTCATGGAAATTATTCAGTACAAACAAAGCTTTCTGTTGCCATAGTAGATGCAGAGCTTCTATCTTCTTAGCTGCAGACAAAGGCTAGGAAAACAAATCATGGGCTATTATAATATTTATACTCTGAGGCAAACAGAAAAAATAACCTAATGTGTTTATACACATACAGCTAGCCTGGCTTATCTTGGCATTTGACAGGGTTTTTTCTTTTCCGTGTATCACTTTTGGTTTTTTCCACTGAGTTCCACTGCCTATGACAAGAGTTTATTAAACATACAGGAGCAAGTTCTCTTTTATATTAATAGACAGTTTCATTTTGCAATAAACTGATGAGTTCTTGCAATTTAGCCAAAAGTTTTGGGTTTTTAAAAAAGATGCAACAGACGTGGAAAGTTCACATTCTAAGCAAAATTGATGTTTCTTGTTTATGCTGCTATATCCAGACATTGAGTAATATTGACTGATGTAGTAAGTTCCTTATAGGGAAGCAGGACATTCATTATGAAGAATTTTACTGAGACCCTTGAGATACTACTGCCTCTAACAGAAGTACTTTAACAGGTCTAGGACTGTGTCCAGGCTACAAAGGGTTAATGCGTGTTCTAAAATCACTAGTTTAGCTGATGGCTTTGCTATATTGTGATGGTTTTCTGTGCCTCATCACACATACCTCAGATCTACCCACAGGAAAGAAGCTGACCACGGGAAGGAACAGGGAAGTTTGCCATCCTTTCCTGACGCCAATATTTAAGTTTGGTGCAGCAAATGTGATAATTTTACCATTACTTCAGACGTGATGATTGGTGTCTCCAAACCGTTCATTTAAGTTGTCCTCCCACTCTCACTGCTCCTTGCTCTGCCTGCATGAATCAGAAACAAAAGTACAGAATATATGAGAGATGATATGCACAGTATCTTCCTGGAACAAAAACATTACTCATCCCCTCTGGAGAGCTTGGGAACTCAAATGGAGAAGACAGTAGTTTTCATCTCTGTTTAGGACTCATTTAAACCTTTACCCTTGGTCTGGGAGGGAAGTGATGAGGTAGGTTTTACAAAGACCACCACCAGTATATATAAGAAGGGAAACCAACTTTTACTCCTCCTCTGGAGCTGCACTGCTGTGTAGTGTGCAGCGCTCTGCCCTATCACAGCATATTTTATAAAGACAACATTATTATCTATGTCAGCACAAGGTACACAGAGCACTTTGTCTCACGGCTTGATGAAGTGGTGCTTGTTGCCCCAAAGAAATACCACTGCTGAAGGCAGTAAAGAACAACAGGCATGAGACTGAAGCCAAGTGGTTTCTTTATTTTTAGCACATAAACTAAAGAGCTGTTCTGATGACTTTGCAGCCATTTACAGAAGTGGGTCAAATTCATCAAGTAGCTTTAGCTCAAAAACTTTTTCAAACAGATCCAAAGACTGTCTTGGTAGCCAAGTAGTTACGCCGCTGCTTCAATATTTACAGACTGAGTGTCTGTGCTTGAGGAGCTGGAAACCACATCTCACCTGTCTGAGGAGAGTGGTTTAAAGGAGGAGAATTCTGGGTCTGGGTGCTCTCAGACTCTTCTCAGACCAAGACCTGTTCTGTACTAGATAGTGTCATCTTCACCAACACCGCAGTACTCCTTTTCTGGCCTGGTGAGGAGTATAGGTAGGACACAACATCTCAATTTCGGATACAGAGAGCTTTTGCATGGTTACACCCAGTTGAAAAATGCAAAGAGAATAAATGAACTGAAAAACTTCAACCTGACTTCAGATGAAGGGCTATGCAGGGTCGAGTGCCCCTCAGAGAGTAAAAGCCACCAAGCCCCTGAGTCATGGCAGAGAAGCATGCAGTGCCTGTCCCTTAGCCCACTGGTCCCAGCCTGAGCACCCTGGCTGTGGGATGTAAGGGGAGGCAGCACCCACTCCAGCCCTCCCCAGACAGTACTTTGAACACAACAGCTTTTTTCCTTTCTATTCTCTCCCTCTGGACAGAAATCCTGAAGAAGGTCAGAGATGTAGTTTGAGCCAAATCTCTCCTTTTCCCCTACTCCTGCCTTCATCTAGTTTGGCTGCCAAACTGGGAACAGCACAAGTATTTACTCAGATTTCATTTTACGCCCTGCCATCCACTTCTGTCTGAGCAATGTTCACACAGCAGTATCCAATACCATCAGCACCAAGCTTTGTCATTTAGCCACGAAGGTAGAAATTCTTTCTCTTTGCCCAGCCAAGAATGAGTCCTAAAGTGATCCTAAAGCAGCAGCAGGAACCCTTTTCTTATTTTTGCTTCACTGAAGGCATCCTCCAAGGCTTTACAAAAATCTTGCTTTGTACATGAAGTTGACATATTTGTCAACCCATAAATTTAATATTTATGTCACTAGAAGAAAGCAGAGTCTGACAGAAGAAGGATGAAGAAGAAAACTATTTTAGTCAAAGTATCTACAGCTTTGCTGCTTATTTGTTTTGTTTCACTAAGGCCTCACAAAATTGAGGAGAAGAACTATATAACTAATCAAGACCCGATACTTCCAACAAAATCCATTTCAGATTTTTCAGGAGTTTAAAGAGTAAAAGAAAAGAATATTATGGAAGTTAAGACAAAAAAATGGACAAGGTTTTGAGATGTTTGCATGCTTAAGGACAGGAAAATTTGCAGAATACCTGTAAGATCCGTTAGCAAAGTAATAGAAAAAAACACAGTAGAAAGCTCTGAAAATTTGCTAGCATACACGGTAAACAAACTGTATTCTGCACTGACTTGCAACTCCAATCCCACTTTGTTAAAGTAAAAGTTTACATAAAATCAGTTTTCCCTGAGAACTTAAAGGTTATTTCAATAAGTTCAAATACATTTTAAAATGTTAGGTTGTATAAAAATATATAGCATCTCATATCTCTTTTTCAGCATCATAATTTTTACAGGCATTTTAGAAGTTTTCCAAAAAAATCATTAAGATTTGACTCTTCTATGTTCTGTAGGATTGAAGTATAGCATAGAGACACCAATGAGGCTGACAAACCATGGTGGGTCAGCTAACATGGAGAGGAAAAGGCTTATCTATCCTAGAAACTTTTTACAGATTTCAAATCTTTCTCCTATCCCAAAGTGGAATAAAATGGTGAAATCCACCAAAAGTTTAGAACTGAACGCTTCACCTCAAAAATGTTCTTTTTATGTTTCATTAGCTTGGAATTTATAATGAAAAGATCTTTCAGACTTCAACAAACTTGGTGCTTGGAAAATCTCAAAGGAAACATTTTTCAGTTTTTCATTTTTCTAAAATCTGTCTTCAAAGCATGGGATTTTTTCAGGTACCTCTGCCACGAACTTTCTTCTGGCATGAGGCTTTGGAAAATACTGAGGAGCTTTTCAACTCATGGAATTCATGTTAATTTACGCCTGGGTGAGGTTCATCTTTTTTGATCGCTCACAGCTTACTTATTAACATAGAGAATTTCTTTTGATGTTTTATCATTTCTCACCACACATTTGCACAAGCGCACTGCTAAGAAATAGGAATAATGTTATTATACCAGAAGTGTGAACAAGGCACAACAAAAAAGTTCTCTGGGGCAACTTTATGAATTTGTTAAAACAGCATAATAAAAAAATGAAATGTAAAACAAATATTAGCTTTACCCATTACACTGTGAGAGGGCACGGTCAACAAAGCACTGATTAAAAGCATAAGGCTCTCAGCAAGAAAAATAATGTGACTCAAAATGATTTGCCAGTCTGGAGGAAACATTACTACTTTATGAGAATTCTTATAAACACAGGAGGCTGGTGAATATATTTTCTTGTCATGGACCTTGTCATCAAGCCTGTTTCTATACAGTACAAATCAGTAAATCTTGAGAAGGGTAAAGCATAATGATGCAATGGGTAACTTAGGAAGACATATATATATCTGTCTTGTAAACACCGTTCTGAGATTTCAGGACTTACACTCCGCTCCCCCCCAGAACAAAGTGTATGTGATATGACCATAACAGTTAAAGCGTGGAGCTGACATTTAAGATTATTGGTTTCAAGGAAATTCTGATATACTTTCATTCCAGTTGTGAAGGAATTTCAGCTACTATACAGAGGACTACAAAAATGAGAACCTGTACCAGCCATGTGGATTGAATAACTCAGAATTGCCGATGGTTGGAAATCACGGTTCCCACCACAGGGCAAAGGATGGGTATTTTCCTCCTCCCATCACTCTGATGATGTCTGGGGTGGAGGCTTTCCTTTTTCCCATCAGAGGGGCTCGGAGGGCTCAGACTGCCCATCTGGGCATGGGCAGCAGGAGTACTGGGTGGACACAAACCCTAGCACCACCTCTATTTCTAAATATTTCAGTCAAAAGCTAGACCTTAAAGTTTGTAAAGCACTTTGAAGATGAAGGTTGCCAAGGATAACACTACTAATTCTTTGAATATCCCACTGGGATGTTTTAATGTAGACTGTCCATTTAATATTAATGAACAGAGTTTGACTGATTTTCAAAAGGTAAATAAACCTTCTTCCTGAGTTTGCTCAAACCAAGGGTAAACATTTTTACCCGGACCCCTCAGTGTGTTGGTGATCTCCCTTAGTAGCTCTCCAAAATGACAACTCCCAAGATAAAAGCTCAGTTTTTGCAGGACCTGACTTTCAGACCTGCATCCTCAGCAGAAGAACCACAGCATTCCAGCCCTCCAAAGCCCAAGACAAATGAGTGTCTCAGAGGGAAAACACAAAGCACTGTGCTGTAGAGGGAGTTGACTACCTAAACAACAGACAAATTCCCCTGAGAAAGAAGGGATAGGAGAGCTTAGGTATCTCTTTGGGAATTCATAACCCAAATCCTGTTGTGAAGGTAGGCACTTTCAACCTATCTGTGACAATGTGACTGATATAACTAGTTGGATTTTCTAAAGCCTACTCAGAAAGTGACCTAAACTTGAGGTGGAATCTGTCTGGGAGCCACTGTGGTCAGAAAGGTGTTTTCCCCAGGATGAGGCTCATCCCTTACACCATCGGTGCAAGCTCCAGTGCTCCCAGATGCAGGAAACTTGAATGTGTTTGTGCTGCGTGCAGCAGCCAAAAGGAGCTTGGTACTCATCCAGAATCTTGGAGCCCGTGATTTTGTTTAGTTACTGGGGAAGGTCTAATCCTGCCTCTTTGCAGGAGAATTCTGAATTGTACAGGTTATTCTGGGACTGGAAAACGTACACTCTCCGCTCTGTGCTTAGAAGTCTTTTTTACTGGTCTGGATTACTCAAAGGCTTGAGATACTTCATAAGATCGTGCACCTCTGTAACCTTATAACAACTAATGTAAGCCCCATCACCTGGGTAGTTATGGGGGAGAGTTAGACATCTGTCTTGCTAGCAACTTAACATTACAGCCCCTAGACTTTCCTGACCATGTATTTCATTCAAAGAAACTAGATTTTACTTCCCAGCTCATCTAAAATCTAGTGACGCAGCACCTTCCCGCAAAAAATGGCTTTGACTAGACCAGAGTGTTAAAGCTGGGTCTCAGTCCTCTTGCAGACACACTCAGGTTATGTATTTAGGAGGCAGACATCCCTCCCGCTTTTGAACAACTGCAATGACTGCTGTTGCATTTTGTATGGAACTTGATCCCCTACACAATCATGAGAAAGTTTTAAGCTATCAGCCATGGGAGGAGAAAAAGACAGAATGATGTTTTCTTGCTCAATCTCAATAAAATTTGCTCAAGAGAAAAACCAAGCAGCTCAGCAATGCTTAACTGTAGCATTGTTAAGCAAGCACTGAAGAAAGGTCTGGGGAACAACAGTGTCAAGAAGCTAAGCGACCCCACAGTGCAAACACGTCTTTCATTTCATGGAACAGATGAAGGTCTGAAGGGTGGAGGTGTGTGTTTGCATGGCAAGGTTTTGGTAGCAGGGGGGCTATAGGAGTGGCTTCTGTAAGCAGTTGCCAGAAGATTCCTCCACATCTGACAGAGCCAGTGACAGCTGGCTCTGACAGACCTCCTGCTGGCCAAGGCCAAGGCCATCAGCAACGGTGGTAGCGCCTCTGTGATAACATATTTAAGGAGGGAAAATAAACTGCAGTGAAATGGCAGTTGAGAGAGAGGAGTGATACTCTATGAGAGAAACAACTCTGCAGACACCAAGGTCAGTGAAGAAGGATGGGGAGGAGGTGCCCAGATGCCGGAGCAGAGACTTTTCCCCTGAGGCCCGTGATGAAGACCATGGTGAGGCAGGCTGTCACCCTGCTGTCCGTGGAGGTCCACGGTGGAGCAGATATCCACCTGCAGCCCATGGAAGACCCCATGCCGGAGCTGATATATGCCTGAAGGAGGATGTCACCCCATGGGAAGCACATGCTGGAGGAGGTTCCTGCCAGGACCTGTGGACCCATGGAGAGAGGAGTCCATGCTAGAGCAGGTTTGCTGGCAGGGCTTGTGACCCCGTAGGGGACCCACGCTGGAGCAGCCTGTTCCTGAAGGACTGCACCCAATGGAAGGCACCCACGCTGGAGCAGTTTGTGAAGAACTGCAGCCCTTGGGAAGGACTCACGTTGGAGAAGTTTGTGGAGAACTGTCTCCCATGAGAGGAACCTTCACACTGGAGCAGGGGATGTGTGAGGAGTCCTCCCCCTGCAGAGGAAGGAGTGGCAGAGAAAACGTGTGAGAAACTGACCGTAACCCCCATTCCCTGTACCCCTGCGCCACTCGAGGGGAGGAGGTAGAGGAATCAGGAGTGAAGTTGAGCCCGGGAAGAAGGAAGGAGTGGGGGAAAGGTGTTTTAAGATTTGATTTTATTTCTCACTGTCCTACTCTGACTTGATTGGTGATAGATTAAACTCCCTTTTCTCCCCAAGTTCAGCCTGTTTTGTCCGTGAGGGTAATTGGTGAGTGATCTCTCCCTGTCCTTGTCTCGACCCACGAGCTTTTCATCATATTTCCTCTCCCCTGTCCCGCTGAGGAGAGGGAGTGATAGAGTGGTTTTTGTGGGCACCTGCCATTTATCCAGGCCAAACCAAAACAGGCAGCAACTGAACCACCTTTTCCAGACCATGTCTTTGTTCCTGCTGTTCTTCATTGCAGTCTACTCTTCCAAATGATAACTTATTCTTCCTGTGACAGCTATTATTTTCTTTGAATTTGGGGCTTTACATGCAGTTCAAAAATGGGAGAAGAAGGGCTGCAACCTCCTGTTAGTAATGCTTGATACAGCTCAAAATAACATGCTGTGGGAGATAGTATGCAGTCTCCCCATCCTCAGCGTGGATATCTCTTGCCCAGCCTACAAGCATCTTAATTTTTCAAATCTGTTGCATTTATTATGCTTCTAAAAACTTTCTTGATACTGAACAAAATTAAATTGTGTTGAGGAATAAGAGAGTGTTTTCTCATAGAGAGCCAAGAATGACAAAGTCACAGACAGGATATTTTCGACATATAAGGATATGTTTTAGACATCCTTTCATACTCATCAGTATTATCATAGGCAGCTGAAAGATTTGCTACGATGTTCATGCTTCTGAGCTTTTAATAACAGCATCCTAAGAAGAGATTTCTCAATTGCTGACTTCTGGGTTTATCATATAGAACAGAAGACAGCAGAAGATCTTGTGAATAATTGAATGCAATAACCTTTAAGAGCACCAACACATAATCTCATTCTCAATAGTTTAATGAGTCTGTAACATTTTATTTAATTATTCAATTAGTAATTAAGATTCAGAGTTATTTCCCGTATTGATCCTCTACTGCATAAGTCATCGTGTCATTCAAATGGCTATTCCTCCAAGAGGTTTATGAAGCAACAATTTCAAATTGCCTAAAAAGGCACTAAGAACTTATATACTGTTTAATTGCAAAGAGGAAATAATGATAATTAGTTGAATAAGCTCCTTGCATCTTCCCCATCAATTTTACAGAAGACAAGTATGAGCTTCATTTCTAACTAACTTAATCTCTCTAATTACAAATACTCTGAAAATTCTTTTGTCTTATTTAAATTGGGGAAGTAAAGAAGCAAATGGAAGTGAGTTCAGGACAGGGTAATTATAACCATGGCCATCAATTTGAGAAAAATTCTGTCATTTAGACTGCATCTAACAGTAAGTCTCTCAGATTTTCACCCCCCAATAGTCAAATATGAATAAAAAAATGTGACATATCCCAAGAAACACAAAATAAAAAAAATTAAAACATACAAATTACTTAAATTTACAATATAACTGCAAAGAACTCTGTGGGGAAAATATTCTTAACTAGGTAAAGTGAGCTTAAACAATATATAGTATTTATAACCACTGTGCTCAAAGTAGGTCTTATGTCCCATGTTCAGGAGCATTTTTCATTCATTTGTTCAGTGATGACTCAGTCTGAGCAACAACTTCATTATCTGGAGCACAGTGTCAACAGGAGAGTAGGGATGAATACAATTATACTAAAGAAATAGGGATGTGTTCTGCTCAGGCTAGAAAAAGACCTCTTGCCACTGGGTCCTCTGTGCCATGGCTTTCTGTTAAAATGGAGCATGAACTGAGGGGATCATGTCATTTATTTAACAGCATAATATCTACACTGGAAAATCCCAGTCTGACAACTACTAAGTCCTACATAGGACCACGTTATCTGAAAATTTCAATTGGCAATGGGCAGCTGGTTGTCATAAATTGTTTGTCTACTGTTTGCAGTAGTTTTGAGGATGGCTCAACAACTATTAGTTTCTACAGTTTCAGTTCCCCCTGAGACACTTTGAATTCTACACTGATGTTGCATTGCTACAGCTACCAGTGTTTATATTTCCAATAGTTAAGAAAAAGTAAGTTGACATAAGAAATCATTTATTTGCATTACTGGCAAACAATTCAAGCATAATAAGTAACTGAGACAAACAATCAAACTTAGTATGCTTTGCAAATAAAAACATTACAAACCAAGTAGAAGAAAAAATACCTTGAAAAAACAAAAGGGGAAGAGAAACAGTACGCAGGAAAGCTTTCACATTAAAGTGAGCTTTGCACAGACCATCCTCTTCTGAGCGACCAACTAATCTAGTCTGGTCAAAATAGTTCTGAATTAAAGACTTCTTGCAGTTTTTCTTCTGGACTTTAGAAGCAACATATGGAACTAGTAATTTTCTTGCATTTCTGTTATTTTCTGGGACTTGAGATTTACCCACATATTCCCCGTCCTTGGAATCACATCAAAAAAAAGGAGTAGATGACCATTCTCAGCCCTGCGCTGCAGCAGGTGACACTACACAGAGGACATACCTACTACTACGTAAGTAAGCAAAGGGAGCTCCTTTCTTTCTTCCATCCTCCCTTGGTTCCTTCCTTCCTTTCCTCAAAGTCATGTTGATCATTTTCCCCAGTAACACAATGATGTCATGAAATTTAGATTTTTAGATGTTTGTCCACAAGAAGCTGGCTTGTTAGAGCTGTTCACAACAAATCATCAAGAAAATAATAAAAAAAACCACCCCCAAAAAAACCCATGGTTTGTTATCATGTCACTGCTGTAGTTATAGCTACTTGACAGTTTTAAACAACTTCAAACACAGCTATAATTCAGGCATTTATTCCTGGTTTTTAATACTGTACTGAATATCTCATTGGTTAACACCCTGTGTTGCTTTTCTGTGAAACCTGTATGTAATATAAGTCTCTTCTGCTCTGCTCTGGTGAGACCCCACCTGGACTACTATGTCCAGCTCTGGAGCCCTCAGCACAGGAAAGACATGGACCTGTTGGAGCGGGTCCAGAGGAGGCCACAAAAATGATCCGAGGGCTGGAGCACCTCTCGTATGAGGACAGGCTGAGAAAGCTGGGGCTGTTCAGCCTGGAGAAGAGAAGGCTATAGGGAGACCTTACTGCAGCCTGCCAGTACCTGAAGGGACCTGCAAGAAAGCCAGAGAGGGACTTTTTACAAGTGCATGTAGCAACAGGACAAGGTGTAATGGCTTTAAATTAAAAGAGAGTAGATTCAGATTAGATACAAGGAAGAAATTCGTCACGATGAGGGTGGTGAGATACTGGCACAGGTTGCCCAAAGAAGCTGTGGATGCCCCCTCCCTGGAAGTGTTCAAGGTCAGGTTGGATGGCTCTGATGGCACAGGATTTTTAAGGCACAGATTTTTCTCTCTTTTTTTTTTATTTCTACCGAAGTTACTACTTGTAACAAACAAGTAGGAAGAGTAGAAGAGGAGGAGTATCATTACAGAAGAATGCAGACAGCACTGTCAGTGGGATGCGTTCGCACAGAGCCCCAATAGTTATTAAATATTTCCAGTAAATTTCCTCTTTAAATGATTACTCATTTTCTGAGACATTCAGCTCTGAAGAGAGAGATTTGAAGACAGATATAAAATCAAAAATTACATATGGCAAAAGGCACAAGTCCTTAAAAATTTAGGCCAGACACAAACCCTTTATTAATTCATACATTTTGGTGCATTGTTTATTTAATTGACCAAACAATATTCAAAAGATTTTATAGAGTACAGCAGAAAAAAAGAAGAGTATGGAACTGGAAAGGGAATAAAGTGATAAATACATAACTAAATAATATAAATATTTTATGGAACAACAGTTGGTAGCCACCTGGGGTTTATACATACAAACTGAGTGTTTATTTACAGTTCATCCTCACTTAGATTTATATGACCTGAGAGATTTTTTTGTGTCAAGATTTGCTTATTGGCCCAAGAGCAAATGTATTTTCAGCTTGATGAAGGGACTGTTAAGACTTGGTCATCACAGACTTTAGAATATCATCTGCATCAGCCATACCATGCCTGTGTAAGCATATGACAATAGGCATTACATGCGCTTTTGTGCTGGACGTAAGTCAGAAACCTCACTGATTAGTATAAAAATGGTTATCTGCATCAAGAATTTCCCTTATTAAGGATGGGTACATCTTTTTTCTCACCTCATTTCTCAGTTATATCTGTTTGTAGGCTGCCATAGAGCCATAGCCAACAGCCTACAAATCTTATCTCAGAATGTTGTTAGCATTGGACTGACAAGGACTTTTTCCCAAATTCCCAAGGACTACCGAACTGTTCCTATTCTGCCCTGATCACTTCCTAGCAGTTGCTATTAGTTTTGTTTCTGCCCAAGAACAACTTCATGGCCAATGAAGTAATTAAAATATCAAGTACATATCGCTGTTTTATATAAAAAACTGCCTTAAGGTTTAGAGTGGCAAAATGACAGATGAAAGAAGACATGAGCCACCAGCTCCACACCAAAGCAAGTAAGTACTTCTATTTAAAGAACAGCACTACAACTCTGTCCTGCTGACAGCACACACCACTGTGTAAGTGAAGAGCCTCAGAAGAAAAGGACAAGCACCAGGGGGCTTTGGACAGGATTAACAGATGCTAACATCCAACAAAATCTTCATGATAATGCAGCCTGATCCCTGGAACTACAGGCCATATAATGAAAAAATTTAACTGCTCCTACTCCAAGGTTTTGGGGACAAGGAATTGAGAAAAACCAAAGAATTTTAAGCCACTGCCCTCCTCTGAGGTGTTTTGGTAAAGGGATGCTGTACTTCAACATTGTCTCTATCAGCAGAGCAGGTGAGGGCATAGCTCATTAGTTCCTGCTTACGTAGTTTTAAAGTAAGTTCTTCAAAAGCCTAAGAAATATTGGCACTTAGATCTCCCTGAATGTGAAAGACATAGGTAGGCTTTAGGCTCTTCAAAACTGTTCCCCAAGAAAAACAAAGGATTTTGAAATTTCTCTGGGTCAGTCTAGGTCCTTTTTTTACTTCAAGAAAAGTTTTGGATGTTGCTTTAATATTCAAGATAAGGTATTCTTTAAATTAGCTTCAGTTTAAAAATATACAGTTTATTTGAGAGCTTGAATATTAAATGCCTCATGTGCATCTATGTGCAATATCTCATGACTTGCCTTCATGGTTATGACTTTCTTGTCCTGAGAGAAATGTATTATCTATCCTATTATCCTTTTTCTATTGCCGCCCTGTAACAGCTGAACAGCTCGGGGGAATGAGGTGAGACTTCATGCAAAGGTGAATATTACAGAAGTGAAAAGTCAGTAAAATCAGAAGCTTTAATGATATTCTCCATAATCCTTATGATAAAAAAGTAATACTAATGGCAAATTTTTTTAGAAGTACTTTTATCTACTGCTCCAAATAAGGCACAGACCCAACAGACCACTTTATGTGTGTCTCCTGATGAAGCATTGGTTTTATTTGGGGTTTATGTTTGTTTCTTTGCTTCCTCCAGGGTTCACGAGCCCGGCTATTTACCACTGGCACATACGGAAATGCCACACAACAATTCACAGTTCCAGGCTTTTCCTTCAGAAGTTTTGCATTCTAACGCTGATGAAACCTGACTGTTGTCTTTGGAAAATCTGATGACTTGAAAGCTTGGGGTAGATCTGTATCTGCAATACATTAGAGCTTTCCAGGGCAGATAAAATACACAAAATACGTAAAAGAGAACTTCCTCCTACAGGAGTTCCTGCTGGGTTAATGTTTCAACAGGCCAGTCAGAGCGAGCAGTCAATAACCTGCTTGTCTGCAAGGATAATTTAAAATTGCCAAAGGGCTTTGCTTCTGCCAGTTCCTGGTTTTCCCTCACTGTAATTTCTAAATACTGGTTTGGGTACTGCTTTAAGTGTTGAAAATTGCTCACGGAGAAATGAAAAATGGAGTCGTGGGACTTTGGTAAAAAGGTAGGGGAATTCAACTTGGAAAGCTCAGGAAAGACTGAAAGGGCTTGGACAAAGGCAGTATTGCCTGGGGAAAGGTCCTGGAGTAAACAGAAGGACCCTGGGCACATGGTTGAGGACAGATATGTCCAGGCTTGGGGGAAGCCTGAAACTGAAGATGCTGAGCAGAAAGGACAGAGGGAGACAGACACCTGCTCTCCCTCTGTCCCCTTGCAATGAGGACTTGTGCCTGGAGGAGATGAAGCATGCGCAGGACTTCAGCCATACTCCCTCCACTTGCCTGCCCCACTTGGTGCCAGGATGATGGCAGCTGTGAGCAGTGGATGTGTTTGTTGTATAAATTTGGCAGGCTGAACACAGAATGCAGTCTGGGAACAGATGCAGAGTCCAGAAGCGGAAGCTTTAATGAGAGCTGTTTGTGGAAACACCATGTAGCCTTCCTCAGAGCCCTGTTCTGGAAAACAGCTGCAATTTATCCTTCTCTTCCCAGCACAAATGCATCTGGCCTATCAAGACCAGACTTGTTTTATTTTAATTTTGTTTGTTTCTGTTTAATTAAGATTTCTGGTACCTAAAAAAATAGTATAAAAAAAGTATTATCCCAATCCACATCAGCATAAAACAAAACAATCCCAAATAACTTCTTAAGCAAAGCCTTATAAGCCAGCACATTAACCCAGAAATGAAAGCCAGACAAACACATTTTCCTTAAGATTTGCAGTGTCAAAGCTTTCATCTAGACTACCTATGTCACTGTAGAAGTAGATTCAGGCCACCAAAGAAACAAACTCAAAAATATTTTCTATATATTCTTGTATGATATTTGTTTCTGAAATAAGTTTACAAACAGCCTTGTCAACTCTACAACATATATGAAAGAAAAGAGTCAAACATGGATTACTGCCCTTGAACATGAATCAGCCTGAATTTCATGACTCAGACTCACACAGATCTTAGCTATCTTGATTTCTGGAAACATTTGGATAAGGATGCTATTGTTATTGTCACACTGCTGCTTATTATTATTGCTAGTAATAACAGGCATGAACAGGTGGCTCCCAAACTCCTTTGGTGTGAAACCAAGTTTAGTAGTCAAAGTCTTTACTTCTCCGAAAGGAGAACCGATAGTACCCATCTGCTACAGCTAAAGTAAGTTCCTCACAGAGTGATGCTACTGTGACAATGCTGACAGTGCCATCGCTGCTCCTCCTTCAAGGCTGTTGTGGTCCTGCAAGACCTTTGAGCCCTTGGCTGAAATCATTCCTCTCCTTCCAGTTCTTTCTCAACAGCTACTTCACTGCCTCTTTCCCTCTCTGCTTTTCTGATACTGTTTTCTACTTCTCCTCCAGTAGTTCACTGCTTAAAGAATAGCTTTTTTTCTCACTAAGTAAAATTCCTAGTGTGAAAAAATAAGCAAGTAAAAAAGTTTTTCTAAAAGAAAGGCTATTTGGGCTATAATGAAAAATGTTCTACTATTAGAAGAAGGAATACTAAACCCAACCCAGTTCTTCCAGACCCGTGGTGTGAATCGTTCTGCTGTATGCCAGTACTTGAGAATTTCACACTGAGATGAAACAGAAATTAATGTGCAATAAAGTGTAAAGAATCAGCAAATGGTAAACAAAAAAAATCCCATTTGCGAGACACATGCAGTATGGGCTATAATATCTAATTAAGCACTAAGAAATAGCAAAAAATAACATTAAAAGTATTCCAGAAGAATACTAATATATATGGTACCTACCCACAAAATGAGTCATTTATAGCATCAGTGAGTAACAAATGGACAGTATAATGAAATAATTGTCTCATTAAAAAATGTCTAGTTAAAAAAAATCAAGACTTCCAAATTACAGACTTGTTGTGTGGGGCAAACCCACTAACTGCTTACTGTATGAAAGTTAAGTGTTTCAGAGTCAGCCAACCGAAAAAAGAAGCCATCATCTCTTGTGAGGGCTCAGGAGTCAGGCAGTGGGAGCTAACTAAGCTGAGAAATACAAGGCAATGCGCTAAAAAAATCCTAAACATCAAAAAAAGGCTGCATTTATCTATAATACTAGCTACTCCTTCAGACCCATTGAGAAGGTGCTCCAATAATACTCTTCATGGGAGTCCACTTTGAGCATATGTAGTCCTCACCTGACTATGACTGCCTAGAAGCACCCTATGACCATTTCTCTGTGTTATACGGCCTCCCTCTGTGTCTGAGGCACATCTTCAAGATGTTCAGTCCCATCCAAAAAGACTCCAGGAGGTGGTTCTTTGTTTTTATTCACTACAGAAGGTAGCTAGACAATTGTCATGAAGACGGATACCTTTAGGCAGGATAATCGACAAGAGAAAATTCGGTTAGATATTAGATTGAAAAACCTTCACAATAAGAGTGGCCACATATTGGAACAGCTGCCCAGAAATTCTGATCAATCTGCACCCTTGGAGACATCAAAAAACAATTGAACAACTTACCGTAACTTTGGAGTCTGCATAGTTCCGGGCAAAGTGGCTCCACAGGTCCTTTCCAGGCTAAGTTATTCTGTGATTGCATGAATCCTTCTGCAGAAGAGTTATATTATTTGCCCATCCACAGCTCCATGTGAGTTCTTGATTTTCCCTTTGTGGGCCACGCTGTATCTTCCCTGCACACGACAGAATGAGAGAGCTCAGAGAGGTCTGGACATTGAAGGAGATATAAGAAGGTTCATAACTGCACACATTTTTTCAGCCATATATTTTCACCATATTATATCTGTATTTGGATCAAAATAAGGGAAGTATATTGAATATTTTCAGCTACAGATAGCATGATCTCTAAAAAATAGCTATTGGGTATACAGTTCTGGAGGGCTTCTGGCAAGTGAAAACATGTTAGATGAATGTTTACTGTGCAAAACAGCTGTAACATTCAGAAATGAATACCCAAATTATACTCTTATGACTGCATTAATTAAAAAACCCTGTTATTTTCAAACATATTTACTTGCTCATTGTAACCGAGAAATAGAAATAGGAAATCAGTGGATGCATTTCTGCCTGAGCTTTTTTGAACCGCATGTGATACTTAGAAACCCTTAAAATAACCTTGCTTCTCTCTGTATAGGCAGTCCTGCATCAATTGTACAAGCAAATAAATAAAATAAATGTTGAAGAATGAGGCATTCCTTGGAGAATGCACCTTTTGTATTCCTGACCTTTCATGTTAGTCAGGTTTAATTATGTCTGGTTAAGTCTCTATTATGCAAAGTTTTAATATTCTTATTCAATGATTCCATGTTAAAAGTACCAATAAATGTTGCTCAGCAAAAACCAGACTAAGAAAATTGCCATTGCAGAGTTAAACCAGCTTGAAACTGCTGTAAACTGTGTGACAGCAGATAGTGAAATCACTTGGTGTGCCATGACCTCAAAGAGGTTCTGTCCCACAGAGGATTTGTTGCCCGCAAGACTACTGAAAGGGTATGTGTTAGTATTAGTCCAAACTGATTCAGCAGAGGTGGTTATTAAAAGCAGTGCTAGTTCCCAAACCAATTGCTACAAACTATTGCATTAAGCGCCCTCAGCTGTTGCTCTCTCTCCCTGGCGCTGTGGCCCAAGCTTTACTCAGGGGCAGCCCCTCCATCTTGTCCCCAAGTCCACATAGCTAGGGCTCCTCTGTGGCCTTGCTCCATGCCTCAGTATAAATCTTTTGCATCCTTTATAGCAACAGACTGAACAAGGCCTCTAGGTACAAATACTCTTAAACTTCAGAAGTGTTAAAACAATTATAGTGTCAACTCCTCCGGATCAGTCAGTATGCACGAGTGACACCTTTGTACACCATTTCCAAGCACAGCAACTAAAACTCCAGGTAAGTTTAAATTAGGTAACAAATCTTTAATTAAAAATTGATTAAACATTAGACTATTACAGCTCAGGTATGGGAACAGGGAAATACTTCACTCTGCTTATAGATAAATAAAAAATTCTAATAAATGATATTGAGCTTGCAAGATAATTTCATTGTGGTTTTTATCTTAGTAGAATTAAACTCCATGTGACATATTAAATAGGCTAGGTAGAATTCCTGTAAGCATAAAAAGTAATGTTATGAATATACTCGGATATGATCAGCTAAAATGCAACATTATCTCAAATATGAACTATGTTTACTAGGCAGTACACTTATGGTGTTCAACTTTTGAATTTGGCAGAGCAGTTCTAATCTAATCTGGTACAGATAATATAATAGATAAGAAATAGCCTGATGGATTGAAATGACTTCACGTCACAAGTGCCCAAATTACTTCTAGCAGAATGGACCGAGGTTCACCCTGCGGTATCCTCTCTACTATCTTTTTTTCTGGCACTCCTTTTCCTGACATGTGGACAAAAGATTATTCACCAAATAACAGTAACACATGATGGGTCTGTAGTATATGTTTGGGCTCTCTGTGTAACACAAATCCGGATAAATGTCCATTAGGTGATGAGCAACATTTTGCTCATGACATGCAAGGCTTCTGGGTATGTGAAAGTGCAAAGCAGGTTAGACTGCCTTTGAGTGTTGCTGTATATATCCATGTGGCGTCACCTCAGGAAAATTTTGAGGGTCACCTCTCATTACACTATAGTACACTACATAATATTACTGGAATAACAATGTGCTAAATCCACACTGTTCTTGTTATTTATGTAGCTCTAAAGGTCAGCATTAAATCTGAATACAATATAGTCCCACCTAGTTATGGGGCATTTCAGCTCTAGACACAGATCGTGATACACAAGTAACTAATTTAGACCTTTTCTGTAACCTGTACTTGCTAAATACTCCCCAGAGCACGGCTGCTTGAAGAATAGGACAGCCACCAAGTCCATGCGCAACTGTGGTTTGGCAGAAAAAGCAGGAAAACATGAACAAATCCTTTAGACTTGTGCTTGGTCTTTTTCTGAATATACATCTACCCAAAGAAATCAGGAGCAGTGTCTAAAGTTGTAAACCTCCCAAGTCAAAAGGATTTTCCTGTTGGATAAACCTCACACTAAGAAAATCAGTAAAGAACAGGCATGTGTTCTGGGGCATGTGGTCACACCAGGTGGTCTGTCATATGAAGTAACTCTAGGTCCTAAATCCCATTTTGGAAACACACAACATTTTACTTCCCTTCAGACAAACAGAGGGAACCTTAGGCAAAGTGATCAAATATTGTGGCAATCAAAATGAACGGCATCAGGTTCTGTAACATGAAATCTTCATACAGAAGGATGTCAGATTCTTTAGACAGATACTTTACTCATCATAAATGAAGACTTTAGTCAATTAAAGTCTGTGCAAGTTCGTGTTGAAAGTACTGAATAGCTTTGATTTAAAAACATTAAAAAATACAGTGATCAAAAAATTCACTCTCACTTTTTTAAACTTTCAGAATTTACTTTCCAGTTGTTGTTTTAAAAAAAAGCCACACTTACAAATATATATATTTCCAAAGTAAATATAGTGGTTTATTTTAGGTCAAACACCAGCCAAACAAAAAAATTTCTGTTCTTCCAGCAAAACTAAAAATATTTTAGCTATTCAGTTTGCTTTAAACCGAAGACTATCATTTTCAATCAGAAATAAATTAGACAGTGCTGAAATGAAAGAAAACAGGTGGTCTTTGGAAGCGGCAAATCAGCCCCGGGCAAATCAGCAAGGGGATCATGACTATGATGCAGAAGAAACGCACAGCATCAAAATATCTTCCAGACGGCCCCTGCCTGAGAGGTTCCCACAGAGGCCAGGCTGTTAATGAAAACTGTTTTTCTTGGCAGAACTGTAAAACACCGCCTACGCTCTCCAAAGATGGGGCTGATCCCAGCTGGACCCCAAAACTGCCATTTGCAGTGGCTTGCACCAGCAGTGGCAAGTCAGACATCAGTTTGGTTTTTTTTTAAATAAAACAATTTCTTTTTTTTTGATGATAAACAAGCTCTTCATAGATTATCAGACCTACAGCTTTAGGTTTGGTTTTTAATTCCCCCTTCCCCACTTACCTTATTCATGTTTGCTTTTCAGATCTGGAATGGCCGCAGAGACCCTGCAGGACAACAGGGAGGCAGGAGGTGAAGCTGTGTTAGTCCTCTCCCTCCCCACAACTATTCCCATCCCTATGGATGGAACAGTGTAGTTGGTCTTGCTTTTCTTCAGGCAGTTTCTCTTCTGTTTTCTCGTGCACTGGATTAGCAAATTTTTCGATCAATAGCAACAACAAATTTTCACTGGACTTTTCCACCATCAGGGTCAGCATCAACTCTACTAATCCATTCAAATGAACTTCACAGTGGTAACAATTTTACCAGAAATAGATCATTTTGCAGATAGAGTCAAGAAGAGCTCTTGCATCATGAAGAACAGTCCTCCCCAAACCAGGCTACAGAATTTCACTTTTACTCCTGTACTGGCCCCAAATATTTGTATTGAAGGTGCATCTCCTGAAAAGAAACTTAATGTTAACATTTATGATTGTTTTTAAAAGGCAAAACAAAGTAAATCTTGTTTTTCTACAAAGCAAAAATGCAAAGTCTCAGAGATGTTGAAGTTGAAGTTTATAAATGCAAATCTGGTCTCTGCAAAACCAGCATTTTGACCCAAACCATCATTGTGCTAGTGGAAAATCAGTAAGTGTAAAATTGAAGAGGAAAAATGTTAAGGACAATAAAAACAATTTTCTAATTTTGAAAAAATGGATTAATTCTTTATTTGTATTTTATTTTCTACTGTATTTTATCACAAACAGTGAATTTTTTATGTCTTATATTTTACACACAGTATTTTACAATACAGTAACAGTCAGTGCAATGGTTTTCAAGGACCACTTTGCCTTTGGAAGTCAGGGTGATAAAGAGTTCTGCTGGTCAGTGTTTGCTGTGTGTTATTGTACTTTTTGGTAGTAAGTATAAGCAAATCACAATTATGTATTTCTTTATGCCAGATACTCTCTACACTTGCTGTCCTTCAGCAGTAGGTCTTTGTTCTTTGGGCTACCACACAGTCGCTGACATCGGTTTGCCCAGGGACAAGAGGATTTGACCCAAACCTTTATGACCTTTGGAAAGAAACTGCATTCCCGAGCTGGGCTGCAGGCTGCACCACAGGCACGGCTGGCAGTCCTATGCAGAGCAATTGCTTCTTTCTCCTCTCTGCGCAGAAGACATGAGACAAGGCTGGGGGCACTGCCAGTGCCAGTGCTGCAGTGGGTGGAGGACCACAGTGCACTGTCCCCTTTCTCCTCCCACTCCCCGCCCTGAAAATCCCATGCTCCAAAGATGCCAGTTGAAGAGAAGAGCATGTAACTGCACGGTTAAAGATCATACAGAGATGTGTGCAAACATGATTGGGGGTGTGAGGTAAAAAATAATAATAATTCAAGCCTGATGCAAACACCTACCTCAGAAAGTTCAGCCCGCGCAATGACAGTTCGGAAAACATCACTGATTAAGGATCTCTTCACAGCAGGCAGCTGATAGCTCCAGTTTCCAAGGCCAGTCCCAGCACATGCATAACGTTATTTCCTTCTGCCTTCTTATGTATCTCTGAATTATAAGAACTAAAAGCCCCCTAGTTCTTGCATTATAGGAAAGTGTAATTAAGCGTACTTCAGGGTTCCCTGTACATTTTGCTATTCAATAAAACATTTCATTGAAACTGAAAGCCTAAAATTGAGACAGCGAGTCCAGTTTTCGTGCTCCACATGTGTTTTCTAAACAGTTATCCATGGCCAAGACTCAACACTGCACTCCAATAGGCAGAGATTAGACGTATGAATAGCACTTTAGTCGTCCTGCTATTCTGTAGCATTCCACTGATTTGCAGTAGCTTCAGTAGTGGAAGAATCCTGGAAATATCTGACAGTTCTTTTAAATAAGCCTGTCTCGTATTATATAAGTGTATATAAAAACTTTGTATAGATAGTCTATATACAAGTTTACATTAAAAATCTTATGTATGCATGCATACACTGTTCTCCATATAATTAACTCTTTATAGTTTAGTTTCCCATCCAGGGCCTCACTGTATGTAAGAATTCAGAGAGGTGACTTGCAAAGTCTTGTAAGACTGACCACAAGGATCAACATCTTCCCTGCTGAAGGGTGAAGGTATCAGAGGAATTTTTCTCTGTCATTCTTTCCCTCTCTCTTTCTTTCTCTCTTTTCTTCCCCTACTTCTCTTCTTCCCTCCCACCTGAAAAAAAAAAAAGAAAAAGAGAGAGGGAGGGAAAAAAAATACTAGCAGATTGTATCCTAACTCAGTTAAGTGAACTATGGGTCTAACAGAGCATGCACTGAAGCCATGAACCTCCCACTGCTTTAGGGGAGAAATCTGCAGAACCTGACCCTGCTAACCCATGGGGGGAGGGAGGAAATGACACAGACAGGCTTGGGTCCTTTAGCAGTGCTCAATGCACCCAAAGGGAACCACAAACCCAGTGCAGGACTCACAACCAGGTGTCCGTCATGCAATCATTCGGAGGAACCAGTCTCAGCTTTGTCTAATTTTATATCAGTGAAACCGCGTCACTGTGCTCCAGAAAGGACAACATGTTCCTTGCATTTTGCTAGAACAGGGTTGATCATAAATTATTCTGGGGCACGTTTTCCCTTGGGTAAATGCACTCTCCAGTAAAGTGCAATATATTTGAGAACACGTTCTGCAGCTTGGCAAAATGAGCAGGAACACCAACTTGCTCACCCATTATTGTATGTGAAACAGCTTTGTATTTGCAATTACTGGGAGAAGTGACAGGACAGTACCCGACTGGGAAAAGTGGAAGCTGCTGAGATTAATCAAGTGTTCCCATGGCAAGAACCATTCTGGAGTACATTCCAGGTTTGAAAAGAAAAACCCTTTCTGTTTTATTGGTTTGTTTGTTACAATATAACATGTGGTATCCCTTCCCTCTTCTTTCGGATTTTGACAAGCAGACACTTTGAAGAATGAAAGCTTAAAAGGTCTGCTTCCTTTAACACAAGTGGATTTAGTGTTTATAATGTTAGGTTTAATTCTATAGTGAACACTAGCAAAACTGATGAAAAATACTTACAATTTGTGTCTGAATAGAGGGAAAAATTCCTACATAATATTTTTTGAACTGTACTTCAGAAAAAGAAAAACCAGGGATCCTTTAGGTACTGGTAGCTTGAGAAAAACAGATTATAAGGCTTCCAAAGAACCAGCCTTGGTCAAATGATTACTGCCATGATAACACAGACATGGTCTATATTTTAGACTGCTGCTCCTGTAAAATTACACATGGTAATAACACAGAATTGAAAATGCTGCTTTGTTCATGTTTTGCTGAAACTCTGACCTTGAATTCAGAAGATGCCTTTTCAAACAGTGTTAATATAGCAAAAGGGGCTTACTTCAAATCCATATTTCATTTGGAAATAGCTATAAAAATAGACTATTTAAGTTCCAGCTAGATAAATAGTTGAAGATGTGCCAAAAGTTGATTTTGCTCACAAATATTTTTGATTGAAATAGTACCTACTGGTTGAGACAAACCCAAGATCCAAACACGGCGGA
Source organism: Opisthocomus hoazin (assembly GCF_030867145.1). Classification (NCBI taxonomy): domain Eukaryota; kingdom Metazoa; phylum Chordata; class Aves; order Opisthocomiformes; family Opisthocomidae; genus Opisthocomus; species Opisthocomus hoazin. The sequence goes on from NC_134421.1 coordinate 38,708,600, forward strand.
TACCATGCACAAGGTTTTGAATTCCTAAGATTTAGAGCACTTACTAATGTTTTTCCTTTAAAACACCAAACATCACAAAGAGAAGAAGTCAACAGGCTAAAATGCTGAGAATATGAATGCCCAGTGAATCAGCCTGATTTTTCACAACCAAGAGCAAAGGGTCTGAGCCGTATCAGCATCAGCAGAACTTCAGCACCAGATGCCTCTTGCCCTTAGTGTGGTCCTGCAGCCATAGACTGAGTAGGAACATTTTTTGAAGTGAGAATATGAGAAGAGGGAAGGCAGCCATGCTGCAGGGGGGATACTACCGTTGTATCCTAACAAGACTGTCATTATGATCTGAAGTGTCACACCAAAGCTCTTCAAAACTGGATCAGCCTGTTCAGGCACCGCAAGAACAAAATCACCAAGATTGTGGCATGTCAGTTCATACAGTCTTAACGTGTTATATCCCTTTTAGCCACTTCACTCTGTGCTGTACCCCAGGACATCATAAAAGCCTCTTTGCAGTCCTGAGGCTTCCCATTTCCCCTAGCTCATGAAAAAAAAGCCCTTCATTATTTTTCCCTTTTGAAAACATGCATTTGATTCATTATAAGCAGAGGATTATCTGTGGTCTCATCAGCAGTTTTCTTGGAGTTAATTTCTGGAATAAGATGGAGGATGCTAATAGACTTCGTCTGAAAAAGTTTCTACAGAAACAGAGCTTCAGCCTTTTCAAAGTGTAGAAGGGGGTATAAAGCTCTTTGACAAGGGATTTTCGCTCACACACCTATTCCAGACACTTGAAGCTGGAGTAATCATCCATATTTTATTCCCAAAGCATCATATGCAATTTAGTTTCCTTATTTGTAAATTCCTTCTGCAGTTTAGTGCAGAAGCAAGTGCATTAAAACTCTGATGAAAGCCTTTATTAAGTGACCATCTCATTATAGTATTAAAGGTCTGGGTTCAAAAGTTCATATGACTGAAGACTTGCTGCATGTTTCCCTGCAGGCTGCACACTGCACTAATTTTAAGAGTAATTTGAAGATTACTGGAAGCTCAGCATGTGTACAAGAGGCGACTGGAATTTATTTGCCAGAATCTTTAGAAGTTACTTCTTCATTCTTGAATCAGAGCCAAACAGATTCCATAAGTAGCATTTTATTGTAGATGTTTATAATTAGCAGTGTGCAGTGCCTAGAAATCTCAGTCAAGGAGCAAGCTTTATATGTATCTCACTGGAAGATAGCCCCTGCCCTAAGGATCTACATGTTTTGTTTAAAAAGCAAAGCAGTAAAATGATTCCCATGAACTTTCTAACAATTTTAAGAAATAAATTAATTCATTAAGCAGTGAAAGATTAGCCACACTTATTATTCTTTTACTGCAAAGCACAATCAGTACTTTCTGAATATCAGAAGTCATTCATGGTATATTACAACCTAAATAAGGTCTTGGTTTTTCCCATTAAATTCAAGGGTAGTTTGTCCAGAAAACAGCAAAAGCAGAACTTTGTTGAATTTTAATTAGCTCAAATTGTCCATTTACCACTAAAATAGACACTAGACCATCTAAATACCTACAATGTCATTTAATAATACTTGAGTTTAACAGAGCATTAAAAGCCTAGACATTTTCTACTGCTAGTCATTGTATTTCTTGCAATTGTACCTTCAGTAAAATATTAGACTGTATTTTGTCAAATATTGTATTTGACTGGTGACTATCAGCTGTTTTCTACTCATCCACAAAATAATATGGAGGATGCATTTTCAAGCTTATGTGACATGTTTGTGTGGGGGCAGAGGCCTTGTCCACTTAAATCTCTTTCTCATCATATCCAAATTTGAAGAAATTCTACAGGTGCTGTCTTTAGAGCTGATAGTATCAGAAATGAATTTCTTTAAGTGCATACCTACTCAGATACCATCAGATGTGTGGAAAATAATAGAATGGACTGAATTATCAACTATAAAAAACTCTATTAAAGTGTGGATCTTGGGATCTGCTCAATTACGTACCACAGTATAAATGAAGTTTCCTCACGCTACTGTCTCGAAGTTCAGGTTCATAACAGTTAACTAACAATAAAAATTGTAAAAAATAAAGTTTGCCCAATATTATCTCTTATCAGCTATCACAAAAAGGAAGGACTGGTTGAACACAGGATTTCTTCTATTTAAAACCTTCTTTATATTTCTGGATTTAGTACAAAGAAGCAGCCTACACAATGAAGAGCATTTATTGCAAAACACTTTGTACAAAAATACAAAATATTTGGAGAGATCTAGCATGGATACATGAGTCTCTGACAGGATAGTCTGAAAAAAAGCTATTGTAGGGTACATTTGAATGACCAGGAAAGGCTTAAGTTTAAAAATGGAGAAAGGAAGATGAGAATATGTTGAGACACTTTAGATGGAGATGACAACTGCAGTAATAAAGAAAGATGAGTAGGACTGTGCATCCCTTATAGGCAACAGCAGAAAAGAGGGGTTAAAGGAGAGATGAGAAAATGAGTGTCACATTACCCTGAAGATAATACTTCAGAATGAAAGAGGCCTCCTTCCAGCAAAACACTTAACCACATGCTTGACTTGAAGGTCACAGAGAGTATCACCGAAGTTAATGAGCTAATATCTCCAGCAGGCAGCTTTCCAGGGTTCAGCTACACAGAGCCACCATGATAGCAGCAGCAACAGAGACCCCTGTCTGGCGTTCCTCGAGCATAAGTATTGGGACCGGTGCTGTTTCACATTTTTGCTGGCTACATGGACAGCTAGATTGAGTGCACCCCCAGCAAGTTTGCCAACAGCACCAACCTGTGTGGTGCAGTTGACGTGCTGGAGGGAGGAGATGCCATCCAGAGGGACCTTGACAGGCTTGAAAGGTGGGCCCATGTGAATCTCATGAAGTTCAACAAAGCCAAGTGCAAGGTCCTGCACATGGGTTGGGGCAATCCCAAGCACAAATATAGCATGAGTGGAGAATGGATTTAGGACAGCCCTGAAGAGAAGGACTTGGGGGTGCTGGTTAATGAGAAACTCAACACGACCCAGCAATGTGCGCTCACAGCCCAGAAGGCCAGCAGTATCCTGGGCTACATCAAAAGCAGCATGGCCAGCAGGTCGAGGGAGGGGATTCTGCCCCTCTACTCTGCTCTGGTGAGATCCCACCTGGAGTCCTGTGTCCAGCTCTGGAGCCCTCAGAACAAGAAAGACATGGACCTGTTAGAGAGGGTCCAGAGGAGGGCCACAAAAATGATCAGAGGATGGGAACACCTCTCCTATGAGGAAAAGCTGAGAGAGCTGGGGCTGTTGAGCCTGGAGAAGCAAAGGCTCCGGGGAGACCTTATTGCAGCCTTCCAGTACCTGAAGCAGGCCTACAAGAAAGCTGGAAAGTGACTTATTACAAAGGCATGTAGTGACAAGACAAGGGATAAAGACTTTAATTTAAAAGAGGGTAGATTCAGATTAGATACAAGAAATTTTTTACAATGGGGGTGGTGAGGCACTGGTACAGGGTGCCCAGAGAAGTTGTGGATGCCTTGTCATTGGAAGTATTGAAGGTCAGGTTGGATGGGGCTTTGAGCAATCTGGTCTAGTGAAAGGTGTCCCTGCCAATGGCAGGAGCGTTGGAGCTAGATGATTTTTAAGGTACCTTCCAACCCAAGCCATTCTATAATTGTATGATAAACAATTGTACTTACATTTCAGTTTTACCTTGGTGCCATTTACCTTAGTCTGAAGCATACAGAGGGAATCCAGTCACTAAGTCTGTACAGGCAGGGATCAGCAGCAGTCCTGCACACAGCACTGGCCATAGATCTCAGGGGTTTTGCATGAGACAGGGAATACTCCCAACAGGCAGAATGGACAAAGCAAAATAAAGTTCACCGTGTAGAGATGGAGTATGCCGTGACACTTGTCTGTATGGCCAGATGGCATGCCTTTTCATCTCCTATTTATTAATGTAATGTGACCATAACAGTACCATGCAGAAATATCCAAAATAACTCTATTTCGCCATCTCAGCTACAGGCCTGCTTCTGTGCTGCCTTCTGTAGCTTAGTGAGGGTGGATATTCTGGCACCACAATAAAAACTTGATATAGATATACACCATGCACTGAGTTTATACTAAAAACTTTCACCCTTTTGAGAAAGCAATTCTCCTGCATAGACCACAGCCCCGGTGTATTTGAATCAGCCCTTTGGCCTGCTAAAATATCCAGAGGCTTATGATTCTGCAAGTTTTAGACCCTGATTGCTTTTGCTTTCCTGCTAATTCAGTATTTATACTGCCTCTTATGTTTCTTCCACTCAGAATATAGTTGTAACTATTCTAAATAGAAAGCTCAATAGCAGCAATAGTGATGCTGTCCCTTACAGGGTTTATAAAGCCTGTTTCACTGTTTCACCCTATTCTCCAGACCTGCTGAATCAACGACAATGGTTCAAACACAAGCACAGCCCTGACAATTTCTTTAATGTTTCAATTCAGCTCTCGTGCACAAAAAGCAGAATTTGAGCGTTTGCTGTGATAGAAACAGCTATGCCGAAGAAAGGTTATTACCCTTGTTTTACCAAAGAGTCTTAGATGGTATGCCGTGATTTGTTTGCGGGGAGTTTTTCCAAATTACTAAAGTGATAGAGAACTAAATTAGACTTTGTTGTTAAAGGGAATAACCTCCCAATGGACTCCAGACCTACTCAAGGACTGTGGTTGGACTATCTTACCCTGAAGTGATTATATATGCATTTTGCAAAAGCTGGCTTTCAAGATAGGTGCACCCATACAATATAAAGCAAGCAGATATGACCATCTTCTAAGCAGATCAAAAGGCATGTGGTCATATTCATAAGGTGACAAACCCACACTAGTACTCCTTGCCTGTTCACATCAGCTGCTTTGGATTTGGTAGTACTTTAACAGAATCACAGGGCTTTTTGTTAAGAACTAACTTGTAGGAAGGCCTCATTGTGCCTGCAGGCATACCTTGTATCGCTGGCAAGTTATGTTACCTCTTCATATGGATTACACAGTCGGCTCTGTTGGTTTTGTGGGTTGATATTCCTTAGGAATCTCTGTAAGTACATCACCAGTAAGAATACTTTCCAGAGGCTGCTGAGGTTTTAACTAACTTCTGCTTCTTAAACTCACCTTTGCAACAGTACAGGATTGTTTTGTTATGAAACTCAATTCAATGGAAACAATTTTGGTTTGATTTAACACTGATATGTTTTGAGAATCTCCTTGCCTTTCTATTTAATGAGTGTATTATTTTAGTTAGAAGGAAGTGATTTACTCAGACTGGAACAAAGAAATAGATACTATAAGAATATACAGGCCTTCCAGACCAATAAAAAAGCCCACATCATAACAATTCTCAATGCATTTTTTAGACTATCTAGTACAAAGGCAAAAACAAAGCAAGTAAAACAAACAACAAAAAAAGCATTCAAACCTTCCCCCAAATTGTTTTTTCCTCTTAATTCATAAAATGTGCTCACTTTCATAAGTTCTTTAAAAAATCAAAATACATTGTATTTTTTTGTTATTTTTAGAAAACTGTAGTTTGAGTGGACTAAAAATTTTTAGGCAGGAAGAAGGAATCCAGTTCAGCTTTCACAAAATGATGATGATTTTCACTACTCCTCTTTCTTCTCATACTTTTCCAAACATAAATACAGATTTTCAGCCATGTCATTATGTTTCTCCAAGTCCAATAGCCTGGTGCTCAGCTTCCCCTTCCACTCCTCTTGTGACATCAAGCCCAATGGGCCATATCCCAACTCTTACCAGATCATCTGTCAACCTGAGCTCAGTGTGACTCTTTCCAAGTTAGATGGTCTTTCACTCAAAAAGGCCATAAACCTCCTGATGAGTATTGTGTCAGTCTGTAAGTCTCATGGGCAGCAGTCACCAAGTGACCTTGGTGATTGTCATGTTTGTGATAACCAACAAAAATTATACTTTTCTGATCTTTGCTTATAGAGCAGTTGCTGGGTCTTGCTCTACAGACCCTTCTCTCTGCGAAAAATCCTCTCACCCTGTCCTGGCTCCTCGATGTAGCCTCAGCTCTGCCTGACTGGCAGATTAACCCCCTTTCTTCTGACATATGACTCTCTCAGGAAGTTGCCCAAGGAGAGGCAAGGAGATGACACAGTATGATAATCAGCAAGTTAGTCACTATTTTAGACACCATCATTTTTTCCTTTCCCTTTGCTGTCAATGGCAGGTTAGCCATCACCTTGTTGAGATGCAACTTGTTGAGATCTAGTTGTGCCAGTTCAGAAAGCCTAAGCTAGAGAGTATATTATCACAGGAGAACACTGACATTTTACTTCTGTCTTTTATACTGTTCAGGTTGCAAAATCGTATGGTTCTGCTCAGTCTCTTTGCTACATACTGCTCACATCTTTGTCCTGCTTCTACCAAGCAAGTCCATTCATATGCAAGTCTTCTTGTGTTTACACAATAGCAAAACCACTGTCAAAATTACCTCATTTTTGTCAGTTCACACTGTAAAGTTTTCCAGTTAGATTTTAATTCTTCATTTCTGGTGAACCCTGAAGTCTTCTAAAGGCCTGAATAGCATTTAAGTCCTTAGTGGTGTGCTTTGCCCAGCATCTTTCCACTTCACTGCCACCAGGTGCAAGATCAGTTGAGACACTTTGATGCTGTTGTATTTCCACTTATTCCTACTTGACATAGTCTTCTCACAATCATTTTTCAAAGAAGTATGGAGTGGTTTGGGAGACCGTTTGTTAAGCTGGTAGATGATTGACTTTAAAAAGCCAGCGGGCCTCAGCTGGCTCTCCTCTTTTAGGCTAAATTTCCAGGCAGGCCCAAGAAACCAGAAGGTGAGCAAGCTGCCTCACTGATCCCTTCATTTTGCTCTAGCATGAAGTAAAACACCCTCACTGAAGCCACCTCCGCTGTGGTTTAGTCTGCCACAGCATTTTCACAGTGCTCCTGGGTGCACGCAGTCAGTGACCCGAGCTCAGCTGATGCACAGCTTGTCTCCCAGCCAAGGGGACCCAGATGCCTGTGACTGCGTTGATGTTAGTAACAAATTCTGCTTGAAGTTCTTGTAAAGCTGTAGCCTTCTCAGAAACATCTGGCAGAAGCTACTACACAGTAAGAGTTGATGCACTCAGCCTAATCACTACAAAATAAGCTTTCACCTTAGAAGAAATATTCCATAGTCACGATGAATGACTTAACTGTTTACAATATATGACCCACTCAACAAACAAAAAAGGACCTTTACACGGCAAGATTGAGACAATACTACTGTCCTTCTAGGTACCCCATTAAAAGACTTTGGCCTCTCAACAGGTGAAGCAGCTCCAACAGTCCTTACCTAAACTTATGTTTGGAAGAGAGAAAGATTTATGAGACAAGAACATTAACAACTTTTAGGGTATTGTTTTGTTTCAGGTTGTTGTAGTTGCTATAGATGACTAACCAGTTGACAACACAGTTCCGACTTTAGAGGGACTTCAGTTATTTCTGTCTTCTAAGTTTATTGTATGTCTGAGGAATTCTGAGAATTATTATCCTGTTTTAATGTCTTCCTATCTGTTGTAAACTCACATAAATATTTAGTTTAAACAAACATCTTCAAAGCGGCTCCTTAAAATCAGCATCAAACCCTTCCCAGACAAATAGATCTGGAAGTTTTGAAATCCATCGTGATGAACTGTGAAAATGCAAACCAAAAATTGTTAACTGCACATTTTTACAAAACTGTATTTTTGAGGTAGTGTTTTCATCCTCTGAAATATGAGTTGTTTATCCTGCTATGACTCTGGTAAAATGTGCAGTCCTTGGTGGATGGCCGAAAGCTGAGCGATGATGATTACAAGAGATTCTAATTTTCAGCCTGCTATAACAGAAGATCTCTGAAAGGGGAGGGGGTGAAGGATGAAATGTAAGGCTAATCTTGCTTTATATTAGCTGTCTACAATTTATGTCTTCTTCAAAGCTAGTTCTTATCTGTTGTGTTCATGTGGCGTTCAGCCAGTTGAGCCTGTGGAACAATTCGTCTTACTTGTAAGTAGACGCTTACATTTGATCAGACGGATTTCATCTTAAACACTGATTGACTACATGTAATGAGTGATATATAAACCTGCAACATGAATTTCCTCTTTAAATCATTGACATTTTTACCATTGATCTAAGGAGAACCAGGATCAATGCTTTTCAAGATGTAGAAAAAGTAATTACTACTATGAAAATTTTCTTAATTGTTTCTTAGAAAATAGCATGTTTAAAGGGACACTAAATAACTAAAATCTAAGTATGTTGCAAAGTTATTTTAGATTCATCATATCAGTAGTACAAATCATTACTTTTAAGCATGAAGTGGGATACACTGAACATGAACATTTCTTTTTCCATGTTAGGCTGCTGCCAGAAATTGTAATTTCTCATTCTTTGGCTTTTTTTTTTAAGTTCACAGTAGAGAATTATTGGGAAAGAATGGTTGGATATAAATTTTTACCTCAGCAAAGCCTATGGAATTTCTCTGACAATTGCAGAGTACAATGATGCATAAAAAAATGTAATGATTAAGCAAACTGACCTAGGACAGGTTACATAACAGATGTTTCAGCTAGACTAGCATATGTATTTTACATCTGACAAGCATCTGTCTCTACAAAGCAGTACTTGTTTGCAAAGCCACAGAGAAATAATGTCTTAGTATGCAAACTGATGTACAAGGCAAAAAAAAAAATCTTTAAGAAAAAAAAAGTTTGCTACATAATTTCAACCATCAGAGAACAACTAGAATTTAAAAATATCACAGATTGAAAGTATTTTTACTCCTTGATTGCTATTAACATCACAGAATCACAGAATCACAGAATCACAGAATGGTAGGGGTTGGAAGGGACCTCTGTGGGTCACCCAGTCCAACCCCTTGCCGAAGCAGGGTCACCTACAGCAGGCTGCACAGGACCTTGTCCAGGCGGGTCTTGAATATCTCCAGAGAAGGAGACTCCACAACCTCCCTGGGCAGCCTGTTCCAGTGCTCCGTCACCCTCAGAGGGAAGAAGTTCTTCCTCATGTTCAGACGGAACTTCCTGTGCTTCAGTTTGTGCCCATTGCACCTTGTCCTGTCGCTGGGCACCACTGAAAAGAGCTTGGCCCCATCCTCCTGACACCCACCCTTCAGATATTTTTAAGTATATATTAGGTCTCCTCGCAGCCTTCTCTTCTTCAGGCTGAACAAGCCCAGCTCCCTCAGCCTCTCCTCATAGGACAGATGTTCCAGTCCCCTCACCATCCTCGTAGCCCTCCGCTGGATTCTCTCCAGTAGCTCCTCATTTTTCTTGAACTGGGGAGCCCAGACTAAAGCACACCTCAAGTCATTGCATTGAAATCCGTGTTTGCCAACAACGAGGCACTGCCTGGGGATCGCTGCAGAGCATTCCTCCCAAGCAGGAGGTGCTGGGGCATACGCCTGACCTCTCGCTGTGCAGCAGCTGAGCAACACTGAAACGGCTCTGTTAGTCACCAACTGATTTTTAAGTTACATAACCATACCTGCACTATTGCAAGTTCTCTTATGAGATCTGAGGCAAGAAATCATCATAAATACTATCAGAGATACCGAAATAAATATGAATGCTATAAAGTTGTGAACATTGTATGTCTACACCAGTTGCTGCCAACTAGCTCAATTTACTTCTGTCAGGTCTATTTTCTTTAAGCCACAGGTGATTACCTCTGGATTTATCATATGGCACTTCATGAGATCTAAAGCTTCTGCATCCTCTGAAATCTTTCTTTATGTTGTTCCTGTCTGCAAGCAATAAGGATAGAGGAAATCTTTTGTTTTGGTGTAGAGACATGCAGAACAAGGAATGTAGTACTACAGAGTGGCCAGAGAAGTGATACTCAAAATGCGAACACATCAGATGTGTGGCCCATCACGGCAGGTCATGCAGGCCTCTTTTTGTCCAGTACAGTTCCTTTTGCCTGCTTTCAATGAAAGACATGCAGGTATCTGGATAGAGCTCATCACTGAGAATGGTGTTGCGACAAGTACCTGGTAGATATGTTCTATACTGTAAGCACAGTTACTTTGGCAAAATGCTCTAAATAAAAAGGACAGCAGTTATGGAACCAGGTGAGGATAAGGAGTAGTTAGGGTGAGAAAAAGAAATTATAAACATTTTTAGTCAGAACTCATTAGCAGGAGTGTTAATAACAGCCATATTACTGCTAATTTTCTGGTATGTGCTAATATTTAAATGCAATCAAACCAGAACTTTGCGCAGGACTTGGTCTTTCATGCAGGTGGTGGGTTTCGGGTGTTTAGGAGAGGCATCATAGATCTAAAATTTAAGCTTTAAACAATGACGAGAGCAAGTTACAGTTGGACCAAAGGCTTCTAAGTAGGGCTCAGCACAGAGTGAGAATGATCCAGAATGAACAGTAGCTATTGCATCTCTACCTGAGCACCTTTTATTTAACTATTACTTTCTCCTGAGCAAGCACCGGACAGATCCTAGCACAAGTTAGAGCCGCCATTGACCTGCTTTGACTCATGACTGATGGCCGTGACACCAGGAGGCTACTCCCACTGATGCACTCCCACCTCGTTTCCCCCAGGAATGACTCTCATGCCGGATGGCAGGAGGACAAGATCTGCATTGTGTGCTTTCTAGAAATGTCAGTCCCAAACAGAAGAGCCACATATATATTCACAGTATATCTCAGTGTTAAGCCAGATCTCCGGCTCTTCTGTGCCCAAAGAAAGAGGGATGGCCAGTGACAATATGGGTACATCAAAGACTGAAGTAGAAACTGCCTTTAATTTCTCTGTCTATCAAGCTGCTACTAAGCTCCCTTCTAAAGAATTCAGTGGACCATGACTGGAGTGCTGGACAAACTGTAAGATCTGGAAATGGAAATTGTAAATATTTATTATATTATGAAGGAGTAAATTTACCCTGCTCAGCTAGAATATGCGAGACAGTAGAACCATGGCATGCCTACTTAAGTAACAGATATTTTGATAATAAATGTTGATATCAAAAAGACATCCAAAATAATGGATTTATATAAAGTTTTTAATGCCTACTATCAGATGTCATTAAAGTGATTGAAGCAAATGGAAACAGATGCTTGTCTGCATATGTCCAATATTAATACCCAGGATTTAATACCTACATCTAATTTATTCAAAAAGGTATCTTGGTTTCAAATAGTTACAAGCTCTTTGATTGTCTGGTTTTAGCTTTCCTGAATTGCAATCAGAACAAGATCTGAACATGTATCTGTTTTTTCAGGTTTGTTTTGCTTTTAATGTTGTTTTTCAGTAATTCAACTGAGATGGCTTGAAATTAAATTTAACTAAAATTACATTAAAGTGGAGCAACAATCACTAGACAGTATTAAAAAAAAGAGTTGTGCTTGTGGATTTTCCCTGAATAAAGCAATTAGAGCAGCCTATTGAGATTAAAAGCAACTAAACAGATCTGTGGCATAAATTGTCTCTGCTGACTTTAAATGGAGGCCATAAATTTACCCTCTTAGTACATACTATAGGATGGTGCAATGGGGAGTAAAACAGGGAATCATAAGCTTTGTAACATAGGTGACATCAGCAGAAAAACACTGTCTGTGGACCCCTACAGATCATGGCAACCACAGTGGTCAGTTCATTTAACAGAAAATGAATTCCACCCCACTCACAGCTACATTACGTGTTTACAAGGACAGCAAACATTCACTAACTTCATTTAAAGCAAGTCACACCCTCCCCCTATTTTTAATAATTTCAACAGCAGGAAGGTATGATCTCTTTGGTCACTTGTCATATTGGATTGTATGCTTACAGGAGGTTGTTCTAGATACAAGCCCTATTTTCTTCGTCTTTTTTGCAGTGTTCCAGATTTCGCCTCTAAATGGGCTTTTTTGCCTTTTTAATTTCCTCATTGTTTTCTTTTTAAAGCATCTGTTAAATATTGAACAGTGTGAAGTAATTGCCATAAAAGCACATCTTATTACTGGGTAGTTGAAATCAGATGTTTCTTCACTATTTCAGTGCTGCAAATTGCCAAACCAACCCTGTTAGGATGAACAATTCTCCATGACTCCCTGGGGTTTGTTACAGTGAAGCTAGGCTGCACTGGGAAAGTAATGACAGATTTTTTACTTCTTTTCCTGCAATTAAAAGAACGGAAACAAAGTGAATGAACACCAAATGATCCCCTGCACTCTCCAGAGAGCATCCCACAGAACGTTCTGCAGATGACTGGTGGCCCACAGAGCACAATTGAGGAGCTGCTGGAAGAGAGGTAGTTTTGTAATGAGCCTGCTTTGCTTGCAAGTGAGTTAAATATGCATTTCAAAGCGCATTTTGCTACAACATATTTTACATTCCATACAAAACTGATGTAGATTTTCTTTAATTAAAGTTTTGGCACTTCAAAATGCTTGTAAAATCACTATAATCCCTGTGTTTTTCACATTCTACCAACCCACACAATCAGTTTGTGGCATTTTAGGATTAATGCACAGACTGTCTAAAGAAGCATTATGTTGATGCTTCTCAAATCAGGACACTAAACTGAAAAAGTACAACAGACCTTTTTGAAACTTATATTGATCTAAATATAATAAGACATAATAGTAGTCAAACTGTTTTCCAATTTTTTAACGTCTTTTGTTATTTAGAAACTATTTTTTAGATTATACAACTTCATTATCTGACTTAATTGTTTGTAAAAACACGAGATAAAATTGGTTTCACTGCTGTTTAATAGAAATTGAAGCATCTTTGCACACACAATCAATCAAAGGATGACCATGCTATGCACATTCTGATTATGGATACGAAGAGTCTGGAAATTATGTGTCATATTCTGCAGACGAGAAAAAAGTAGTTAGACAGGAAATATAGGCAGGAACTTTCTGTGTCCTGGATACAGTGATACCTGCTCTTCTCTGAATAGGCTTCACAGTGTACATTTGTTAGAACACTACTTTTCCAAGAACAGTTCATTTTGCTAAAGAAACCATCCTTCAATTCAGAATAATTTTGGATTTTTCTATTTTCTTCTTCCTTTCAGATTTTTTTTTTAAAAAAAGAAGACCTATATGCCCCAGAGTTGTTTTAACCACTTCAGTGATCCATAATCAAGAAATCAAGCTTCTGCAGCTCTAAAGGTGAACTGACTGCAGCAACACTGAGAAATCTGATGCTTTATGAGAGCTGTATTTTGCTTTCAGATATATAACATGCACATTTGATAAGCATGCCCCCTTTACTATGCTGTTCCTTGAATGTAAGTCTTTATCTGCGCTGTCAGATAACACCCAGAAATAACAGTCAGAAGAACTGCTGGGAAGATGAGTCTGTATAATAAAATTCGCTGTAGGTAACCAACATACACAAAGGTCATGAGACAAATTTAAAAGGCAAAAAGATAACCCAGCAAATACACATAAGCAAATATATGAGTTGGCTATCAGTTGTGGGTGAAAATACTTTATCTTACATCTTGATCAATCAAAACAGCAGTAGATCTCAGTTGTTTGTATTCTTACTTGGGTACTGTATATAGTTTGGGGTTTTAATTTTATTTTATTGCTTGAAGTATCAGTCCTTCTTCAATATTTATCATCACAGGCATTTATATCCGTATGGATAAAGCCTCAATGAATGATCAAGTTGTGAAAATAATATGGATTTCACACAAGTGGACAATTCAAATCTCACAAAAGGAAATGCACAGATCACAGTAAACATTGAACCAGATTCATGTTGAATGACCCGATGCACACTAAGGACACTGAAATCCATTTAGGATTTTCAAATACCATGCAGAACATTATATATATGCATATATGCATATATACGACTTTAAGGCTGCCAAAATATAGCATAATAGCTGTAGCCTTATCATGATTACTTTTAGCAGCATATGTTGCTAAATATGGCATGAAATCAAATTAGTCAGGCTATTCAAGCAAATGTAATGAAACCATCTACCTTTACGAAGAACTACCTCCTAATCATAAAAAAGAACAGTCACTAAAATCAGCAACACCAAAATATTTACTTCTAACCATAGAAAAATTAGAATGATTTACCTTCTTTCATTCAAAGTTGTTTTCCCAGCTGTGTACTTAACTGTTTTTATGTCATGTTTATTTTAGTAGAAGTAAGATAAATTTTTTAGATATTAATACAACAAACACTTTAGACTTAAAAGACCTTCCCAGGGTTTCCATTTAAAAAAGATGGAAAGTAACAATCACAGGACCTATGAGCATACCAAAATGATCTGACTGTGGTGTCCCTGATGTAAGGGTTGTAAAGTCTGAACTGAATAAGCTTATAAAACATTGGATACATATACGTGTGACAGAACTTTGTCTGATGAATCAAAGAACCCTTTGACAGATGAGATCTAATCAGATCTGAAAGCTGATGTAAGCTACATTCATTTTTTAACTTCTTAAAAATAAAGGCATTCTCAATAGTGGGAGTAGTTTATTAATGAAACAAAATAATTATAATATTCTTGAAGGTTTTGCATGCTTTTATTTCAGGGTGATAGGATTAAAAAACATACTATTTTAAAAGAAAAACACAATGATAGTGACTTATTTTTTACTCTCTATTTTTTATTCTTTTATATTTAGGATGACTTAAAAGAAGGATCATCTCATCGAATATTAGCTGCCTACAAGATAGAAGTCTAGTTTAGCCTCATTTCTTAGGCTCCCTTTACAGTTACCATCAGCTTCGGAAGGAGATTCATCTTCCCTCTTCTGCAGAACTCACTGTTACTTCCAAACAATGCCACTGTGCAGTCCTGGGCCATAACTTCAATAACAGAGGTTCTGCAGTCTGCAACCCCCTGCCTAAAAAGCCAAGTAGTTTACATCTGTCAAAGCCAAGACATCATTTTCTTTGATGTTTGGCCATTTTATTCTTACTCACCCACTTAGACTGTGGTTCCCTCTCATATTTTTAGCACCGAATCTCTCCAGAAATTCAATAACATGTGAATGGCTGTAAGGAGGAGTGGCAGCATGGGGGCATTGGCCATCGCGTAGGCTCAGTTATCTCAGTGGACCTCATGCTGTGAGTAGTGTTTTGGGGATGCACACCATACAGTGTAAATTATTCCATATTTTTAAAACACAAGCTTCCTGATCTTGCTCTTTCAGTTAAGAACAATACAACTGAACAAGGTAGCAACATTTGTGACAGTATTATAAACAGTAGCATGCATTTAATAACACTTAATTTAATTGTTAATTAATAAGATTTAATTTAATTGTCTTTTTTTCTTTTCTTCTTACTTCTTTGAGGTTAGACGCAGCTGTCATATCTTGAGTACTAAGAGTGCTAAGAATCTTCATAGTATCCAGTCTAAGCCAACAAATGAACTCTTCAGGAAAAATAACCTATGATAAAATGCCAAAGTAAATAAAATGTCTGGCACTTTCCAACACATACTTTCCACAGATAACTTTATTTGGTAAATTCAGCTTTTCATTCGTGAAGTCTTTAGTATTGAATATTGCTCCAGGAAGGCTTGTGACTAGCTGTAGAGAGGCTGAAAGATAAACGTGTTCGTAGTATCACAGAAAATGAATCCACTGATCAGCATGAGCAAGAATATATATAAAAGAGAAAAGCAATGAGCTGCACAATACAACATGAGGCAGCTTTTCTGTTACTTTTATTATCTCTAAAGGGACAGTTTAACATGGTAGATGTTTACTGAATGACAGAGATACAATACCTACAAAGTAAAAAGACACAAAAACCATTTCTTTGCTGTCATTTAAAACAGAAAAATGAAATTAAGTGGATAAAAATTGTGTCAATGACTGTATCAAAATAATTCAGCCAGCAAGCTTTTCTCTAATAAAAATTTTTTTAAGAAAATTTTTTTTCTAATAAATGATTAACAGATATTATAATATGCCACTATATAAGATATATTAAACATCTTCTACATACAGTTTTCTTCTTTAGAAAGTCCTGTTTCTAAATGGGAATCATCTGAAGATCTTCCACTTTGGGAAGTCAAGGCAGAGTAGTAGTTATGTATAAATCCACACCTTTCCACTGACCTCCTTAGCCAGATATGCTCCAAAGTGTTGAAAATCTAGAAATATCCAATTCCATTCATTTCCAGCCTAAGGGCAGTGTAGGTTTTCTTTCTTCAAGTCCTGGGAAGTCAAACTTTCAGGTGAAAGAGCTACGTTTTATAAAAACATTTCTATATAGGGAGACAATATGAAGTAATTTTTATGCTGTTAGTTGATACCCTTAGCATATGGTCATACACTATTTTCCATGAGCTGACAAGCTCTCACCATAAGCACTGTCTTCCTCAATGGGAACCAGACAGTAAAACCATACAAAGGTACCGTGGTCTCTCAAAAAAATAAAGATTATGTATAAATTCGGTAAGGATGGACAGGTTCTTGCTACTTTATAAGACAGGTTATTGATTTATAGATAGATTTCTTAAGAATATTGTCATTTCTTAAGAACATTATTCAAGCTTGTTTGTTTTCTTATTTGTTCAGTTATAGAGCAGACCATAAGTATTCATAGACAAAGGCACTGAAAACAATCAGCTTCTGGTAGACAAGATGTGTCTGAACATACTGCATGAAGAGTGGTAATATTAATCTTCACTGTTTAATAAAGCAGCCCAAAGAGGCCGTCTGCCTGTCATTTGCAAGTGTTTCATAAAGCCTACTGAAGCATAGATGTGAATGGCTTGTTGCAACTGTGATAAGAGCCAGGAAAAAAAGTCACGTGTATTAATTATACTCATTCCTAATTTCTCATCCTTTAGGAAATAAACAATACTGTTTCTACTGTATATGAAATAAAAATGGTTAAAAATGCAGATGGGTGTGTGGGCACAATCAGTTGCTTACAGAATGCTTGAAGAAATTCGAGCCTGATATATGAATCCTTTATCTAACCGTTTGTTCTTCCTGCTCTTTACTTATGGTAATTGAAAACAAAAAAAAACATCACAGAAGAAAACCCAGAATAAATTTTTACTTGACTTGAATAATTCATTATTGATAAAAGAAATAACAGGCAGAAAGCTTTACAAAAAATTATGTTCTATTAATCAAGGCCAGCCTGATTCTTGCGACCTGACTCATTATTTGGGCACGTCGTGGTCTAACACCAGCCAGCAACTAAGCACCAGACAGCCACTCGCTCTCTCCTCACTGGTGCAACGGGGAAGAGAATCAGAAGGGTGAAAGTGAGAAAGCTCGTGGGTTGAGATAGAGACAGTTTAATAGGTAAAGCATAAGCTGCACATGCAAGCAAAGCAAAACAAGGAATTCATTCACTACTTCCCATCAGCAGGCAGATGTTCAAGCACCTCCAGGAAAGCAGGGCTCTGTCACGCACAACGGTTACTTGGGAAGACAAATGCCATCGCTCTGAATGTCCCCCTCTTCCTTCTTCTTTACATGCTGAGCATGGCGTCATATGGTATGGGATATCCCTTTGGTCAGCTGGGGTCAGCTGTCCCAGCTGTGTCTGCTCTCAACTTCTTGTGCAGCCCCAGACTACTCACTAGTAGGGTGGTGTGAGAAGCAGAAAAGGCCTTTACGCTGTGTAAGCACTGCTCAGCAGTAACTAAAACATCCCTGTATTATGAACACTGTTTCCAGAACAAATCCGAAACATAGCCTCATACTAGCTACTGTGAAGAAAATTAACTCTGTCCCAGCCAAAACCAGTACAGGGCACGATGAGAAGTAGCAGAGCTAAGCACACAATACTGGTTCACTCAGATCACTAATAAAAATCGAAGTACTCGGAGAGAAAAACAAAATCAAGCCAACAGGATGGCCAATGTTCATGAGTCACATTAGCTCTCTGCTCCCCACAAATGTCTGATGAACGAATTTCAGGTCTGCATAAATACAAGGAGAAACTATATGAAGACGCTGGCGTTCCTAATCTCAAAAGTATTATTTCTCTATTGGACTCAGACTTTGTCATTTCTCTTATATTATGCTTGTTCTGTTTTATAGGCAACTAGCTCCCTTTCAGTGAACAAGGCTGGGTAATTAGCAGTACTGTCAAATTTATGTCTGCCAGGGGCATTAATTACTGTAGAGGAGATCTAGTTTCTTTAGCGAGCAGCCAGGTCTGGGACATATTGTTGTGATCCAAATCTTCTAATACTTCATTATCAGATTGGTATTATAGAAAGGAAAATGCTCCTAAACTTGAGATCTCAACTGATTTCTGTCGCATTGATTTCTATTTCTTTTTTATACTATCATAGTCCCTCCTGAGATGAATCAAAGTGGTCAAAACATTGCATATCCTGTCTTTTTACCTGATTTCTGAAAGGGTGAGTCTATATTAGTTAGCTTTTTCCAGGGCTAGACAAATCCTTAGGCAACAGGTTGCGATCAGATCACTAGAAGACATTCCAGAGACTAGGATGATTATAGCTTCCCCTTTCTCTCCTACTAGTATTACTCAGCACCACTTGTGCCTGACAACCCCATTCACAGCACGTCTGGTTCAATCCCCAGATCAGACACTTTTTCTTAATTATTTGATGACTGTTCACAAGATGTTTTCTACTATTCTAGTCTCGTGTCTCATTAGCAGAAGGGATTTTGATCGGCTTTTGATCCAGAGAAACATGTTTTACTTTAGTCTCTTACATGTGCAAATAGGACCCATTGTTGGTAATAGTCTTGCAGAATATTATCTTGTGTGGTAGATTTTATTTCACAGAGGTGGCCAAAGGCTCAGACACTGCCTGGCAATTACAGTTCTGCAGCACTCTTAGATGGAGGTAAACTATTTTAAAGGTGGTTAAGAGTATGTATACACGATTACATTAGGGCATTTAACGTGTTCCTGCTGATCAGCTGATCACTGATCCATAAATGAGTATGTGCATGTTCTTAGCTCATCCAGTGGCAAAGTAAACACATTATTTCAGCACATACTAAATTTACTACATAAGACACTTTTAAAAATGAATGAAGCACCCAAAACTACATTCAGTCTTTCCCAAGCACAAATATCCCAAAACAAAGCAATAACCCACTTCTAAATTACCACCAAAAGCATGTTGGCTTGTTCCTACCCAGTTTAAAGATTTCCAACCTCTAAGCTCAACACAGACAGCAGATATTATAAGGAAAGTCTTTTGGACCATTCCCAGAAATAGATTAAAAGAGATGGCCCAATCTAGGATGGAGGCATGCCATTCAAGTACAGCACACAGTGGTTTTCAGACTGCAAGCCTTCAGGACTACATCTTTGTCACAATGCTGGAGACCAAGCATGCAAAAGCTCATATAACCATACAGAATTTGATGGCTCCTCCTCTCATGTTAATGGTGGTCTCCCTTTCTGACAACTTTAAAGCTCTCTAATGAGATAAATGCTTCTGGAAAATGTTCTGTGAGATGAAATTCTAACCTATTATTCCACCTGATTCACATCCCATGGCATTCTCTTAGGTAAACAGAAATGTAAGGTATTTTAGAGACCTTCAGGATGCAGGATGATAATCTGCACCAAATTTCAAAGAAAAAACGGATCTTTTTGATCAAAATCAACATTCCCAGCACCTGTATTAGAAGTTGAGACACTGTACATGCAATGCAGGTAGTCTAAAGCATTGCAAGATGAATCGTGGTTACTATGTACACTATTTTTACTTCCAGTTGATTGAAGTCTTCCATTGCTATTAATAGAACTGAGCAAAATATTTCTAATTTATTGCCATTACCAGTAGATAATACTTCCTAAATATTCCTTACATACATGACAATATATGCAATACCTGACAGACATTGTCTAACAACTTTCTTTATTCTAAAACAAATAAATGAGAGTCTACACTAGCATGTATTCAGAGTCTATATCAGTGCAGATGGTGCATTAGCATACAATTAAGACATGATTTTTGTTCTAAAGATTAAACTTCACCATTCCTGCTGTTAACTGTGGCTCTGTTAAATAGTAAAAATAGAAGGGTATCAGGTGACGTCTTGACTAATTTTCTCAGAAAAGATTACAAAACTAAGCAAGCTGTTTTTCTTCAGGAAGAGGATTTGTGTTTTAGCTAAGTATTTCATTCAATTTGAACAGCTCTTCTGAAACTTTTAATTTACCTGTCTTGCCATCATTAATAGCATTTTCTATTGCAAATGTGATAGAATTCTGTCAGTATCCTCCTCCTGTTTTCCTAAGGCTTAGGGCATTGAACTCTTTTGAGAGGCCCATTGTCTTCCTTTTCCCCTAAAAAGGTAAAAAAGTGTTTCTCCTGATACAAAGATACTCTCATCACAAGGACTACTTTACCTATGATCAGAAATATGTTAGAATATTTAGCTGACAAGATGTTTAGCAGATTTTCCACCCCATTTTAGTATCACAAAGAAAGGAGAAGCAAGCTTTCAGCTTGCAGGTGTATAAAAGCTCACCTTTTATCTCCTACTTTTCCCTAGTAGGGCTCCAGCTAGAATAGCTTTCATTTTCTGCTCAGTTCTGTATTTTCACTCAAAACTGGCTTTACAACCCTACCTTTAATAAGTACAGAGCAATACTTACCAGCTTTCTCATAATGTATCTCACTTCCCATGCCTTCCCTTCTTCCTCATTCCCTCTCTCTTTCCTCATTCCCAGGCTCACAGCTTGGACTCCTGCCCAAACCGTTTTTGCTCCAGGTCAGAGTCATCCTTCCACAGTGTGTACAAAGCTCAGAGAGACCAGGACAGAAGAAATCCTGCAGCATTCACTGCATGCTGCAGAGTCTTGCTCAGTTTATCATACTGCGCATATCTACAGAAAAGCCTAACTGGTTGAGGGGCTACTTTCAGCTTCTCGTTGAAGGAACATCTGCAGCTAGCTCTGCTTCCTTCTCCACACCTCTGCCACATGTAGGGTGTTTCCAGGAGGAAAAAACAGAAGCTTTGAGAAACTCAGAGAAAAAGACATAAACATTTCAAAATCCCCTGTACTACAGAGTTCTGTTCTCAGCACAAAAATGCTCCATTGGCAAGAATCTTACACATATTCAAGCATTTTTGTTTTGATTACTGGGCAATCTGAAATACTTCTTTGTTGATCCAAATGTTTTGTTTGAAAGTTCAAATGTTCACAGTTCTAAACAAATGTAAATGTTTCTTCAGAAAGAGGTAACAGAATCTTTGCAATGCTTCCCTTCTCTTCATATAGAGCTACTGCAATTCATGCCACAGCACATAGCTTTAGCCAGCCAAAAAATGCTTCCTTTTTTGGTGTGTAATGAATTATTGCCCAGTTGCAAATAGCACTTTAATCATAACTTCAGTGAAATTGTGAGTGTAGTGCTGATATTTATCCACGACAAACATGTTGAACCATACAGTCTTCCTACTTTATGTTCTGTCAAGTCTTTCTGATGCAGGAACAAACTCATTCTCCCCAGTGGTTCATGAACTGCATACTGAATAACAAAGAACGCAAAAGAATGCCAAGGTGTCTACTCCAGAAATTATTTACAGAGATGCTGCAGATGCAGAGGTGGTAAAAACTCAAGCTGTGTACGTATACTGCTGGATTTTCTTGTACTACCTTTGAAGTACTCCTTTGTGCAATCTCCCTTTCGAGTTCACTGACAATTATATCCTTGCCTTGTATGTATTTTTCCATACAGCTGAACATGCACTCACTGAAAAAGAAAGCTGCTATGAAGCATTTCTCCTGATTCAGCTAAGTTCAGCCTCAGTCAACACAACTTGTCTGCTTTGGAGCTGCAGATATTTCAGTCTGAACTCACTGTCCCAAATACACACATTTACAAAGAGACACCTGGCCACAACACCCTGCAGATTGGTTCCTGTCTTCTCACATATTTTAGCCTTACTATTTCCAGTTTACCACCAGCCTACTTATGGGTTATGGTTGACTGCATAAGCTAGAATCATAGAATCATAGAATGTTTTGGGTTGGAAAGGACCTTAAAGATCACTTAGTTCCAACCCCCCTGCCATTGGCAGGGACACCTTCCACTAGACCAGGTTGCTTAAAGCCCCATCCAACCTGGCCTTGAACACTTCCAGTGACAAGGCATCCACAGCTTCTCTGGGCAACATGTACCTGTGCCTCACCACCCTCATTGTAAAGATTTTGTTTCTTATATCTAATCTAAATCTATTCTCTTTCATCTTGAAGCCATTACCTCTTGTCCTATTGCTACAGGCCCTTGTAAAAAGTCCCTTTCCAGCTTTCTTGTAGGCCCCCTTCAGATACTGGAAGGCTGCAATAAGGTCTCCCCGGAGCCTTTTCCTTTCCAGGCTGAACTGCCTTGACTCTCTCAGCCTTTCCTCATAGGAAAGGTGTTCTAGTCCTCTGATCATTTGTGTGGCCCTCCTCTGGACCTGCTCCAACAGCTCCATGTCCTTCTTGTTCTGAGGGTTCCAGAGGTGGACGCAGAACTGCAGGTGGATCTCACCAGAGCAGAGTAGAGGGGTAGAATCCCCTCCCTCGACCTGCTGGCCATGCTGCTTTTGATGCAGCCCAGGATACGGTTGGCTTTCTGGGCTGCAAGTGCACATTGCTGGTCTTTTCCCTTCCCACAGAAGGGAAAGAAGGACAGTGAACAAATGAAAAATATTCTCCATAGTACAAGCACAGATTTCCCTCTAACTAACTTCCTTCTCCATCTGCAGTCCACAGTCCATAGGTGCTGGAGAGCCACTTGTCCACACTCTAGAGCACAAGGTCCTTGCTGCAGGCTCTCCTTCAGGGCTCAGAGAATGAAGCCTTGTGATATTCAAGCCAATCTCACAAACTACTTTTATTCTGCACTCCTCCGTCTCATTTTCCCAGTGCACTGGCACTTGTCTGACTAACTGAAACAGCAGCCTTTGGAAGTGGCAGACTTTTTTTTCTTCTGGGTTAGTTTGCTGATGGTTTGGGAAGCTAAACCAGCCTTCAGAGGGCTGGACAAGCACTAGAGCCAGCTGGAGGAAAGCAGTAGGGATGTACAGCCAGATGGGTGAGGAAGGAGGGACACCTCTATCTCTGTAAAAGCAGGTAACAGGTAATTTGGTGATAAGATGCCATACCTTAAGGGGCTTCTCATTCTCCTCTTGCAAATTTTACCTGTTTTGGAAGAAAAGGAGAGGTTATAATAAAGGCTTCTTCCCCAGAATATTTCATCTTCATAGAAAAGCAACATAGAACAAAGTTTTTACTGGAAGAAATTGCTTACCTTGCTATCTGCGTGTACTACAGTATTATGTGTATACCAAAGGTACAAATGATCCTCTACTGGCCTTTGGGAAAAAGAACCTTTATAAGTCTTTTTTATACCAGAATTTAAGCAGAAAGGGGCATTTCTAGTTAAATGAATATATGTAGTATTTTAACAGCAACAGAATTCTACCCATAATTAAGTTTACAATATCCATACCTCCATTTTTAGGTTAATATTTGAAATTAACAATGGCCTACACATAGCAGATGCCAAGAAGCAAACTTTCCAAAGATCCCATGCACTTTACAGAATGCATCAGTCTTACATTACTTAGAATGAAAACTAAGCTGCGTGGCCCAAGCTGCTTGACCTTTATTTTCTAAGACTCCTAACAAATTAGAATTCTCAGTGTTACTAATGAAATGTAATGTTCCTTTACTTTCAATCAAATATTTTTAGTTTAACTACTGTTTCTATTTCACAAATATGTTTAAAATTAATTTAAAATTATGATCAGCTTTATTAAGATGCAATAAAAACTAAAAGTCATTCATTAATAAATAGCTATTTTTACAGCATCAAAGAGTCATTCTCCATTTCCTGGATGGAGAGTGCATTTTGAACGTGGTGCGGAATCAGTGGCAATATATTTTTAATCATTTATATCAACTCTAGCTTTATAAAAATGATACTGTTCCACGTAACTGATTAAGAAGTTGAATCACAGTAATGGACAAAACCCTAATATTTCTCATTTTTACAGTCAGCCTCAATTTCCTTTTCCCCACTTAACAAGCTCACATTTGGCTTCATTTCTGGTTTTTGTTTTCCAGAGTGTTTTAGCATTTTTCAGAGGGGGTTTCTATAGCACAGACAAATGTCCATAAAGATCCTGTATGGAGAGTTCTCAAGCAGTTCCAGTGTAAATAGGTTAAAAATAATGAAATGCGCATTTCATTCTGTGGCAAATGAACACGTTCAAACAACATGCAGAAAAAATGGAATTACATTAGAACTGTTATTTTGAAAGCAATGATTAGGAAATAGTGTTAACACAGGTGAATGAATCGAATCACCTGCTTATTCATTGTACCAGAGCATGTTCACAGCTTTCTGCTCAGCTCTTATCATAAAACATAGCACTAATTGAAACAATAATTGTCATGAATCTATCTTTGTGTTATCAATATATATATTGGAAAAATTATTAATTGCTTGTGTTACTTGGAAGATGATAGCTATTCTCTATTCATGCTCTTATATTTTACTTACTATAAAACAAACTTTGTTGATGCCAAGATGTGGAAAGGCCTCCAAAAAAACTGCAAAGAAGGAACTGCCAAAGTTTGAAGCTATATAGCAGTTTGCAAAGAGGTAGATCAAGAACTTGCTTTCTACTATTCCAAATATAAAATACTAAATTAAATGCCTAAAAACAGAAGAGGAAAACACTGCTGTGTCCCTAGTGACTACACACCAGCCGTACCAACCACAACAAAATTAGACATTGAAGTAGTACAAGGTTGTAGAAATTTTAAAGAAAATTGGAAAGGAAATAATATATTGGCTAATTGTGTAGAACAGTAAGTGACTAAAAAGTTAAATCATATTTTCAGGACATAGTCTTTTTTGCCCATGAAACAGATTATTTTGTTGAAAAAGTCAGGAAAGTGATAACTCTTGTATTATTCTTCCAGTTCAGAAATCAAAATGAGATGGAGAGGATGTGTTAATTCTCCATCTTCGAAAGACTCGGTCATCTCCTCATTCAGTTAAACCATTAAGCACAGCCAATATTTCTTCCTTATGACAAAGCAATTTAAGCACCTGATATTTTTATTGCTTTTATTAAAGAAGTGAAGAAGGGTTTCTAATTCAATAGAAAGGAAATCTGGTTTGCGTATAAGTGGATCCCAATTTCCAATGAAGTGCAGCTTGCCACAACTTCCAAGATGTGTTAGTTACTCGGTAATTAAGAAATATCATATTTACATTTTTCTATGTTGAAAACACTTTAAAAGCATTTATAAACACATGTAACACTGTAAAAGTCGTAAAAAGTTGTTCAACTTAAAGAGAGTTTCGTTTGTATGTCAAGGTGAATCTTCGAGTGTTGTTAAATTTAACTGCAAGTCAGGATTCAAATTAGTTATATTTGGAATGTTATTATACAGAACCTTAATTGAAATGTAAACATGCAAAAATGTTTAAAAAATACTTATTTGAAGTTTTCCTGATCACTGATTTAAATTGTGATTTATTATCAGTGAATTAAACCTCTTAGATTAAATTTGATTAACAGGCACAGGGCAGACAAAGGCTGAAGTATGCATTGTGATAACTGAGGATTTATCACTAGACCGGATCTGAAAGTGAAACCAGCACTTTTTTCTGAGAATCCAAATACTGAACTGCTGTTCTGTAAATATTAGACATGATCCTTCATCTTTGAATAAAAATATTGACTCTCCAAACAAGTAATCTGATAAATAATTAAGAAACTGTGTTTTCATTTCCAGTTGCAATGTAATGATAACACCACAAAAAGACAAATTAATTATTCTTCTAATCATGGATTAGTTAAAATGTGCTCTGCAATCTTCTGGACTTCAAGGTCAGTAGGTTATCAAACGCTCCAGTTTGCTGGAGATTAAACCAGTGACATCAACCATAACCTTTTTCTAATTACACAAATAATGGAAGCAGTAAAGCCCTCGATTACACTTCTTCCCAAAACTAAGCACTCTGCTGTTCTAATTCTGGCTTACACTAAGCTTGAATCAAATTATATGCATGTTAGACATATCCAGGATAAACACACAATTTCAGAATCAAAAGAATCTCTCGCAAATGCATGTTCCACTCTTTTTCAGAAAGACTCCATTTCAAGAATGTTCATTACTGCTAAGCAAAGTTAGATCAATTTTTAATTAATCAAAAAAAAGAAATAACTTTTTTATTTATTACATGCAGAAAGGCTTTTTGTTCCTCTTCAAACATAGTCAACCTTGAAGCTAAATTCCTAACCAGAGATGGCTTACTGAGTCATGTGTTGGCATGATGCAGCAGAAAAGCATAGTAACGGATTTTGCTATGGGTTTTCGTCAGGGTCATGCTGAATTCTTAGCATCTTGGAAGGCCTTCATCTTCCACTCCTAACTGTAAAATGTATGTGTCAAAGACATAACTGAAACTAATGACTCAAAAAGAAATCATACCAAATCAAGGTGAAAAAAAACAGCTGTTACTATGGGTAGGATCAGTAAATATTGAAACAATCATGGGAAGTTGTGGACACTCCATTTCTTACTATTGGTAAATCATGTCTGAATACATTGCTGGAAAAGACATCTTACAATTGACTAATGCAGGGGTACCCATGTGAATCTCTCTGCTTGTTTGTATAGACAACACAAGAAAGCACCGCAGTCCCTGCTTTCCTTGAGGTGTATGTAGTGAAGACATAGTTGTGTTGAATGTCATAGAAATGATCCTGCCACTGGTTCTGTCCCTTCTAAGTCAAATGATTTTCATTTCTATCACCATATTTGATCAGGGGTTATCTGTATGTCTAGGTTCTTGGAAATTTAGTATCGATTGATGATAAATTTGATAATGGTAAATATTAGTTTTAGATTTGGGACATTAACATTTGATTACTAGATGTTTAACAGGAAATAAAGTCTTTCTAAAAAAAAATGTTTATCTTGCATTAAAGAGAAGGCCTGTTGTTTTCATTTCTGTACAAAGCTCATTTAAGACATTTAGTTAAGTACTTATTTCACTCCAGAATAGAGACACCAAGACAAAATCTACTCAGGAAGAACATGGTACTCATTTTTGTGCTGTATTCAGTATTTACTTTCCAGAATCTTCACCTCTTAATACATATCAAATGAAGTAGACCATTTTATTAACCCTCAAGAAAAGAATTGGCACGGCATTATAGCACACATGGTTCAAAAAGTCCTTTAGAACTTACATTTCTCACCTCAAAGTAGAACCAACTATTATGAAAATCTAGGGAGGAAATGGTGAGGAAAAAGGCGATAAACGCATGTACGTCTGGTTTTCCCATTTACCCCAGGCCATTTAGAAGTTCTATCACTACCTATCCCTGTTCTTTATATTTTTCACCTGTGAAATGTCACAAGACCCATCTTCATAAAGCTCTTTCAAATCCGTACATAGATATTGATATTAAGAGCTAAGCAACATCACTATTATGCTGCTCTTCAACTAACTATTGAAAGGAACAAATGCTGAGCTATACAAATCGAAGAGCATTTAAGAGGAATTAAATGATCAGTTCTTTTCTCATCCTTTCTTCCTGAAAGGTTCCAAAACTACACTGAACGGTCCCAAGGTATATGGCACAAAACACAGTACTTGCAAAGCACTTTGCCCTCTCTGACTGCCCATGAGAAAGTAACCCAGGTTTGTCACGAAAGCGATTCCTCTGCAGTATTTTCTTCATGACTTGACTGTTGTTGAGGTATTTCCCCAGTCTAGGGTTTTCAAGGTTGTTCACTTCAGCTTCCTCTGTGTTGTTTTCCTCTCCTGGGGGGATTTGGCCCTAAAAATGTCATTATTTGAAAGTGGATTTTTTACTCAAGGGGAAGGTAGATACTCCTGTCTTACTTAAACCTTGCATGACTCCAGAGGGACTGTTGTGGCTTCACATAACTCTCCTGAAAGCTGCCTGGAGAACTCTCAAAGCTAAAAGAAAAGGACTTCAAAGATGAAACAAGACAATCTAATGCTACAACAACTATATGGCTACCAGAAATGGTCCATCAGTCATATCTGCAATTTTTTTTGTGAACATAGAGGAAAAGGCTTTTTTAGGTTATAAGTGCTTATAAGGTGCATAATTGTCATTGTGAATTAAGTGTTTCAGAGCAAAAATTTACTACCACACAGTGTACTAAACAGTTTGGAATGAGTATACTGCTCCCAGGCCAATTAAACTCCTTAAAAGAAGAACTGTGCATTCACACAAAGTCCTGCAGAGCTTCAGGTCAGAGTTCAGAGTTCAGAACTGATTGTATCTAACCATAGTGGGTAGTTCACTATAAAACATCACCATAGCTTACATTTGTTATATCACTTTCAAATTACAAAAAAAGAAATTTTCAGGTTCTTTCAACAGAGGAATTAGTGAGGCTTTGTGTCTTATGGACCTTGCAGTGCTGTATTTCCCCTAGTCGTAGTAACTCCAGCTTCCCTCCTTGTGTTGAGCCCCCTTTGCCTGCCAAAATGTCCCCCATCTCCCCCCACAACCCCTCGCTATCTGTGTCCTCCAAGCCCAGTGCTGGGGCTGGTTCCCAGCTTTGCCGTGCTGAATTGGTACACAGCATTCACCTGGAGACTAGCCAGCAACAGGACAACCAGAGCAGGCAACTTGCAGGTTCTGTCACAGGGATGGTTTCTTTTACCCAGCTGCAACATGCACTGATTTTTACTAACTTAATAACAAAACGTGTGTTCATGGGAGAAACGCAATTAAGATTGGACAATGGAGCAAAACTTTGTTCTCGTGGAACGGAGGTACACAGACACACAGACAGAGTGATTGCATAGCCCTGACTGCCTTCGAAAAACTACTTAAAGATTCTGTGCTAATGAAACCCCCATAAGGAAACCTGTATTCATCAACTTACACCTTCGAAGAGAAGCTTAGCAAGTGGATTTTTTCCTGATTTGTTTTTGTTCGTGTAGACTCTACCCTATGTGGACGCATGGGCAAATAGGCACAAATGACAAATACAAAAGAAGATTGCTGTTTTGTACAATATCTAACAAATGGCAACGTGCTGCTGATCCCACACACCAGATGGTATACTACCATAACCAAAACGGGTGCTGACATAAATACTGTCCATACTTGCAAATTTTGATTATTTTTGGATGCAAGACACGTACACATTCTTTTTTATCTAGGAGGCTTTGTCACACAACTTTGAAACAAGCAAATACTGCTAATCAAAATATTGCTCTAGATTGTCAAACATTCTTAATTAGTTTGTATAACTGGGATAAGAACAAACCTAATTTTGCCTTCTTTTTTTTTTTTTTTTTGTACTGTAGGGCGATTTTTCTGTTAAAAACTCTTTGATAACGTCTGGTGTTTTGTGATATGATTGGGTGGATGTGAGGGTAAATTGTAAAGCTAATTTCCCTCAGAACCAAGTTCTGCCAAGTAAAATCCCCAGGCTGAGCGGGGTGGCTATTAGGAGCAGGACGTGGCTCTTTTACCTAGTGGTGACGCACAGAACCAAGTTTAGCTGAAGCAAAGCTTAGTTTCCAGTGAGATCTCCTTCCCATTCGGTTACAAACATGTAAACTCAGGGAAAAGAGGGAAGACAGGAAAAAGTACATTTCTGGATGCAGCAAAAATTAGGTGAATATAGCAGAGAGTTCTGTAACTCCAAACCGATGCTGTAGGCTACCTCTACAATTCATTTTATACAAGTGAGTGTCTCAGAAAGCTCACAAAAAGCTGCCATCCACTGCCAGTATCTACACTGAAATTAACAATTTTACCCAAGCAGCACTGAGTGATTCAGAGGTTTTCCGCTCAGGCGAAAACTTGCTAATCATATCTACCTGGGAAAGGGTGTCTAAGTTTTCTCAACTTGAACTAGCTGAAGTGGCACATGGGAACAGGTTGCTCAGAGAGGCTGGAACTAGGCAAGACCTTGAGAAACCCGATCTGACTTCAAAGCTGACACTGATTTTAGCAGGTTGGACCAGGTGACCTCCAGAGTTTCCTTCCTATCTAAAGTATTCCATGATGGCCTGGTTTTCTGATACCTCTTCTGTTTCAGCAGAGTTTCTGATTCATACTAGCTGAGACACTATGCCAACCAGAAATAAGCTCAGCTGTGTTTACTTTAGTTCATAACCTTTCTCTGTGCATGTTTATGATAGTCATCAGTTACACTATTGTCTACTGCTTTTTCCATTATGGTTATCCTCTCACACCCGCCTCTAAGCACTCCTCTACTGTCACAGAAGGATATCCCTTCTCCCAACTGCTCAGGCCCCAGAAGCGGTCGCTATGAAAACAGAAGAGATGGACTCCCACTTCAGATGTCAGGTTCAAGACCCAGCACAACCCCCAGCAGCAGTTGTGTCCCCTTGCTCTGCCCTAGGCGGGGGCATTCCCAGTGCAGGCAGAATATTTAGGGTATTTCACTGGTAAAAAGCAAGCAGTCTGTTTAACATTGTGCAAAACATAATTATTCAAAGGATTCTAAACTGGCAACTTCTTCACAAATTCCTGAAAAACAAGGAGGTGCTAGAGCATTTCCAAGAAAAACTCATCAGAAATGTTAACACAGGCAATACCGGTTGTTCACTTTTACTTTTTTCCTAGACTTCTTTCAGCATGTTTCAGATGTGTCTGATACTTCCTAATCAAGCAGCAGCTGAGGCAGAGAGACAGTGTGGGATATTTTTGCTCCAACTGTGAAATTTTCATAAGGTTATAAGCAATCAAATACAGGGATTTATGATAGGAAGTACTTAGTGACCTCAACAAAATATGGTGTTACTAACCCTTCCAAAATTAATCCCTTGGTCACCACTTAAGAATTGGTACAACAAACTAACAATCTGGACCATAAGTCTACATGAGAACATACTTGCTGTCTAACATCAAGTACCCACCAGCCATGTACTGTCCGTGGAAACCAAACTGAAAATCAAGATGGGCTAAAATCACATTTTGTTACGTCTTCATCTAAATAAAAGCTCTAAATGGGAAAGCACGTCACACAGGCACTGGCTCAGCTCAGGTGATGTCACAGGAGCTTTGCCAATCATACCATACATATTTTTGTCTAATATACCAAATTATATTTCCTTCAAAAACAACTGGACTATTCCTCCACAGTCATGACAGGATTCAGAAGAGTGTGACAAAAGTAGATGATCGCTGGAGATGAAAAGGCAGGGTTTGAGAAGTTGATGAGTACTGACTGTGTCATCTCAGTTTCCCACTCAAAAGATCTGTAGAAATGCAAAGATGAAATCATCCTGCAGCTGCTGACAGCACTAACCACACTAAGGAATAAAGAGCATAGATGACCCGATAGACTCAGTAAAACTATTCATACATGCTACCCAAGGACATGCTTTGATGTTTGGCTGGGTGCAAGCCATGGGTCACATCCCAAAACTCATGAGCAACAAAGGAGAAACATAATGTGCTGGTAATGACTGTTCTAGATGGGAAAGCTAGCAATGACAAAGATGAAAAAGAAGAAGTAGTTCCAATATAAAAAAAAAAACCATACTGAATCTCAGAATTTAGCTCTACAAGTTAGGAAGATTCCCCTCTGCACTTCAATTGCCAAAAAGGGAACTACTACTAAAACCTCAGATTGTTACTTGGATCTTAATCTTACCATAGTCTCCACTTACACCAGCTTTTGTGACATCCTACTGAATACAAACATGAACAAAGAAATCAGCGCTAGCAAATCCAGAGAGGGAGGTATTAACGAATTTAAGGGAGGCCAAGAATAACCAGAGAAGATCCCCAAATTGCCATCCTCTTGCAGCTTCTCCCAATGTGTATAATCATAAGCATTGTAGTGATGCCAGAAAAAAACCAGGGAGTTATATTTAAGCTCCAAAGAAGGTATTTGGAGTTCAAAATGCTAATCATATTTAGGTAGAAAGTGAAGGAAACCTCGCAATAACAGGCATATGAATTTCATTGGCTTATTTGTGTTCATTAAAAGCAGATGCTCTCTGTAGCCAAAAGAACAGGAGCTTACAGAAAGAAAAAAGCAGACTTGGCTGGCTAAAGCACAGCAGTTATGTTACCTCACCATGTGTTGTTTTTCAAGCTGCTAGCAGTCAGATGTCTGCTGGAAAAACACGGTCATCCGCGAGGGCACAGGGAGTTGATCAAATAATAAAGGCTTTGTCTGATAAAAACTTATCTAGTTCTAGGGGCAAAAGAGCAAAATTCCTTCCACAGGTTAAAATGGCATTTTATTTCCACTGCTTGGAATGTAGGCTTCCTATTTAAAGTATTTTACTCTAACTAATACAAATAAAAGATTGCATTGATTTTGTGTGTGTGTGTTTCTTTGAACACAGTAGTTCATACAATAATAAACTTACCAAAAAAATCAGCTGAAAGCAGATATGACATTCTTCTGACATTGAAATTTGCTGCTTTATAAATCTCTTCCCTCTGGCTACTTACTGACATGAATAACAGAGATGTGTGTGTCCCAGGCAAAAAAACAAATTGGTAACTTAGATATCATCATGATCTTAGGCAGGATTAGATTATGCCTTTTAAATCTGCGGTAGATTTGAAAAGCCTTATAGCCAAAAATATAGTACAAGAAAGGACAAAGTAAGATCAGTTCAGGAAACTGTGATAATGATGGGATGAATTTACCTGAATGAATAATGGATGGAGGGACATCCATTCTGTCTTGCATTTTTAAAGCTTTTTGAATCGAACAGGTCAGAAGACTGAAGTGTCATTTACCAGAATCATTCAATACCTTTTCAACTTCAGTCATACCTGCTAATGTAACTCTGTTTAGCCTCTCATCAATTAGATCAGCCATAAATGAGGCTATACCGGCTCCTAAGTGAAAGTACCTGCTGAAAACAATTGTGCTATATGTGCATAACCATTAACACAGCAGACTACTGTCCTCCACGATTCAAGGCACAAATGGCAAAGAGAATGTACAGGATCTCCCGCTTTTCCTTCTTCAGGGCCTGGGTACTGTAACCATGTGCTCAGTTGTGCTATTTCTAACATGGTGCCTCAAGTAAATGAGGCTTACACAGACAGGTTATCTGTCTCTGAAGCTGGTTGTCTCTCCAGGGACTTCAAGTATCAGCCAAACTTACGGAGGAGTGGAAGTGTCAGAAGTAACAGTAGACCTACAAGCTTCATAAAAATAATCACCTGGGTAAAGGAGAAGTAACAAGCAAATGCTCTGACTGCAGGAAGAAGAACCCGGCAAGTGAACAGGAGCTTTTTAGCTTTACTAGAGACTCCATCTGGACAGGACACCTAGCAGATGCTCCAGTCATATGAAAGTCTTCAATTGGAGCTTGTAATCATGAATAAAACACAAAGATAAAAAATGTTTTCTTCTTTCAGGATTTGAAAGAACTAATTGCTTTTTCAGAATATTGAAATGAGAATAGAAATGAACCAGGAGGCAGAGGGTTAGTCTCTACCATGTGGTCTTCGATCCTCCCAAACATTTCTGCTTTACTTAATGTTACTGCAGGTGGTGACTACAGCAATGGCTTCTGGAAGCTTCCAGTTGAAGCCATTTTTTTTTTGCACAAGATTGAAAGATGCTTCTCTGCTTTATTTGCCAGGTAAACATCTTTCAAAATATCCCTTTCCTCCACTTAAATATTGGTCTAAAGTTGTAATGTTTTTTCCAGTTACATTTGAAGTTCAAAGGACAAGCTGTTTTGAAATTTTTGAGATTATTCTGAATATGTTAATTTTTCTCAGTTCTCTTTTTTTTAGAACTCAAGCACTGAGAAACCATCAGCCATCCAGATACTACAGGTGTATTGGAAACGAATCCTTATTAGCAGAGACCGTAACGTCAACTGAGTACACTGATAAGGATATGCAATACATTCTTGAAATTTACTGTTAATAAAAATGTATTCATTTATATACAGGCATTAACCGCTATACTGAAACAGGGATACTATCAAGTCCACAGTTTGGTCTCATAACCCTTGCTGGATCACATGCCTCAAAACATAGCCAAATTAAAAAAAAATGATTATTTTAATGAGTCTTACCCTTCATACCAATAACAGGGTTTAAAGGGGACCTTCAGGCATCCCTTACTATGAAACATCACCCAGAACGGATGCTGATACTGACTTTAACTCAGTACAAGACGCAAACCGAACTGAGAGAGCAGGACAAGGAACTCCAGTTTCTGCAAACACAAATAAACTTCAGAGCAAACTGCGCTGCACAACACTGTCATCATTTCAGTCCTGAAATCTACAGATCAGGAAGAAGAGAGAGGTTCTCTGCAAAATCTGAAATGGGTCAGAGGCATGCTCAGTGTGAGCGGCCAACCCAGTGCTCCCGCAGGCACTGCAAACGGGAAGGCAATACACAGTCGTTATCAAGACACATTGCTGCTTTGGACTGTGCTGGTTTATGACTGTAACAGAAAAAATGAGCAGTATACTATACCTAATTTTGCATATAAATGAAATTCTATCCTTGCGGTAACCCTTGCTGATTTCAAGATGCAGGGTTATAGATAACAGGCAATCTGTCCTTTTATTTCCAGGTCCTATATCACCAAAAGAAATAAGCAGGGAAGCTGCACTTGTGTCCAGGCTCACAGTGCCTGCTTCCGACAGATTTTTTCCTCATAACCTTTTCTTGTTTTGTTTCCAAAGTGACTAATGATAATGGATGGTTGTGCTCATCCCTGTTATTAGTTGAAGCAAAGGCAGAGCAGTTTCAGCCCAGATTAAGATGGATCATATAAGCCTTTGCAAAGTAAGAGTTGTTCACCAAAGTAATATACAATTTTCTTTCTTTCCTACATAGTTTTCTGATGTTGTTTGGCAACTGCTTGCTAAATGCTAGTAGTAAAATATATGCCTTAAAAAGGACACTGGCTGAGGGGAAGGCACAATAGGAGCTTCAGTTTGTTGTTTCATAAGAGTTAAAAATACAACATTCATTCACATCTCCCAAAGAGTATTTCTGGTGCCTTGCAGCCAGAATGCATTATTGTGAGGAGCTGTAGATCTGTAACCACCTTTTGCAAGAATTTGTGTGCAAAAAAATTGTCTGTCCTTTGCAGCCTTGCAGCTACACCCCCCTGCCCAGAGCAAACTCACAGCATTGCTGTACTAGACCTGATGTCTTTGTATCAGCCTGGGGGATCCTGCAACACCATGCTCTGG
The DNA here is from genome assembly GCF_030867145.1 of Opisthocomus hoazin. Lineage (NCBI taxonomy): Eukaryota > Metazoa > Chordata > Aves > Opisthocomiformes > Opisthocomidae > Opisthocomus > Opisthocomus hoazin. The sequence goes on from NC_134421.1 coordinate 38,743,797, forward strand.
GGTTCCACGCCCCAGACACAGAATGCAGGCCCACCTCTGGCACCTTGAGTCACATGAGGAGAAAGAGATGAAGAGGAAGGCTGCAGGTGGGGGCTGACCTTCTAGACAGTTTTTTTTTATTACTTATATGTTTTTCTTCTTTTTTCTATGCAATGTACCACCTCCTGTGCTCTCTCCTGCTCTTTGAGTCCAGGCATCAGACACACTCACCTGAATGATCATGTTTAAGACTGACCGGTCATGATCTGCCATATCCAGCATGGGGGGTCTTGGAGTGGAAGAGAAAATGTGCAGAAGCTTCATGAAAGCTATGAGGGGGAGCAGGAGGCAGGAGCCAATTAAATGAGTCACACGTTCAATACGAGACACCTCACAGAACCTCCTCAATCTCGTACCAATGCTGTGTATCCACAAAATGGGTTTGCACTATACATCCTGAGAAGTACAGCCACTCTAGTGCAGAGAAGCCTGTTGCTGTATCCATGATCAACGAAAGTCAAGAGGGTGAAATCGCCAGTCTTCCTTTTCCTTATGCCTGATATTGCAAAACTAGAGATTATTCACAAATACTACATATATTGCCATGGTGTATTATTCATGTTTTAATAGAAACTCCACTTGTGTGTTCTCTCTTTATGCATTACTTTAGAGTTACTGCAATAACTCACTGCAGCCCATTATACCACAGAATGAATCTGGTGTTCTAAAAAGATTTCCTGCTTTTTTTTGGTTTTATGAGAGACATACGGTGTCTCAAGAAAAAAGTAATGCCTGACTGCATTCAAAATCACCTTTTAAAGTCCATCAGCAAGGTTTATTTACATGAAGAACTGCGTTTTAAAGGTTAAGTTACCTACCTGTTATCATAGAAATGCTACCATACTACTTTAAAAGAGACTGCTGGAGGCCATGACAAATTACTTTCCCAAATGTTCTTACTATTAAGGGCTAAATTCACTGAACCAATAACTTTCTGTTAATTTGTAACATTTTCTCAAGTGCTGCCTTTGGAATAGAAAATGAAAATAAATTATCATTCGGTGCTTAACAATGCCTTCTTTGCATATAAATGTGCTCCAAAGACTTGAAGATTGCTTAACACTGAGTGTATTGGAGTTCTGCAGATTCTAAGACTTAAGGACCCTAAAATTCCACAGGGACATGCAAACCACTGACACCTCCATTGTTTCTAAACTTTTAGATTTCAATGGCCAATCCAGCTCAAAATAATAATGCATCTCAGAATGTTCATTTACTTTCCGTAACATGTATGAAACACACCTGTGGACTGTGAATACCTCGGTTCAAGCTCTTTCAGTGTTTTAGAAATCATCCAGGACATAAACTGCATGTTCTGTAAGTTATACACAACCCTGGTGGCACCAGCACACAGCAAGGAGACCCCTAAAGTAAATTAAGTTGATTAACAGAGACACCTAAGATGTATCCGCTGGTCTTTTCCCATCTTCAGTCGTAGGAAATCCTTGAGATAGCAAAGACGTAGAGAGGACTGCAACTGACAGCAAATCTGCCAAACAGAGGAACTGACATTTCGGGTACTAAAGAGGCATTTGAAAGAAGAAAGGGCAAGAATTCAGGGCTAAATCAATAAATATCAGCAGTAAAAAGCTTGCATCCTGAAGCATACTCATCCTTAACAAGAACCTTGTTAGCCGCTCTGACTCCCTGTTCAATAGTGCTTACCAGCTGGTGCTAATTCTGAGGACAGAACGGGGAAAGATCGCACTGGTGGACAGGTGGTACTCCACCGCCCCTTCAGCATCCTCTCCAGATCTGTAGATTTACCAAACTGAAAATAAGGAGCAACAGGTTTCAGTGACAGAGAGGAAGAAAAGGCAGTTCTGAATGTCTAAGGTTGGGGAGAGAGGAGATCCTTGCCCAGGTAGGGAGCAAGTACAATCCTCCCACATCCCACACATTGGACTAAAGAATCAGTCTCTTTTTTTCTTTATCCTTAGTCTAATGAATAGTATTCATTCCCATGTGGGAGTAAAAAAGGAGCTTTTCAGCAGAAAAAAAAAAAAAAAGAAGAAAAGAGGCTGAGCCTGCAGAGACTGAGCAGCCTGGTGAACAGTGTCCTGGTGGAACAAAGAGCTGGATTTAGGGCGCAGCTTTAAACCTCTCAGAAAACAGAGTCAAAAAGCACAATTACAACTCTCAGGTGGCAGTCCTGCTCATCATCTGATGCACACCAACAGCTTTAAAACCCAAGCCTGCCACTGCCACCCCACCTGCCTTTTGGTCTCTTCATCCCCTGAGGCACTGCAGGATTTGACCCTCAAGTTCCCCAGACAGGACAGCAGTCATCTTCTGCTTCATGGCATGCCAAAAGCATTAAAGCCTTGACAGGACTGAGCACCTGTGCTTATGCCTCACACCAAAATCCAGGCAGGATCCATAGACTCAGCACTCTCTGCTAAGGGGCTTGGCCCACTATGTGTTGTCAAGCTGTTTGGTGTGGACTTTATTAAAAATACAGTGTCAGCTACCACTTTCTTCTAAAACATGACTGGGGGAGAAGGAGATACTCTTCCACCTACATACTCACAGACTGATGTATTAGCCTTCATGCAACTTGCTTCCCTGCCTTCCTCTGGGGGTCCAACATTTGTGCACGTGGGTCTGCATCCCACATCTCGCAGCTCTCTGAAGCACCCCAACTGCCAGGCTGGACTTGCACTGAAACATAACTAATCCAGGACTGAGAGAGAAGAATCATAAAAAGGACGATGGCTCTCTAACCCTTTCTACTCCGTGTTATCTAATGGCTATAATGTGTATAACCAGATCTTAAATTGGAGACTGGAAATCCTTCTTCCTGTGTGAGCACTATGGCAGAAAACCCATGTCCTTACCAGAAGCAGAGGAGAGCTGGAGGATGTTCCTTTCTTTCAGTACTCCTCTCCTAATTAGGCCATAGCTCAGCAGTTACATTTCTTGCTCATGAAGGGACTGTAAACTCCCTGAAGCCAAGGTGAGAAAGGATCCTACTTTTGAAAAAAAGTCCTTTAATGATCAATTTAATTAGAGAACTGTAACAAAATTGCCTTTTTACTAAAAAGACTTCATTTTGAAGATACTAGAAGGATTTTTGTATTTGGGAGGGCTTTCAAAAGCACAGGGGAAATATTGCTATTAAAAGCCTTTCTCAAGCCCCATCAGTCTGTCTGGCACTGCACAGGACATGAAAACAAGAATTTGAAAAGCTTTCACTTTAATAGATAGTTTGGTTCAAGGGCAGGGAAACACAGGCAGGATCCTGATGGTTTTGGAAGAAGGAGACAGCTATCAGCAATTCTCTGCAATAAAAATCTCTACTGGTGATGCCAGAAACCTTATATTTGCACACATTATCAAGAGAAAGGTTTCACGTCTTAATTAATATACTGTCAGCTTCACACAGCTTGTGCCTATGTATGATCAACAAAGATTTTGGATAGGTACTCTTTTCACATCAGTACTATTTGGTAGAAGAAAGCTAATTACCCATTGTTCCCATCCAAATTAGATTTTAAAAAACAATATTCCTTGTAATTTAGTATGTGACAAGTGACAAAAGCACCTTTATGTTATGAAAGAGCACAAGGAATTAGATTGCATTGTGCCATGAGCAAACTTGTCAACATTCGGTGGGAACGAAGGATTGCTGGGCTTACCACCATCTGTTTCCACACTTACAAGAGTCCTCCAGTTCTGAACTCCTTTCAGACCGTTCGATGCATCCCTTGATCATGATTTCTCCTCAAAGTCTGCTTATTGGCAGATGGCCTCTCTCTGTAAGCTGAGCAGCTCATGTAAGGATCATCACAACTCCCATCAATTTCTTGAGCATCTGGGCCCTGTGATCTCCAGCATAAAAAGCAAATCCCAGTCAGCATTAATGAGAAAAATAAAATTGGAAAACAAAATTCTAACTGCCTCTAAGTATTAGACACTTCACTGTGATTTCCATCCTGCCTTCCCCAAAGTAATTATCACTCTGTCCAGATCTCATGACCGGAATCTAAATAACTTGGCTACAAGCAGCACCATCACTTTGCACCCACCAGTCCTCCACACTGACAGAGGTCTGAACAAACTGCAGTTAAAATTGTTATTATTTTTAAAACAGTTTAGTGCAAAATAGCATGCAAATTATTCACAAATGGACAGTTACCCCATATGCTGCTACAGGCAGGATTTCATTTCACAAATAGGTCTTTAAGAAGGATCCAAACTCAATATTTTCAGTTTTGATAGCAGGGGAAGGAGACTAAAAAAGTTGTTATCGTCTTCTTCAGACTGTATTGGCAATGTTATCAACTTAAATTTCATCCAATATTTTGATACATTGAGGCAACTAGAAAAGTTTAATGGTTTGGTTTAAATGAAGACAACAAGCTTCTTTAAACAAAGGAATACTCCAAAGGAGAATCTGAAAAAAGTCGATGTTGAATCAATAACCTGAAGAATAAATTACTTCACTGGTGTATCATCCAAATGCACAGAAATACAGAAATTCAACAAAAAATAAGAATGATGGATAAAAAGCTGAATTTCTATGATAAGGCAGTGCTCTGAAAGTCTGTGAAATCAATAGCAGTATCACCCACGGCTCACTTGGCTTCAATCTGTATTGAATCACAGCTTTTACAGATACCTTGCACCATACTAAAGAACTTTCATTTGCCTGTAGCATGAATTTTTGTGACAAGAAGCAACCCTTAAGCATTGTATGTAGCCATGAACCTTCGTGTTAAAAATCATTTTGTTACGTGCCATTGGAAGAGAAGTGTGATGTACAGCAGCTTTAACACACAAGCCCGTTTGCTGAGAATCATTCTGTAAACTGTACTCCTGGATGACAATAAATCCACAAGCTGTTATTTGCTAAAGTAGCCCCTGCTCAGTTTCAGTCTCTAAATGTAGGGTACTCTAAATTATGGTGGAAATATAGCGAGAAACTTCACTGGGGGAGGCTGAAACCAGCGTCTAAGAGAGGGAAGGCTTTTCTTAGGCTTTCAGCTGCGGCTTCGCCTCCGCCTGACCCGGTCGCGCCTCCCCACCGGTAGCAGCTTTCCCGCAGGTCCCGCGGCCGGGACAAGCCGGGCGCACGGCAATTAATTTCAGACAACCCCCGGTATCGTTTGACAGGCCCTTCTTTTCATCGAAGCCCAGTTCAGTACGGAGCCTGCGGGGGTTTCGGTCACTTCATAACGGCACCGTTGCTTTCCGGAGCTGATACAACGCCGTTTGCGTTTGTCCGCCCCTGATAAACGCCCCGCGGTTCCATCTCCGCGCACGGGGAGTGTTGAAGCGTCTAACGGGGACCGCACCCTCCGCTGCCCCCTCCCGAAAACCCCGGGAGGGACGGGGGGGGCACACGGCTGCAGAGCCGGGCTGCCGGCCCCCGGCCCCGGAGCTGCCGGCGGGCTGGGGGCTGGTTTGCCCCGGGGGGGCTGAGCCCCGCGGGGCGGGGGAGCTCTGCCCTCGCTGAGCGGCGGCAGCGCTGCGGCGAGCAGCGGAGCGGGAGCGGGAGTGGGGCGGAGCAGCGGGGACTCCCCCGTCCGGGGCCGCGGCCCCCCGGGAAGGCGAGGGGCGGAGCGGGGGCGGGCGGGGCGCTCCTTCCCCCGGGGCACCGACGGCTCCGTCCCGCTGCCGCGGAAGCCCCCGGAGCGCGGCGGGAGGAACCGGCGTTGGGTCCGGCGCTGCGCGGCAGCGGGGCGGGGGGGGACCCGGGAGGGCGGAGGCAGATGGGCATAAAAACCCCGTTGCCTCTGTGACCGGGAGTCTCCTGCCTTCCCTCCTCACCCTCCGCCGGTGCCGGGCTCCGGGCCTCCGCTCCATCCCCGGGAGCAGCGGGCCGGCGCAGCGGAGCGGAGCATGCGGGGCCGGGGCTGGCGGCGGGGCCGGGGCTGGCGGCGGGGCCGGCGTCGCGCTCACCGGACATGAAGCGGCCGCCGAGAGCTCCAGGTAAGGCTGCCCGGCGGGGCAGAGATCCTCCCGGTAGCCTGGGTATGGCGGGCGGGGTCTGGAGGGGCAGGAGCTGGGTCTGGGGGGGTCCGCAGGAGCTCCGGTCCGTACCTCCGCCGTGGAACGGAGCGGCTGTGGCCGAGCCCGGGTAAGGCGGTCAGAGACCCCTCGGGTGGGGGGGGGGGGCGCTTGTGGGAGCCCCTGGTCGCCGGGCTCGCCGAGACTTTGCCCTCCGCCGACCCCCCCGGTAGGGATCGGGGCGGGGGGATCGGGCTGCGGGCAGTCCCCGTCGGGAGGCTGCTAGGAGCCCCCTCCGTCTTCGGCAAGGGGGTTTCTCTGAAGTTAAGCCCGTCAGAGGAGCTTTTGGAGGCGGTGAGGATCCTACGCTGGGCAACTAAACTTTCATGAGATCTGGCATTGCTTGGAGACTGAGAACTGGTACTGTAACAGGCGCTGCCGCGTATCATTGCATTTTTTCTTAATTATTTGCTGATCTCCTTAGCAACTGAAGTCATTTGCAAGGTTTAAGCTAGGGTGCAGCTTGATTTACAAGGTAACACAGCAAAAAGGATGCATTTGTTGTTCCACTGATGCATATTTCCCTTGTACGCTCAAGAGGGCTAAGAGCTGCGGAGTGTTGACTTCACGCAGCTGGTACTGCCGTAGACAGACTGCTGGTGATTAGTCCAACTCAGACTCCGTGGTACGTCACCCAGTTGCTCATCTATGTCTTGGTTTTCTTTAAGCCAAATGAGTTGTCGTGGGTGCAAAAAAAAAAAAAAAAAAAAAAAGGAAAAAATAAAATCTGTCTTCAGAGAAATTCGATGTTTAGGGAGGGAGAAGATAGTTTTAGCTTGCTAAGGTCACTAGGACAAACTCATCTGTAATTCAGTGCTATTGAGGTTTGGTCAGGTGCTGGCCAGAGAGACCACTCCATTTGCCAGACTGACCTCAGGAGCAGCTTGCCATGAAGGTGTTGTGAATTCTTTTTTTCATCACTGTTGGGTCCTGCATCACATACAGCTTAGCCCAGTTCAGGGATTCAGTCCAGTGTATCAAGACATCACCCAGATGGAGCTCACCAACAGTCTCTGCTTTCCAAACTGTCATGTCCCTAAATCTCATGGATTATGATGGCTGGGTAATCCAGATCTGCTCAGTCAGAAATGCTGAGCACAGATGTCAGGCAGATTTGATACAGAGAGTGCTTTTCCCACTCAGGGCTGATAAAAGCAGAGTATAGCCTGGAGACTGGAGTGAGGTGGCCGCTACAGGGATATTCCTCTGACAACATCCTCCACACAAACACAAAAAGAAAGGAAGTTTATGCAGACCTACCTTACAAGTGTAACATTTTAAAAGATTAGTTATGTAGGATGCCAGTAGTCTGTTTGTAGTTAATGGCTGTCATGTACTTAAGCAGGATTCATAAAGTGAGGATTAAAAGCATGAATAATTGTACTTATATAATACTGTTGTTATATATTAATAAAACCTCATTCTAACAGTCACTTTTTCCTCTGAGTTCTTGAGGAAAGCTTTTCCAAATGCCATGCCAAGGAAAAAATGGGCTGTGAGGAATCATTGTTAACACCTGAACCATCACTGTTTCATTTCATGTACTACTATATTCAACTAACACAGCCTTGATTCATCCAGTATCTAGACTGGTAAGAGAGGGAGAGCAACTGTGTGGGCATTGAAAGGCGCAAAGGTGCGCAAGTGACTGATTTGTGGGCTGGTGAGACTGGGGGACAGAGGAGTCAGTCACAGGAGACGTGGCACAAGGGGAAGAGCTAGGAGATATAGAAACAATGTGAACCTTCTGGAGGGTGGACTGAGATCTTTAATGTTTTCTAGTGTGTGAGCTCTCTAGAGGCTCAACAGTATTTCTGCAGCAGTACAGGGGGTTGTGTGCAAGTATTTGCAATTCACTGTGCAAAAAGTGCCAGCCAGATGTGGGACTATTTGCATCAGCACTGTACAGGAAGATGTTATTCCTGCCATAGAGCACTTGTAAATCCAGTTTGTTTAATGGTGAAAAGACTAATGATAGGGTTTGCAAAAGCATTCAGGTGACTTTCGGTCTCCAGTCCAATTCACTACTTAAGAGATATGCCACATAAGGGTTTTTTGGCAAATTTCAAATGAACTGAGAGAGGTAACTTGATGTACAGGTTTCCCTGGAAGAAACAGCAGTAAGCCTGAAGGTACTTTCAGGAGAAGAGAAAGCTGGTGTAGAGAATATTAGTGTAGCATTAGTGGGAGAGAGAGACCAGAGAAAGTGGAAATGAGTGTTTAGGACAATGATTGATCTTGCAGTGATAACTGATGGTGAGGATGCTTACAGGTGCCTGGCATTCCCCTTTTCCATAAGTAGCTCTAGGTGCTCATTACTTTAAAAACAAACCAAAAAAACTCACAACACACACACACACACATTAAAAAGAGCAAAACAGAAAGAGCCAAATCCAGCGTCTCTAGGAGTTGATCTGTTGTAGTCAACTGAGCTGTTGCTGACAACAGAGGGTATTCCCTATGATGTGAGGCTATGTCCTACATTTCTTTTCAAACAGTTAAGGAGCGTGTGTACTATCACTGCGCACATGATTCATCTCTGGAAGTACTGTGTTTTTGGCAGTGAACTTAAAATGTCACACTTTAATGCCACAAAGAAATTGTTTCTTTGAAAAGAATTCAAGTACAAAACTCCCAACCATGCCCTTCACTTTGCTATAAATCAAAAAAGCTTTTTACCCAGCTCATTCAGAAATAATGATGAAGTACTTGGGCAACGTCTGTTGGCACATGTTAGCTTATAGTATTTAACAGCAATATCTCCTTGAGAAAGTATGTAGTGTTGATGTTTGTAAAATAGTATGTTTCTAAGATCTGAAGTAATATTATTGGGATGAAACCAAATGCCACGTTTTAATATAAGAATGATTGTAGGCTTTGTTCTTTCTTGCTACTTTGCACATACACATTACTACCCCGGAAATATTTATGCAGTCATTTTGAAGAAGTTCAAATGATCGCATAGGTTGTAAATATTCATATTGAGCGTGCTTGGCTTTACAGACCATCCTGTGTAATTTATGCAGAAGTTGTAGGGAACACTGGTTTAGGGGCAGGTTGCAGCTCAACAGTCCTACTTGCCAAAAGGGCAGAGAACCTGTTCGGACTATAGGCTCTGTGCTATGAGTTGGGCATGGCAAGGAAGGTTTCTGCTTGTCAGGGTACTCTCAAAATAGCCTTGTGTGGCCCAAAATACATTTATGAGGTCTGTAATTTGGATTTGCCTTGCCAGGCAAGGCAATTTGTGTGAAGTTATCTGAAACGGTTCTCACTTGGCCGCTTCACCGAGCTTTGCAAATGCACAACCCAGTTTTCAGCCCTTGCAGAGTGTTTTTCTCCTTAGACCTCGAAGGTATTATGCTGATTTACACCAGCCACTGATCTGCCCTTGGGATTTGGCTGCAGACTAACTCAGAGTTTCAGGTGAGATGATTGTAGGTATGGACAGAAACAAACATGCAAAGCTATTTAGTGTATTAAACTTGGCAACCCTTCCAAAACTGAGCATTGACCTATTATGCCCCATTTGGAGTATCTCCAAGATTGCAGTTATATTGAACATAAGAGCTGATTTTTGAAAGTGCCATTCATCTTTTTGCAGGTGCAGTTATATTAAAAATTAGGCTGTATATGTTGCAGAATCAGGCATTCAGATGTGAGCGGGAAAGGCAACCTATGCAACAGCAGTTTGTCTCCCATTTTGTGGATACTTTATAATTCAGTCATCATGTACACAGTTTTATGGTATGCAGTTTTCAGATACCTTGCTTCATGCAATATACTAAAAAGGCTGTTATTATTATTTTTTCATCTATCGGTATGTTTCCATTATGCCTTATGTACTGTGTGCTGTACAAATCAACTGTGAGGTACAGAATTATATCCTGATAGTCATTTCTATAATGGTTTCATAGGTCTCACCCTGTAGAAGAACTTGTATCTGTTAATTGTTGCCATAAAACGCTAGCTAGCTAGCAAAATCAGTTATGTTACGTGCTTAGAACCGGTTAAAAAAATGATTCCTCTAGGTTCCTAACTTCCTGCTGAAAACCCCATGTGGTTTGATACTTCAGTAGGATATAAAAGCCTAGAAAACTTCATGAAACTTGACAGTAAGCTTTTATTCTAATAAATTCATTTATTTTTACAATATTCCTGTAGTTAAGATCACGTTGCTGTATCCCTTTTGTAGACAGGGAGGCAAGGAGAAGCCTGTACAGTCAGAAGTGCCAGCTAGACATAGTATTTTGACTCTCATCTCAGCACTTCTTCAGATCAGTCCTTCCCAGACTTAATACACAAGGGCTCCTTATTTTCTAGCTGTCAAGCTGGTGACTGTAATATGTTCTTTATTTTCTAAGTCGCTAGTTCACATAATGTGCCTGATCTCACAGGAATTCTGTGGCAGAGGCTAGGATATGCTCCACTTCTCAGGTATAGGCATTTGCTTAGTTCTTGATATAATTACCCTTTCTTTTCCCTGTTCTTCCTGAGATTGTGTGCACAATGTGAGGAAAGGTTTGGGGACAAAATATATAAGCACTCATGTAACTAAGGACTGTATATAAAAAAAAAAAAAAAAAAAAAAAAAAACAGCACAGAAAACTTGAATTCTGACACTTTAATTTTTGAGCACTTGACTTGGCAGTCTTGCCATTCTCTTAATAAAGCTTTTGGTAATGCAAATGTTTAAAGCCAATATATGTATAAATTCTTGTGGAAGGTGAATTCTCCATCCTGGTGCCTTCATATTTCTTCTTTTAATAGGTCATTAGAAGGTTCAGCTCTTTAGATTCATAGCACCTCCTCTACCACTTGAGAGTAGAAGATTTGTCAGCAGAAGGCAGCAGTTTGTCAGATTGGCAGAGGGTTAGAGAGGAGGGGAATAAGAAACTGAAGGGGGGCAGAAATTAGTGCATTTCACATATATCCATTAATTGCATAGGTAATCTTTGATTCATAAGCAGCAGATGCAGATTCTGCAGGGAATGTGTTCTAAGGTTCACCTCCTGAAAATCTTGCCTCTCCTCTGCTTAAACCCCTTGCCCTTTACACCCTCCCCATCTGCTTTTCCAGTCTTACGTGCCTCAGCTGACTTCTGCCACCCTCACTGCCTCCAAACTACATCCTCTTCAGTTGCTTTATTAGTAATGATGATGATGCTCCATTAGCATCCTCCTCCCGTGGTTTTGCCCTTCCTTCTCTATGCATCTCTTATCCTCCTTTTACCCCTCTCTCTCTCTCTCTCATCCTTTGGCTGCTTCTGTGCCCTGCTGTCTTCCACCCTTTAGGTCTTAATTTTAATGTTTTTGTATCACAGAATCACACAATCACAGAATAGTAGGGGTTGGAAGGGACCTCTGTGGGTCATCTAGTCCAACCCTCCTGCCGAAGCAGGGTCACCTACAGCAGGCTGCACAGGACCTTGTCCAGGTGGGTCTTGAATATCTCCAGAGAAGGAGACTCCACAACCTCCCTGGGCAGCCTGTTCCAGTGCTCCGTCACCCTCAGAGGGAAAGAGTATCAAGACTCATCCTTTCTTCATCCATCTTGCCTCATCAGAGAATACAACTTCTCTTTTCATTCTGCTGCTTTCCATCTGAGATTGCTTCTTTCTCTTCCTCCCCGCCACCCACAGGCAGGCTCCTGGCCATAGCCGCTATCAGCAGCACAGAGCAGAGATCGTGGGGTTTGTCCTGCTCAGATACTGTACCAACGACTGGGTGAGATTGCAGAAATGAGTATGAGGTTGATATGTGGGAGCTGAATACTGTGTTTGAGCTGTGAAGGGGTGGGGATAATTAATGCAGATGGATTCACCTGGGAATTTACTGACAAACTCTTAACAGGTATCCAACAAGAGCAAGAGTGAACAGAAATGTTCATCACTCTGCTATGTATGTGTAGATTTTCTTAGGAGATGGCAAAAAGTATATGCCTTGGCACAGAATCACCTCTGCCAAATGTTACGTCCCTGCTTCAAACCATAGTGACACTAAAATATTCTCAGAAAAGACTATGGCTGGTTTTGTTCTACTTCTTGTTCTACTATTTAAGTATGAGCAAAATATTTTTTCCTTTTCTAAGTTTTGAGAAATGGCTGACTCATTCTTACTGAAAGCTCCCAAAACTTGTGCCTGAGGTAGGCACCAGGCACAGAAAATTTCCTCCTCAACAGTCATTTTGGCAAAGGTAGAAGTAGCAGGATACAAAATATTCCAATTGGACATCTTGGATAACTTTAAAAATAGGCTGTTGCTACCTGAACTATCAGTTACTGAATTAAAAAAAAAAAAAAAGAATGTAAAAAAAGAAATTTGTATGACATTTAAAGCTAAGTAGTCTGAGAAAATTCTTTGCTTGGAAATGTGTGACACTTTCTGATTGGGAAGAACTGCATGTTGTAACTGCTCCCAACTAGACAAGAAAACAGCATTTTTTGATGAGGCTTTTCTTTCCTGTAGCAGGGGTTTTCTGTCTGGGTTGGCTTGGAAGCGGGTAGGGGATGTCATTGCCCAGTCATATTCCACAGAGAAAAGTTTCTGATTTATTTTTCTTTATGAACTGTCAAAAATTTCATTTTTTGGTCCAAGACTGAAGAACAGTTGCATTGTTTTTGAAGAGAAAAATATAACATCTGTAGTGTGAATATTTACCTACGGGTGCAGAATTTCATGTTTACATAAAACCAATGTTAAGCATACATCACCTAAGAACAACAAGATTTTGTGGTTAACCATATGAAACATTAATTCCCTGTGTTTTTCGAAAGGCATGCAATAAGAAATCAGGCAGGGTAAGAATCGTAAATGTTAACGTGCTGTACCTCTGTATCCCTCTTTTGACAGAGAGTGCAAAGCTAACTGCACGTGTAATCTGTGGCAAGGAGCACTGGGAGACAGCTAAAAGACAGTGACAATGTCTTTAAACTGGCGGACAGTTCCTACTCAACTTGGAGTTTTTAAAGCGAACTGCAAAGGACTGGCATGCCTCTTGGTCTTCGCAGTGAGCGTCTGTGGCAGCGCCCTGGGGATGTGTCCAACAGCCTGCATCTGTGCCAGTGATATCGTAAGCTGCACCAATAAGAACCTCTCTCGAGTGCCAGGAAATCTTTATAAATGTATGAAAAGGCTGGATCTGAGTTATAACAGAATTGGGTTTCTGGAGCCTGAATGGGTCCCAGCGCTGTTTGAGAAACTGAACACTTTAATAATCAATCATAACAGCATTAGCAGCATTATCACTGGAAGCTTTTCCACAACTCCCAATGTGAAGTACCTAGACCTGTCATCCAACAGCCTGAAGACGCTGGGCAGCCCTGTGTTTCAGGAGCTAAGGGCACTGGAGGTTCTCCTGCTGTACAACAATCAGATAACACAGATAGAACCTTCAGCCTTTGGAGGTTTGTACAAATTGCAGAAGCTGTACCTAAGCTATAATTTGCTCTCGCATTTCCCACTGGACTTGTACACTGGAAAACATAAACTGACAGACCTTGTGTTGCTGGACGTTTCCTTTAATCACATCCAGTCGATGCCTATTCAGCGCCTGAGTTCAGTGCCAGCGAAACAGCTTAGTGGAATTTATCTTCATGGCAACCCGTTTTATTGTGACTGTATGCTGTACTCCATGCTGATCTTCTGGTATCAAAGGCAATTCAGCTCAGTGGTGGACTTCAAAAACGAGTACACCTGTTTGTTCCGATCAGACCCAAGAGGTTACAATAAACTGCCTTTACTGCACGACAACTTTCTGAACTGCTCTGAAAGCACCGTCAACAGCTCGTTCCAAGCCTTTGGGTTTATTCATGATGCCCAGGTTGGTGACAGGCTGATTGTGCACTGTGACAGCAGAATCAGCGATGCAGGCACGTACTTTGTTTGGATTAGTCCAGACAACAGATTGATGGAGCCAGACAGGGAGACCGACAACTTTAAGGTGTTTCGTAATGGCAGCCTGGAGATAACAGATGCCCAGCTGGAGGACTCAGGGCTATATTCCTGCATCGCAATAAATAAGAAAAGACTATTAAATGAAACCATAGAGGTTAGAATAAATGTTAGCAATTTCACAGTGAACAGGTCCCACGCTCATGAAGCATTTAATACAGCTTTTACCACCCTTGCTGCCTGTGTAGCCAGTATTGTTTTAGTACTGCTGTATCTCTATCTGACCCCCTGTCCATGCCAGTGTAAGGCGAAAAGGAGGAAGAGGAAGCTGAACCAAAGCAGTGCCCACTCATCCATATTGAATTCCACACCGCCACAAGAGCTGCCAGCCGACGAGAAGAAAGCTAGCACGGGTAAACGGGTGGTTTTCCTGGAACCAGTGCACGAACCAAAACACAGTCAGAACGGGAAAGTAAAACTGTTTCCTAATGACAATATCATTGCTGAGAGTATCTTAAAAACTACTCGAACAAAGTCTGACTCCGATTCTGTCAACTCTGTGTTCTCAGATACACCTTTCATGCCATCAACTTAGTTTTCTGCCTGTGTTTGTATCGTGCAGTTACGTTTCTGAATACCTCCTTTGCTTGTAGCAACCATCAGGAAAAACAAATAAAAAGAGAGAAAATGTTTTGAAAAAAGTATCTGTTGTCAGTCCTTGAACTGTGTCTCCTCTCTTTGTGAATGCAGGGCTTATTTGGGAAAAGCAAATAGCATGGCATTAGTGTGAATGTCTTCAATGCAAGCTTAGCTTTGGCTTATACTCTCTGGTCCATAAGCAGCAATTTTTCATGCATGTTTAGAGACACTTTCAGCGCATACAGCTGACCCTTCAGAGGCGAACCCCTATAAAACTTTCTCAGGTGTGCTGGTAACTCTGCTCTTCTGCAGTGAGCATAGAAGAAAACTCAGGTGGTTACTGAGAAAAATGCCCAGGCCTCCTGCAGTTCCTTTTACAGGCTCAAAGTCTTTGCATTAAAATCACTACAAGAAAAAAGTAATGAGTTTTCTTAGCCTGATCAGAACATAAAAAATTCAATTTGTCACCAGGGTGCCTAGCAGCACTGGATAAATGTTTATGGCCTTGAACAGATGATGTGTTTGCCAGTAATTGCTTGAAAACTTTAAATGAGGGGTATGGTACTCATTCAAAACTTAGTCATGGGATTACTCATGACAAGTAAAGTGGTTGTATTTGTTTGTAAATATTGGCACGTAATGAAAACAGGTGAAAGCTAGCATGTTACCTTTGCAATTGCCTTAGTCGAGGAATTAAAGTTGTCAGTCATGAGGACTCAAGCTAGTCAGCAGTAATTCATTAACCTGTGATAACTGGATTGATTGTAATCAGTTGTCTTAGCCTCCGCTGCTCACTAATACACTTGGCATCACATGCGGTGAGCAAGACTTCCACTGTCATCAGGGCTTGAGCTTCACCTTAGGTGTGAGTAGCTTCTCTTCTAAGGTAACTTCATGAAATAGGGGGAATATTTCAATTAATCCTTTCAGTGGCCCATGGTGCCAGCAGTCTTATAAAATTTGCTTCCTAAGATTTTTCCTAAAAGAGGAAATACAGTATTTGGATGAACTCATGAAAAATATGGAAGACTTTATACACTGCGAATTCAGAAAGCACAGCTTTTTCTCTGGACTTGGCTCTTGACTTTTATGTACTGCTACCTTCCTTGCCCAAATGTATCACTGGCGAAGTTTATGAACCTGTTAAGACTGGCCTGGACTAGTCATGCAACACAGGTTGCATGAAGTGTTGTGTTATTGTAATGAGCATACTGTCCTACTTGCTATTTCTTTTTCTATTTGCTTTTTTTTTTTTTTTTTTTTTGAGCTTACTTACATTGGGACTGGGCTGGACTTTGCCAATCTTCCTCATGTTGATTAGTACTAACTTCAAAGGAATTTTGCAAGGAATTACAGTTTACCAAAGAAGAGTAATTGGAGCATGTCTGTCTTGTTCTGTCTTTGGGGAATATAGTGAAAGGGTAAAAGATAAACAAAACCAGAATCAAAGGGCTATGTGGTATGGCAACTGTAATTTACTTTTGAGAGGCTTACTGTAACAGCCACTTGCCATTTTTTGTGGTTTCTTTTGAGAGGAGTGTCATCATGCTAAAGCTTGTGTCTGGCTGAGCCAAAGCTGTCAACAATTGATTTGTTACGGAGAAATCCTGATGTAGCTAATTGTTTGAAAGCAAGCTATCTGGAAAACAGATTAGATCAGGAAACAGTGTTGCTGTAATTTGCACAAAGTATGTGGAATTAGAAAACTGCTGGAGATTTAAATTCAGCTATTCAGGGAAACAGAAGATGGAAATTCTTTTTCTAGGCAGAGGATAATAAATATTTAGGAGAGAAAGATGAACAGGGGTTTGGGTCTTTTATTTGTACATTTATCTGTGTAAATTTAAAAATGGCTTCTGCTATCAAGCAGGTTAATGTCCTTTGTAAAGCTCTTTCCCTTTTTTGTCTGTATGCATGAATTAAACCAAAATCCATCAGTTTACACATAAGGTATGATTGTCTTTGCTAAAATCAGTGATATAGTTGGGTCATCTGTCAATGAGGCAAAGGCCTGACTTTTAAGACAGTCTCCTCAGAGATTCTTTTGATAAAAGATTCAGCTAAGCTGCATGATCTGCTGCTGTGCCACGTGCGTGGTGGGTGGGTGTCCTCTATGTTGTGCAAGGAGAAGATCAGTGACCTGGGCCCAAAGGGCTGAAAAGGTGGTGAGGCAGGGTGGGAGATGGAGAGGCGAATATTCCCGCAGAAAGTTGTACAGATCGGTTACAGCTCTGGGCAGATATTATGCTCTGTTGTCAAACATGAGGTTAACTGACCCAGATTTCAGTGTTTACGCAAGAGCGCTGATGGTCAGTTCCAGATTGGGCTGGAAGAGAAAACAGGCTGTTGTCAGCGTGGCTGGGAGGCAGAGGTCCACATCTCCTTAGCAGCTACAGCTGAGCAGGTGCACCCCGCTGCTGTTCACAGTGCAAGGCAGTGACACTGCGTATCGCACTGACCGTGCGTTTTAAATATGTGTGGTGGTCTTGAATAAAAAAGGTAGAGATCTAGAGATTCCCCCCAGGCTGCTGTCCTGCTGCAAGAGCGTGAGGATTTGTGGGATCAGAGTAATCCTGCCAGATAACTAGAGAAGCTGAGAGTTGCTCTAAACAGCAGAGATTTACGGTGATTATTAACTAGCTGTATTTTACTGACTGCTTCGAAGTGCTCATAGTTGTGATTAGGAACAAGATGGGAAAACTGAAGCTTTGAAAGGAGCCTTTGTCTTGTTTGCTGCTCCTTTATGCTATCACAGTCTTGAGAGTTCAGTAGGTGCAGTTTTAGTTTTAAAGACTTTTCTGAATAGTTCCCATAAGCACCAACATCACAAATCTACAATCCCAGTCCTCTCCTTGGAAGGCTGTGGAAAGCCAATGCAGCTGTTCCTCTCCTCCCACCTCAACGCCAGCCCCCCAAGGCCTGTGAGCAGGGAGCTGCGCTGCTCTCCCGCTCCACAGCCACGCAGCACCCTGGGTGGTCACAACCTGGGCAGGAGAGGCTGCCCAGATGCCACCAGCAGCTCCAGTGCGATCCCCCCTCGCAGTGAGCCTTCATCAGCAGGTCTGTCCTACTGCAGTGTCATCCTTATGTCCTGGATTTCATGTTGCGGTTTCCAGCAACTACCTGAGAGCTGAAGGGTATTTTTAATTACAGAGGGAGCTCAGTTCTGCAAGGTGTTGAGTGTTCCAGCACCGGTCCAGCCATGCTCTTAAAATGGGTTTGCAGTAAGGCAGAGGTACCAAGCCCCGGCAAGAAGCCTGTGGTTGGGCACAGGGTCACTCACTGCCTCTGCAAGATGCCCAGGATAAGATCTTCCCCATGCAGCTCAGATAACCCTGGGTGAGTTTGGCTCTCCCTTGTCTTCTTTCCAGTGCCTGACTCTGTGCCACACAAGGTCATAGACAGGGCTCTAAGCAGTAGCTGAATACTGTGTCTTCCTGTGAGGCTCCTTTGAACCTAGGTCCTCCACCACTTTAAAAGTGGTGAACAGCTTTTCTCTTACTCAAGCACCTGTTGCACCAGTTCCAGCCATCTCACAAATCAAAAATGAGGGTAATGGCCACAGACAGCTCTGGAGGTCATTTTCTTCCCTCTGTGTGTTTCCAGTACTGCGCATGCCTGCAAGGCATAAGGTTTTGTGGCGCGCATTAGAAACCAGTTGTGTGAGGCCAGCATGAAACCTCTTAGGCCAGCCCTGAGCGTAGCAACAGCAGCTGCAGAACCGCATTGTCCCCATGTTACCCACCTGTAGTGGCAGGTGAGAGGGAAGGCTGCTAGTCATCTCTCCTGACCCCGATAAGGTAAAGTATCTGACTGTGACCCCCTCACTAACGATGAACACATGCAATGGCTGACTGCCCTCAAATAAGCTGAGCAGCTGCCAAGCAGGCTGGAAGCTGAGGGTGAAACGAAGTGCTTTCCTGATGCCAGCCCTTAATCTTCTGTTTGTTACGACAGCCAGTGCCATGTCCTTGAATTCCAGATGTTCAACCCCCGCTTGTTAAGCAAATAGTTCTCTGGGCTAGTAAAGTATCTATCTCCTTAGCATCGCTTCTTTGAAAGGTCAGATTTCTGAGGACTGCTAATGGCAGTGTCAAAGGACTAACGGATTGTATAGCTCGTTCTTCTGAAGAAGCAAAACCCTAGGGTCAAGTTGTGATTAAACCACAAACTTTCATTTAGGATAGCACAAGATTATTTCTGCATAGTAGAGTAAATCAACCTCCTTGAGAGTGCATTTATACCTTGACTGCAGCATATTCCTAGTAACTGCTCATGTCTCTGAACTGGGTGAGAATAAACCAGCTGAAGGAGATAAGGGCAAGAAACAATTTTGGCCAAAGTGCACTTCATATTTTAAAAAAAAGGCTAATATCTGAGCTCTTGCCTTCGGTGTGTACATGATAAAAATTAAAATATGAGACACTTTATACATTTACCTAAATACGGTATTCATGGGTATTTTGGAGGGTCTGGGTGTTAGCAAAGTTCTGGCTGTAATACAGGTATGAAAGTGATCCATACTCTTACACTTTGATTTTGTATTAGTATTTCGTTTTGAAGAAGAGATATCCCAAATATGCTGAAGAGCTCATGTCATAGGTAAAAGGATCATGCTTCTCTACCTTACTTAGTAGAAAGCTCTAATGTTAATTTTAAATAACTTAATAGATGCAGTGGAGAAAATATTTTTCTTGTGAATTAGTGGTTTATGTGCTTATTGTATTAGGTGGATTCTTTTTCCTTATATAAACCTATTTTCCTTTCCTTGCAAAAAACTTCATTAACTGGAATAATATCTTCTCATTTAGTTCTCCTAATGAAGTCTACATTTGGTAGGGGAGGAGAGGAGGGTCGAGAATGATACAGTTTGGTGACACCTAGCTATCAGGAAGAGTTAGTTGTGGATTCAAGTGTTTTCTTTGATCAAGCAGAATCATAGAGTCATGCAGGTTAGAAAAGAACTTTAAGAAGCTGGAGTCCAACTGCATGCAAACTAATCCAACATGAGATTACCAAGGCATAGATCTGTAGGTGGTTCTAATTTAACTGAAATTTTTCTGTCTCATTTGACTGATTTAAAGTGGCATATTTAAGCCTTTTATTTTTTTTAAAGAAGAAAGACTATTCATGCGACTCCTTGCATCAAATTAACTAAATTGGTTTAGAAGCCATCACTAATGTGAAACAACTCTGTTAGCATAAAGCAACTCCGGTATACAGAGAGGCCGCCCAGTCTGTATGAATATTCCTGAAGACAGTCCAGGATCAACTGTAAGTATTTCCTTGGCAAGCTAGAGCCACATTGCATCATGTAGACCTTTCCTAGAGCAATGGGAAGACATTTTCTTCAATCAGATTAGCCCAATCAACAAATTCAATTGAAATCCTCATTTAGCCCTTACCACAGATCACCTTTTGAATTCAGTGGCTTTATTTTGCACTTCTGAACTATGCATGTAGCATCACAGGCTTCTACAGCACGTATCCCTGACAGGGACATCAGGAGAAGGGGAGGGCGGTGGGGAGAGAGTGAACATGTTCGCTCGAGAGCTGCCTAATGCAGTACACTGCCAATTTCTCTCCTCAAGGAGAACCAAAATGTTCACCAGGACCAAGCAAACTTTAGACACTCTCTCCAGACAGGGTGGGAGGCTCTGATATCTTCTCCTTCTGCAGAGCAAAGAGCCTCAGCGAGTGCGAGCGCTGCCCTTTGCATAAGACAAAATGTCCTTTCACAGAAATGAAAGGATTTCTAGCACTTTCCCTGGTAGCTGAGGTGCTGTTGGCAGTAACATACCACAAAATAAATTAGCTCTGATAAGCACTGCTGTTGCCTGGAGCAGCTCAATTAGCCTTTTGCACTTGAAGCCGAGGATTTTATAGCACTAGATAGAGCCTCAGACCACGCTACATCTGACTTTTGTCCTCTTTGCTCTTTTTACCTGGCACCAGAATCACAGAAAAACACTTTTTTTGTTATATTTTCTGAACTGAGTAATAAACAAAATCTTGAGATTTTCCCCAGGCAGTCCACTGTTGCCTGAACGTTGGTGGAAGGGAATCAAAGCCTTTCTCCTCAGTTTTAGTGCCAGAACCGAGATTCTTTCGGATTTAAGCCATGGAGGGAACAGTGTTGGTATGGTGTTACTACTGCTACTAACACGCTCAGACGTGTTAGTCAAGACTGGATCCTGCTGAAGGAGATGTTTTGCAATGGAGCAGAGGGTATACTTGCTTCGAGCTGTTGCCTGAAATAGTTTCAAACCCTATTTTTTAAAGTAATATTCCTGAGGGCAAGTGAAAGACGTTTGTAATTGCAATCCAATCAGTAATTTTTTCATTTGGGGATGAGAGACCTTTCCCTTGATTTTTTTATCTCCTCTCCTTCCCTTTTTGTCCATGTACTAAAAAGATAGTTGATATGTTTTTCAATGCATGTGCCTCCCCTCCCCTGTTTCTTTCCAAGCACGGATAATCACTGCATGCAATTTAAGCAAAATAATCATGTTGCAGTGAATGGTCTCTATGATCCGTATGTTCTGTGCAGATAAGCCGATTTGTTGAGTGTGCCATCCCGTCATTTCACATTTTAAAAACATATTTAGACATGCTGCTATTATTGTTGATACATTTGTGGTATATAATTTTCCTAAAATTTCGTGCCGGTTACTGTAAAAAATTACTGTAAAATGTCAAAAAACACTGCATTTACTAAAAGCAGTCATTTTGGTCCTTTAACACTGTAACATTTTTGTCGTTTAGCAGTCCCACCTATTCATTCACACCTAATGCAGGGTCAGTGTGGCTTTCAACAGCATCTGATTCAGATCCGTTGTGAAAATGTGTTTGTTCACTTAGCAAGGAAAACTCTTTTTTTTATCAATAACATTACCCATAACCACAAGGTCTGTCATAAAATTTGATCCTGGGCAGAGTCTGTATCTGGTTTAAGAAGTGTTACAGGTATGTAGAAGCTATATTCTCGTCATTTGTTCCCCAAGAATTTTATTATAGGGTTAGCATTGTGGCTGGTGGCATTAACATTTTCTATGAAAGAAAATGAATTCTCAGGTGCTCCATCTGCAAAATTGCCATTGCAAAGTGCTGTTTGCTGTATTCGGGCTGCTTGTGATGAATGCCCAACTCAGTCATGTGCCTGTCATCTCCTGTAAGTGCCTGAGAGAGGTAAGAATGCACGTGGCCAGCTCTCCAGCATGGCCAGATCCTGTTCCTTTTACACTCAGTGGGGAGAAACTGATGGAAAGCACACCAGAAGAATCAACATGCTGTGTATGTGGCACATTTGTGGTGATTTATAGTTGCTTCATAATCAAGAAATGTGATAGAAGTAAGTTTTAAAATTCCCATCATCATAAAGCATAAAAAGGTTATAAAGCTAGCCTGTCACTACTGTGCCATTTTCATATTCTTCAGAAGTATGAGTAAATCTCTCTCTCTCAAGTATATAGAATAGTATCAGATTAGGCCTGTACAAAATACCACACTCCTTGGGAATAACTCAGAGTTATGGGGATATTTCCTGTAGCTCTCCTACACATCTTGCTCAGTAAGGAATAACTTGCAAAATTTCTGTTCATCTGCTACAAAGAATTGTGGACTATGCTAGTGTTCATTATCAGTGCATGTATGTCCTCTGCTGTATTATGCAGGGTGCATTTCATAGTGATGATGTGTGAGGGGGGCCTTTTTCTTATGAAACAGTGTTCAAAAGGCAGAGCTAGGTCTGGGGCTCAGAGGTGGTGCTGTTTTCTTGCTCCCAGAAGTGAAGAGCTTCTCCTGTGGAGAGTACAGGCTGCTCCCTGTGTTGTCTGTGCAATATGTTAAAAAGAGATATGCTGTGGAGGGAAATTTTTGGGGTGAAAGATACTACCCTTTGAGTTAAAGGTGAGACAATAATGTACAGGAGTCAAATAAAAACAAAAACGGTGCCTGAACCTTGGTAGGGGCTCAGGCTCTTGAAGCTACATTAAATCTTCGTACTGTCTTAATGATTTCCTCCTGTGTAGGGAAGTGTTGTCTCAATAATGCAGGTGCAGATCATTCATCCCAGGAAAGAGAAGACCTTACCACAGACAGAAAATAAGTACTTTCTGGTTATCTTTAGTTGTCATTATGTCATGAGTTTAGGCTACTTTGCTCACAGTAGGTAAACAATGGTAATATTAATCCACGATCTCCTTGAGAGGCAGTGGATAATTGCACTGATTTGTAAGGGTGGCACAGCACTGGTGACTTGGGTATTTCGTTGAGCTTCTGTGCTTTTGAGTGGATCTATTACTATCTCTAAGCCATTGCTTGTAAAAACAAATAACTTTCAGAAGAGATGCTGAAATCTTGTCACTGAAGTAGGAGTGTTTAGGATTTTAATTTTTCCTCTATACAAAATCAAGTCACTAACTTAATTGTGCCTGAAAGATGGAATGTAACACTGTCTTCTTTAAAGATGTATTCACTAAAGGGTGTGACATTGCAACAGGGTATGTTTGCTGCTGTCAGCTTTGCCAATTAATATTGCACCCTTATAGTGGGAGGAGAAGAACTGACAGAGTAAGCAGGTGAAATGCGTGTACATCTCTGGAGACTAAATGTAAAAGATGAGGATGGCTGTATATGGTTCCCAAACACCCAGTGTGGGAACTCATGTTCTTATGGAGGCCAGAAGAAACACACCTCTTCTGGCTGCTGACTGCAGCTGGACAGACCAACAGCAGCTGGCAGCAGAATGGAGGGGTGCCACAAATTTCAGGTATTCCAATACACTGAAATAAAGCAAAGTAGGATTAGCCTTATCTTTCTGATAAGGAATGTTTCTCTCTCCCAAAGCTTGTGAGAGGAGGTTGACCAGACTTACAGGACTTGAAAAAGGAGCTCCATGTATGTTTAGGAAGCTGTAAGCTACAATTTATGGCTGTTGATAATCACTGCAGAAATACTGTGTAGTGGTATTTTGGTGATGCCTACTTTAAAAATCTGACTCTGAGCACCTTTGTGGAGCTAGATCATCAACAGCTGCAACAACTGTTAATTTCTTGTTACAGGAGGCATTATAGTAGCCCATGATAGGATCCTTCCACACCATGGATGCTTTTTGAATGTCTTTATTCAGCACAGTAAGTGTGCATTGTACTTCAAGGTAAAAATACTTTCACAGGTAGTTACTTATCAATAGACAATGTCTGTGTTTTCAGATATATGATGACTTTACTTGCTATGACCATAACATTTTCACACAAGTACTCCCAGACTGTAGCCTGCTGCCATCTGCGTAGGTTGAGGAGAAATATTATCCTCCAGAGGACAGTTTAGAGCCTCAGAAAGCCTTTCTCTCTACACTAAACACACAGGAAAACTAGGGAGACTAATGTCACTGAACGTACATTAGCCTGTGGGAATGCTGCCATAACGGATTATTTGAGTCTTAGTCTCTGAATCCTTTCAAAAAGCTACGTGCTCAGCAATGGCAAGTGCTTTTTTGTAACATCCACGCTGAAAGGCTCTCCAAAAACTGACATATGAAGCCAGCCTTTGAAGTCTTGCTGCATTCTGTAGTGGCCAGAGAGGAGCCTCACTGATCAGTGAAGATTCGATGCCAGCTGACTTTTCCAGGCTGCCAGAAATGCTGATTTTGGCTGTCAGGATTCAAAGCTTCTTGTTGCTGAGAAAGAGTTGTCATCACTGACTGCTCCATGGAGTAGCACTGGCATATTAGTGACATTAATCTGCTGACGCAACTTGAGTTCAGGCTTTGCTTTCTGCCATCTCTTCTTCCTTCTGTGGATAATAGCAGTATATGGATGTTTTGTGTGTGTTTTACATCTTGTTTTTATTTAGTTTCTGTGTGAATTCATGAAAGTAAGCCAGACTTAACTGCACTGCCCCTGTCCAACCTCTGTTTCCTTCCTCCTCTTCTCTGTATCTCATGGGCATTGTTCATGGCCACGCTGAGATTGTGATGTGCACCCAGCAAGAGGTCCAAGGAGGATACAGGAGGTCCAAGTAGACCTTTTTACCCCTGAGGAGTCCCTGCAAACATGAATAGTTTGGAAATACCCAGGTAAGGCCTGACAACATAGGACACATCACTCATTCTGTGCCGGATTCTAAAACTGTCTTTGATATTCAAAGCAGAGGTTCCTGAATGTTTCAAAAAGCCTCAGAGACTGTCAGTAATCTTTATATGAACAATATATATAAATATACTGTGTCTGTGAGCAATTTTAATTTTGGTAGCTGAAGCACAAAGCCACTGCAGTTTTCTATCATTGTTTCCAATTTAAGAATATCAGTAACAAAACCCTCCAATTTAGTCACCCACAACCCAGCAATCACATCAGCGAGGCTGTTAGCTAGAAGAGAATTGAGCTAATTTTTAGAAGAGACAATGAGAGAAGCCTAGAAAGCGGTAAAAAGAAATGTGACTTGAGTCTCTGAAGTAGGTAATCTAAGGGATATAGCACATCAAGACAGGTAGGAATTGGCAATAAGAGCTACATCAAGTGCACAGTGATAAACTTACAGGAGATAACTTAAAAAATTGTGAGGAAAGTGCATTACAACTCCATCAAGACCTTCCTAAGAACCTAAAATCAAAGAGAGTCATACAAACAGTAGAAATATGGAACACAATTAGATATGAGTTTAGAAGGAATTGAGAAAGTTCAGATGGTTAAGGTGTTACATTGCTTTGGAACGTAGAGTCACAACAACCCCATGCAACCCTACAGGCTTGGGGAGGAGGGGCTGGAAATCTGCCTAGCAGAAAAGGATCTTTGGGTGTTGGTTGACAGCCAGCTGAACATGAGCCAGCAGTGTGCCCAGGTGGCCAAGAAGGCCAGAGGCTTCCTGGCTTGTATCGGGAATAGTGTGGCCAGCAGGAGTAGGGAGGTGATCGTGCCCCTGTACTCGGCACTGGTGAGGCCACACCTGGAGTACTGTGTTCACTTTTGGGCCCCTCACTACAAGAAAGACGTTGAGGTGCTGGAGCATGTCCAGAGAAGGGCAGTGAGGCTGGTTAGGGGTCTGGAGAACAAGTCTTATGAGAAGCAGCTGAGGGAACTGGGGCTGTTTAGTCTGGAGAAGAGGAGGCTGAGGGGGGACCTTATTGCTGTCTACAACTATCTGAAAGGAGGTTGTAGTGAGGTAGGTGTTGGTCTCTTCTCCCAGGTAACTAGCGATAGGACGAGAGGCAATGGCCTCAAGTTGCGTCAGGAGAGGTTTAGATTAGATATTAGGAAAAATATCTTTACTGAAAGAGTGGTCAGGCATTGGAACAGGCTGCCCAGGGAGGTGGTGGAGTCCCCATCCCTGGAGGTGTTTAAAAAACATGTAGCTGTGCACTTTGAGTTATGGTTTAGTATGCATGGTGTTGTTGGGTGGATGGTTGGACTTGATGATCTTAGAGGTCTTTTCCAAGCTATGATTCTATGGTTCTATGATTCTATGAAAAATATTCAAGGTACGATAAGTACATGAGAAGCAAAAGCAGCACAAAGTAAAGGTTCATTGTTTAACAAGCAGTGCACAGAATACTGAAGAGTTCACTGTCTTCACACAAAAAGATTAATTTCTGATCAGATGCTAAACCACATTACATCTAATGTGAAAGAAGGAGCTTAGCCAGAATAGGGAGAAATTAAGTTAAAAAATGTCTGGATAAGCTAACCCCCTATCAGGGCCTGATGACATTCAACTTCGCTTGTTTAAAGGAATAGGAAGAAATCTGAAATATTCACTGTTATCTTTGAAAACTCACAGAATATGAGTGTGTCTCAGATGATGCAAGAAAAGCAAATAAAGTACCCACCTTCTAAAAAAGCAAACAGGGAATTATAGATCACTCAGAGAAAAGTCAATTGCTGGAATAATTCTGGAACAAGTGGTTAGATAACCAATTTAAAAGTGCCTGGAGCATACTAAGATGGTGAAAACAGCTGACAGATTTGACAAGAACAAATTGTATTGACCCTGTTCACTGCTGACAAGTTAACTGGCCTTGGCTGGATAATAGGAACAGCTTTTTGGCCACCCGGACAGTAAAACAATGGAAGAGACTATTGACTGATGCTGTTGCATCTTTTTTTTGCAAAGGATTTTTAAAAACAAGTTAGGCACACACCAGCAGGGAGTGGTGTAGGCATCTTTGATCTTTATTCAGTGTAGGGTGTTGGACTACAGCAGCCACAAGATCTTTTCCAGTCCTACAGTTTTATGTAGGCAATGTTTATTTTGGTTCCCCTAGCCTTGCCCTGTGACTTCTGTTGCATGTTTCCTGCCCTGGATGCAGGTTACTGAAGATTGTCTGGGATTACATACAAACTCTTTTTCTTCAAAAGTGACCTAAAATTGAAATAGTTCCTTTGTGCTTCATTTCTCTTTGGAAATTTTAGCAGAAAGCAAATACATTTTTCCCGAGAAATTTGGTTAAGTTTTGCTCCTTAGGTTCATACAAATGGTACTTCTGAAATCTGCCCTATCCCAACAGTACCTCTGAAACACGTCACACCTAGGATGATGAATTAATTTGTTGAGGGACAAACTGTGGCTACTCCGTTGCAGAAGTGAATGCAATTTTGTCCTGAAACCACCTCACACTGAACACTAGCATGTTGGGAAAATCTTGGGCCGTGCCATTACTTGTGAAGCAGGTCCACAAGCAGTGTCATTTGGGTTCACTTTTCAAATATTTCCAAATCACTGGACCAAGATATTGCCTTAGCTGTGAACGTTGATCATTCAAGATGAGTCTTCCTCTGTTTCGTAGTTTCTATCAGTGCAGGCTGGTTTAACTTGTCTGTGGGGTACAGAGATGGGAAAATTTCTCAGACGCTCTTGGGATCTCTAGTAAGGCTGAAGTCTGTGTTGCAGTGAATGCAGCCCAGCATGAAAGAGTACGAGGCATGGTCAGTGTGATTGCTGGCATGATTTGTGTTACTCAGCAGGAGGAAATTATACAGTCTGGGCTGCACTTCCGAAACTGAGAGAGGTCTATTTCCCCATGCAGAACATGGGTCTGTCTCCATAGAGTGCCCCAAAATGGAAATGATTTATTCCTTCTCCCTGCTCCTCTAATTGTGTGGTTGTAACAAGTTTTAAAAGACAACGTTGTCTTTGAAAGGCAGGGTTGCCCTCACTGTGTATAACACATCCCATTTGACTGTCTGCTATGTAGCAGTGAAACTAGTTGGTATTTTTTCAGGTACTGAAATACTTCATCCCCAAATGGTAGGCAATCCTTTCACATTTCCTACAGCACTTCCGCTAAAAGGAGACATTAATCTGCTGGATGAGCAAGGCAGAGCCACCTCACTAGTTATATCCTTACTACTTTTTCTGCTTGAGCTTTCTTGGGATCCCATGTCTTTAGGAAAAATGGAAGATACAAAAATATCCTTAAGAAGTGGCATATATAAGCATTCAGACCTATTAAAAGTGTGTTTTGCTGGTTATCATTTAATAAAAATAGAATTCTGGTCTGAACAAGCTTGTGATGTTAAACATGTTAAAACTCAGTGTGTCTGTAGTATTTTATTAAAATAATAAGACCTTATTAAAATCTAATTGCCACATGTAATTTTAAAGTGGGAGCTTTTAAGGAATACAAGCTATATATTAGCCTCATACAGATTTAGGGCTTGATTGTTCTCTTTCAGATGGTTGCATCAGAAGAAACTATTATACGTAATAAAATGACAATAAACTAGACTGAGAGCAGAATTAGGGCCTGCAGTGCAATCAGTAACCTTTTGAGATCCTGCCAGCAACGCAACAATGGGATAGAGCTTTGCAAAGCTAGTAATGTACTTCTTAATTTTTAGCCCATGTATGAACTCTGGCTGATAATTTTCAGATTTCCCACATTTGTATTATATTATACTGAAGTGTTCAGGACACAGTCAGTCATCAGAAGCATAAGTCTGGGCTCCTAAATAATTTATCTTATGTACTGGATGGAATAAAAACCAGACACAGGGTTATCAGCACTCAGGTGAACAATGTCTTTTCATGTAACGTGATGTTTTCCATCCTTTATATTACGGGCATTTGGCATTAGTGACACTCTGAGATACCTTTGCAGAAAGCTGTGTGGGAGAATGGTAGGTAATAAAGTCAGTTCTGGAGAGGACAAAACAGTGACGACTAAATGGACTGCATTTTCGTCTAGGCTTCCCTTTTGTCCCATGCTAAAATTGCAGGTGTATTTTAAGCAAGGAATGAGCTTTTTCATGAGATTCTCCTGTATCCTGAGATTATCTGTGTGTCTTCAGGCAAAGTTACTGAGTTCATCTGTGCCTTGATTTCCCACAGGTAAAACGTGAAGAAAGTAAATGAGCGTATTCACTGTGGCACGCTGGGTATAAAAAATTACTCAGGACTATCAGAAGCCTGGGAATTGTGGCTGGTCTGGGATCACCAGCTTTGAAATTGTACACGTGCTTTCAGCTTGATCCATCATGACTCATCCAAGGCCAAAGTGGGACCCAGCCTCAGTGTTTCCTGCCAGCCCCTGGAAGTGTGTGCCCCCTGCTGCTTCTCTTCCTAATCCAAGTACAAAAACAGAGATCCAGAACAGCTGCTTCCTGGTGTCAGGTAGATAGCTGGAAATTTTTGCTATGACAATTTTTGGATTTTCTTTGCATTTCACAAAGAAATAAAATTATTTTAAAAGTACTCAGTTTTACCAATTTCTCTTGAGAATATAACACTGAGGCAGAAAATGGCAAGAGTTTGCTCAGGTTAGATATGATGCCAGATTCAGATCCTATTTGCATCAGTAAAGTCAAATAAATTCTCTTCAGGGCACACAGGTGTAACTGAGGTGAAACTCCAGCCTTTCGGAAGTAATCCGTGTTCCTGTGGCTGAAAGTCGTCTACGTCTATGCACATCGAATGTATCTTTCAGGCAGAGAACTCACCCTGTGAGAGAAGTTTCAGTTCACTGAGCAGCATTTTGCAAAATATTACAACTGCCTCTTGTATTTTGCAGATGTAATTTCCATTCTATTATCTGCTCTCCTACACATTATTCTGAAAGAGTTACACAAGGAGAAAAATCTCATCAGTATCCTGCCACAATGAAAACCTATTTGCGATCAATATAATGTTTGCATTAAGTTGCCTGCAGAGTCCTCAACTCCGTGTCATCTTTCCGAAAACTAGATTTTGCTTTTACATCTCTGATGTAGCCAAGATGTGTAAAAATTAAAGTAAGATGACAACTTCGTATTAGTTACACATCTGAAGAGTCTCAAGTGGATAAGCTGCTTCTCCCCGAGTTAGTTGTGAGTTATACTTGCTAATTAGCTCAAATCTGCCTGGTTTAGGTAGTAGCATATTAATAACCAAGGGCAAATTGTGGCTAGAACTAGGGATTTTGAGTCGTATCATGCCAAAACAATTTTCATTAAAGCACCTGCTATCATCGTATTTCCTCAAGCTGGAATATTTATATAATAAGAAAACGTGTTTCAGAGCCAGCTCCAATTCTCTGCTCTGTCAAGTGACTGTCAGAGCTCTTGCTGTGAGCTGGATAATGGGATGGCCGCCTTCCTGCATGAGAAACAGGGAAGCCTGCGGCTCTTCTGTGCCCAGAAAAAGACCAGGCACATCACTCTCCCGACAGCCATCAGAGCAGCCGTGGAGGAGGGACCAGGAGGAGGGGGAGAGAAACAGGCTGGGAGAAAGAGGCAGGAATGGCAAAAGGCATGAGAGTAGCAAACTAAGAAATTGGGAATAAAGCTGCCGTGAGACAAGGAGAGGAGGTGTATAAACACAAGTCTGCAAGGTTAAAAAGGAGCTCAGTGAGGGCATTGCTCAGGTGTGAGCTAGTCTGTCTCTGGGCCACAGGAAACTCCAGTGAAACTGTTTGAGATGTCTGAAATCCTGCGGGAGCCTGGGTCTTGTTCTGCTGCACTGGCTTGCTCATCACACCAGTGTCCAAAAAGAGCCATTCTTGTGCTGTCTGGATGCATTCTGAGTGAATCTAAATAGTTGTCATTTATTTTGATTTAAGATGACCTTCTTGTGATAAAGTATTTTGGAATTATGATACTATATAACAGGAAATATGGATTTCATGCTACATTGTTATACACAAGCTTTGGACATAGAGCAAATTGAAATGAAAATAAACAAACCCAAAAATCTGTATTTCTGTGTAGCCAGAAGAAAACATTTTGATGCTATCATGACAGCTTTAATGTTATTTTTTTTTTCCTGTTACAATTTATTCAGCTTTTGATACATTCTTGGGAAAGATGTGCTCTTTGGAGCATTTCCAAAAGAAAATTATTCTCTAGAAAATTCTTCAGCCACCTTTACTAAAGTCAGCCTCCGGTAACTGCAGTCAAAACTTAACAGCAAAATAAAATACATTTTCAAAGGACTAAGTTTGAAACAGCGAGGGATATGAATTGGAAATAAAATGCTTAACAATTATTTCATCTCTTACTGCTCTGACTCTGTGATGAGAGGAAAAGCTGAATAAAAGACCCATGTATGGGAAGAAGAGGAGGCAAGGTAAATAAATAAACCAAAAGAAAAATTTTAGCACAATTATTTTGTATAAAGCAGGTATTAGAATTGTTATATTGAATTATGTGAACATTTTCGGTGTTCATAGTCAGAAGGCTTTAGCGAATACAATAGAATAAGGACATAAAAATAAAAGATCTCTTCTCTATGGAACAGAAATGAGAGCAGGTGCCCAATGTAACAATTTCATTTGTTACATTTTAGTCTTAAGGACTAATGTTAGCTGTATATTCCCATATGAATACCTATGGCATTTGAGTATTTGAGGCCTCCTCAAAAAAAATAAGGGTTTAAAACACTGAAATCTCTTCATCTCAGCGTGGGCTGCTTATTCTTATACCCATTCCAGATAATAAAAATATTTGGCAAGACCTGGTATTTCAAGCACAAGCAACAGTAATGCACAGTTGGCTTCTGTCCTGGAGCTGAAGAACAGCAAAGTTGCACCTGTCTGTCACCAGGTACATAAGCGTTCCCCAGCAATACCCATGCACCTTTAATAAGACAATCTGCAATAAAGCATGCCAGATTAGTCTCTTTATCCTTTCTTTGAAAACATTACACATTTTTCCTAAGATTCTGAGGACATGTCTGAAATAGAGAAACTTTTCAGCGTTCCCTTTATATTATTTTCTCTCTCTGCAAATAAACTTTCAGGAAACAATACATTCTGTTTATGAACATCCAGACCGACTGAGATTTCAGGATGGGCTGTGTTACAAGTGTGAAAACCTAGAGTAACAGCTGCACAGGCAGTCATGTTACTTTAGATTCAGGCTGGTTCAGCTGAGATCAGATTCCAGCCAAATCAATGTCCACATGCACAAAAAGCGTAGGTGTCCTTCTAAAAAGCTGCCATTGCACATATGAGGAATGTGTGAAAATGAGGTTAATTCTGCGGGATTCTTCTGCGGCACAGTCTCAGACATTCAAACAGTTAATTTGTTACCATTTTCTGTGGCTGCACTAAGACTCTTCAGGCAAAAATCAATCATTTTATTTGAAAATCCAGAAGGAAAACAACACGAGAGGTGAGAGGAGATTATATGGTTTACAAAACACTGGCGCCTCTCTGAGTCACATCCCTGCGATTTCAGCTAAGGTTGAATTTTACAGATGAACTATTACCCTTCTGAAAAATCTCTGCCTTACATGTCTTGAGATCTGGATTTTGAAAGAAATCTGCTTAGCTTAGTCCCTCAAAAGATTTATCTTTTCAAAGAAAGTAAGCCATGTGCACAGGGTGGAGAACCATGCTCTGGAGTGTGGTTATTCGGAAAGGATTTGAGGGTCAGGGAAGAAAATTATTCCTGCTGACATCCCAAAGCACCGTGCTAACGTGATCTTTACATTTACAAATGGGAATCCCAAGTAGGAGCAGAAGAGTATGTTACTTTGCAGGAAGAATGTCCACTTACAGTGTCTGCTCTCTGAAAGGAGTGCTAAGAAACTCAGAGGAGTTCAATGAAGAATAACATAACAGACCAGGGAAGAGGGGGAAGAAAGAAAAAACAGTCTTTAAAGGCTGATTCCAGCAACTTACTATGTTTAATTTAACGAAGCAAAGGTCAAGAGTGTCATGAGCATATGTCAGGGAAGAATTTATTCCACTTGATTTTAGCTGATCTGGAGTCATCTCGTGTAAGCCACGTCTTCCAGGCCCCCTCTGTAACTTATGGAAAGAGAAGGTAGCAGCACTCCAAGATGCTTTTGCTCCAGCATAAAATAAATGTCCCAAACAGCTTGGATAAATCATTATCTGTCTCCATGGGCTACTGGAGGAAACTAAATCATTCGTTCAGACTAGGCACCTGATTCTGAGAGAAGTGAATTAAGAAAAGATTAATCCCCACATGCACTGCATAGGAACAAAGCTGTGCAATAGCTCACTGGAGCAGGCCAGGGTTTAACAAGATCTATCAGCTAAAAGTTGAAGCTAGACTAATGCAGGCTATAAATAAAGCAAAGAGCTTGAAAAACTTTATAAACATAGTTAGCAGCTGGATCAATTTACTAGAAAATGCAGTAGATCCTTCATGATTGATCATTTTAAAACCAAGATTTGTTGTTTTTTTTCAATTAATTGCTTTAGTTAAAAAAAAAAAATCAGAGAAGTCGTACATCTCACGTTAGTTTAGCAGTGGGATTCAATTGTCCTAGGACAAGAATCTAAAAATATACATTTACAACTAAACTTGGCACCTCAGGCTGAGGTGCTTTCCTTGCTCACAAAAAGTAGGCACCTCTAGAGGGTGATATATTTAATTGTAAAAACAGGACAGATAAATTGTTTGCTGGAGGCACCTGTTTCTTTCTGTATTTTCTAAAGAGTGCACTGGGCAATTCACATCAACATAGGACATTTAACATCTTGCCATCCTATCTGAGGGAGACGATTCTCACGCAAGGTGGTTTCTCCTAACATGCCAACTCACGAAACTCGGACTACAGTGATGGGCAGTGCTTTCATGTCCAGTCTAAGTTTGTACATATTTCTTCTCACTAATTGAGATCTTGAAATAAAACTCCAAATTCCCTTCATTTTCTCTGAGCATATTGCTGTCTTCCAGTGTTTTTATATCTATATGTGAACTATTAAAATACAGTTCTGTTCAGTTACATGACCATGTAGGAACAGCAATGTTTTGTTCATTTATTTGATTCCAATGCCCATTCTAAGCAACTTTAACTTATTTCCACTGACTTTTATGGAAAATAAAAAAATAAGATGTTTCCAGTTTTATATTCTAGAAAGTCCAGCAAAGCAGGATATGCAGAACATTTTTATTTATGCATTCTCAGCTGAGAGAGTTCATCTGAAGAATCATTAAGTCTTGGTCATAATAGCATGAGGACAAAATAATGGTTATATATTCCCAACCCACCATTAGAAAAGCATTTGTTCCACTTCTGCCTTGAATAATTTGAGAAGAAAGACATGTAGAGACAATGCTGTCCTTATCCTAGGCCTTGTCCTCTATTGTTCAGCCCTTTGTTCAAAGGAAATCTGAAATGCCTTTGCTCAGTTATATCTCCTGTTAATGCACTCCGGCAAAATTTCTCTCTCCACTCTCCATGTGTTTAAAGGTATGTTTCACAAATATGTTTTTAGAGGTGTCAAAAAACCTCAGAATGCTGTCTTGTGCAAAAAAGGCATTGACAGCACATGATTCTTCCAACTCTTGACTAATAAAAATATGACTCTTCCTGAAGTCTCCAAACAGCCCTTCATCCTCATTAAATGCAAAAGTGGTTTCAGAGTTCTCCTTCTCATAGGCGTTGGGCTTGTGCAATGAATCAGTCCCAAAGGTGAATGTGAAAAGCTGCATATTCCTCCCCACCATCAGCACCACTCTGACTTTCCTACAGAGATCCTCAGAGAGAAGAATTGTGTTTTGCAGAGAGAAGCAGCACGGTCTGTGCAGCAGAACCACATTTATCCCTCTGCCAACGTGCTTTATACATCTGCAGTGCTGAGTCCAGATTTACCTCTGCATGCCAATATTTCAAAAGAAAATCCTCTGCTTTCCAGATTAGTGATTGAATATATTTCAGCAAATCAGCTAGACAAGCAGATCAGATACATCTCTATCTGTACTGGGCCTGGACATAAACTTCAAAAAAAAATCCCACTTCATAAAATCTTTTGTGACAAATTATAACATCTAACCACAATGAGACAAGCAACCCTAAACATGAGGAGAGTTGTGTGAGAGCTACTTTGTTATGAGCTCTGTCAAAGTGCCAGTGACACACACAACTCTTTACAGAGAAAATTTTACTCGAAGTAGGTAGTCAAATGTATCCTGGGAAAATCATCAGAGAAGTCAATCTATGAGCAGATCGACACAAGAGCCGAGGGCACCATGTCTTCAGGGCCAGGGGGTGCTTGTACTCTGTGGGACAACTGACAGCAACAAAGCCATGGAAAGTGACCCTGCTAGACCCAGTCCCTGACGGGGACGTGTGGTGGGTTCCCAATTGCGGAAGTCAGGCAATGGAGAGGTGGGGAAGCAAACCCACAGGGAGACTGAGCAGATAATCATCGCCCTTTCTTTGGCTGATGCCTCCATCTGAGCTGATTGTCTCGATTTCCCTCATAGCTAGTGAACAGAAGCATTTGTCTGATACAGGTCATATGTTACATGCCCTACATGGCTCTGCTGACTACACAGTGTGTCTGCATGACTAGCTCAGATGTAGACATCTGCACTACAGAGACCTACCCTTCAGTGAAACCTATCTCAGAGAAAATGTCTGACAGTGCAAAGACACCAGGGGACAAAACTACCTACGCGAGAAGCATCAGCTCCCTCTTCTATTCTGTGCGTAGAATTGTGCCTAAAACAGAGTGTGTGGCCTCCTCACAGATGGAAAAGAAGGTTTAATCCTGCCGTGACAGACTTAGTTCCTTGATTTGAGGCTTGTCCATAGGATCAGACTTGAGCACTGAACTTTCATGGGGTACATTCACTCATAATTGCATAATACTAGAGGGAAGTGTTCACATTAAAACTCCATATGTTAATCACAAAATACTGTTTCACCAATCACAAAATATTACTGAAATATACAAGATTGCAGAGAAGTCTCAGTATCTCAGAGCTGCTGAAGGACAGTAATCATGGAGGACGATCTTCCAAACTGTAGAGCACTAGAAATCTCAGTTGTTGCTTAAGCTTGACATTTCTGCTACTTCTCTTTTCATTTGTTTTACTCAAACCAGGCAGCTGACAAAAATGTCAGTTCCTTTCAGCTGCTGCCAGAGTCTGGAAAAATACATGATGTGTAGAAATGCTTTACTGCTCTGTAAATTACAATAAAAATTATAATTTCCTTTTTTTATTTGTGAAAAAAATGTAAGAGGAATATCTATTTTATTCCACACCCATCAAGGGCAAGGTCTGAAGAGACCAAGCTTCCTAGGAACAAGAAATCCCAAGTCTGGGTTATCTCCAAGCCAAATACATCTCAAATAGTCCTCCAGAAGAATAGAATCAAACAAGGAAGAATAAAGGCTTATTGCCACAAGGAGTCATTTCCATAAGCAATATGTAACCTGCTCTTAAACAGGTACTAAAAAATTTGTGGTGTTTTTCTTGCAAGGAAAATAACAGCCAGAAAACTCTTTCATGCTTTTAAGTGAAATTCATGTGTTAGGTAATTCTTTTCAGCTTAGTGGTCCAACAAACTTGATTTTGATTCGACTTCTTTATCCTAGCTTCAAATAATAAAAGACTCAGTGTTCCACTGTAAACTATTGATATCGGCTACCCTAGCATAACATGTACTACAGCTCCGGCTAGCCTTTGTGTAAAATGTCATACACACACCTCTGCCAGCACTGGATTTGGCAGAGAAGCAGAACAGGCAAAGGATGAAGTGGGCAGGTACTGGAAGCCTGCCACTCTGTCAGTATTGCTGAGTCCCATCCACTTGCACAGGTGACCCTCTTTGGCTGCAATCCTTTTTTAGAAGTACATAGTTTCTAGAGTCCAGCTTCTGGATGTTCTGTTAATTTAAAAAAGAAAAAGTTCCTTGAAAACAGAAAAATTAAGAAAGTTGCCCATAAATTTCTACAGGCAGAGAATAACTGCCACAAAAGGGTGGGAAATGCAACAGGTGTCTTCATTAACTGCAAGACCACCACCTTCAGAGCACCACAGCAAAGGAGTATGTGCCTAGCACACCCACTGAAGAAAGCCAGTGTACCTTCCTTTCTCAGATAGTACAGATCCCTCTGATTTCAGGGAAAAAACCTCCTCATCAGGGAAAAAACCTCACTTGCTGCTCCGGAGAAAACAGCAATTGCACCTCCAGTACCCTCACAGACTGGCAAAAGACCAGGTGGGAGCACAGCCCATGGCAAGCCGAGCTGTCTTGCAGCCTCCTCACGTGCTCTCCTGGACTCTCCTACCAACGGCTGGGATTTCCATCTAGGTGGACCACAAATCTGGGTTTAAAAATGGCCACAGGTTAGCCCTTGGGAGGAAACACTGACTTCTACTCTGCGTTTATTCTTGTGATACAATTCTTTTCTGGTTATTTCTGCATCTCACACGGCTCATGGCCTCTATAGAAATGTTTTCTGGCTATGGGATACTGTCAGTAGGCAGAGTTACCCCACTTGTTACACTTGCTTTATCATTTAGTTCTAGCACAGATGGAAAGTCAGCAATGTCACAGGATTTTCATACGGCTTGCTCTTCAAGCTTAGCCTCTAATAGAATAGCAAAATGACTGACATACAAGAACTGATTAGAGGGAACATGAAAATATAGCCAGCAAATGCACAGGCATGCATTGCAATTTGATAGAGGCCAAAAGTCACGGTGCTGTGCAGTGCCAAGGTCAAATGATTCACATCTAATTCAATGACATCCCTTACCCATAGGCAAGTTAGAATCGTGCCACAAGAGTTTTCTGTCGCTTCTTTCTTTTCCCCTCAGTAATCTCCAGGGTGTGTTTAATAGTGCAGCTGCAGGGGACCATGCTTCTAAATAGACTCCCCATACTCCAAGCAAAGATTTTCAGCCTTCCCACGCCACGAATTGAAGTCGTAGAAATGTCACCTTTCTCATAGTCTCAGGACCTCCTGCACTTGTCCAGCTACAAAAGCAGGAAGGAATACAATGGGCTCACTAATTCTCTTTCTGACTCTCAACTGAAAAAACAGTCACCAAGTAAAAGTAACCAGCAACATACCCGCTTGATGCAGAGCATATTGCTGATCTAGTGCTGGTGAAATGTTGTTTCCTAGGAGCTGAGCAACCCTGTTGTTACACCAGAAATTTATACGTGTCATTTTTTAGTAGCTCTTGAACAACTCTTGTCACAAATATTCACTCAATCAAGCTATTAGATTCTGAAACCAGAAAATTAATATTTTATCTATGTAGTCCCAGATTTTATGTTGGGAGGAGGTTTTTAAGCAAGCATTTCTAACTTCACTGCAGGTAGAAATGTCTGCCATTGTGTCATGGCCAGTAATCTACTTTGACTACCATGCCTTATTTGCAGCAACCTAATATTCAGAATTGGAATAAAAAGCAGGAAAACAGCAAATATTTGAAAGTCTTCTTGGGTTCCACATCAGGATTTTCATGTTTCCTCCAGTCACTGCTAATTGACCGTTCCCCAGTTCTCAAAAAAACCCCGTGTCTTTTCACTTACTTTGATCCCCTCCTTTTTGCATTAAATGTGTTTCAAGTATAATTCTGTCAATTTAGACACCATGGCCAAATTCAAACAGCCTAATTTCCATGCATCTCAAACCTGCATCTGCTGCATGCTACTGACCAGGCAAGAAGGGCAGGGAACAATATCTGTGCAGAGGGACACAGACGTTTGGGCTCTGTGAATGTGGATTCCGGAGTAAATATTAGTGCAGGATGAGAGACTGTAAACAGGTAAGTTAACGACACACTTCCGCTGATTCCTGGGAGTTGATTCCTTCGTTATTTAATATTATTGTTATCTCAATGATTCAAAAGTAATTACTGCTAGAAATTGTCTTACCATATGATCTGCTTTGCTACAGTACTGAGAAAAAGACTTGCCACCTCTAATTTAAAGGTTCATTATCCAGTCTAAGCTACTCAGGTAGTCTTTTCTATAACTAGTGAAGTGTATCCAAAACACTTCTCTAAGTACCTTTGAAAAGCTTACTCTGTGAAGGTGTCTGTTTCTCTCCACCTATACGAAAGAAGCTGAAAGACTGTCTTAGTTAGTCTAGTTCCCCTGTGTGTTCCTAATTTAGCTTTGACAGCTAGAGTTAGGCAAGACAGATTCCATACTAAAACATTAAATTGCCTTTTAGTCTTATATTCAGTGACCTGTTATAATTAGCACACGTAATATAAGTTCTTCTCAATTGTCTTCTAAAACTAATTATTCTAAGCTATGAGTTGCTTCGGTAATTCATACCTCAGCACTGGTCTTTCAGAGCTGTGCCACATTAATGAAGAAATGCAAATGAAGAATCATGTGTTGGGTTCAGAGGCATATTGTGTGATTCTAAGACAGAGACAGCAAAAATACACATTAACCAACTTAACCAACTTTTCACAGGAAGGCCAAGTGAAAATGCAAACCAAACAACTGTTCAGAAAACTGGCTTCAAAAGATGGGATCACAATCAGCCTTATTAGTCACGTTCTTCATCATTCAGGTCCTCCTCCCACCAATAACATGAAGTCAGACTATAATTATGTAAGAAAAATTTTCATAGTATATTTATTTCCAGAGTCCCTTTATTACAAGAATTTCTTTTAATTTGGCTAGCGCTCGCAGTTTCGCTGCTAAGTAGAACACAGTATTTGTAGCTACATAGGTAGCAAGGAACCCTGCTAGATGGCTCTTGTAGTAGCCTTTCAACATAAAAGGGATGAAGAGCACACCAAACCAGTGCCTGGACAAAGCTCAGTTACTTTTCCGGCCCCAGTCTCCGCTTCAGACAGCTAAGGGGAGACTTGAATCATCAAGCAACATGCATCACCCAGCTGTGAACACAGCATATCTAGAAAAAAGTTGCCACACACTGGGTTTCCTAAAAGCCACAACAATAATTTGGCACAAGAGGAAAGCAAAAGAGACTGAGGTCATCGCTTCTCCCTGTAACAGCAGAAAGTGTGCTATGCCCTGGACCCATTGGGCTTCCACGTAAGGAGGGTCTGGGTCATGCTGGGGACAGATGGGATGGAGGTGGAGATACACTCAGTAACGCCTACTGGGAAGGGCTGCCCTGAGATACTACGGCATCATTTTTATAGTCAACTGATACTTCCTCCAAGTAACTAATAAGCATTAAGTAGTAATATATACAGCATGATAGTTCCATTATAATAATCAACTGAATTAATAACTAAACTTTATTTGCATTCCTATTTAATGCAAATAGTATGGGAAAGATCACTTGAGACTATTGCATGCCTGGATAGTTCTACCCAGGACAACTTTACAACTGCCTTGGCTCAAACTTGGCATTAATGCAATTATTTTTTAAAAATTGCTTAAACAGACATAGCTGTAAAAACAGAATAAGGCAGCAATCCTAGGTCTAGAAGACATGGGGTGATCTGTCCCTCTGGTCTTTGCTCAAGACCTTACTTGACATTATAAATACACAACACTTGTTGCAAATAACAGAGTTAAGCAATTTCTTTGCAAACTCTGCAGCAGCTGGACCACGGAAAGGTCAAGCATGTGTGCAGTGGATCTTACTGAAAGGTCACAAGAGATGCAAATATGAATCACCTTTAGAGTGGTCTACACCACTTCTCCCATTGGAAAGTGAGCACGAAGTCCCTCTGGCCAAATGTGTCCCCTTCTTCCCTCAGTGCAGAGAGAGCAGGACAAGCAGCCAGTGCACTTCATTGGTGTTTCTGGCCACAGGGCAGCACTTCAGGAGGTGTCTCATACCAGGACAGGCTGCAGGGAGGGTAGCACAGCACCGCCAGGTCACATTGGCCCCACAAATATGTTACAAGAACAGCCAGTCTGTCTTCCTTAATCCTTTTCTGATTTTATTTAGAGATTTCTTCTGTATGCCTATTTATTGAAAATGTGCGTGCTACCTCCATTCACCAAGGCTTTGAAAGACAAATACATTCATACACATTAATATGGAAAGATAGGGGGTTTACTTTTACTGTACTTT
Organism: Opisthocomus hoazin; assembly: GCF_030867145.1. Taxonomy (NCBI): domain Eukaryota; kingdom Metazoa; phylum Chordata; class Aves; order Opisthocomiformes; family Opisthocomidae; genus Opisthocomus; species Opisthocomus hoazin. The sequence goes on from NC_134421.1 coordinate 38,784,588, forward strand.
ACCTCATCCTCTGCAGTTAATCATGCCTCAGATTAAACCCCCTAAAAACTAACACATAGGTTTAAAAGTAGAAACAATAAACACGTAGGTAACTACTTCAGGATTGAGATCCAGCTTGTTGATTGTATTTTCTCAAACATGCAGGAATGTCCCCAAGCACTGCACATCAGTGTAGAAATAATAAAATGACAAAATCAAAATAAATGAAAAAATGTTTTTACAAATATTATTTCCATTCGTGAATTCCAGGAAGTTTCACTTTGCTGTTAGAGTTTAGTACCGTACCTTTTAAATCTGTGTATTATTTTTAACAACTGAGTGCTTTAGGATGGGAACTGTAGGATTCCCTGGCCAACAGGCTACTGAAGTCAGACCTTTCACTCTATTTAAACAAAAGTACCTGGAATAATGACACATTATTTGGGGGCCATCAAGCCAAAGAGTTTATATGGTGTAAACACCTGCTGAACCAAGAGTCGAGCCCAGATGTCTGCAGGGTCAGGTGACCCCAGGGCACCACACACTGCAGTCCCAGCTGGTCCCTGGGCATGGCCGGAGGCACTGTCTCAGAGCAGCCATGGCTCAGGGCTGCTGTCCCTGGGACATTCTCCCAGAAAAGCCATGCTAGCTCTACAGTGAAGCATTGCCATCTGCCTCCTGTACTGCCTGGTGAAAAGACCACTCACTGCACCAAATTTATTGTCCCTCCTGGATGGCAGTCACCACCTCCCCAGCTCTGCCAAAGCAGTTCATATGAAGCGCTTCTTATTGCAGGCATTTCTTAATCCATTTCTTTGCTCCAGGAGAGGTCTGTCAGGCCAAGTCAAATGACTCTCTAGAAATTCTGAAGCTCAGCAAAGCAGAGCATGGAATTCCCATGCAGACTTCACTTCTGGTGGGAATGAACAGGTCAGGAACCTGCATCACCAGATGACACAGTTCCGCTCTGATGGGAAAGACCATCAAAAGCCCAGAGTGGGAAAGGCTAACGTCTAGGAAAGACTTCTGCTCCTGAGAGCACTCTTTGCAAAGATACTTTCACGTTTGTTTTACTGGAAATACTCAGTGAGACAAAATGCATTTGAAAGCAGCTGATGATTTCTGATCTGCTTAATACTGCTCAGTGCTCTGTAAGTACCCTTTCTACTGAGCTAATTGTTTGTACACCTATATGAATATTAAACTCTACACGAATAGTTGTGAACTGACTTCTTTTTTAAGGTAGATGAATTAAATAAAATATCTAGGCATATATTACACAATAGTACATATAAAATAAACTATTTACATTGAATCACAGACCATTACAGGAATAGACAGACTATCAGCCCCGTCCTGTTAATTACAAAACATCACCAATAAACCAAGCAGGCAAAAAAACGTATTTCTATAAAATTTGTCTAAATCTCAAGAAGCAACAGTGTAAAATAGAAAAATTTAGCATATTGCCAAAAAGAATATTTTCCAAACTAGCTGTTGAAATATTACCTAAGGCAGGGCGCTTGAGAAATTGGAAGGAAAAGTGTTTTTTCCTTGGAGGACATAGTGGAACATTTCTGCCTGCCTCCAAGCCCGAAGTTTGTGCAGAAGACAGCTGAACTGGAGGTGATTCTTCGTGGTTCCCTCCCAGCAATCTCCCAGTGCCTCCATTGTGCTGTTTCTGCCCTTGCACCTTCAGCTGCATGCCCAGGAGTGGTGGTGAGCAGCAGGGGTGGACCTCAGCCATGGCTCCACACATCAGTTTTGCCCCATTGCCCATCAATGGAAGAAAAGCCTTTTAATCCTTACGGTCCACACTCAGCCAACAAACACGCAGCTACTACACGTGGCTCACGAGTCAGCTGGACACAGAGTTTAATTTCATGATGCTAGATGAAAACCCAAGCTATTTCTATGACCTCTTTTCAGCAGCAGATACAACCACCCCACATGCAATCATGGCTAGACATATTTTTTATTGAATAAAGCCCTCAGAGATAAACAACTTTGCTACTAGTGCAGTGCAATGAAAATAAAATCGATGGCAGATGGTTACCAATGTGTCTTGTTCAGACACTTCAGATAGATAAACATAGGGAATGGCAGAGAGACACAACAAGTGTAGAACAAAAATTGGTGGAAATGAAAAATGTTGTGAATGCACCACTCTTACAGACTCCTTTAACCATGGGAAAAATGAGGTAGTTGAAGATTTATCCCTTGATGCTTCCTCCACTCTAAAAACTTTGTTAAACTGTATACTACTACCTTTACAAACAAAATAGAAATCTTGACTAAAGTGAAAAATTTGAATATAGAATTCTAGAAACATGAAATAGAAGTATAACATAGCATGCCTCCTGTAATTAAGTATATTGTTCTTGCAAGAGTTTATTATAGTCACCTAAAACTCTAGGGATGTGTGTTTGAGTCATCTTGTCTAATTTTTTAGACATATATTTTAAGCCATAGGCCTGAAATTAGAACAGAATTCAAAAATAACTATTTATGCAAGCATCCGACACAAACAAGTACTAGCTCCATTGAAAGGCAGCGTATTTTATTGATTTATTTTATATTTCATTGAAAGCAAAATCCACTTACCTTTGTTAATAAGGGAATCAGAAAAGACAAGAATATATGATTTAATATTCGTGTGTGTGCCTATGCACTTTTAAGTGCTGATTTTATTTCAGTGTTTTACCATCAGCTGTCTCAGTATTCCAGCAAGTCATGGTCAGCCCAGCCAAAAGCTGCCTGCAATAGGAATTGTGAGGAGTTCCAGGCTAACAGCATGCTGTGTAACAACACATTTTCTTTTATCACTTTTAAAATGTTTTTTTTTTCAGTTTCACAGTAAGTTGCCTTGCTTTTCTACTATGGAGTTGAGTAGAAGTGCTATTCTTGTACCACATGTTACATAATTTTGTCAAATCTCTTCTTTAAACTAGATTGGTCCTACTCGTTTCAGGATCTACTACCTTCATTTTCAGCCTCAATTGCTTCTGTCAAACAAGTTTCTAGATATTGATCAAAGATCTTGTAGAGCAACTTTTCTTTCTGTAACTCCAGCTTCCAGCACTGAGGAGAGGAAAAGCACATGAGGAGATCTAGGAGTACTGCTCCTTCATGTCCCTCTACATCACCCCTCCTAGCTTTAAAGGGGGGTAATCTCATCAGAATATCCGAGTTACTCCACTGCCCTATATTTTTATGAGAACAGAACAAGAATCAGAGGGACCGTCCTTGCACTGCTGCTGTCTGACATCTGTGCAGTGCCATCTACAGAGATGACACCCCGTGGGGATGCTATCAGCCCTAGACTGTGTCAGGGAACATCACAACCCACTTCTAGCTTCAGACCCCTTCCCACCATGGAAAATGATGGGACAAGACGAGGATTTACTGTTCAAGAGATGAGCCAGAAAAATGTGGCAAGTGGTATGTTTGATTATATGTCAATGATAAAAAAGAAATTACAAGGATAAAACAATGAAGGAATGAGAGTGCAAGGCAGATAATTAGGTGTACAAAAACAATAAAACCCATATTGTGAAAAGTTAAAAAAAAATTCAGAGAACTGCTCATTTGTCACAAAGCACTGTGCATTCTTACCATCACTCCTTCACTAAGAGCTATTCAGGTGATATAGATCCCCAGACCACCTGCAAACGGCATGCTATGCCTTGCAACAACCAGTTGTCTTGAGGACTCAACATCAGAGCAGGGTCAATGCCACTATTTGCTGCTGGGTGAATTTCTACTCCATAGTTGAATAAAGAGCAGAAGTGCCTGCAAGTTTCTGCTGCACCAAGAGGTTCTAGTGCAATTCCCCAAACCAGGATGATGCTCTAGAGGGAAGAAAACTGTTGCAAAAAATATCTATCTTTCAGGAAAAGTTTTCATAAAATTGTTTTTTTTCCATAGAATTCTGGGGATTTTTTTTCTCTCCCAGTGTTACCCCAAATCCTGCAAAAGATGGAAAAGATGACTGTCCTTTCTCTCCAAGTGATGCTTTCCTTTTTTTTTACCACTACTAAAACAAATGGATTGATTTAAGCCAAACCTTAAAATTGCTAACAACCTTGTTAGTGAAAGTTAACAAATACTGGTACAAACTTCTCTTTTTTTTTTCCCTATGAATTCTATGATTCTATGATTCTAGGATTCTAGGATTCTAGGATTCTAGGATTTAAGCCAAACCTTAAAATTGCTAACAACCTTGTTAGTGAAAGTTAACAACTACTGGTACAAACTTCTCTTTTTTCTTCCCCTCAAAGAAGACAGGACTGCTTATGTTACAGCTGTATCAGTGAATCATTACTACTTCCTCTTTATCTACATTACCTTCAAAATCAGAGCAACTGTTTTCCCTACCACACATTTGATTACCTGCAGGGTTTATGCTGAAATTTTCTGTGCCTTTTCCCTTCCAAATTCTTAGTCTGAGTGTAGCCTGTTTTATTCTTCATGATGATGTGAAGTGCTACCGCCTAACATAAGCAGTGAAGGAAACAGCATATTTTACTTTTTAATTCATTATCAATATTTTAATTTTTTAATTCTTTATCAAAATGTAGTGTTTTCTGGCCATACTAAAAACTGAAACTTTCTAAGATGTTGCAGAATCCAAGGATTGAATTATTTCTAGCTGAACAGGATATTTCCTTTTTATTTCAGAAACATCATAAATCAATGTGCTTTCAATGCTGTCCATTTAAAACAATGTAGTGATTTTGATGAAATCAAAGGAGAAAAAAGTCATTTCCATTTGGAAAATGAAATATCTTACTTTGAAAAATGTTGAAATTAACCATTGTGACAAATTGTTTTAATTCTTGTTTCAAATCTGCAAAATGACAAAAGCTAACAAAATATCTCAGTATCTGTTATGGGTTTGCATGGCAAGGTTTTGGTAGTGGGGGGCTATAGGAGTGGCTTCTGTGAGAAGCTGCAAGAGGCTTCCCCCATGTCCAGTAAAGCCAGTGCCAGCCAGCTCTGACGGACCTGCTGCTGGCCAAGGCCAAGCAAATCAGCAACGGTGGTAGCACCTCTGGGATAACATAGTTAAGGGGAAGAAAAAAAACTCTGGGTGAGACGGCAGTGAAGAGAGAGGAGTGAGATGATATGAGAGCAACAACTCTGCAGACACCAAGGTCAGTGAAGAAGGAGGGGGAGGAGGTGCTCCAGACGCCAGAGCAGTGTCTTCCCTTGCAACTCGTGATGAAAACCATGGTGAGGCAGGCTGTCCCCTTGCAGCCCATGGAAGTCCACAGTGGAGCAGATATCCACCTGCAGCCCATGGAAGGGACCCCATGCCAGAGCAGGTGGATGCCTGAAGGAAGCTGTGACCCAGTGGGGAGCCCATTCTGGAGCAGGCTCCTGCCAGGACCTGCAGATCCATGGAAAGAGGAGCCCACGCCAGAGCAGGGTTGCTGGCAGGGCTTGTGACCCCATGGGGGACCCATGCTGGAGCAGCCTGTTCCTGAAGGACTGCACCCCATGGGAAGGACCCACCCTGGGGCAGTTCGTGAAGAACTGCAGCCTGTGGGAAAGACTCACGTTGGAGAAGTTTGTGGAGAACTCTCTGCGATGAGAGGGACATCACGCTAGAGCAGGGGCAGAGTGTGAGAAGTCCTCCCCCTGAGGAGGAAGGAGTGGCAGAGAGAACGTGTGAGGAACTGACCACAACCCCCATTCCCCGTCCCCCTGTGCTGCTTGGGGGGAGGAGGTAGAGAAAATCAGGACTGAAGTTGAGCCCGGGAAGAAGGGAGGGGTGGAGGGAAGGTGTTTTAAGATCTAGTTTTATTTCTCACTATCCTACTCTGATTTGATTGGTGATAGATTAAACTTCCTTTTCTGCCCAAGTTCAGTCTGCTTTGTCCATGACAGTAACTGGTGAGTGATCTCTCCCCGTCCTTGTCTCGACCCTCGAGCTTTTCATCATGTTTCCTCTCCGCTGTCCCGCTGAGAAGGGGGAGTGACAGAGTGGTTTTGGTGGGCACTTGGCATTTATCCAGGCCAAACCAATACAGTATCTTTTCAGTTTCACTTTTTTTTCCAACCCATTTTTCTCCATTTTTCACTCAAAACATGCCCTGTAACTCTGTTTCTATATTCTTATCCACACAAACAGTTATTTTTCCAGACCTGTTCTTTGCTGATGTCTTTTAGTTCCTGGATGTTGAGAAAAGCAGAGAGTAGATATGGATGTCAAATAAAAATCATGGTCTCAATAACCTTATAAAAAAAATAATTAAAATTATTTTCTAACCTTCACTCTGCACTGTTTTTTGTAAGACAGTAATAAAAAATATCAAAGTTAAGCTGATGCTAGTCCCAAATATGTTTCTATGCTAGAGCACTGATATCATCTGTTCCTGCGAGTGAGGTGACTGTTGTTTGAAAAACACATGATCTGTGACAGCATCTTTTTGTTTTTCTGTTCTAGGAGAAATATTTATCCCCAGCACCTCACTCTTCAAACTACAGAAGATTGTATTATGCTTTTTTTCTGAAGTTACAAAAGTATGACAATCGACATCCTGCCAGAGAGAACTTTAAACCCCATACATCTTAAACATAGCTCAAACCCTTTACCTTCCTCAAATAATTTTCACTCTGTTGGACTATCAAATCTATTTGTCTTTTACTTTCCTAGGTGATCTAGCATCTGTATTGTCATGTCTCATAAAAAGGGGTCAGAGCAGACACTAAGAAGTTCTACTTACAACTTGGACTTTCTGCCATGAAGCCTGTCCTGCTGTTGTACCCACAAACATTTACCAGTGCAGCCTACCTGCGTGCTATCCTGAGAAATGCAAAATTTGCAAACTGTCATAGGAGCCTGCTTAAGGAAACATCCAGAAGCAGCATTTTCTAAGGAACCTGGGAACAACCCTGTAGGCTCCACAAGCAGGCTTGCAAGGTGATTTCAAAGATCACAGCAAAGCATAAACAAGGACATCTGAAAGAGGTCTGTACAAGCAAATGTCTGCATTAGAACAGGTTTTTTTCTAATTCTGCATCTGGTTACAACAAAGATATCCTCTTAAAATCAATGGAGTTTAACAAAAGTATTAGACTACAGCATTTTGAATAAAATAGTGCATACTTCAGTAATATGTGAGAGAGATTGAAAGCATCAGTACATTTCCGAACATCTAAATGTGTGCTCTACTTTCAACAGACTGCACTGCATTCAGATTATTTTATCCACTTCAGTACTTTAGGTCTGATTCCTCTTTTGTCTTTTTTTATTCAATGAGATCACTTCAGTGAAAATACAGATTTGGTTATGCTGAAAAGTATTGTTAATTCCTATTCATTTTGCAGAATTTTGATGTCAGAACATACTCTAACTTATTTCTCAAGGTGTTTTCAAAGTGAAATGACTGAGAAAAAACCCTTGCTAAGACTTCAAGAAGAGCAGACTTTCATTCCTTGTTACTCTCCATAGCAGCAACTTTTTTGTGATTGCAGATTCTTACTGGTTTCCTTTGTTTATTGTCTATAGTCCTATTATCTTTACAGAAGCTACAGATTTCATTAACTTGGCATGTAAGATTTATCTCTTCTTATTTTTTTAAGTTGCCCATGTGTAAATATTACTGTCCCTGGGGGAGAGTGGAATTGCTTGTGTTGAATTTAGTGCATCCATAACTCCTGCAGCTTTCTATTGGAACAAATACAGAAGTAAATTTCATCTTTGAAGGACATTACTTCCTGACTGGGCTAGGAGGGGAGGGCATGCGGCGGGGGGGATCCTCCTCACATAATTTTTCCTCTGCTCTCTTTTCTTTTTTTCTGGTATTTGTCCACTTGCTTTCTCCTACTTTCTTCAGGCAGCTGGTGGTAGCTGGATGCAGAGGTTCACCTGGTGCTCTGAGGTAACAAAGAAAATGCCTCAAGTGCTTGGCTAGTGCAGTTTCTTCTTGCGTCAGGGCTGAGAAGGACATGACTTTGGTTGCTCTGGGGCCTTACAGTGCTCTGTGGCGTTGTTTCACCTCACAGCATGTTCCAGGAGAGTGCATTTCAGCCATGCCGCAGAGGCCGATGCTGCCCTCAGGGAGGAGATCTCCCCTGGGTTCTGGGAATGCGCCTGAGTGCCTGGAGCAGGAGGACACTCCCCCCATGCTCCCAGGGTAACTAAGGGATGGAAACAGGCTCCTCCACACAGGAAGTTGTCAAAGCATCTCAGCTTGGAACCTGCAGTGAATTGCAATCCCAAAGCTCAGGTACCGTCTAAGAAGGCAGGGAGCCCAGGGACTCGAGGGACTGGACAGCCACCACCAGTCTTCCCTTGTGGGGAGCACTGTTTTATTTGGGTAAACACATTTTGAACGAACTGCTGCTTTTAGTTTTGATACAATGTTCCAAAAGCCCTTAAGTGGGTTTGCCAGCTCATTTGATTCAGTACATGCCACACATAACACCAGCGGCTGTTTTTAAGGGTCAGTCTGAGAGCACTGGGTAGTTTGTTTGGTAGCACTTCGTCTAGGCAGATAACGACAGGCATGTTGCACTCTTTGGATGCAGAGTCCCCAGTGATGTTTTTCTGTGTCTTCACTGAGAAAAGGTTGAAGGAATTGGAAGGGTTGTTCAGCCTGAAGAAAACAAGATTGAGGAGGGAACAGCAGCAGGCTTGCAAAGTGTGCAAGGCTCTTGAGAGGGAAAGTGAATAAGCTCTGCTCGGTGACCACTGTATCGAGAAGACACATTAATGGACAATAGTTCTAGGGCCAATTGTTGCTGAAGTTTCATTTAAATAGCAAGAAGCTCTTTCTAATAGTAAGGACCATTAACAATTGGAATCGTTGACAGGAACAATTTAGGTACAGTTGACTCTGCTTAGGGACAAAGAGACAGACTAGACAACCTCTGAAGATCCTATTTTACTATTAATTCATTTAGACTAGGCATTATGGCTTTTAATGTACAGAGGATTCAGACTAGATGTCTATTCTGCCCTTTCTGGTCTTTGGCTCTGTTTAACTGTGGAAAAGAAGAACGCTGTTTCTCAGTCTGTAACTCGACATAAAACCTGTTTCCAAACCTGATGCCTGCGCATCAACTACTGCACCACCAAGGCTTCTCAGCCAGAGCCGGTCCTGGCTCTTGTCAAATTGCAGAAACAGTGGCAGAAGAACAGGAGGGTGTAGGTTCAAGCTGGTCTAGTGCAACCCCCTGCTCAGGCAGGGTCACCTAAAGGAGGATACTCCAGACCATGTCCAGGCAACTTCTGAGTATCTCCAAGGATGGAGACTCCACAGCCCCTCTAGGCAACCTGTGCCAGAGTTCGATCACCCTCCCAGTAGAAAGGTGCTTCCCTGTGTTCAGAGGGAAGCTCCTATGTTTCAGTTTGTGCTCTTTGCCTCTGGTCCTGTCCCTGGGCACCTCTGAGATTAGTCTGGCTCCCTCTTCTTTAACCTCACCCATCACATATTTATACACATTGATAATATCCACCTTGGGCCATCTTATCTTTAGGCTTAACAGTCTCAGTTCTCTCAGCCTTTCCTCCTGTGTCAGATGCTCCCATCCCTTCGTGCTGCTTTGTTGGACTTGGCTCCAGTATGTTCCAGTCCCTCTTGTACTTGGGAACCCAGCACTGGATGCAATACTCCAGGTGTGTCTCACCAGTGCTGGAAATAATCGCAATGAGAGAAATAATCAAAAGAAATGTAAAGTAGATCTGAAGTTCAAGGAGACACTAATTTGTATGAAGCTGCCACAAGTGTCCTGCTTTCTGCATGGGATCGATCAACAAGATTTAGCTGTGATGATATCATGTTTCTAAAGATACCTTCCCCTAGCTGAATATCTTATCATTCATTAGCCTGAATGAGAGTGAGATAAACTTAACTGGTATGTGAGAAAACTTTTCTCTTTTCTGAGGATGCAATTGAGGTTTTTAATTATTCTTTTTATTAAATGGACTTCCTACTATTTTGTAAACTTTCCAGGGGTATTATTAAAAAAACCCAAAACTTAACAGACACCCATTACTTGAAAGAAAATCCTGCTCCTCATCCAATATTGAATTAACTGTACAACTAGCCACTAAACTCCAGTATCTTGTCCAGGGATATTGTATACTATATATAATGCCTCACTGCAAGAACATCTTCCTCTTCTCCATCCCATTAATGCACTAGATATCCACAGAGATTTTTTAGGAGTTGGTAAACCACTTACAACTGAAATGACAAAATGCGTTCCTAAATGATGAGAGCTAGTTGCAAAAGTGTACACAACAGTTCCTAAAGAACAGGAAGAGGATCCCAAAAACACATAGAAGCTTGCAGCAAGCAAGTCCTTTAGACGATCCTTTTTTAAATTAGACAGGAACGTTTAATTTTCTTGCAAGGATAAAACATTTTTCATACTGTCAACACAGCATACGAGCTATAAAAGTAATAGATATTCTGTCATCCTATCTGGCTATGTCCCAAAACACAAGGGTTTTAAGGAGAAAGGTACTTGGAGCTAAGCCACATGTTTGGTACGAACATCCCTCAAGACCCAAAATACGCTTATGAAAGAAATCCAGAAGGAATTAAAACACTATATAGCATTTTACAATTCCATTTATGCCCTCTTAAAAAGAGAAATGTTCTGAATTACTGCTAATTCAAACCACTCCCTAACAGGAAAGCTTTGTTATTTTGAGAAAAGAACATTCACCCATAAAACAAATAAAACAACTGCAGCAGGGGACTAACCAAGAAAGAAGATAGTGGATTAAGCTACTCCCTGAAGAGTGATAGTGTATTTTAGATGATTTACCAAAGCCCTCTCTCTCCATCCTTCCATTCTCCTCTGTCACTCTCCTTGCATGTCCTGTGTCCAAGCTCAGGCAGACGGGCAGAGCACTCTTGTCACTCCTAGAGGGATGCTGGCAGATGGGATTGAGAAGGGCCCCAAGAGGCAACCTGTGAAGGTGCTCAGAAGTGCGTTACCCTTGATCCAAAGCCCTCTAGACAGGCTTTTCTCGGGCAGCAGCTTGGCTACACCTCCCAACACGGTTCCTCCAGCAATCCCATAGCTGCAGAAGGGTAACATGCTCCTGCATCTCCAAAGAGTCCCAAGCTGGGAACTTTGGAATAACTGAACTCTACCCAATCCTTCCTGGGAGCCACAATTTCTCCCAAGCTCCTGTCTGCGTTGGCAGCTGCCGGCTGTGTATGCTACAGCTACCACATAAGCAGCACAGTGACAGTACCTGCCAGTTTAGCACAAACAAGTGTGGGATTTGCATGACCTTACTGACAGGGCAGGTGGGATTCTGCTTGCCAAAAGCTAGATACGTATAATGTACAACCTGTGTAGTCATCTAGACTTCTTCTGTAATTAAAGGAGAGAAATATACCCTTCTCATATATGAGCTACATAAGGTCTTTTAGTCATCTACATCAAGATGAAGTTAATAACTTATTAGCGGGGCCTTTTTTTCCTTTACATACCACAGGAGGAGTCCAAGTGACTGTTGTGGTTTAACCTGGCAGCAGGCAAGGAGGACCCGACTGCCACACACTCACCCCTCCCCTTCCCCCCACAGTGGCATGGGGCAGAGAAATGGACAACAGCTAAAACCCATGGGCTGAGATAAAGACTGTTTACTAAGACAAAAAAGTAAATGCTAATACTACTAATAATTCTAATGATAATAATGAATACGTAAAATAAAACTATATACAGTACAATTTTCTCACCATTCGATGACTGATTTGCAGGCAGTCCCCAAGAAGCAATTGCAAAATGCAGAAGTTGCAAATTTTGTAAATTTTGCAAAACTCCTGAAAAAGACCAAACTCCTGGAAAAGTTCAAACTCCCAGACAAGAGAGGATCCGAACTCATGGAAAATGAGAAAGAAAGATTCCTGCTCCCCAGCCAACATCCATTCACAACCTGAGCATGACATCTATGGTATGGGATATTTCCACAGGACAGCTTGGTCTGGCTGCCTGGGTGCGCTCCCTCCCAGCTCCTGCACACCTGCTCGTTAGATGAATATCAGAAACTGGAAAAAGTCCTTGATTTCATAGCAACAACTGAAAATATCAGTGTTACCAACACTCTTCTCGTACTAAATGCAAAACACAGCAACTACTGGGAGGAAAATTAACTCTATCCCAGCCAAAACCAGGACAGTGACTAAGTCAGATGCTAAAAAGTTATCTGAGATTAATCCTATCCATTCTGTCCTGCTGGAGAGTTAACACATTTTTGTGTACAACAGACATGGTGGCTACTCACCACATGTACATTAACAACTTCCATAGCACTGCTAATGAGGAAGAGATTTGTTTAAAAAGAACAGGAGGGGACATTCATTCTTCATCATTCATTCATCCATTATCACTAATCACAATCACTAGCCTGGCAGACATACATTTGTCTGAAACATTATTTCTTACTCAAATGTGTAATTCGTTTCTGGAAATGCAAAATTAACCCTGAGGGAAAACGCATAGCTTATGCCTCATTTGTATCCAGTGACAGCCCTTCCAAAAGACTGGGTTTTGTAAGCACAGTGCATTAACTGTAGAACAGAGGTCACTTTGAACAGCTACTCTTTACTCTGGGATGAAAGGGGCATTGGTATTATGCAGGTCATTTCAAGCAGATGTCAGCAGAGCCAGTCTACACTTCACCATGTTTCCCTAGATGTCACAGAAAAGTATTTCAGGAAGGTTTGTGGCAATTTTAGCATTTTATTATTGGAACCCATTTTGCCCTCTTCGGATTGTGGAGTCAGCTGCTCTAGCTATCATCCATTAAATGATATAGGTTTCAGCAAAAGCCATAAAACTTACAGTGACTTTTTTGTATTTCAGTGCCCAGCACTTCAGACTCTTCCAGGACAGGAATGAGTGAATTGTTGGTCCCAATGACATATTCTCTCTTCATATGATCCAGCTTTCAGTTTCAGTCCTGAAAAGGCTGCCAAAAATTTAACAACATTTTACATCTCTGTATCTAAATGTCTCAGACTGAGACTATGGCATGTGAGATGGCAGGCCTACTTAATAAAGGGGATGGGAAAAACAAATGGGGAGAGAAGCAAAAAGGAAAATTTTCTGGAGTTATGTTTAAACTTTGCTTGTTTCTGAACATGTTCAAAGGTCTGTTGCTCTGGACTGCAAGGAGACAAAGCACAAAGACATGCTCTTCCAGCAGGATGACTGAAGGCAGAGAGGTTCTTTGCTCAGAAACACCTACAAATACAGAGCAGAACAGCGTACCCACCCAGCACATTCAAATCTACAAGTAGAAAGAAACATTGCTATAAGGGAGCCTCTTCTTGTTTCTTAAAGCAGTCACCTTGCCCATACCTCACACTCAACAGCAAGGGGAACTGAGCTGCTTCACTGCTCCGCAGCCAAAGACAAGCTATGGCAGTAGGGCTTGAGGTAAGGTTTAACATAAGGCAGAGGTCTTCATGAGGAGTGGTATGAAATCACAAGCATCTTGGGCACACACAGGGAACCTACTACACACATGTCTGACTTGTAAAATAGAAAGGGCATGGATGACATCCAGGTGCTGCTGAGGAGATACCGTCCCCACCAAACTCCAGAAATCCATGCTCCTTCCTAGGGGGTGGAAGTCACTTATTGACGCTGCCTTTCAAGGTATCTTCTACCCCACATCGTTATTTTCTTGTGGTTGTATTCACCCTACACATTTCATTCGTAGTAGCCAACCCAGAAAGTGCAAGAATTCTGGAAAATACGTTCACTTTTGTTTGATAGTATTCAAAATTGCCAACTTGTCAAGGCAATCTGTTAAGGTGGACTTCAGGGCCCTCTAGTGGTCTGGGAGAGGACACATTATGAGAGGACTGACGAATCTTTCAAAATCTCAAAATTTCCTACTGCTTGCAAATCAAAATACAAAGCAGAAGCAGAGCTCCTCCACCACGTCCAGTATAATAAAAAGCCTTCATTAGCCCGTGTCCCTACTTTGCTCTTCCACTCAACATTTTTTCTGTGAAGTAGGACTAAACAGGGCGTTGCACATTGCCATCATTTTTCTAGAGCCAAATGCCGATTGTGGAGCCAACATAAATCCTGAACTCTTCCCGTCAAGAGGAAAGCCATTCCCAAGCTTCCATGGATACGGCAAGTCTATAAATTGTGACCCGTCAAAGCTTGTGCACAAAGAGTGGGACAGAAAATTGGCATCCATCTTACTCTGCTTAAGACTCTTTTGCAGGGTACTCATTTACAGCAACAGCTTTTCTGGCTCCTATCTTGTTCTGTAACTCCAATACCTGGGAAAAAATTCACTGGGCACTTTGAACCTCTTACCGCCTTGCATGTAGATGTCCCAGCATGTGAATGGAGCCATAAGGCTGCACTACAGTCAGAGAAGCAGCATTTTTCATCACCTCAGCCCTGGAGGGATGCTGCACCAGGCCAGGACTGTGTCCCCTCAAATGTCATATGGCCTGAAGGCTGCCTCAGGCGTTGCAAAAAAGGCTGCAGCTGAATCACAAAACCATATTCAGCAGTAAAGTAAGAGGTCACTCGAGTGTTTTCTCTTAAAAATGCAGTGCTGTTTTGCAAGAAATTGGGATGGCTGACTGTTCATTCAGAAATTTTGGAGCCAAATTAAAGATTTATGAAATCTCTTTAAACACTTGAAACTGTTGTAAAATAATAGGAACAAGAAGTCAAAATACTCAGTAAGCCTGAGGTAGTTCCCATAGAGGCCATTTCAGTATTACTAACCCAGAAGGTCTGAAATTTGGGGTAAATCTGCTGAAAAATCATAAGATCTTTGTCAAAATCTTGACAGTGTAGGAAAGGCGGTATGGGATTCTTTTTTGCCTAACTTCTGGTCTGCAATCTTCTGTATAGCATTTTCTGCATAAAATTTTGTTTATATCTCAGTTAGAAACCTATTTTTCTGTAAAACTGGAGATTTCCACATGCTTCTTAGAGCCCCAGAGAAAAGCAGCTTCTAGGCAGGACTTGCAATAAAATCGCATTTGGCAGCAGAGCAATTTACTGCTTCTTAGTTATAAACTTCTACTGCAGATAATCTCATGTCTTTTTTTAATCACGGAAAATTTCGTGCCATATTATTGTCCAGTTTCATCAGATATTTTAGAGCACACACAGGTCAAGAGACAAAAGAAAGGTCATGTTCATGAGGTGGCTGAGTTTATGGACTGTACCCTGGCTGCTTTCAGCAAGTGTGCCAGGACCTGAGAGCCAGGCACTTGAGGAGACCCCCAAATGCCACGTTCTGGTCACTGCAAAGAGGAAGGGTTAGGTATGAACACAGAAACATCTTCAGCTGACCAGTTGTGACTGTTCAGTAATCATTATAGACTCTAGAGAGCCAAATATTTGGTAAACATGACCCCATTTAGAGTTGATGCCCTCTCTTTTCTCTCCTGAAAGCCTGATTTCATGACTTGGAGGTGCTACAGAATGGATGCTGACTTTAGCAAGGTGCAGATGACAGCAGACTGTACATCTATGCAACACAACAGCCTGTCAGGCAAGGATACCTCACCCTTGGAAGCAGTCTAGCTGCATGAGCACAGTGTTTAGTTGTGTTAAGTAGCTGAGAGGAGGCCAGCACTGCGGTAGGACAGCAACACTGCCTCTGGTAGCACTTACGCATGCTGAGCACGGCATCGTGCTTGTCCTCACTCCCAAAGTATGAATCAGCAGCTCAGGTCTCCTACTGAAATAAAACAACTGTTTCTGACAGAGCACTGGAACAGGCTGCCCAGGGAGGTTGTGGAGTCTCCTTCTCTGGAGATATTCAAGACCCACCTGGACAAGGTCCTCTACAACCTACTGTAGGTGACCCTGCTTCGGCAAGAGGGTTGGACTAGATGACCCACAGAGGTCCCTTCCAACCCCTACCATTCTGTGATTCTGTGATTCTGTGATTCTGTGATCTCCTGTTCAAAGCCTCGTTTCCTTTTTGTCTTGTTTTTATTTGATTCTCTTTACTGATTTCACACTGATTATCACCTTTACATAGAGAACAAAGCGTAAGGTCTTGTCCAGACTGAAAGTTAAAGCAGATTTTTACTGAGTATGAATTTGCACCACCACAATAGCTATATTCTGAATAATTTCCTGTATAGACAGGCCCACTGCTATTATAGTGTTCAGGGAGGAATCCTGAAGTCTCCATTGTGCATTGCCTCCGACCATAGTTAAACCAACTCATCCTACTTCTTGTGGGCACTCAGGGAAGGAGTCTTGAAGTGCCCTAGCCTCCTTTATTGAATGAGACATGGCTGAGAAAAACGGGCAGTGGCCAGACCACTGAAAATGCCTGAAATATTGGGTGGAGGTCTCAGGACTGCAGTTCCCTAGTGCCTTCAGTACCAATGGTGGCACATGTTCTCCACCTCCCACCATGCTCCACTCCTTTCCTGAGCAAAACCTGAAAAAAGCAGGTATGACCTTACATGTCTTATATTTGGCCTGCAATTTGAATGCACTTTTGCTCCCACATGCTGTCATACTGAATTTACAGTTCATCCATAAGTCCTTTTTCCCTTGTACTCTGGTAGAACATTGTTTCTAAACGACCAAGATGGAATAAAATGTACCATGAAGAGCCCAAAAGGATCAAATTAGTGGAGAGTGGATTAAATGTGAAACGTTTTCCATTTCTCTAACACTCACAGGGGAAGAAATGAATCTGTGGGATATTAGGAAATGTTGCACTAATTGACGTTTCAATCTGACTGCGACATTTTCTTTTGAAGTCATCCATTAAATCACAACGTGCCTGGTCAGTACATGTAGCTATGTATTGTTATTGTCACAGTGCTTCAAGTACTTTGTCCAGAGTATGCTACAAGTAAAATCACTCTGTCTGCTTACAATCTTATGCTGTATTGTTTCATATTTTTTCTAAGATTCTAGATTCCTTCGTTTTGTGAAAAGATGCCGTGGTAATTGGAGACCTACAAATGCTATGGTTTTATTTTGCACTTCTCAAAGCTGGTCATGGCATTTAGAACTAAAACTGTTCGAGTGCTAAATCAAAGTAAATTGAAACTCAGTAACTAGGAGAAATAATTGCTAGAGAATTGGTATATGTTTTTTAATAAAGTCCACTCTGTTCTTGAGTTTCCAGTTCAGAGTCCATTGAGGTAAACGGAAATTCTCCCTTAGACTTTCTGTTTCGTTTCTCTTCTTCAAAAGTCCTTGTCCAAAATATCTAGTAATATCAACTGTCAACGAGAACATATCTGGTCAATGGTCTGGTGTTTTTAAAGACTCCTTTGTTTCTAAAAGTAAAATCATTTGTATTCTGCTAAGCTCACTACACAGCTTTTTCAGACGTGGTTTTCTAGTCATTTCTGAGCTTCAGCACATCTGCAATGCTCTGCTGGAAATCTTAGCCAAAGTGCAGTTGCAATGGAAACACAAGAATGTTAAGGGAATAAAATGGAAAATAACTCAAAAGTATATTCTTGTGCCACTATGCATTCATTGGAAGACGATATCTGTGACACTGGGCAAACACCTGCCAACTCACCCTGGTAAGAAGTTACTGATTATACATGAAGTGTGGAGAGGGACTATAAGAAGAATCAAAGATGAAAAAGACTTCTGCAGGAGGGTAAAATGAAGCAACTGTGAGAGCTTTCTTTAGAAAGAATTTAACAGAGGCATTAAAAATAAGCAAGAGTCAGACAATAACTGAAACAGACTTTCCTGCTTGCTCTTATTTATAACATAAAGACTTGGGGAACTCCAGCGGAATGCTACAATTTACAATGGATAAAGATAAATACTTATATTAATTTATGCATTATTTAGTGCTAGAATTCTTTGCCAAAGCACCATAGCTGCCTTAGCAGATTGAGGCAGGGAGTGGGGAAAGGATTAGCTAAAGGTTCTGGTAATGAGAAATTTGCAACCATAGAATCATACAATGGTTTGGCTTGGAAGGGACTTGAAAGACCATCCAGTTCCAATCCCGCTGCCATGGGCAGGGACACCTTCCACTAGACCACGTTGCTCAAAGCCCCATCCAACCTGGCCTTGAACACTTCCAGGGAGGGATCATCCACACTTTCTCTGGGCAACATGTTCCAGTGTCTCACCACCCTCATTGTAAAAAAATCCTTCCTTATATATTATCTGAATCTACCCTCTTTCAGTTTAAAGCCATTACCCCTTGAACTATCACAACAAGCCCTTGTAGAAAGTCCCTTTCCAGCTTGCTTGTAGGACCCCTTCAGGTACTGGAAGGCTGCTGTGAGGTCTCCCTGGAGCCTTCTCTTCTCCAGGCTGGACAGACCCAACTGTCTCAGCCTGTCTTTATTGGAGAGGTGTTCCATCCCTCTGATCATCTTTGTGGCCCTCCTCTGGACTCACTCCAACAGATCCATGTCCTCCTTCTGCTGGGGACCCCAGAGCTGGATGCAGGACTCCAGGTGGGGTCTCACCAGAGCAGAGTAGTGGGACGCAATCCCCTCTCTTGATCTGCTGGCTGCGCTCCTTTTGATGTAGCCCAGAATACAGTTGGCCTTCTGAGCTGCAAGTGCACATTGCTGGGTCGTGTTGAGCTTCTCGTCAACCAACACCCCCAAGTCCTTCTCCTCAGGGCTGCTCTCAATTCGCACAGCCTGTATTCATGCTTGGGATCGCCCTGACTCATGTGCAGGACCTTGCACTTGGTCTTGTTGAACCCCATGAGGTTCACATGGGCTCACCTCTCAAGCCTACCAAAGTCCCTCTGGATAGCATCCCTTCCCTTCAGCATGTTGACAGCACCACACAGCTTGGTGTGATCAGCAGACTTGCTGAGTGTGCACTGAATCCCACTGTCCATGTCACCAACAAGGATGATAAACGGTCCCAATATTGACCCCTGAGGAACACCACTTGTCACTGGTCTCCACTTGGACATAGAACCATTGAGTGCAACTCTTGGAGTGTGACCATCCAGCCAATTCCTTATCCATGGAGTGGTCCATTCATCAGACCATGTCTGTCTGTTCATTTTAGGAACAAGGATGTCGTGCAGGACAGTGTCAAATGCTTAGCACAAATCCAGGTACATGATGTCAGTTTCTCTTCCCTTATCCACCAACACCATAACGTCATCATAGCAGGCCACTGAATTTGTCTGGTATGATTTGCCCTTAGTGAAGCCATGTTGGCTGTCACCAATCACCTCCTTATTTTCCATGTGTCTTAGCATAGTTTCCAAGAGGATCTGCTCCACGATCTTACCGGGCACAGAGGTGAGACTGACTGGCCTGTAGTTCCCCAGGTCTTCTTTTTTTCCCTTTTTAAAAATGGGAGTTGTGTTTCCTCTTTTCCAGTCACTGGGAACTTCACTGGACTACCACAGCTTCTCATATATGATGGACAGTGGCTTAGCAACTTCATCCACCAGTTCCCTCAGGACCCGTGGATGCATCTCATCAGGTCCCATGGACGTGAGCACCTGCAAGTTCCTTAGATGGTCTTGATACTTAGGTAGTTCATTGCTTAGATACTTGTGAAAGGTTGTCAGTAAAGAGATAGAAAGCCTTGGCTCAGGACATCAAGCAAGGCAAGGGCCTTACACTCCCCTACTCATCCAGACTGGGTACTTCTGTACCACTTTTGTCCATGCATCCATGTTTCCTTTCTGTGCCACCAGGTAAGTCCAAGAAGTGCATCTGCACCCAGGAACTGGGAAGCCCACTCACATCCCCTGAGAAATAGGTCTGTATCGCTTGCAACACAGAGTCATTTGCACCCGCACAATACAGCTGATACACTGGATTTACATTGCAAATTTGGAATACAGGGGACCAGGACCTTCCAGCTTCCTTAAAGAAGAGTTGGAGCAGGAATCTGGCCTGGGCTTCTCAACTGCTACGTTAATAGTTGTTGGAATACCTGTTTCCCACAGTTTCTTAAATAGGTGGCTGTTCTCAGCATGGAAATAGTTTCACCAAAATGAGCATGGGGCAATGTAAACACTTAAGAACTCTGAATGCAAGCTGTGCTTCTCCTGTGGTTACATTTTTCTTACTCAGTGAAAATATTTGTTTTCTTTCACTCCACCTCTAGTTAACTAATCTGGTTTACTGTTCCCTTATTCTGCACCACTTCCACAAAAATACAACTAAAAGAGCCTCACCTGAGATGTTTTTTCTCTCCCTTTGGTCATCTGTCAATCACTCTAAGACTTAGGCTTGTCCTCCAAACCCTCATAAAGAAGTCATGAGCACAGTAAAGTGAAAAGAAAGTAACTTGTTCTGTGTTTAAAAAGTACTTACACATATACCTTGCCCAGTGGTGTTTCAGCTCAGGTTTCTCTTTCCTCCCATTTCTCCATCTTATGGTGTTTTCCTTACAGCTATCTAGGAACTATAAGACTCAGAATTCAAGAATAGACTCTTTGGAAGATTTAAGAGAAATAGGAGATTTCTTATTGCAGACACATACATTTTAAATCATTTCACCAGAGTTAAGAAAAGAACTTGAAATATAGACACATGGGCAGACAAGCATAATTGAAAATTTTTTAACAAAAAACAAGTTTTATGTTTTGTGCCAGGAATGTAGACTGGAGCAGAGAGATTACAAATTTGAATGTGACTAAAAATATACATACAGATGGGAGGGTATTAGAATCCGTGTTGCTTATTTCAGAACAGATGGACACTATGCTATGCTACAACTAATATTTTGGGAAAATACTAAGCTGTGCAACTCCCAAATCAAAGTGTAAGTACAACAAAGCAAACAGTATTTTCTGTGTCAGTCATCAGATGCTTTTAGCCGGAATATCATTAAAAAAAAAAAAAAGGGAAAAAAAATAAGCAGCTGAACCATATAAATAGTTCTATTACTTTCTCACAGATGCTTAAGCATTGACAAAATAAGGACCTTAATCACCACTTCACTCCTTGTAACTAATAAGACAGTTTCATCTGCTTTTTCCTTTCAAAACCACTGCTCCCTCACTCAGAGCTTTCCTGTTAGCATTACAGGGTGATTTTATGGTATTCAGACTGTTATGATTACGTTGAGATGGAAAAAAAATCACAAATAATTTTTTGGCTGAATGTCAGAAAAAACTTCTTGGTAATGAACTCTTTGTTGATTATAAAATAATTCCTCAATGGAAGAAGTCTGAATAGCACCTCTTGGGGCTAATTTGTCTTGAGGCTAAGAAATAAATGATGTGAGTTACTGCTCCCTCTAATTTCTGTGACTCAGCAGTTGCAATTTCAATCTGAGCTTCAGCGCAGAGTGCTGTAGAGGTATTTGAATTCTCTAAAGATTTTATAACAAGCTCCGAAAAAAAACAAGCTATAGCAGAATGAAGAGCACAGATTCGCTTTGGTTTAAATCAATGTAAAAGCCTCTTTGAGCCAACGCCAAAAATTTCAGTTGGGCAAGTTCTGGTGTTTATCACTCAGGGGTAAAAGGGTCTCATGGAGATGTTGAGAATAAGTATCTCCAGTTACTTGTCTATCTGTCTTCTTGGGAAGAGTAACTCAGATTTGCAAACTTCCTAAAGCAACTGAATATAATGGGAAAATCGGAAAAAAAAAAATATAGTGGAGGATTTCCAAGCCTCCTCTCTAATAAAGGAACTAAAGTAGTTTCTGTATTCTTCCACCACCTCTCCCTTGAGCCAGGTGACTCTGATTATCTGTGTGATTACATCTTTTTTCTTCTGCCAGTAACAGTACTTAGCCTGAGTCACTACAAAGTTAGAAGATGCACCTCAAGGATGTACCAGCCCTTATAGCTTCTTTGGTTCCTGTCTTCCTGCTTTTCTTCCTCTAAGAGAGACAGAGATGTAATCAATATTTTTGTAGTGTTTCCAGAGTTTTGGTGTCACAACATAAGCTGTTGGTAGGGGATGTGTTCTGTCAAAACCAACAGTATTTGTCTTGTAGTCACTCAGCTCACAGAGTAACACTGGCAGCTCAGAAAGATCCTCCAGAACTGGTGTACTGCATTCTTCTGCTGCAAGACGAGAAAGGATGTGAAAAGACAATGACAGACATAATTCAGGATATCCATACTGAATTGACAGCTCCCTGGACATTTTTAACTGAGACAAGCTAGTTAATGATGACTAAGTTACATTATCAAGACTATTCTTCTCCCTCAAAGTCTTTTGGCTAGCATACGATAGCTTTACACTGAATATATTTCCAGTCTTTAAGTTCTGTTCTGTACAGACTTCAAAAGTTATGCAATTTTCTACCTTATTCTCCATTTCAGTTTTTGCCTCTGCACCCTGATAAACTGAAAATGGTGGTAGGTTTGGTTGCTGTTGTAGTTAGTGGGAACTTCATTTTCCCCCTGTGGGTAACACAGGACAGCCCAGCTCATGCAGCTTCACCCCGTTACCAAATCAAGCAACAGAGGTATTTAGCACCCCAAAGGTGATTGCTGGCCCTAGTTGTGGCTGTGCATCTGTTCTCTGCAGGTAGTAGGTACAGCAGTTCTGGTTTATTGTTTTGTCTTCACCAAACCATGGCTGTTATCGCAATGACTTCTGGGAACACTGAGCTTTCACCCACCAAGCTGCATATGGATACCTTGGAAGTATAAAGCATCTTGTTCTTCCATCTTCTGCAGTTTCAGTGGCATGGACAGCAGTCTGAGACATATTCATTACCCAGGGCTAGGTAAAGGTTCATTCATCAATTAAACACTCTGTATAATACGTATGATCCAACAATTATTGCACAACACAGCAGATTTTTCAGAAGCAAATGAAGAATGCTAGTGGCAAAAAGGAGGAACATAATGTGAAGGAGCGACAGCAAAGGAAGCATCTTAACAGTAACTAATCAACATATTAAATAAATACTAGTAGATATAAATCGACCTTAAACAGTGAAAACTCTTTCTGTTTTACAAATACTTTTTAGTTAAAACAAGTGCGTCTTGGTTATTTAATATGTTGCCATTATTTTTTTTAAAAGTGTGCTTTATAATAATGAATATACTTAGTTGGTGACTTTTTCTATATGACTGATTTTGAAGTGTCAGTATTGATAGGTCAGCATAGTGATTATCTGAATTTCTAAGAAAGCCTCTAAGTCTCCCTCTCCACTGGCTTGAAATTAAAACAAATCCAAGATAGCAGAGTCAAGTCATTCCATGAAGAGGGACTATTCATGTATTTTCTGAGTTTGATAGCGTGGGACCCAGTCCCATTTTATCAATCTGTCTGCTGCTATATCTAAATTCAGGTAAACACCTTGTGAAATGGAGCTGTCAGAGCAGAGCTGGCAGCACAGATTTCCATATCCCTACTCCTAGGCTGAGTGATACAAGTCCACACATCTCAAAAGGAAACAAAAAGGAAAATGTCATTGACCCATTCTCATTTTAATAAAGAGCTTGATAACTTCCTTCAATATCACTGCATATACATTTCTACATATTTACTATATAAGGAGGCAAATATATCAACAGCTTACTGTCTTATCAGCACTGTCTTATGTAAATTAAGATTTTTCTGATGGTGCTACATCAGTGCCACAAGCAAAGACTTTATTTTCCATCCATAACCTCATTCCTTCTATTCCTTCCAGGAAGAAATCATACCTGTGTTGAAACCTTCTTCCCCCCTTCCCCTCCACCTCCCCCCGCCCCCCCCCCCCCCCCCCTGCCTAATATTTTGTGATGGCTTTTTTCCCTGCAGGAACTTCGCAATACCCAAGAAATTATTTGGACTAAGAAGTACCAAAGCGGAGCATACCACAGCTACTCCTCAACTCATACAAGATCTGCAAGCCAGTGCTGTCAGCTCTGCAACGAAGTAGACTATAGTACACATCAGCCAAAGTTATATCTACTTTGCCTATATTACTATCAAACAAATTTAACCTGTCAGCTATATTTCTGCAAGATTCTTGTGCTTCAGGATGGTTCAGGCTCCTCAGAAATGGTCCTCATTCTGCTGTTGACACTGTCACTTGCTGTCCCTGTCTTTCTCACTACCATTAAATTTTCCCTTTTAAAAGCACACTAAAACTAGTGAGGCAATCAGTTTCGCATAAAAACCTGCAGAGTAAAGGAACTGCCCATATGAACTGAGTTTGCCACAGAACTGAAAATTTCTCCATCAAGTTACAGTGCTTTCTCCCAAAATGGCTCTTCCAGCTTCTCTCTTTCCCATCCTGCTCTTTAGCAAGTGTATGATAGAAGTTGTTTCGTAAAACAGACCACAGATATTTAGCATCGCTGTCCATTCACAGGCTTACTCTACAGTCCAGCCACTGCTGCTGTCAGGGTGAGAAAATAACATTCTGTGGCCAATGGAAATGGTTTTTTGCCCATTTGGGTACAAACAGATAAAACAATTTCTTCTCCCCAGTTTTCCTTTCCCTGTGGAGTTCCACATCTGAGACTTTTCTCAAAGCCAAATTTTCCCAAAGCAAGGTTTTTTTCTTCTTTCTTGTCATTTCTTCATTCTTTATTTAAATCAGAAATGACTGGCTGATCAAAATTGCTTGGAGTCCTTAGCATGTTGTGTGGCTGAGCATGCTGCCAGCATAGCTATTTAAGCTCCAGGGACTTTAAATTGACTGTTAACAAAAGCTTCAGACAGTGACTGGCTGGCTGCTCTGGGACTCTGGGCTCCATGTAACAGTAGTTTGTGTCTTCCCAACAATCAGTAAATAGTACCCAAGTGGTTACTTTCTGTCTATGTGCCTATCATATTTAAAGGAACAAAGGGCACGGGAGTTATTATAGAAGGGAAAAATATTCTTAGCTATACTTTTATGATAGAGTGAAACAAAACCTAGACACTACGTACAAGTGTCACCCATGGCTCAAAATGCTTTTTCATCACTTTCTCATCTTCTGTAACTGCTGGTTATGCCCCAGACCAGGCTTTGTCCCTGGACTTTTTAACCTTCTTCAGACTGATCAGTCGAAGCCCTTGGCTGAGGTGAGGTTCCTGTCCCACAGCAGCTCAGTGGGGAGGTGAAGAGCTGTCCCTCAGCAGCGCTCCCGGGCTTTGCAGGGAAATGCTGTTTTCCCTTTGCACTGTTGCCTTTAACAGTCTGCGGCTCAGTGCATCACAGGCAACTGCCTCGACCCTGGCAGCCCACCTGTTCTGCCCAAAGAGATATGTGAAACTATGAGAACCAGAAAGTTTTGTGGAACACACTGAACAAGCATCTGCCAGGAGCTCTTGAGATTTCATTGATGTTCCCTTGATGTGACTGCTTACTGAAGGACAATTGTCATATCAAAAATGCCCTCTGAAGTGCCATTCATATTCCACTTTTTGAGATTCCCTGATACCTGTATAAAAATAGATAGTTCTGTTCTCACAGTCTCACAAAAGACCAGGGCAACAGTGAAAGCAATAAGGTTTAAGGTGGATAACCAAGTGCAAAGTCTAGGAATTAATGATCATTGAGTAGAGGGTAATGGACGGTCTTCTGCTAATGGATTACTAAAACCCACTAGCATAAAAACTAGCTTGTGTTTGTGTTCTGGAGGCATGTTTCCACTGAAATGATGAAATATGACGTAAAATTATTTTTTTGGTGTACCACTAGATGGCAAACTAGCAGTGTGATACACATCAGACTTCCTATCATGGAAATCTCTGATGAGGCATATTGTAAAATACCCAGGCTATCTGTATGCAAATAAACAGAGGGTTGATGCAGTGCATGCAGATAGAGAACAAAGAATACTTCAACTTTCATGTTTCAAATTAATTTCTGATGTTTTAAGGCTGGACAATACAGATCTTGTTGGAATCGCAAAATGTTTCTAGGGCAAACATTTCACACTGCCTATGCTTTCCTTTTGGATGGCCTACAGCCGCGCACCTACAGGTCCCTCGCCTGGGGCTGAGCAGAGCTGAACATCAGGCAATGTTGTAGTGGCTTCATGCAGAAATAAGTGGGGGAGTTTGACCAAGACTGTCACAAGGCATTAAAGAGGGGCTGTAACAGCAGACTGAGATGTGTGGAAGGGCTCGAGGAGTGCAGTCAGGCTCTTTCCAGTGTATACAATTCATGAGGAACTCATCACTGATATAAGGACAAGGATCTTCTAGCAGCCAGCGCAGCACTCAATCAGAATAAGCTTTCATCCTTTAGATAACATTATGAATGTACAAACATTTATTTCAAATCTAACAGCCCCGGAACAGTGAAACTGTGAGGAAGCTGCAAGGTAAAAGTCATTGTTTAATATTTCATTTTGTCTCCGCCACACACCAGCGACGACTTGGAACCAAAACTGCTGGAGAGTCATTTAAACTGGCCTTTTTATCCCTGCAAAGCATTTTTTACAATAAATCGAGGAAGATGTCTTCTCTGTCCCTCTGGCTAGGACCATGGCATGGCAGGGCTGGAGGGCAGCTGCCCCACATGTCTATGGGAGCAGGGGCAGCTATGGGGACAAGCATGACAGATTTCACAGGCTGCTGCCTTTAAAGCTGCTGCTGCTGTGGCTGCTTTCCTGGGGAGGTCTGCAAGGGCAGAGCAGTTGGAAAAAGTCCACTAAAAATAGGGAAAAGGCACAAAAAAATCTCCCAAGAGCTAGCTCCCAGTCATTTCCCCCTTTGCTAAAATGAAGTCAGCTAAGGGTGTGATTGCTAACAGTCAGTTTTCCAGCTCAGAAAATCTCTAAGTTACAGAATAAGCACTGGAAGTGCAAAATGGCCCATAACCCTGATAAAACGCACGGAAATTTGGAAAGAAAGAATATGCTCACCCAAGCCAAAAGGCAACCACATAGTCACCCAAGGACCAAACAGAAGTGTACACTGGGAGAGAAGTAAGTCACGTCACTTGTTCGTATGTATTTAGTCCCTTGCATTTGGTTTGTATGACAACAATAGAATCAGGTATTTCCTTGGACACAAGTGAGGATTTGCAAATTATGGACAGAGAAGCTTTGCTTTGCTGTGCACCACGGAGAGTCAAAACTCAGAGAGCACTCCTCGTGTCACAGGCCCCAGTCTTCTTTTTCCATAACCAGCAGGCCCAAACACTTCCTGAGCTCTCTCAGGGCCACAGCTATGAACAAATTCCTTTTGGGTTCTCTGCCTGATGTCAGTTCACAAACACAACAGTTAATCCCCAACTTTTATTTTAGTTACAAGCTCCCACAGGAACCCCAATATCTGTCTGGACTTCTGCACAGTGCTGTTTTTAGGGGCTGATTTCCATTATTTCAGCTGTCACAAAAAAGCACATTGGATCGAGACCTCCTTTTGCAGAACACGATTTCAGCAGGCTTCCTGTTTGTCTCGGACAAGAGTCCTACCCCCAACATTCAGAAAATGCCCTATGGCTTTCTTCATAACAGGAAAATTATAAAATATATTGTATTATTGTTGCTGATATTATTATTGTTATTAGCCTTGGAAGTGTTTATTTCTGTTTTCTTTTTATTCACAACTCAAGGATCAAGGCAAAAGCAATACACATGTGCGCAAATTTTAGGGTATGCACTTTTTTTTTAATGTATTGCAGTGTTTTGACTGTAAGGAAACCACTCATAAGTAAGACACAGCATTTGCTTGTGGTGCATTTTTTCTGCTTAGCCTGTGTATTTAAGTCTTAATTCATCGCAGCTAGGGCTTACACTGCAGAATAAATGCTTTTTTACGAACTAGGCCCTCTATTGTGTTTAATAAGAACCTAAAGAGTTGAAATAGGGAGATATCAAAGGCTGTTGGGGGCAGCTTCCACTGCCTATTTTACCTACGCCTGAGCTCTGGAAAGCTGAGAGGGTTGGGGATACACGGGGTAATGGGCAGAGGTTAGGGAGACAGTGCTGTGGTCCACCTCTGCCTCGGGCCAGCAGAAGCAGTGGCTGCAGCAATCTTTGCTGTCTCCATTTTGCACCTATTCCCAGCCCTCCATTTGGCTTCTGGCCCTTTCTTTTCAGTACCTGAAGCACCTTAGGCCCTGCCAGGCTGCCATCCTTCACCTTTGAGGCAGTAGATCATTGTTTTACATATTTTTCGGAAGGCGCTTGAGCTGACTCAAGTTGTCACATACACACAAATTACACACTATGTTAACTGAGCTTCAGCTGCGTTTCTGAAAGCAGTGTGATTATAACAGCTTTAAAAGACAAGACAGTCTGTAATTGGCAGAGGGTTTTTTCCTGGTAATTACATTAACCTTTAGTTGAATGTTACTCAAGCCATCACGATGTTATCTTTATGGTCCCCTACCAAGGTATGCCTCTGTAGGATTGCATCCCTGTCTTGGTCAGTGGAAAATTCCACATCCTTGCATAAATCCTACCAGTGCCTCCCTTTGGTTGAGTGCCACCCTGTGCTGCGCTTGGTAAGGTTTTGCAAACAATGGCCTTGCTTGCTGGAGGGAATCCAGCTCTGCTAGTACGGTTTTCAATCATTCTTTCCCTGTGCAATGAATGAAGAATGAAAAATGCAGCTATTCACGAAGCAGTTTTGTCAGATAGTAATGACCAGAGTACTAATGTAACACACTTTGTCACATGGTATCTTCTGTATATTGTTATTTTCCATAGGTCTTGTTTGTCTTCAGGTTTTCCAAGCACAGAACTATATATAGGGTTCAACAGAGCTCTAGAATTGCAGAGCAATCTAGGGCCATGACTATAGTGTAAAACAATTAAGCTGGATAATATGCAAACATTCCTCATAAAAATCCCATGCAGAGATTAGCTGCACAAATGCACAAAAGTTCATGAGAGGTTGTCTGGCACCACAGATTCTTCCTTGCTCATTTAATCTGATTAAATTCATTCCATATAACAGTACTCTATGATGCAGTAAAAGTACCACTGTAATCTACCTTAGTTCAAGTACCAGTGAAAATTTCATGAGTGCATTTCTGACAACAGAATAACACCTTAGAACAAGCTGTGTGCATAAGGCATGAGAAAAAAATCATTTTTTATTGAAAATAAAACCATAAGAAGTAAAACTGTCCAGTTTTGCCTAGTTTTGTTTCAGAATTCTTAAAATTATGATCCTGATGCAGGTGTGTGAGTAACAGAGGGAAATATCAGCTGAAATAGTCCTGCAAGCTGCTGAGAGTGGCAGTAATTGTTGGGGACTCAGGTTACCAAGCTTTGTGGACTTTCTCTGGTTTATATTGGCCTCAGTTCCCTACCGGCTAAATGAGCATATGTCTTCATTTTCCCCAGCGTGCTTCTGTGTTCAGACCAAAATGTTCTTGGGGTAGCAGGTTAGTCTGCTATGGACCTCGGGGCTGAGGTCTTGGCAGGACTTCCAGGTGCTGTCATACCGCTGTGGTAGAGGTGTTTCTCCATAACACTCATACTAGTATCATTCTGTTGCTGTTTTCTCTTTCTTTTACAAATGCACGCATCTGTGAAGTCTCTCACTCTAGGTGTGTAACACAGTCCTGCTTCAAGCCTGCGTGTCCCAGTCTAGGCATGCGGAACTGAATGTATGGATTAACATTCTGCCAAGGGAAGGAGGATGGGCAGCTGTCCACCAAATTGGAGTTTCCTCTGAAAACTGGGTTACAGGGACTGTGCAAAGCGATGCACTGGTCGCTTGCCTGCTTCTTTGCTCAGCACAACGAAAGGACTTTTGTCACACAGTTGCTTGGTCCATGAATACAAACACCACTTTCAATGAATGGATTTCTGTAGCAATAGTACTCTTTCTCTACGAATTTTTGTTACTCCACTGATTCATTCTTTGGCATACCATTGACTTTTTCTTCAATGGAACAGATACATTAATTATATTTCCCTCTTTCAGGAATTCACCTATTTTTTACCCTGTGAAGGCCTCCCGGATGA
This sequence comes from Opisthocomus hoazin, assembly GCF_030867145.1. Classification (NCBI taxonomy): domain Eukaryota; kingdom Metazoa; phylum Chordata; class Aves; order Opisthocomiformes; family Opisthocomidae; genus Opisthocomus; species Opisthocomus hoazin. The sequence goes on from NC_134421.1 coordinate 38,814,351, forward strand.
GTTTGCATTATAAATCATTCCTATATTCTCCATTTTATGCTTAGCATCTTTCAAAGTGGCTGAAATGTGGTAATGAAGGGATTAGTACCTCCATCTCCTATAGCAAGGTATGCTGAAGTTAAAAGAGAACCTGATAACTTTTGAGTGGAAATTATATCACCTAGTATCAGATCTTGAAGTTCGGTGTCTAAATTCATGTTATACTTACTGGAGAGAGCTGGGCACTTCTGGAGGATGACTTGACTCTCCTATATCAAATCTCTACACTAAAATTAGATGAACTGCATCCTAGAAGTACTTATTCATGTTTTAATGACTATAAAAGGAGTCTGGATGAGTAGCTCACCTGACAGCCATCTTCATCATGGGCATCCATAGTTGATTAACATGAATTCCATGCTGAATGTTCTAACTTCCAGAAACTTCAGGAACCCACCTACACCTGGAGTGTGGGAAGAGTTACAATCCAATACAAAACTCTCAGGTTATTCAGCAGCTTTTTAAAATATTTTCATTATTAACAGGTCACAAACTCATAGTCTTCTGTTTCAAACTTGTGACAAGCTTCATATTTGAAAGCTGCAATATGGCAGTGAAATGGAAAAGACCTTATACTGCCTCACTTTCTGAGACAAAAAAAAAGCTGTTCTGTGCTGCTATGAAGACTACAGGGCACAAGAGTGGAAAGCTGTGGGGGTTTCCCATGCTGTGTTATGCCTGGGACATGGGACGACAGCTTCCATCTGGAGCACTTCTTGTGTCTTACCTTTCTGCAAACTGACTGTTTTCTCTACCAGATTGGATATGTGCAGATCTCTGAGCTTAATTTTAGTTCCAGGGGAAACTCCTTCCAGAATCAACAGAAGGAGGTAGACTTCTACAAAGACTAAGTTAAAATGTCTAAATTACAGTCCCTTCTGGGGCCCTAAAATGGGCTTGCCTAGACCATGGGTGGAGGGTGAGGAGATCGGCTTCATGAGGTTGAAGGTGGTTTCTCACCTCTGTTGAAAAAGATCTTTGAAACAGGGGTAGTCTTTGTTCAATTTACCAGCATTGTGTCTACCAAACCAGAGCCCCAGACCTCTGCAGCCCTGAACTCAGCTCTTGTCTTGGGCATAAGAGCAGCAGAGTGAGCTGTCACCCACAGCTGTGAGCAGAACCAGTATAAGCTGTAAATTCTTTCCTGAATCTTCCATCACTGAAGAAATGATATCCACTATGGTGAGCCATAGGGGACCTCTTCTTGCATTTCAAGAAAGCTGAACAACTTTGGAAAAGTTTTGGTGAACATAGTGTATTTCTCACCACTGTACTTAATCAGATCCTTTTTAGAAGATCAAAAGATCCCAGATCAGCTGAAGATTAGAGAAGACAGATAGATAAAGTACCTTCTTTTCTCTGAGGAAAAACAAACTTAAATCCACGGCACTTAGATTAAAATCTGGAGACTTCCAAAGCAAGTACAAATTAGTCTGTGGTGCAACTGAACTTCCACAGGACATCTGGCCGCCCCAAATTATCTCTTTAATGTTCTTACAGAATTTGGTATAGCCGTTTATGTTTTGTTTTTACCTTTCTATGAAAATGGTAAATCTTCACCCAACGTTACCTCAAGAAAGCCTTCAAAAGACTGTGATGTTTGCAGAATTTGTACACAATACTTTAGGATACACATGGTTATGTCAACATCCATTGCAAGGCTGGAGTCATGGTGTTGTGGTATCCTTTATTTTCCATCTCTACAGAAGTTTTACTGTGATTGTAAATGGCATTGGACTTCCTGGTTTATATATATAATATCATGCATAAATAACATCAAAGCTAGAAAAGGGCAGTCATGGGATAAATTTGAACTTGACAGGACAACAGGAAAGTTCATTTCACATAAGCCTGGCTAATAATAATAATAAATCTTCACATTAGGTTCATATGAGGCCTTTCCTTGTCTTTTCCCTCATCTTTTCTACAAGCAATAAAATATCACGTTCTAACTCTCCTAACACTTCCTGGGGTAAAAGAGGTTCTAAAGTAAATTCCTATCTCCTTTTCAGGCTTAACGTTTTTTTTCTTTATACTTTGGAATAGTGTGGAAGGAGTCCCACAGCACCACAGTTTCACCTAAAGCTGTTTACATAAAAAACTTTTTAATCAGTTTATCATCACAGGAAATTTACACCAAGATCATAAAATAAATGTCATTATCCCACTTAACAACCAGAAGGATACAAACTTCATCTTTTCCAATGATTTTTTTTTTTACTTCTGTCCAGAAAGACTAAAAACCTTTTCCTACAGGTCCTAGTTTTTTGAGCCATACCAGGGAGCACTAAAATTTTACAGCCTTGTTTAAAATACAGCATCACTACTCTCTCTGGTTAATCTTCAAAATCTAATCACCATCTGATATGACTACAACAGACACAGTAAAAATATTCTTTAAAATTTTTCCAAACCTTCTAACAGATCTGCATTATGTGGTAAATTTGCTTGCATTGACAAAATACTGAACTTCACTGCTAAAACAGATGCTTTGAAATAGATCAGAGGACCTCTTACTGCCTGTGGAAAGAAATGCTTCTTTGATTGTCATTAGATTTTTAAATATAGTTACTGACATCCTCTTTAACACATCACACACCCGTTATATACTTGTGGTGACTCCCCACCTTTTTGTTCGGTGCTACATTGTCAATGTGCAAACACACCTGACTCTTTGCATTTGAGCAAAAGTCCACTCAGACAGCTCTGTGTCATCTCCTTGTCCAGCTCCAAGTTTGGAGCCCTCAACTTGGTCTTGCAGCTCATTGCAGTTTCAGTGCCAAAGTTGCCTCGCTGCCTTGGAGCACAGGAAAGCCAAAACCACAATTGTCTCTGCCTGCTCACGCTAATGTAGCTGTTGCCTCATCTGTAGCAGGGATTCCAAAGGGAAATTCATATGGAAAACATTTAGCAAAAACTATCTGTTAAAAGCAAAATTTGAGTGATTTTTTTTCTCCAGAGTATTTCTTATCCACCATTATTATCATCAATGTTCACTAAAAATAAAGATTAAATTTCTGATGTGCCTAGTTAGATATTTAATATTAGTACCTTTCTCAATAGCATAGTTTTTCAGCGAAGTCAAACGTTATCACTGAAAATGTTAGTGAAAAAGCGGGGTTTTTATATATTTTTGAAGATTATTTTACAGTTTCAAGAAAGAAAGAAAAGTATTTTTTCAGCAGAAGAAAATTGTGATTGTGGTGATCTTCTTTAAAGGATTAATGAAAATCCAGAAAGCATAGCAAAAAATGAGTAGAGATCAACTTTGAACATCCTTAGATACCACTGACTAAGAAATTAGGTAAAACTAATCCTGTTTCATACTGGACCTTATTTACAGCCCAGGCCTTGCTAGGAAATAGTGAAATTCTCCCAATTTTGTCCAGTTTGGCACCAATCACACGTTTATGCATGTGGTCATTGTTGACATACCATATGGCAGGTGTGGCACACCTCCTGATGGACTGCAGAAGTGGAAAGTAATCATTAGGACCTCAGAGGCAGCAGAGCAAGAAATGTGGCTATGGGAAGAAGCTTCTATGTAGGCTCCCAGTGTTGGAAACATCACCAGCACAGCTGCCAAGTTGTAGCTGCCCACACAAGTACATGCTAAATGGTTCCTTATCTCTCCATTCTACCATGAATAATTCTTTGTTTTCTCTTCATCTGTATTTTCATCTCCACCCTAGGACTCATTCAGCTCTTTTTCAAAGACAATCCTTGGATAGGATTCAGATTCAAGTTTCTCTTTTTTTTTTTTTCTGCAGACAAAGCCTTTTTATAATTTTGCAGCCATTACACAAGATTCCTTTTTTTCTAATTTTTCACTCAAGTCAAATCTCATTGTATTGTATAAGTAGGCAGCATCTGCACCTCAGACAAACTGAGAGTATACCTCCCTAGAACCCAAAATGAGAGCAGGATGCTCACTTACAGACAATCAGACTAATATTGTACTTTAGGTCTTGAATACATATGCCATCTGAATTAGGTAAATTGCTTTAGATAAATAATCAACATTGGCCTGGATCTGCTGAGTTAGATGTGCAGTCCCAGGTAAAAGAAGGTAAGTGGAGATTAACCATGTCTAGATTGGATCATCCGAAGTTTGTACATTTCACTTCCCATCTCATCTCAACTGAGAAACTGAGTTCAGTCCATCACATGCCATTACATTCCTGGTTTGGGGTTTGGAACAGAAGGGACTAGCAAGCATCCACATTGAATTTACTTGATCTTGATGCATTTTCTCTTTCGAGATGGAACCTTTCAGAAACCTGAGGGTAACAAGGGGTACAAAAAGGGCTAAAATGCATCATTATAACAATGGTGTGTCCCAGCAATAGACTCTTTCCCTGGTCGTGTACCCTACTGCATGTTATAATGGCAGCAGCAGGAAAGGAAAACATCAGATGAGCAGAAGACACCTCTGTGCCCCTGTGTGACCTCGTGGTATGGGGCTGCTGTTCTGCTGCTCAGCATGCAACATTAGCTTAACAACCAATGTATCAATGAAGTATAGCACTCAGCAAAGAAAGATTTTGAAGCATTACTTCTTTTTTTTTGCAGGCAGGAAACCATATATTTTACTGTCACTTGGAAGATAACACTCATGCTTTTTTGGTTTTGCTTTTTTAAAACAATGGGCTTTCTAACGGCTTTGCACAAGCATAAACTAGGTTATTCACATGCTGCTGAGAATATTCTTGTTCTTTTATAAGTAAGTCACTTGTTTACTAAATGGCATAGGAGTCTCTCAGAAATATCGAAGTTCAAAAGATATAGAAAGATTAGAAAAAACACGAGTTCCTCAAACTGAGTTTTCAGTTCATGTAAACTCCATTACCATAATTTCAGCAATTCAAATTCAAAGACATTTTGAAAAAATAATAATTCTTTTATTGTCAAAAACAATTCATTCAGCTCTTCCAACAAGGTGATAACATGTCTCTTCCTGTAGTTGTTAAATAAAGGCCACAAGGAACTGCTGGATACACAGAAAAAAACAACTTATCTTTGATAAAAGCCGTGTTTTCCAGAAAACTATCCAGTCATGAAGGTAACAATTGTTGAGGAATCCACCACTTGCTGTGGCAAATTGATCCCAATAGTCATCAACATATAAATATGTCTGCTATCTAAGGTTCTTAGTGGATACAGGGAGAAACTTTTTCCCTATGAGGACAGAATTGGAGCAGGTTGCCCAGGGCAGTAGTGCTCTCCGTCACTGCAGGTTTTCAAGACCAGACTGCGTAAAGCCCTGAGCAATCTGGCCTGAGCTAAGAGGTGGTGCTACTTTGAGTAGGATGTTGGACTAGTGACCTCCTGAGGACCCTTGCAGTCTGAATTATCCTGTGATCTTACGACACCATAATCCCAACATTAATTCACCTGTCTCCAGTTTCCAGGCTCTAGTCTTAATTAGGCCTTTGTGGGCTACCATGTTTAGCTCTGCTGAATTATATCTCCTTGGAGTGCTCACTCCCTGGCCACCAAAGAACCAAAAAGCAAGATGTGACAGAGCGCTTAGCCTCCCTGCTGTGAGACTGAAGCATGAGGCTCTGGCAAATCCAGCCTCCAAGGAGTTTTCCACTCCTGGCTCTGCAGCAGGAGATTTCCAAGGTTCCAAGCTGCCTGTTGGTGATCCTTGGGAAAAGCTCTTATCTGCATCACAGAACAGCCCAGAGCCACAAACCTTGGCCTTTGTTCGTTCCCCACCAGGCACACTTGCAGAAATACTTCTGGCTGAAAAAACATGCTACAGTTTCCAGACTGCCCCTATGCCCAACTGCAAACAACTAATTGCAAAAATATTTGATTATGTTGTTTTATTGTTAAAGAAGACCAGATATCAACACTAACTCAGACATAGAAATGTCTCTTCAAGACATGATAGACAATCATGCTAATACACGATGTGCTTTCCTATTATAATAGGAATAATGAGTAAGTTTTGAAATTGGGATGGTAGTTTTATTTCCTATGTTGATGTCCTGGGTTTGGCCAGAACAGGGTTAATTTTCACTGGAATCCAGGAAGGGGCACAGCCGGGGGGTGGGGGCTGACCCCACCTGGCCAAACAGAGCCCGGTATTCCATACCATGTGACGTCACGCTGGGTTCCGGTGGGGGGGGGGGCGACGCGGCGGGAAGGCACTCACGGCTTGGGGGGGGCGCAGCGCCGGTCCTGTTTCGGGAGAGCGGCTGAGTTGTACGATTCGTGGTTGTGTTTTCTCCTTATTTGTATCGTTGTTGTTCCTGTTTTCCCTCTGTTTGCTGTTCTGTTAAACTGCCCTTATCCCGACCCACCAGTTTCTGCCTCTTTCTTTTCATTCTCCTCCGCACGCCGGCGGGGGGAGGGGCGGCCGCGTGGCGCTTTTGTTGCCGGCGGCAGCCGAAACCAAAACATTAATTGGCGCCCAACGTGGGGCTGGAACCCACAACACTGGGATTAAGAGTCCCATGCTCTACCGACTGAGCTAGCCGGGCAAGTGGACCAATATGGAAAGGGGTATTCAGTACTTGAGGGAATTAGCTGTGCGGGAGCTCATTTACTGTGACACAGACGATGAGCAGGTACCCACAGACCCAGATGAACTCCAGTGCTCACAATCCATGTGGAGGAAGTTTGTGCGGAGTGCACCCTCCTCGCATGCCAACTCACTGGCACTTGTAAACTGGAAAGGTAAAGACGCACCAACAGTGGATGAGGTGGCTGTCAGACTCCGCCAATATGAGGAAAGTCTCTCTTCCTCCCTTGTCTCAGCCGTGGAGAAACTGGTCAAGCGACTAGACAGGAATATGTCCTACTCCCCACCTGTACGGGCCAGTGTCTCTGCTATTAGGGGCAGGCGTTTCTCTGCTCAGGAGAGGGAATACAGAGGCTATACACCCCGGGGCACCCTGTGGTTCTACCTGCGTGACCACGGAGAGGACATGAGGAAGTGGGATGGAAAACCCACCTCAAGTCTAGAGGCCTGAGTACGTGAGTTGCGAGGTAAAACGATCACCAAAGGGGATTCTGTTAGGAAAAGTGCCTCTCCAGTTTCCAGAAGCCAGCTCTCCAGACCAGGTAGACAGTTTGACCTTGATTCCGATCCTCTGGAGGGGACCTCCAAGTCATTTTTACAGCAGGTGAGCAGCAAATTCTCTGACGAGGATTAGAGGGGCCCTGCCTCCAGCCAGGTGGAGGAAAGGGACAACCGTGTCTATTGGACGGTGTGGATTCGGTGGCCTGGCACGTCAGATCCACAAGAGTATAAAGCTCTAGTGGACACTGGTGAACAGTGTACTTTAATGCCATCAGAGTTCAAAGGGTCAGAGCCCATTTGCATTTCGGGAGTGACAGGGGGGTCCCAAGAGCTGAGTCTACTGGAGGCTGAAGTGAGCCTCACTGGGCAGGACTGGCAGAAGCACCCCATTGTAACTGGCCCCAAGGCTCCTTGCATCCTTGGGATAGACTATCTTAGGAGAGGCTATTTCAAGGACCCAAGGGGGTATCGGTGGGCTTTTGGCATAGCTGCTGTAGAGACGGAAGAAATTAAACAGCTGTCCATTTTGCCTGGTCTCTCGGAGGATCCTTCCGTTGTGGGGTTGCTGAGGGTTGAAGAACAACAGGTGCCCATCGCAACCACAACGGTGCACCGGCGACAGTATCGTACCAACCGAGAATCCCTTCTCCCCATTCATCAGCTGATCCGTCAACTGGAGAGTCAAGGAGTGATCAGCAAAACTCGCTCACCCTTTAATAGTCCCATATGGCCAGTAAGAAAATCTACTGGAGAGTGGAGACTGACAATAGACTACCGTGGCCTGAATGAAGTCACACCACCGCTAAGTGCTGCCGTGCCAGACATGCTAGAACTTCAGTATCAGCTGGAGTCAAAGGCAGCCAAGTGGTATGCTACAATTGACATCGCTAATGCATTCTTCTCCATCCCTTTGGCAGCAGAGTGCAGGCCACAGTTTGCTTTCACCTGGAGGGGCATCCAGTACACCTGGAATCGACTGCCCCAGGGGTGGAAACACAGTCCCACCATTTGCCATGGACTAATCCAGACTGCACTGGAAAAGGGTGAAGCTCCAGAACATCTGCAGTACAACGACGACATCATTATATGGGGCGACACAGCAGAGGAGGTTTTTGAGAAAGGGGAGAAAATAATTCAGATCCTTCTGAAAGCCGGTTTCGCCATTAAGCGAAGTAAAGTCAAGGGACCTGCGCAAGAGATCCAGTTTTTGGGAATAAAATGGCAGGATGGGCGCCGTCAAATCCCAATGGATGTCATCAACAAAATAGCAGCTATGTCTCCACCAACCAGCAAAAAGGAAGCACAGGCCTTCCTGGGTGTTGTGGGTTTTTGGAGGATGCACATCCCAAATTACAGCCAGATTGTAAGTCCTCTGTACCACGTGACCCGGAAGAAGAATGATTTCGAATGGGGCCCTGAGCAACGACAGGCATTTGAACAGATTAAACGGGAGATAGTTCATGCCGTAGCCCTTGGTCCAGTCCGGTCAGGGCAAGATGTTAAAAACGTGCTCTACACCGCAGCCGGGGAGAATGGCCCAACCTGGAGTCTCTGGCAGAAAGCACCAGGGGAGACTCGAGGTCGACCCCTGGGGTTCTGGAGCCGGGGATACAAAGGATCCGAGGCCCGCTATACTCCCACTGAAAAAGAGATTCTGGCAGCATATGAAGGTGTTCGAGCTGCTTCAGAAGTGGTCGGCACTGAAGCACAGCTCCTCCTGGCTCCACGATTGCCGGTCCTGGGCTGGATGTTCAAAGAGAGGGTCCCCTCTACGCATCATGCCACCGATGCTACGTGGAGTAAGTGGGTCGCTCTGATCACCCAGCGCGCCCGAATGGGAAACCCCAGTCGCCCAGGAATTCTGGAGGTCATCATGGACTGGCCAGAAGGCAAAGATTTTGGAGCATCGCCAGAGGAGGAGGTGACACGTGCTGAAGAGGCCCCACTGTATACCCAGCTGCCAGAAGATAAGAAACAGTATGCCCTGTTCACGGATGGGTCCTGTCGCATTGTGGGGAAGCAGCGGAGGTGGAAGGCTGCTGTATGGAGCCCTACACGACAAGTCGCAGAAACTGCCGAGGGAGAAGGTGACTCCAGCCAGTTTGCAGAGGTGAAAGCCATCCAGCTGGCTTTAGACATTGCCAGTCGAGAGAAGTGGCCAGTGCTCTATCTTTACACCGACTCTTGGATGGTGGCCAATGCCTTGTGGGGGTGGCTGCAGCAATGGAAGAAGAACAACTGGCAGCGCAGAGGCAAACCTATCTGGGCTGCCCCATTGTGGCAAGATATTGCTGCCCGGCTGCAGCAGTTGGCTGTAAAAGTCCGTCACGTGGACGCCCACGTCCCTAAGAGTCGGGCCACTGAAGAACATCAAAACAACCACTAGGTAGATCAGGCTGCTAAGATTGAAGTGGCTCAGGTGGATCTGGACTGGCAACATAAGGGTGAACTCTTTATAGCTTGGTGGGCCCATGACACCTCGGGCCACCAAGGAAGAGACGCGACATACAGATGGGCTCATGACCGAGGGGTGGACTTGACCATGGACACTATTGCACAGGTTATCCATGAATGTGAGACATGCGCTGCAATCAAGCAAGCCAAGCGGGTAAAGCCTCAGTGGTATGGAGGAAGATGGCTAAAATATAAATATGGGGAGGCTTGGCAGATTGACTGTATCACACTGCCACAAACCCGCCAAGGCAAGCGCTATGTGCTCACAATGGTGGAGGCCACCACCGGATGGCTGGAAACCTACCCTGTGCCCCATGCCACCGCCCGGAATACCATCCTGGGGCTGGAAAAACAAGTCCTGTGGCGACATGGCACTCCCGAAAGAATCGAGTCGGACAACGGGACTCACTTTCGCAACAGCCTCATAGACACCTGGGCCAAAGAACACGGTATTGAGTGGGTGTATCACATCCCCTACCATGCACCAGCCTCTGGAAAGATTGAACGTTACAATGGGCTGCTAAAAACCACTTTGAGGGCAATGGGGGGTGGGACTTTCAAATATTGGGATACCCATTTAGCAAAGGCCACCTGGTTGGTCAACACCAGAGGGTCCACCAACAAGGCTGGTCCTGCCCAGTCAAAACCTCAGCGCCCAGTAGAGGGGGATAAAGTCCCTGTAGTGCACATGCGGAACATGTTAGGGAAGACGGTTTGGGTTAGTCCTGCCTCAGGCAAAGGCAAGCCCGTCTGCGGGATTGCCTTTGCTCAAGGACCTGGGTGTACCTGGTGGGTAATGCAGAAGGATGGGGAAGTCCGATGTGTACCTCATGGGGATTTAATTTTGGGCGAGAATAGTCCATAAATAAATTGTATAAAGTTAATTGTTAAATAACCCTGTCACTGTCTGTTATCACTGTTATAATTGTTATATTTTGTACCAGTAGTAGCATAGTAAGAACTCTCCAGATTAAAGAAGGATGGACTTTTTCGATGAAAACCTAGCAGAGCACAGCAATGATGGAACTGGACCTGGTTTTCAACAACTGGCATCCAGCAACTTCATCAAGATCAACGTCTCCTGCAGACTGTGGGCACGGGCCGCACCAGATACATCAGCCGTGAGCTCCGGATGCAGCAAGTGACCGCCCATCACCACACATCACCTCCCCTGCCACGGAAGACCGTAACGACAGATGGAGCCCGAAGTCATGGATTAAATGAACTCAACGGACACTTTAGAGTGATGATCCATAGACTAAGGGAATGATATCTGGAGACAGGAGAAGTGGTGGTGATCAACCGGACAATGGGGGACCTGGGCATGACGTAGATGTTATGGAATAAGGGGTGGATAATGTCCTGGGTTTGGCCAGAACAGGGTTAATTTTCACTGGAATCCAGGAAGGGGCACAGCCGGGGGGTGGGGCCTGACCCCACCTGGCCAAACAGAGCCCGGTATTCCATACCATGTGACGTCACGCTGGGTTCCGGTGGGGGGGGGGGCGACGCAGCGGGAAGGCACTCACGGCTTGGGGGGGGCGCAGCGCCGGTCCTGTTTCGGGAGAGCGGCTGAGTTGTACGGTTCGTGGTTGTGTTTTCTCCTTATTTGTATCGTTGTTGTTCCTGTTTTCCCTCTGTTTGCTGTTCTGTTAAACTGCCCTTATCCCGACCCACCAGTTTCTGCCTCTTTCTTTTCATTCTCCTCCGCACGCCGGCGGGGGGAGGGGCGGCCGCGTGGCGCTTTTGTTGCCGGCGGCAGCCGAAACCAAAACAGTTGAATAAAATAGAAAATATTTCAGGTCATTTTTTTATGAATAGCAATCAAAATGAGGGATTTTTTTTCAATTGGGAAGCTAGAAATATCATAGTAGGAAAAGGGGAACAAAACATGAGAAAAGTGAATACGTTCTCTTTTGTGTGTAACAGACATTCTTTACTCTTTTGGAGACAGCAATTAGTCTAAGGAAACTAAATTGAGTGTTTAACAAGGTATTTAAGAAGTCAGGAAAGCTGGAAAGAGATAAAGAAGTCTAGACAAAATATCCCTGTTTAAAGTGGTTATTCATGCCACCTATGAAGGATGTGGCTTGCGGTCACCGAGCTCTGTAATCATTTTAGCGTGATACAGAGCATCATTTCAATGAAAGAATTCAGTCACTTGAACTGCAGGGTGTATAATAGTCCCTCTTATAGTAGAAGTAGGGGATAATATCAGGCTTGCCCGTGACAAGCTGTGGGGTGATATGACAAAATTAGAGGGATGCAGTGTTAGCAAGGGCCCTCAGTCTATTTCTCTGAGACATGCTGGCTACACTGGAGCACAGTTGAAGTCTTATGAAGGTGAGCCAGGGCCTCCTGAAGTAATAGGAACCGACAGGGAAAAAACAGTAAAATATCACACAGGAATTAAGGAGTGTTCCTCTAAGAAGGTGACGTGACCGACAGCCCAGCTGAAGTGCCTCTGCACCAATGTATGCAGCACGGGCAACAAACAGGAGCACTTGGAAGCCACCATGCTGCTAGAAAGCTACAACCTAGTTGCCATTACTGAAGCTCAATGGGTCAAATCCCATGACTGGAGGGAGGCTATCGGTGGCTACAGGCTGTTCAGCAGAGAAAAGTGAGGAAGGAGGGGCACAGACATTGCCCTCTACATCAAGAAATGCATAGAGTGTGAAGAGCTGTCTCTGAAGAATAGCCACAAGTAGGTTGAAAGCTTATGAGTAAGAATAAGAGACTGAGGCAACAAATAGAACCTTGTGGTTGGTGTCTACTACAGGCCACCTGATCAAGGGAAGCCTACCGACAAAGCTTTTTTACTCCAGCTACAGGAGGCATCGCACTCACAGGCTCTTGTCCTGCTGGGAGACTTCAACCACCCCAACATCTGCTGGAAAAGTAGCACGGCGAGCTGTAGGCAATCCAGGATATTCCTAGAATGCATTGAGGATAAATTCTTAAGCCAGGTTATAGATAACCCTTCCAGAGACGATGTGATACAGGACCTGCTGGACATCAATGCAAGCGAGCGATTTGATGATGTGAAGACTGGAGGCAGCCTGGGCTGTAGTGATCATGCACTAGTGGAGTTCACAGTCCTGAGGGAGAAGGGTCAGGCAAAGAGTAAAGTCAGGACCCTGAATTTTAGGAAAGAAAAATTCCAGCTGTTTTAGGAGTTAGCCAATATAATCCCCCTGGGAAACTGCCCTCAGGGGCAAGGGAGTAGAACAGAGCTCGCAGATAATTGCAGATGTCATCTGGATTTCTGTAAGGCCTTTGACGTGGTCCACCATAACATCCTTCTCTCTGAATTGGAGAGATTTGGATCTGATGGGTGGACTGTACTCAGCACTGGTGAGGCCACACCTCGAATACTGTGTTCAGTTTTGGGCCCCTGACAACAAGAAAGATATTTTGGTGTTGGAGCGTGTCCAAAGAAGGGCAAAGAAGTTGTTGTAGGGCCTAGAGCACAAGTCTTGCGAGGAGTGGCTGAGGGAACCGGGGTTGTTTAGCCTGGAGAATAGGAAGCTGATGTGAGACCTTGTCACTCTCTACAACTACCTGAAAGGGGGTAGTAGCAAGGTGAGTGTTGGTCTCTTCTCCCAAGTAACCCGCCTTGGTAACCCGAGTAACTAGCCTTTTGTAACCATGACAAGAGGAAACAGCCTCAAATTTTGCCAGGGTAGTTTTAGACTGGATATTATGAAAAATTTCTTCGCTGAAAGAGTTATCAAGCATTGGAACAGGCTGCCCAGGGAAGTGGTGGAGTCACCATCCCTGGAGGTATTTAAAAGACATGTAGATGCAGTGTTCAGGGACATGGTTTAGTGGTGGACTTGGCAGTGCTAGGTTAATGGTTGGACTTGATGATCTTAAAGGTCTTTTCCATCCTAAATGATTCTATGATTCTGTGATTCTATTGTCAGGACAGGAGAGATGGCTTTGGCAGCAACCTTAATAAGCAAGACAGAAGAGACATCAAAAAAAGTTTATTGACAGGGCTTTGCCATGAATCAGACTCCTTTTAAAAGCCAGTAAACTTTGACATGTAGTGGATTTACTCTTGAGGCTTGCAGAGTATCACACATGGCAAAGTACATAAGGAAGGTGACAGGTAGGAGGCAGCATCTTACCTGGATCATATGGAGTCACACCATGGAATTCAGATTTTATAATTTTTGTAAAGCCCATATTAAGAGGTGATCTGAAGCATATCCCCTTGTATTCAGACATGACTGCTTCATCTGAAAATCTGTACAAAGCTCCACTGTTACAGTCACAAGAATCACCAAAAGACCCAAAACCCAACTTTGATGCCCCTCGCCTCCCACTACGATCTACTGAGGGACATACAAGAGAGAAACAAGAGAAACAAGAACAAGAGCTCAGCAAAAGCCAGAAACACAGCAAAACAACATCGTTTCAGCATCAGTTCCAACACTGTCTTATGGACAATGTTTTCCAGTTCAGATCACAGGCTTCTACAGTGCTGAGCAAAAAGCCAGGAACTGAAAACTCACCTGCAAAAGTGACTACCAAAAATAATCAAGACTTCAAGAGAAATTTTCTGGCTGTCTTTTGAGATCCTCTGGATGAAACAAAGCAGCATTCATAGAATATGAAAGGTATGAAGGTTGTTCCCAAAAATCATCGGCCCTTTTTAAACAAAGTCTGCAGCTTTACGCATGGAGAAATAAAAGCTGTGCAGATTAAAAAGGTTAAATATGTTGAACTTGAAATGCAACACAAGGTATGTGCAGCAAAAGAGAATATTGCACAAATCAGATGTAAGGTCTGGTATTCAAGGAGCTTGTGCTCCAACGCAAAGCAATTGGTTAACACTAGTAATGAGACATTAAGGCTATGAGAGAATTAAGATGGTGAAGATCATTGTTTCTGTAACTTAAACCAACGACCCAGCAGGTGATGCTTTCAAAGGCTGCATGCGTACTAAGCTCTTGTCTGGTTTTCAGCCTTACCCTCCTCCAAACAGGGAACCAGGCAGAGGACAAGGCAAGGCCAATATGGTCTCTTCTCATTAATTCAGGAGTGCCTGAAGAGCAGTGGCTCTCAGTGAGCATTTGCATCCATTTCCTCCTCAAAGTGTTGTGTGATGATTCTTCCAGCAAAATTGAGGATACAGCAAGTCGACCCATTCGGGGTACAGGATATATCTATCTCACCACATACTTCATGTCTTTATTACAGCCAGTGCAGAAACACTTTGCTTGCCCAACTCTATGGACTAAGTTCTACCTCCTTGTATTTAAATCACATGAATTCTTCGAAAACAATGTTGCTTCTGAGTCATCTTACACTCCAAGTGGGCACAAACAAGAGTAGACAAGCAGAGATAGACTGACTCATTACTCAGATTTGAGGAATGTCTGCACTAGTGACAAACCAAATGCTTAACCCTGATGACTGTTATTTACTCTTCTCACTCCCACCAACCATGTGAGCAGGAAAAAAATTCAAATGCTAATTCTCAGCTCATGTGAGTCCTCCTTTGTTACAATATTCAGGCTTCTTTTATTTTCTACTTGTCCCTTTGGCACACCAATGTAAAAACAGCTGTTTGGAAGGGAAGGGGGAAAAGTCAAAAATAATTGATGTAAAGGGATTCTTCTTCAAATTTGAATGGAAAAGGCAAGTTTCATGGCTGAATTACCTACATCTACTAACACTTACTGTGATAAATACTGAAGAGGGAAGGGGACTCCAACTATCTTTTCTTTAGCAACCCTGCTTTTGAAAACCCTAACTTTGGTTAACAGAAAGAAACCTTCTTACTTTAACCACCCTTACTGAACCAAATACAGTTCTCTCCAATAGATTTATTTTATCCTTCCATACCCCCATTTTCCTGACTCAGAGCTTAAACTCTGATACCTTTATTCACACTGAATGGGGTTAAGTAGTCTTATCTATTTCAGTGAGCTGTCAAGAAGAAACCTCTGTGTCACTTAAGGTTTCTAAAACTGGCCAATCATGAAAAATTCTTGTGAAAAAATAAGTCATTAGGCTGGATCTCATCATGTAACAACAAGACTGTCAGATCATTTCTGTTTTTACATACGTTTTCCAGTTGGGTCATATCTACCCTTTAAACATTGCTTCAGAGTTCCAGCTCAAAATGAAGTCCACAGATACAAAGCAAGATCTTCATCTAGATGGCATTTATTTTCAGTATGGATGTTGAAGATGCCAAAGAGTTTATCTAAAAAGCACAGAATTTGGGAAAACACACTATTTAAAATTGTGTAGTCTAAATTAAAAAAAAGATCTATTTCAGGCTCCGAAATGTAAGAAAGGGTCACATTCATTACCTAGAAATTAACCTTAGAAATTTCGAAGAGAAAAAAACAAGTGGTTTGTATCTTTAGTGGGTGCAGTGTAGGCCTCTTCTTGGACTGAAAGAGCTGGGGAGGTTTTATTTTGGTACCATACTTTTGCATAGGCTTCAATAACAAATTCATTTTGGTCATCTAGGCTCTATCTATACCTGTAGTTAAGGTTGACCTTCTAGTTGTCCCAAGCCCATGACCAGAAGCCTTCTATGTTTTAATCCCAGAACTTATTTCAAACCCACGTGTATCTTAACACTAAAATTTCCACTAAGCTCCCAAGAAGGAAGTGCACTTCTGCCAGTTACAGTTTACTCAACATTTTTTGAAGGATTTCCTGAATCTGATAATTAAGTGTCCAACCTTAGCAGAGAAACTCATCCAGAGGCAAACCTATAGTTCTCTATTTTTCTCTTCCAGATTGTCCATTTTCGTCAATTATTAGAAAGAAAATTCATCACGCTGTCATTTTTACTAGTAAAAGAATTTTCAATATTTAGCCAAATTTGCATAAAACTTCACTCCTTTTACTATGCTATTTGTGAAGAGTTTTCCATTTTCATTTATTAAGCATCTTCATTCCTGCTAGACCTAATCAATTTCTCAAGATGCTTAGAATATTTGTTCAAAAAGGGAAATTTTGAAAGTATTCAGTTTGCATCTATGGTTCCAAAAGTGCCCTTCAAGTTCTACATTACCTTTTTACTCTGAACTCATCAGGAGAAAATCAAAGTCAAGACAGTTTTCACAGCTGGTACCAAATGGATTGTGAGAAGTAATAGCTCTTTGACCTCAGAATTTTGCACTTTTGCCCTAAAAAACTGTGGCCATCATGGGTGATAACCCAGGTGGGTGAGCAATTCTGCTGTCTCATTTCACAAAAGCAAGTGTTGGAGAGTCATGGTATCACAGCACCATATTCAAAAGTCTTTACACCTTCTCTGAAGCAAAATTTTCAGTGGCATGACTCCAGGTAGATAGTAATTTGGCAAAATACTCTGGCTAAATTTGTTTGGTGCACATCTATGTCAACCAAGAGAAAGAAAACAGTTCAACCAGGGGGCCAAATATTAGCTTAGAACAAATATGGACTTGCTCTGCAAAATTGCACATAAAATCTCTTACGCAACAGGAAAATGCTTAAGGTTTCACTGGGTGCGTGCAACCACAAGAAGGTCAGCCAATTGACTAGGTATGGTTCAACAGCTACTTCCTTTGACCTGCCAAAATCTTTCCTGTTCTCATGCTAAAAGAAACCTAGTAGTTTGTATTTGTAATTTCAATTACTGAGGAAAGTGAAAACTAAAACTACAAAATACTAAGTGCTCTTTAGAAAGATTTACAAATATTATGGATAGTCTCTATTTCTGAAGAGGGCAAAGTCTAATGACACCTCCAAAAGAAAAAGAACCTGATTGTCTTGATATTGTTGGGAAGGTTAAAGCTGGAAAACAACACTGCTGTCACAAGTCATGTCCACCAAAGAGAACAAAGAAAATCCAGAGTACCAGCACAACAGAAAACAGAGAAAGAAATCATAGGTTGTGTCAGAAAATCTCAGTGGAAACTGTCTTCACTAAGTGTTGTGTAGTTTCTGCTCCACTCTTCATTCCTATCAATAAGACAGTGCTCTGCTGCACATATCTGCACATATCTTTATTAATAAATTCTGTTTAAATTAATAATGAATTTGTGATCAGTCATATTTGCATAAGATCTCTTGGATGAATCTCTTGCTAATTTCTCCTTCCTTGCAATTGCTATGAATTGTAAAAAGTTTGATTAGTTGCTTCTTATATATTTTTTGTTCACAATTAGAGATTTGTCTTAATGAAGAATTGAAGTCTGAAAAGTAATAAGACAATACATCTCACTCTAGCTTACATAACCACAAGAGACAGCTAATTTAGTTTCTTAATATAAAACAATTTATGAATGTGGATATCTTTCATCTGGAAGCTGTCATAACTGTGCAGATTAGGCTGGCAATGCCACATTATCAGGGACATCAATCTTTCAGCTAAGCCAAAACCAAACTGCAGACTTAGTCTTAATTAAGAACGAGCAAAGAAATCACTCATATTTTTGACACTTTTGAAATGCAGCAAATTAAAAACTCAGTACTTGCTCAAATATTTCTATACCATTTAAAACTTATTTATGAAAAACAGAAAACAAAAACATTTGTTATAAGTTTATAGAAAGTTTCATTTCTGAAATTCAACATATTCCTTTCAGATACCTATTTTCAGATTTCAGGGATCTTCTGAATCACTCTAACAGAAAGAATTAAAACTTAGTTTTAAGAGTACATAGGTTAAAATGGCAAAGGACAAAAAAAATTGGACATTAATTTTCTGCTAGCAGAATATTTAATGATATTTAGATATACCTTAGCTCCAGAAGAGAAATTATGTCTTACAAAAATATATATTTTACAGGTATAGTGAGAACAGAATAGAAACACAAATGCAAAAACCATTCTGCAGGCCTAAATAATTCTTGCAGAGAATGAAGTAACTAATTTCTTGCTTATATTGGCTTGCTGGAATGCAAAGTCAGTAGGTCTTCTTCCAAGAGTAAATTGTCATTTACAGAGCAAAACCTGATAGTTAAACTGTGTGTTAGATAACAGCCCAGGTTCTCATTTCATTACAGCTGCCCAAAGAAAATATCAAGTTTGTCAGCATTCCAGTGGGAATCTTTGAGCAGACAAGTTCACGAACTTATGGGACAGCAGAAAAAGAAGTCAAAAACCTGCATACACCAAAGAAGACCTGTCATGAAGCAAACATAAACCAACCTCCTGATTCTGTGCCAGTTTAGAACAGTGATAAAGCAAATTCTGAGAAAAACCCATGATGAGAGCTACTGTTTTATCATGGAAAATTTTGTAGAACATGTCTCATCTGCATAAAACCAGAGAGTTCTGACCTTTCCTGTCACTTGGTTCACCTTCTCCCCATCTGTCTCATTAGCTGCTCCACAATGACAGTAAAAAAGGAAATACACACAAAGCCTAACTTTGTTAAAATATTATGTCATATTGAATTTAGGGATTTAAAATATATTTAATATTATTGCACAATTTATAACTGCTTTAAAATTGAAGTATTTCAAAAAATGAGCTAATATGAACTTAATGTCTATCTTCAGGAGAAAGACAGTGTACATAGTCTTCAAAAGTTCTTTTCTCTAGGTCTTCTGAAGTGATTTAGGTGCATGCAGTCCTTTGGTAAGCTTTGCCTCAGCATCTGCTGATGTTGAAAATCTTCCCTTAACATTTTGCATGCAGAATTTGAACAACCTTTCTTTATTCACTCTTCTTTAGGTCAGGTTTCTTAACCTCTGTAGTCTCCTCCTTACCTTTCAAGGGTATAGGAGCAGCTATATTCCTTCACTCTGTGGCCTGCCACACATGAAGTCAGACAAGAAAATCTTCAGGCCTAAAAGTCTGAGGAACAAGGCCTTTTTCTGTAATATTCTCCCATATAATTCTGAATTTGCAAAAATTCATTCTCCACTGTCAGTAGAGACCAAACCACAATTTCAAACTCTAGCTTGTGCATGCTCAGCTTTCCTCTGCTTCTTTGCCAGTCATGCCTCTGAGCAGATTTCTAGGAAGAACCAGATGTGACTGACATTTTAATAGCTATCTTTCACTATAAAATTTCCTTGGGGAAGTAACAGGAATGATAGTGACTGGTACAAACTAAGAAAGGCCGGAACACAAGCCTCTAGCTTCAGCTGGAGAATCTAGAAAAACATAAGCTTTATTCTGATAGTATTGGTGATAAGAGACTAACTTTCATATGGCACTCTCTAGAAATAATCTAAGACTTCCAACCACAAAATCCTTAAACTAAAGTGTAAAAAAATCACAGAGACAGTGGGACAACTTCTCTCCTAAAGCAAATGGCTCACATTAACTTCAATGAGGTTTTGCTCAGCTAGGCCACAGAGAGAGAGGTGTAGTTTGTCTTACTAAATTTTTAATAACTGTGCGGTGTGGCTGACGTACAATACTCTTTAGAGGCCTGTGACCTCCAAAGTTTTCATAATTTTATCCTCCAAGGTTCAAATCATGCCCAGCCCCAGATCTGGTAAACATTCATGAGAATGAATGCGGAGGGTATGAGAATAGCCTCCAGGATTTTCAGGACTCCTTGATTCCAGCAACATGTTTACCCTGCTTAAGTTTCTGGCTTTTTGGCTTAGGTGTTTCATCTCTTTTACAGGAGATGAATCAAAGCTTTCCTTTATTCTGCTTTATTATTTCATGTCTTTGATTGTTGCATGTTTTGTAATTAAACAAACAAATTGCAACAGCCATATTTAATGAATCTTCTCAGGACTTTGACATTTCTTTCATGTATTGATTTTTATGAACAACTGTCCTCAAACTGTCTCTCTCCAGATTCTTAGTTACTCAGTTAATAAGAAAGACTGGACAAGGTGATTTCTTGGAAATATTTAAGATTCACTGTACTTTATAACAATCTTGCAGAAGCAGTCCAGTGATACAGCTCTGTAAATATTTCTTGTAATAAATTTCCTTTTTCCTTGCCCACCATATTCTGTGTTTATTGTAATTATTATTGAAGATCTTCATCACAAGTATTATTGGTTACGATTTTCACACTAAGTATTTCTGCATCCCTTAGCTCCTGTTGGAAGTATTCTCAATGCCTTTCTGAGCAACCATAAGGAGAGTTGTACACCGGTGGTTTATGATGTGACCAAGAGGGCACGGCTGTTTCAGGTGATACAGCAGAACAAAAACCTTCGAAGAAAAGGAAAAAATAACCCAACCCCCCCTTTCAAGGGGAAACCTTATTTTAATGCTCTAGAATGTAATGAAACTCCTCTAATATCAAGTCTCTAAAAGCTTCTTAACATATTCTACATTTTTTCTCTGTGATTAATTTCTTAAAGTAAGAGAACAGCACAGTGAAAGCATTAGCACTGTCCAAAATGATTAGTATGGTAATTTGCCCTGGCCCAGCTACAAATAACATTTCTAGGCAGAAGAGAAGCAAAAACACAGAAAATTGGGGGAGGCTATGCTGCAGCAACACCAGTAGCACCAGCTGCCCCGGTACTCTGGGAGGAGGGGCTGGGTGCAGGAGGTGAGGAAAAGCCCCCATGCTGGATCCACACAGTGCCAGGAGCCTGAGGGCAGCAGTGAAGAGGTGACCCTGCTGTACTGCGTGGGAATACGGTGGCAGGAGGCAGTGGGAGAAACTGTGTCTCCCGCAAGAGAACAAAGCATTTATGTATGTAAAGCTCAAACAGAAAAAGAAATTGAAACCACAGTTTGGGAGTGCTCCAAAGTGAAAGAGCCAACTTCACCATTTGGAGGGGGATTAAGTTCCAGTGATAAAATCCTGAGGCTCTAAAAAAATAACATCTGGACTTATCAAAAATTTCTTATTTGCCATCCAAGAGAACATAAAAATAGGCCCAAGGAAAAAAAAAAAGAGAAAAAATTAATCTCAAAATCACAGTCCGTAAGAGCAGACAGTAAAATCTGCAAGTCAGGACAAAGAGATGTTGGAAGATGATGCAAGAATTAGAATGAATTATCATCTTTGCAAGAGATTGCAGATACCATTTCAACATGCAGAGCACAGAAAAGAAGATGGGAACAGCAAGACTGCTGCAGTCTCCCTAAGATCAGAGCCTAATGAACAAAAGGTGAAAGCAGAAATAGCAGAGGAATGTGTCAATGCACCCAAAGTAAATGAACCATGTACTCGTTTAACATGTCCAAGGCAGCACAGGGCAAGTACCAGTCATTTTAACACCAAAAGATCAGTGAAACATTCAGATCTTAAGAAGTGTGACTATGGCTGGAATGCCATAGAAAATGAAAGCACGCCCTAATTGGCTTAGAATAGATCAGAAGGTCTCATTTCCACCAAAGGCAAGAGCTGGAGAAGAGGAAGGGACTGACTGGGCTAAGAAAGAGTTTGTAACATCTTGCAGAGGGCAGTGAAGCTCTCACTAGAATAGAACTGGAAAAGACTATGTCTCCAGTAAAGTGGCCCTTACCCTGAAGCTACAAGGCAAGCTGCAGAGATTCTTGCTTTGGGATACCACAGCATGGAAGAAAAGAGGAGGGAGATTTATACTATCTGAAGTGAATTGCCATCCAAAGGCAACTCCTTCCCTGACCAAAGAAAGACCATAAGGCCCCCAGGTATTCTGCTTCATAGCTAAGGTAGCTACCTCAGGAAGCCCCATAAAAGCGGAGTGCCCACAATATCTCCCCCCATCTTCCACAGACACCCAGGCTAGTTAGATGGTATGGCAAAGGCAGTCGCATCATCTTTTTAAAAGAAGGTACCTACAACTTCGTGGACTATTGAGCCCATTCTTGACAATTTCTTTTGTTGCATTTTGAGAACCGCAGGAGGACTGAGCATATCCAAAACAGAGGCCGAGGAGTGCCTACTTTCTGGCTTAGATTTGACTTGCATGTCAAATTGTTCAGACCATTCAGGAAGATGATTCAGAAATGTGCAAAGTAATTATTCTAGGCCATCCAGCCAAAATGTGAGGTGCTCTTGGAAATTACTCACCCCAAGAAGTCAGGCAGCAGCTGAGCAGCATCACCAAACATTTTGGACAAAAGCACCTAAATTCTGCCAAATTACTGGAATAAGGCCTGATCAAATACACAAAAAGGGAACATTTTCAGCTTTCAACAAGACAGAAATTCTGGAACAGATGATCAACTCCTATGATTTTTCCATGCCTGATACATCAGCCCGGGTCTGACAGGTGGGTTAAGAAAATAATAGATCATACTTGTTTTCATTCAGCACCTCCTTTGGGAGACACTGTCTGCATCTCAAATGGCAAATGCAGTCTGTGGAAATTCCTGAGCCCTGTATCTATTTCCCTGCTGGTAAGACTGGAGACCTGTGAGGAACCAAGCTATGGAAAGTGGAGAAGAAACTGTTGACTTTCCTATCCTCAATTTGACACGAGGTAAGGACTAAGCTGGAAAGTGCACCCAGACCAAAGGTCTGCAAAGATCTCTCACATTCAATTGTCTTGACACAGTCGCTGTCTGCATCTCAGACCGTGGTCTGAGTTAGTTCACCTCCAGGTGTTTCACTCAAATCCACAATATTTCTCTGCATTCATATTTTAAATAGGTCAATGTGCTCAAATTTACATAGATGACATTTTGATCTGACTATGTATTTATAAAGCAGAAAGCATGACAGATGGCTCAGAACAAATTGGGAAAAAAGCCCAGCCTGATGGGTTAATGCTAAATAAACAAGACAAGAAGTTAAGTTTAGATAGCTGAAAGAGGGGAGGAAAAGTTGATACAGAAAGATATGCAAAGAGGCGTTGTCTGTCCCAGGAGCATTTGCGGGAAGAAGTTTCCTTGGAAAGGTAAAGCACCCCAGGAAAATACATCTAATTGGGCTGCCTCGGTGAACATCCTATAAGCACTACAGGACAAAAATGTCCAAAGAGCACGGGGTGGAAGAGATGAACAAATGCGCGAGACACATTACAGACAGTAACAAGAGCTGAGCATCAATGAATTCACACAGAAAAGAAGGGCCTGCCGGAGTCAGATCTATAGTGGCCTTGTGTACTTTTTATGGGAAGCGTAATCACAAGAAAAGCTCCGGATGAGAGTAACAAGTCATAGAGCTTTTAGGCTGGAGCTGGCTCCTGTCCGACTGGTCCAGAACTTGAGCACACTGCGTTGGCGGCATCCTGCAATACAGCACCTAGACATCACAGGTGATGCCAGCAGTTCTTTTTAAGCAGAATAGACCTAAAGTGCATAACAACGTGACATTAGTAAAATATTATCCTAATTTTAAACATGGACTGTAGATGTCACTGTGCTATAGGAAGACATGCATTAACAGTAATTATCCACTGCAGTAATATTAGGACAGCAGTTTATACAGGCTATCCATCTGAATTTCCAGACTAGATTTTCCAGGCTAGACTGCAGAGGAGCTCTATCTGTTCCTACCGTGGAAACTGAGCCACTGCCCAGCTGAGACTGCAAAAGCAGCAGTGTCAGCAGGAGGGCGAACCAGACTGAAGTTGAGTTCAGACACACCGCAGGGACTAGGAGACCAGCCTCCCCTTCGGCAGCTGTTTAGGGATGCTGCGGTTTAATATCTAAAGCTCTCAAATGAAACAGGTGGGTACTTAATGAGTGCATATGCTATAAACACTGTACTCTTCTGGGTGCTGCAGAAAATTTACTGTCCAAGAAGCCTGATTTCTCCTGACTCTGGCACCAAAATGACCAGGAAAGAGAAGATGCATTTATGATCTGGAGCACAGGCAGATTTTGGGTAAGCCTCCTCTACAGTCAGACTGATATGTGACTGCAGCACAAACAGACCTTCCTCATCCATTCGGGTGCCAGTAGCAATGTCACTACTAGCCAAGCTATGCATGCAACATTGTGCAAGATTTCTAGCCTGGCCTGGAGCTTATGGTCCAGCACTTCACTCACTTTCAACAGCAGCAAAGTATCTCAAGTCTGCC
Organism: Opisthocomus hoazin; assembly: GCF_030867145.1. NCBI lineage: Eukaryota > Metazoa > Chordata > Aves > Opisthocomiformes > Opisthocomidae > Opisthocomus > Opisthocomus hoazin. The sequence continues at coordinate 38,838,768 of NC_134421.1, forward strand.
TACAGGCCCTGCAGTCACAGCCTTTCTGTGGAGACGCCCTGCTGACTCATTTGAAGTTTCGTGCTAAGTCTTATTTGGGATTTCTTCAGCCCTCAGCACAGGAAAGACATGGACCTGTTGGAGTGGGTCCACAGGAGGGCCAGAAAAATGGTCAGAGGGCTGGAACACCTCTCGTATGAGGACAGGCTGAGGGATTTGAGGCTGTTCAGCCTGGAGAAGAGAAGACTCTGGGGGAGACCTTATTGTGGCCTTCCCGTACCTGAAGGGGACCTGCAAGAGAGCTGGAGAGGGACTTTTCACAAGGGCATGGAGTGATAGGGCAAGGGGTAGTGGCTTCAAGCTGAAAACGGATAGATTTAGACTAGATATAAGAAAGAAATTCTTTACTATGAAAGTTATGAGGCACTGGCACAGGTTGTCCAGAGAAGCTGTCGATGCATGGTCACTGGAAATTTTCAAGGTCAGGGTGGATGGGGCTTTGAACAACCTGGTCTAGTGGAATGTGTCCCTGCCCAGGGCAGGGGGGTTGGAACTAAGTGATCTTTAAGGTCCCTTCCAACATAAACCATTCTGTTTCTATGATTCTATAATATTTGACACAGGCAGGCCTGAGCAATGGAAAGGCAGCAGGTTTAGCAGCACATTTGCTACCAGCAGTGATTGTCTATCTGTACCAGGAACTATTAATTTTACCTCTATACTGTCTTCCCAAACCCCCCCCCCATAACAGTTAGTTGTCCTGGCTGAAGTCTACTTCCCTGGCAATATTAAGATGTGGACACAGCACTGCTGTTGGGTGGCTTATCCAGCAAATGGATGGAAATTGTTCCAGTAGAAACCCTATGGAACAAGATAGCCAACAAATCATGCAGCTAAAATTACGGTACACTGTGACCTGCGGTAGCAAGAAAGCATCCAGATTTGGGCTGTCAGGGAGAAGGCATGCAGGAACTCTTCAAAGCCGTCATCACCGTGGTCCCCATGTGATATAGCTCTCGTCACTAATAGCTGTGGGACAGTTTGTGGTGTCTTACAACCTGTACTAGTCACTGACACATGCTGTTGCTGTACTGTTCTCCTGGAGGGAATATTCAGGCAGCACAGAGTGACCAACCCACATCCGAGTAATTTCACGTGTATTTTTTGCCCCATAATGGCACAGGAAACCCACCCTCATTTTCCTCTGGAGTCACACTCTGTTGGGAAAACACAATGTGGTGGAACTTCTCTCATCATAGATTTTTTCATGTCCTTTGCCCCTCTCTCATCTGTGTGGACTACAGCTGCTTTATTCCCTGATGTACTTGGTGTCATGCAGTACGTTCAGGGCAATATTCATAACAGCTGGACCACTTCCATTGTTTTCCAGCCACCAGTAACAATTGAATTTGGCTGAGCCTGGGTGTATTTACTTCACGACAGGAAAGCCCACACAGCAAGATGGAGAGTGGACCTTAACTGGACATTGTGGGTGGTGGAGCTGTCAGATGTACACTGCACTGCAGTCCTTGGACAATGAGTCCAAGGGCTGAACTATAAAGAGCACAAAAAATAGGATGGAGCAATGGTAGTTCATACTGGACTTGATTTCCATTGGAAACTGGTTCAGCTGCCTCCTGAACTCTTGTTCAAGAGCACAATGTTTGGAGACTTGGACACTGTGAGTCCAGTTCTTCTGTTGTGGAAGTTAATTTGCAAAAACATATCTTAATTTCCATTTGTACCAGTGTGACAAGACAATGAGATTCAGGGGTCAGAATCTCACTTGCCCTAAATCAGCATTGCTGATATGTTAATCTATATCCACATTGGCTTTTGTCTTCCTAGCTCCTGGTCATCACGCCAGCCCAACTGCAGCAGCCCAAAACTCAGAAGAAAATGCCATACCACAAGCTGACTGAACAAGCCCTTCCAGCCTGCTGCTGCTACTCAGCCTGGTTCAGACTAGCATTATACCTATGCCAGGGTACTGCAGTCTTTCCTGTGGCTGCTGTTTAGATGTAGTGGTAGTGCAATCTAAAGGCATTATTATGTTAAGCTTGGTGTCAACCTCCCTTTATGGTCATTGTGTTTGGTGCTGCAGTTAAATGTGGAAACCTGTAGACATTTGTAGCACAGATTTTGTCTGGGATATGGGGGAAAAGGGGTGAAAATGGAACATTTCTATGGAAATAGATCCTTCTGGACAAAGATTTTCAGACGATTCTACATGCAGTTCTGCATCCCTTTTTTAATGGCACTGCATTGGCTGGTGGTAATCTTGGATCATTCATTAACTATGGCTTTCTGTCCTGCTATTGACCTGCTGTAGTGTAATTGCAGCAGTGCATGTGTGGTCTCCAGAGGGTCCCTTTGTGGGGAAAAAAAATAATACATAAGTGTCTCCCATCCATCTTAATTGTAATTGTGAGCAGAAGGCTGTGCAAAGTCACGCAGTTTGGATTTGCTTCCACTGACTCAGGGATGCCTCTGGGAACTCTGAGCAAATGCAGCTGCTGAGCAGTCTTTTAAGCTGCTTGGTTGCAGGTTGATCATAATCACTATTAGAGAGCCAAGGGATACAGAGGTTTTACGCAGAGTTCATATATAATATGTTTCGTAGCCCAAAGGGGAGATTTCTGCCCAGTGATTTTCTCTGCACATCTGCTCACTTACCTCCTTTTTTGCATACCTATTGCTGTTACCAAGTCCTATTTCTCCTGAAGAAAGAAATGAGGGAATCTCAGCAATGCCTCAGAACCAGATCACTCTTTGACACTGTGTCATTCAAGGAGGGAGGAAAACGAAGAATCAAAACTGTAATTCCCCTCTTTGTTTGTGTGTTTGTTTGTTTGCTTAGTTGCACCTGTAAGAATCAAAGGCAGACTGATTGCTAATCCCAGACTCAGCAGCGATGTGAAATCAGGTAGCTCCACACCGATAACACTGTTAGGTGTGTTTGTGCAATTACCTTTATTTTGAAGCCTCACATGGTGTCAGAGACTCCTCCATTCTTCTGGGACAGAACAAAGGGCTGATTCCTCTAACACTATATCTGTGTCTTTGCCACTGGTAAGACATTTGCTATGAAATACCAGTGTAAATCCAAACACAAAGAGTTGTCAAAAAGGAGAACCCCTGGCAGTGCCATTCTTGTTTCTTATATTATTACAGATTTCACTCTATTTCTTTAATTTTTGTAATTTTGTGTTAAACATTGTGGATGTAAAAGATCAACATGTGTTACCCACGCTATTCTAGTCTTGGCTTCATTTTTGAATGAAAGCTTTTCTCTGTGACCCTGCAATCACTGTAAAATTCAGTGGACGTATAACTAAAGAACTATCTCTTGCTCATGCGCTGTCATTATACAACAGCCTGTCACTCAGCTACAGTGATGCTTTAACTACATTGACTAATCCAGCAGAGAGTACAAGCTGAAATTCACGTAGAAAAATTTGAAGGCACTTCATGCAAGAAGTAGGAAGTAGAAAGGGCATAAAAAATCATACTCGTAATCCTGTAAGTACTGCAAATTCTTTTGCATTTTCAGAAGGACTGCCCCAGAAAAACCCACCACAGAGGAGTGGTTCTGCATGCTCAGAAACACAGGAGGTGGCCTTAGCAGTCTTAGCTGCACATGCAAATGAGTACCAGAACACAGCACACAGCAAAGGCAGTGTTTCTACCCAGGATAGATTAACTGGCAGGTAAGCATTAACTTGTTCGTATCAAGTCACCGTGGAGCACCTCAGCTCACAATCAAGAAAAAGAGAGATGGGATTTTCAGCAGGTTTTCTAGTTTCAGCTGTTGATGGATAGGGGATCCAAGGAGATTTGAGCTTCCCACTTCATCACTGGCAAAATAAATTTAAGACGCGAAGAAGGCTTGGATCATCCCCCAAAAACATCATGCTGGCCTTTGCACACAGAGCATAACAGGGCTTGGCAGAACCACTGAGGAAAGGGACAGAACACTTCCTTGCCAGGTCAGACCCAAGCCTCCACCAGCTCTGTGATGTCACGCCTGTCAGGCAAAATGAGACAGAAAACTTTGGCTAGACATGATATCTAAAGTATGATGAAAAAAACAGAAGAAATTCACTTCGATAAAATAATGCATCGTTCAGACGTTAGTCCTTTTGGACACAGAGTGAATGAATTATTGTGTTAGTTATACATTCCTGTGAGTTGATGGACACCAGCTAGTGAGCCAGCCACAAGTACCTGAGTATGGAGATGGGGCTCCTTTAAACCAGCACCTCAGTGACCTTTGCAGAACTGCAGTACCACAGAAGGTTGCATACGTTCATCTGACTAACATTATAAACAGCTGAACAATTCTAGTGTTGCCTTTCCCTCTAGTAAAACCGCCAGTTTTAGAGCCACAAGAATAAACTTTACCTCTACTTTCGCATGCCAGTAGCCAAAGAGATGATCTCCAGAGGGCTCCTTCCTAGCACTTGTTTTTTTAAGCCCTGTCACGTGTGAGAGTTTGTTGTAGACTTAGTGAAATCCAAGTGCAACGTATACTGTCTTCCACCAATCCCTGGTAGTATTGTCAAGAAACTTAGCAATTTTTTTCTCAGCCTGGAGCCTGAAAAATAAAAGACTCTAAATTTCCATGAGCACTGTAAGTGCTTAATATTAGAAAGCATTTATAAAATAACATCCAGCTGTCCATCCCTTACGTGTTTCTTCAGAGACCCTAACTCTCCAAAGTTTATATATTATATATATTATATATAAACTATATATTTTTATATAAAGGTTATATATTATGTATAAACTACATATATAAGCTATACATTTATAGCTTAAATATCCACTCAGAATGCAAGTCTATCAGCTGATCATCTCACAGTCTGATCAAGGCTGTGAGGCACGTCAGGTTTAAGTGATGTAGGTTAATGATGCTTTTCTTGAGGCTATAGGGCCCCATGGAGAACGTCTGGATGCATCTGGGTACCTCTGCATGCAGCAGTTCAAACGAGTTGTCCCCTGGGGTAGCAAGCAAGGTCAAGTCAGCAAATCTGCCTTGCAGTCAACTGGTTAGCAGACTGAAGACAAGGAAGGTATCAGATGCAGCCTTTTTGGACTGCTGGACAGGACTACTTTGTCCTTTATATATCATCTCCTTATAGAAGCGAAAGTGATAGGAGGGAGCCACGAAGCCTGGGGCCCTTCCCATGGAGGTCAGGGCTCACAGTAAAGCATCGCCAAGGTGCCGAGCACAGCAGAGGGACAGCACCATCCCACAGGGCATGACGGAAATAGGTTGTATCAGGCTGTGGTCAGGGACAGGTTGTGTTTTCAACAGGTCTTTTGACTGGAGTAAGTGAATCTGGTTTTGACTGAAAGCAGGAACTCTGAGATTTCTTTTCAAAACTGAGCAGGTGATGCAAGAATTCAGTAATTAGTGAAGCTGAGAGATACAAGACCTCATTAAGTTGTCTTCTCCCTTTGAAGAATTTCAGCCTCCTCTGTGCCACTTGCACAGAGGATGCAAAACTTGAAGGCTTAGGTGTATGGGTTGTCATTGCTTTTAAAATGAGAATGCAACATGGACAGGTTAAGGGCTGATTCCTCTTGAAGCCAACAGGAGCCTGTAGTCTCAATCACTTAGTCTGTAAGCTGACCCCGGCCTCTGGAAGTAAAACAGCTCAGAAGGAAATTGTGTTCTTTCAGAAAACCTGTTTTCTGTTAAAAGTCTGGTTTTCATCAAAAATAAACTCTTTGGCCTTCACAACTCATTATCAGTTGGATAACCAGTGCATAACCTGCCACTCAGCTAAGCAGAAATAGCTTCTGTCATCACTAGACCAAACAGACATGACAGCGGATAGAGTGGGTAGATGGACTTCCTCCTTTGGCTATGCCAATAAAACTGCACAACGTGAACACGGTCTGAGGTGAGAACATCTCTGGGGATTTCTCCACTTGTACGTGGTCATCCTTTCCTCACAGCTCAAGTGCTTCAGCCCCTAACCAGCCTGGGGCTCCTCCACTTAACTCGCTCCAGCTTACTGAGGTCTTTCTTGTGCTGGGTTAGAGTGGGGGGAGAACTGGATCCACTATCCTGAATGCAGTCTAATAGGTCATGTCCCTCAATCTACTGCTTGTGACTGCTGTGCAGCCCAGGAGGCTGCATCCTTGCTGCCAGGGCACATGACTGGCCCATGCTCAGCTGCCCACCAGGGCCCCAAAGAGCAGCTCCCCATCCAGATCCCCCCAGCCTGGGCTGCTGCAGGGGTTATTCCTTCCCTGGGGCAGCACTGGGCATTTCTGCTCTGGCATAGTGTCCATTATAACTGTCTGTTAGATAAATGGTTGAGCCATAGAATTGTGAATGACAGGACCAGACTGAAAGTTTTGTGTACATCACTTCATATCAACGTCCTTTTCCTCTTATATTATTTATGAATAACAACATAAACCTGTTAAAATAACTCCACATTTATAAGAAATAACTAGCAGAAATCTCTTTCTATATAAACACTATTATAAACACTAATTACTTTCTCTGTGCATACATATACCTTTATAACATCCTTCAGTTTCTTTGAAGCAGCACATAAACAATACAGCTGGCATGCCAGAGTATGTCGCTTTCCCCTATGTCATACCTAACAAACATACCAGTGGTGGATGAGCCCCTCAGCCTCCCAGAGGTGGTGCAGGAAGAGCCCTTCTCCAGGACTTTGTCATTGAAATCTCATTTTCCATGTAAGAGCACAGCAGAGGTTTAGAGAAAATGAAGTGTGTTTTCCATTGTCTTCTGCTAACCCCTGCAAGGTTTTCTCAAATCCCAGCTATGCTTTTCCAGAGCTAGGTGATGTGGTCTCCGCACTTCTTCATAGCACAGTAAGATCTCAGACACCACTTTCTGAAGGGTGGTGATCTTAGATGGCATGAGTTCATTTTTTTCCTGGAGAAATGAGAGAAAAAAAAAAAAGGGTGACCAAACCTTTGGATGGTGTTAACTAAAATCATTCCCCACAGATATCTCACTAGAATCCATTTGACAGCTTGACACGGGCAAAGGTGTCTCTTCAGCAAATCCCGCTTGGCATCACCTGGAAGCACATACTGAACATTGTCTTATATGACAGGATTTCCTTTGGGAAAGAGGAAAGTTACTACATGAGAGGAAGATCAAATATTCAAAAATCTGCACACTCAGAATGAGGCTCCATCTAGTCTGGTATCAGAGATGTCAGCTTAAGAAAAGCTAATTAAAAGTTAAGCAATTACACAATGTTTCTTCCACAAGAACCCCTCCCTTTCTAGTAGTTTCAAGTCTAGGAACATTCTTAGCTGGAGTTTACATTTGGATCCAAGAACTTAACAGGCACTGCTGAACATTTTATTCATGAATTTGTCACTATTAAGTCATCTTTATTTGTTGTTTCTGTAACTTCCTATTGGAATGAGTTCCACAGTTTAACTATGCTTTAGATATGTGAAAAAATATTCACCCATAGCATTTATACAGAACCCCACTGTCCACAGTAACACAAATATAAAACTTCTTCTTAAAAGAGAAGCATAATCTTATGCTGCAGTAGCATGGGCAATATTTTCTTCCTTTTTATGATGCAGATAACTGTATGTGTTTTATGATGCCAGAAATGGAAAAGGTAGAAGTGAGTGTATAATTTCTATCGGGTAGCTCTCTTTTATGCTTGATGCAGCACACTAGCATGTTTGTATCTTTCTAGCTGGAAAGCATCCATTAGGAGAGGCATCCAGATGGAAGAGGGGCCTGTAGTCAATTCACTGGCAGCTGTGGGCAGCCGATGGCCAAGCAGAGGATTAACCTGCTGCAAAAGCAGCAAAGACCCCGGCAGGACATCACCCACTGCAGACGCAGCACCAAGCTGAAGCTGATGAATTGCTCCTGCAAATGCAGCACAGTTCAAAAGTGCCTGACTTGTTTCCATACCTGGCTTAGATCTGGAAGCAATTTTACACGTCACAGACTTTGATAAACATCCTGCAGAAGCTCAGTCAGATCTCACTTCCTCAAGCCATAGGCTTATCTGTGAACTCTCATCAGTTCCTTATCTTTTTCACTTCAAGCAGCTGACCGTGACTCACAGGGATGCTCAGGGCTGGGACACCCCAGCGCCAGCTAATTTAGCACAGGGTGGACATATCTGCATGATCCCATTCGGGTGACTCCTGGCACTCAGGGCTGCCCACGGCAGTGACCACTCACAGCCCGTGGCGTGGGGCATCACCATGCAGGGACACCACATGACTCCTGCTGAGCTGCTGCTGCCTACAGCAGGGCACTGCCCGCCGTGCCCTGTCTGGGCTGGTTCCTTGGAAAATACTCAAGCGTCTCCCAGTGCACACACAGGCTGGATTTAAGCATTTCCATTAAGCAGGAGATCCCCTTTCCCCACACAGTGAGTAGTAGACTATATATGCTTCCATCAGAGAAGTTCATGATCAAACCATTCAAAAACAGCTGAAGACAGGAGTTTTAGTCTTAGCGCTTGGGCCTTCTGGTACTGACTTCTGACATGGGCTTTGGCTTGTTCTCCTGATCTTAACTGGACCTGAAGAATCAAGGCAAATCTGAAGAAAATATGTTTCAGAACTAGTAAGACTATGAAATAACCATTTCTAGTAGTTTTTGTGTTGTTTGCACAAGGTTGTATCATTTAATACGTTTCTAAGTTGTGACAATGAAAAACTTGTCTCTGGAAGACCTATAATTTGCTTGGAATAAGCAGAATACCAATCTATTAGATAAACTAATGGAACAGAACAACCAATTTTTAGTTCAGGCACTGATTCATGCACAGTCTGTGAAGATTTCTCGATCTCACTCCATCCAGACTGCAGACAGAGCTTCTACTTCGCTGAGCCTGTTCTTTTCTGGTTTTGCTGGTTTATTATTTTTTTCTGGTTTATTGTTAATTCAGATGTTTTTTGTTAAATATTGGGAATGCTGAGACAGAGTTTTCTTCCCACTGGCACATGGCACATAGTAGTTAAATCTGCTAAAAGGGATGTTGCATACTGCGAGAAATGAAAAGAGATCATTGACAGCAGCAGGGGTTAGTGTGCAAAATACATACACAAAAAATTCATGAACAGTTATGCTAATTAAATTCATGCACTAATTAAAATGAAAAGTGACCCAAGAAGAACTGATCAGATAAACCAGCAGTTGGTTACGGTTGTTATTTTCTGGAGTCCTTCTATTAAACATTCATACGAAAAAAATTGATCATAACAATTCGGCAGCTATTCTTGTATGAGGACGAGAACTCCTGTGTCCATTAAAGAAAAGGAGTTGATTTTTCTTAGGTATGGAAGAGCCAGGTGCATCAAGGGTCTGAGCATGGTTCCTGTGTTCATCATTCTGTGTTCACCTCTCTTTGTCCTGGTATTGGCAGTCTCCACAGGTAGTACAGGGCTGTGCCATGCATGCAAAAGTGTTTAATTACCTGTCACAAGTCTGGAATATGGCTCAGAAGTTCATCTGGGGACTCAGCAGACCTAGGCGTAGGAGTTGGATATTTAAATCAGCTCACTGTCACCATTGTATGGCCTGGGCACATCTTGATGTCTTGTGGTCTTTAATTGATAAAAGCTTCAGACCTTGCCCTTGATATAGATGAATATTACATCTGTTTCAGGAGTAAGGCATAGAGGCAAGGGATGGGCTTTGATTGAGAGGAAGCTGGTGACAGAGATAAGATCAGAACAGGCATTTTCTGCGGGAGTGGTGCCCCTTTTCACCATTTCAGAAACATTTTCAGCTCAGAGGACAGCTCTGGCCTTGACCTGCCAGACAGTCCTTCTTCCCTCACTATATGGATTTTGCATCACTGCCTGAGCCTACTATTCATCTTGCAATGTCAGAAGGAAAAATTTTTAAATAATCTTCCATATTTTCATATTATCAATGTCTTTGGATGGGATGAAAGACAATGAAATTACCAGACACAGATGCATTATTCAGCAAAGTGACTGCTCCATCCTAGAGGCCCATGCCAGGATTCGCGAACCACAATGGCAATAAGTGGATGTAGATCCACTTAGGCTGTGTTTCCTCAGCGTACTTGGTCACCACGCCAGACCATTACCATTCCACAGGACATAGCAAAGATAGTTGTCCTACAAGTCTACCTATCTGTAAGTAATAAAAGTTTTTATATGTGGGATTGCAGGACTCATCCAATGGAGACCACAAGCATGTTTGGTTTCTCTTGTAAGTAGTGCCAGAGAGCAGGAAGGAACTGAGGATACTGCAGCAGAAAACAAGAAGTCCAGCTTATCTCTGCTAATCAAGCATAGCTTGTCTCTAGATGAGACAGGGTTTACTCATGAGATCACTAGGAGCTTGTGAAAACTCTGCTAATAAATGTGGGTACTTTCCAATAACCTTTTCACATAAGTATGGCAGAAACACCACTAGCTGCCTGGTGAAATAATAGCATTAATTTTTTTGTGGTAAATGGTATCAAATCCTGAGGCCAGTTTTATCAATAAAATTTTGTTCTGCATTCAGTGCAGTGATTTATTGCATTTTTTTACAACATGAGTCACTTGGTCTTGGCCTACGTGCAGTATGTTTTAGTTTTAATGAGTGTTCAGGTAAATTTGGAATTCTCGATTCAGCTGGTATTAAAAACATCTTTTCATCTTTTGTGAATAAGGTTTTTGAGAATGGTGTCTGTGCTCAGGTAAGAGTTCAACTTGTAATGGCCATATCCCAGTCTGAAGAAGTAAGTCTACCGATAGTTTTCCATTAACTGATCATAATGGTTGCATCCTAGATTTTAAAAAGTCCACAGAAATTCGATTACCATCACACAAGTAATCAGAATATTCTTCACACCGCTATGTATGGTAACAATATTTTTGCTGTAAACAGGTTCCTGGACAACAGAAAAGTACAATTTGTAGTTATGTCTCTGCTCTGAACTCAGGTCATTAGGGCATTACTAGCACAACAGTTTACAACTGGTACCTCTCCCAGTGTGGCCAAAGCGATTCTATTAGAAGCCGTGCTGAGAATAGCAATGATTTAGCAGTAGATAATCAAGTTATTTTTAATTTGGTGCTAAATACGAACAATATAACACATTAGGTGTTCCAGGCTGAGCACGCAAAGTAGTTACAAATTTTATTATCCAAATCATTACTAAGAGATTTGCATTTTGCACCATTTACTTTTGGTATTTCAATGTGAAAATGAAACGATCTTCATTTTGGATGAGTTTGGTTGTTTCATTTTCTCTGTGCCATGTAGATTTGAATCTATCGCAGCATAAATATAGGTGTCTAATATCTTTTTCACAAGTTTATAAGGTTACTTACCTCGTTAGGCTGTAGAGTATTCAACAGTATCTTCTTTGGTCTTTTTGCTTATATTAATTCATTATATATGATTAACCTTTGTAAATAAATAATTTGTAATTGAATTGACATAACAGAAACCGAGTGTAAAAAAAACTTGGCAAAGTGCCCATTTCAGTATATTAATTCTAACAAGTGAGCTGATAATAAGATTGAACTGGATTTGAAAGATTAGAGAGACTTGGCTTAGAAGGACGTGAAGGTTAGTTCCATACAGTTTTTCGGCTGCTTAAGGAGACCCAGTATTTGAATTTTTGTCTATATTTTTGTGATTAACTCCTTCTATAATCTTCAATGGGGAAAAGGGTACCAAAATTAAAAATTAAATAAAAATAGCTGATGATTTAATTCCGTTAGCTTTGGATGCTCATATTGATCTACACAGTCCCAAGGTTTATTAACTCAGGGGCTGATGTGTCAGCGCCTGATGGATAACTGGTTGGGTGACCTACAGGCTATGACAGCATATTCAGACTGCTCAACTTTAAATGTTTTTATTTTATGCTGCAGTCTATAGACAGAGGGACATTGCAAATTAAATCAAAGGGGTCAGTGAGAGCTGCCTTGCTGCTTCTTTCACAGATTATTCAGAAACTGCTTCTGCCTGTTTTAACTGCAAGACAGACTGCACAAATGATGGAAAATTGAAGCAACTGCCTACAACAACTAAGCAACAACTAAGAACAGCAGGAAACCACAACCTTGATGCAATCAGCAGCCTTCTCAGGCCATCAGGTCTGTCTGTTTGATGGATGATCAAAATCTGTTTGAAGCTTCTAATGCTTGTTTCAGAATTATAATTCACAAATCAAAAATTCTTGGCAAAGTCAAATGTATCTGTGTTTTTCTTAAGACAGAAGAAAATCACTTTTTGAGTTTGTTTTAAGTCACATCATCATCGGACATTGCATGCACTCTATCAAAAACGTCTTGCTGTTATTCCATGTCTGCTGCTTTATATGCCTACGGTTTTACTCTGCACCTGTGGTCCCCAGGTTAAACATTTCTATAATAAGCCCAAAGTGATGCATGAAAGCAAAGAACCAGAGCTATCAGCCCAATTCATCCAGACATATAGCTGAGATGGATCAGACCATTTTAGTCAAAGGTTTGTGGACAGAAATTTTGGAAAGCCATTTTGTCATGGTGTTTGCTGTCCAGCTACTCCCTAAGGTGAAGATTTTGTTTGACTCTTCTAACAGCCTGAGCCAGTTAAATGAGCCTGGAAATTCATGTTTGTTTTGGGACCTTCCGAGGGCAGATAGCTGGAAGGAGATCTCCAGCACAGGTTTTATGCTGGTCCATGAAAGCTTCATGCTCTGCACAGTATGAAAGAAAACTGATACTTCCCTTCAACAATCAAAATTTTGTTAGGATGGCAAGAATCAGCTCTGTGTCTTGAACCTAGGAGTAAGTTAATGTAATTACTTTTACAGCATTGTTATCTTGCAGAAAGAGGACTAGATTCCCTGCCTTTCACTTTCTCCTGCCCTTCCTTGGCTCTGATTAGAGCAGTCTTTTAAGCAGGTATCAACCAGCAGAAACGTCTCCTTCTAATGTGGCTGGCAATCTAGTAAATCTGGATGATGAGGGCAGAGAAGAAAAGAATCATGATTTCTGGGAGCTGCTGGATGATCAGTCTCTGTGCCCTTTCAGATGCTTCATTATGCTCCTGCCTGATCCCCTGCCAGACAGATGAGCCAGGTGTGCACAGGAGGGAGAAGTACCCTGAGCTATGGCAATCGACACCCTGAGGTGTGGAGATGTGGAGAGGGGTCCACGTGGCAGCTGTGTTTTCCCTCCAGGAGCCCCAGAGAGCCCTGGCCCTTTGTGCCAGCCCCATGTCCTGATGTGACCCAGCCCAGGGCTCACAGCCACCACACAGCCAGGTTCCCACCAAGCAAAGCAGGGCAAGCTTAGCACCTTAGCTACTTTTTCTCCACCCAGCTGAGTGGTTCCAAAGTCAAGCTGACTGGAGGGGTACATATATCTGTACACCCTGGTGTGAGCTGCACTGGGAGACATGAATCAGGCGTTCCCTTCTCCCAGCTATGGCAAAGGGGCTGTAAACTCCCACAAGAGAGAAAAAAATGTGGCCAACAGGGCAGTAATGTTGTAAAGCTCCTCTGCCAGACCTGCCAGACCTGTCAATATTATTTTATAACTAGCTTTCTTGCCTCCTGAAAACATATTCAGTAATCAAGCGTTGTGGGTATGTTCCAGCTGCGGCCTTGATCCCAGGTATCACCTCTGCACAGATTTCCTTGAGGTTTCCTTGGATGAGGCATGACTAAACTTCTGGATGGGACAAATTACCCAGTTACTACAGGCGGGACAAAGGACAGGACAAGGGCAGAGAACAGAGCAGAGCTCTGTTTCCTTTGGGATTCTAGTGCACAGAAGGTGCAAGGTCAATGTATTTCACCACCTTACTCAAATATATAATGAATTTACAAAAGAAAGGCCACAAAAATGGGACTTAGAAGTAGGGTTTAACAATCCTCATTTTGGTCATGGACAGATTTTGCAATCATAATAATTCTTAAAACAGATTAATGTATCTGCTGTTCAAGATGGAACACCATTGTAGAAAAAGGTACAAAATATTTTATTTATAAGTCTAGCAAGACTGGGAACTCAGCTGGATTGACCACGCTGACCTACTTTTCATGAATACCTGATCTCACACAGCCTTGCTGGTTGTCTCAAAACTGATAGTACAACAGGGGAACACACCTTCCTGGTCACTTCAGAGTAGTGAGCTGTAGCACGATTTTTACTTCCAGTGTTTTCCTCTTTGTCTTTTATTTTAATTCCTTGCAGTGATAGAACATTTTTTTTCCTTTATTTTTAGTATCTGTTTTTGGTCAGACTTGCTGGCTTAGTACTTGCTGAAAGTAAAAATACTTTTGCATGACACATTAAAATAATGTTGCCTGTCTCACAGCCTGGAATTGTAGCTAGATTCACATCACTACAAATAATTTATGAAATACATGTGCTTGTTCACTGTATCATAAAACAATGTCATGTCTATGATAAACTCTTTCTGTTGAGGATTTCATCTACTGCAATTCAATATCCTGAAGTGGAAATTTCCAGTCAATTAAGTCTTTTTAGTATTAATTTATGGATACTCAAATTACTGCCACTTATTTGAAACCTCTTACAAAGTGGGCTTTGATATTCTACAGATCCTTGTAGAAAAGATGAAACTGAATTTGGCATTCCTCTCCATTTTTCTTCCCCTTCTTCTAAGCAATGGGTTTTTTTCTGTATATTTATTCCTCACTGAAACATAGCACTCTCCTCCTTCTTTCTTTTTTTTTAACAGCAGCACACTACGTGTTACATGCGCTAATGAATTGGCATTTATAAAGCAGAATGTATACCGTGTCTAAGACGACTGCTGTGAAAACGCCTGAGTTGCTGCACTCTCTAAATAGAGCACAATTATGGCATACGGTTGGAGTGCTTTTATCTGTACTGCCACTGCTGGAAATTTAACTGTGTATGTGACCTGAATATTTAGAGCTCAGTGGAAAATTCCATAAATGTAGTGTAGCTTCAGAGCACCTAACAGCTGTTACAAATGTTATACCCATTATATACCACTACCACATGATACATATGAAGTGCCTCTTCCACCCTGGGTATATTCTGTCACTTGTATCAATGTAGTATTTTAAAAGTCCCTTTGAAAAATGCAATGACTCTAGGCACTAATTAGCTTGCATAATCATTCAGTGGTAGTTTTTCCTGTCTGTGTATTCATACTCCTTCCTGGCTGTATGCAGTTTATGTTCAAACCTGAAAATGCAGGAAGAAACTACATCATATGTAGACCACACTTACTGTGTGCTTTTGTTTGCTTAGTTTGATATATGTGTGAAAAGCCACTACCTAGCTAAGCAAACACAAAAAGAGAGGGAGCAGCTTTTCACACTCTTACAAGGTTTTTTATTATAGTGAGAAGGAGCAGAGGGGTAATATATCAATGGATGCTCCCTTTCACTCTGACTTACTATAGGAGTACAATAACATCCCAGAGCATAGTTGCAGTAGGAACTGCAGAAACCAGTAAGTGTTTATAAGAGCAAAGAGGAGAATTTGCAAAGCATTATGTTTGAAAGAGCACAGTAGTTTAACCAAGATTGCACAAGCTGCAGGCTGGCTTCCTAACTAGTGACTGTTCCTGCCTCCTACTTATAGCTCAGTTCCTCCTGCTTTTATACTGTTGGAACATGTTAAAGGAGTCTTTGCTGTAGAGAGGAGAAGAGCACTGAATGTGGTGTGCCCACGTGCCCTTCACAGCCTGCTGCTGCTGCACTGCACCAGCTGTGTGAAGGGCCAGGGAAGGAGAGGAAGCATTGGTTGTCATCCACCTGGGTGTTCACAAGGGCCAGGCCCCATCTCAGTAACATAAAGGTATCAAAGTTCAAGTGGAAGTAATGGCAGTTTACCTACCTAAAACCAAACTCTGTGTGGCAAAGCAATTTCTCTGCGGAGGGGACACAGAAAGGTTACAAATTCTATCCGTTTGCCCTCAGCTGGGTAGGACCAACTCTGTTCACACTTGTCCTGACAGTGCTTGTCTAGCTTAGTTTCATTGTCCTCCGTAGGTGCCACCATCTCCCGAGGACATCTGTTCTAGCACTTCTCTGTCCTTGCCCTTACAAAGTGGTTTTCTACTCCTAGTGTCTAACCTGAATTTTTCTTGCTGCAGTGCACGCCCATAACTACTTGTCCTAAAAACAGAGAACAGATTGTTCCCTTCCTCACTGCAATACTCCCTCTACACGTCGCTCCTCACAATAACCCCTCGTTAGTATTAATCAGAATCATCTCCTCAATCTATGCAACGGCAAGAAGAGGAGATTGCATGTGAGGATCTGTCAATAAAAATGGGAGACAGAGAAAAAGAGCATAACTAACCAGCTGTCTAAATCCGGGTAATGGCAATCTGCCCCCGACAAATTACATAGCAGCCAGCATACTGGGACATGCAGAAGTAAAGCTAAGATAAATCCTTGCTCCTGTGGGTGTGTTGCAACTCATGAGGATTTGCACAAAGAAACAGTCCTTGAGCACTCCTGAGCGTCGGGAACATGATTATAGGAGCCCCCTCTGAGGCACAGCCTTAGGGAGGGCATTTACGCAGGCCAGATTTGTTATAAGCACTTGCAAGTGAACACTTTCAGGAAGATCTTTCCCATTTAAAGCCTGTTAAATTAATAGGAGTTTAAGGCAAACTCATGTTTAAAATAGGTGAAGAAAATTATTTTATTTATTGGTTTACAGTTTAGTACTGTGGCCACCTCAGGTTACAATAAGATTGCATCAGATAACCACACCATTGAAGCCTCCACTCTATTTTCCTGTCCCTGGCTTCTGTTAAACAATGCAGAGGCATCAGAGCAGGTTAAAGTCATTGACTGTCTCTGTTGGTGTAATATTTTGTATCTTCTCCAGGTCTCCACCAAATTCTCTAATTGACCACAAATGTCAAGTCCCATTTTAAGAATCAGAGTCACAACAAAGGTAGCACTTATAAAGCACCTTCCCCCACAGCCATGTCAAAATAATGTAGTCACATCCAAACACCTTGTGGAACCTGGTAATACAGTCAAAGGTGAATATGACCTCTAAAATTTTAATTGGTGGAAGATACAAATTTTCTGAGTGCTAAATGAGAAACACGTTTGGGGATGTGGCAGCACTGTTTAACCAAAAGGATTTTGAACAAAAAAAACCCCAACTATTTTTTAATATAGCGAAGACTCTCTAGCACCGAAGACCCGAAATATCCCTGATGCCCTAGATATGAACTGTAATTGCCCTCATGCTCTCGGTAGCTTTCTCTGTTCAATTAAGTGAATTACACGAAGTCACTAAAACTAAAGTAACTCATGCAACTTGCTGAAGCTGCACGTAATGAAAATGCAATGGAAATGCCTTCATGCGGGAATTTAATTAGTATCATCCCACCTTCAGAACAGAACAGTATGTTCATGTATCGACAGAGAGAAGCAACCACCTGCTGCACGCAGGGAGTGCTGCTGGTGGAGTGGGACAGAGAGCAAGGCAAGGAACTACTTCTTCCCATTACTGACACCATCCCCGGGGTGCCAGAGGAAAGGAGCCCAAGTGCACCATGGTCCTGAGCACCCAGAGGAACCTTCAGCTGTGTAAGCAAAGCTGGTAACTCCATGCCCCACAGCACACCAGGTACGTACAAACCTCTCAAGGGGGCTCATGGGCAGCTGGAAATCTCTCCAACCCTCCCATGATCTCAGGGGTAGAAAGCCTGAGCCTAGTTCAGGCCTGGGAAGGAGGCATTGTGCCAGCCGCAGCTTTGGGTTAGTGAAAACCTCAACGACTTCTGAGAGATTATTTGTACTCACTGGGATTGTAACTTAAAGGCTCAGATCTCTTCCAGCCCAAAACAATTAGCATCATCTGTCACTTGATTATTTCTAATTTACAGTAGTAAAGTCACTTCTCATAGGACTAAATAAGTTTTTTAAATTTCACTATTACAACTTTTACACAATAACAATTTTGACACTGTATTTGTTAACTTAATCCATATGCAAAAAAGCTAAGCCTTTTCGGTGTCAAGCATATTCTTGTCTTTTTACCACACTAAGTTAATGGTTAAACTCTCTTAAGACACTGAATACAAATGCTACTCTTCTAGTGCAAAGCATGTTAAAATTCACAGGCTGTCCTGTGATTAATATTTTGGCTTTACCTTGCATTTATGACAAAACTTCTTTCAACATAGTACCCTGCTGGTATCTTTTCTGCTGCGGGAATTCTTCTGCCTTCAGTCACTGGAAGTCATTGAAGAATCACAGAATCACTGAACGGTTTAGGTCAGAAGAGACCTTTAAAGATGATCTAGTCCAACCCCCCTGCCATGGGCAGGGACACCTTTCACTAGACCAGATTGCTCAGAGCCCCATCCAAACCGGCCTTGAACACTTCCAGGGAGGGGACATTCACAGATTCTCTGGGCAACCTGTTCCAGTGCCTCACCACCCTCATAGTAAAGAATTCCTTCCTTACATCTAATATAAATCTATTCTACTTTAGTGTAAAACCTTTAATGGAATCAAAGCCAGAGATTCCAGAAACCTGACCCTCAGCAATTACATCATTAGTTAGCATTAACCTTCAGGAAGTCTAGGCCACCGTTTTGCCAGTTCTCCAGGTTTAATTGCAAATCTCTTAAAAGCCCACATCCTGGGTTTGTGGGACAGGGAATGAAGCATTTTACAAGAAAAAAATAAATTTACAGGGTTAATGGTTGTGGAGATAAGTTTAGAAAAGGGAAACCACAATCGACTGAAATACCACAACACAGATAAAAATTATTCAAATGTTATTTTAAAGCCTTTCTGATTTTAAAACAAACCTGAAAATTTTGCATCTCTCTGACTCATGATACAGTGAACCAATCCTAAAACTGGGAATATTTGTGTGCTTAATTCCAATGGCTTGTAAAGGGAATGTAATTGACAGCTGCCATATTTGTATTTGGATCAGTACATGTGGTCACCTTGTTCAAGTGAAGGATTTGCTTTCTATTGAGAGCGGAAACACAAAGTTTTGTTATGCTCTGTGCAGATGGGATAAATCTGTGATTTCCACAGAACCTCACATGCTTATCTTCTCCCTGATATTTGTTGCAATGACAACCTCATCACAGAAGAATGCTTGTTATCTAAAACTGGTTTATCCCACACAATTGTTAGGGGTGAGGTTAGAAGGAAGGATGACTGGCAAGGGCAGGAAGAGTCAAGGCACCCTGGCAATACAAAGCCTATTACATACTGGTGATCCAGCCCAGCCCGGCAATGACTACGTGGCTATGACAGCTGTTTAATAACCTGTATGAAGGGAGCTGGTGTATCCCAGCAGTTCTTTCTCGCAGGTCCCAGTGACACTGAGTGGTGACACCTGCCCAGGTGACTCAGAGTGATACCCATGCTTGTGGCCGGGCTGGCACTGCTTGGACTGGTCCTGCTGGGTCAGACTGGGAGCAGGCAAGGAGGATGAGGACACAGTGCTCTTGCGCTGTCAGCATAACCTGTTCACCCTGCAGTAGCAGCCAGCTATGCCGGCTGTGGATTAGGACCCCAGCATTTTAGGGTCTACTGCAGAAACGAATAACAGAAAAGTGATCCCTGCATTAAGGAACTTCCAGGTTAAATGTCCACCCTGCAAGTAGGCAGCTTAATTCCTTAGGCCACCTGTTTCAAGCCCTTTCCCCACTTAAAATCATCAACAGTCATTTAAAAGGATAAAAATTCAGTTTCATCTTTATTATCACTTCCTTATGTCTCAAAATCCCATAGGAATGGATATTGACCCGTGGAGGTTTTTCTGTATCTTGTGATTTCTGTCAATGTTACCTTCTGTGAAATAAAACATGGAATTGAGACAGCAAAAAGCACACAGGCAGCAATTCTCTGTCCTGTGTTTCATGTATATGGTAAGAATAAACAGCAGATGTCAGCACTAATCCAGAACTTGAAATGTTCACATGGAATTCAGTCAGACCCCACTTCACTGTCCTCAAAATATACATGCTGAGACTGTGAAGAATCTCATCAAAATCTCTGCTTGGAAACACAAATATATTTCTATTTAAAGAACCTTAGCAAACTTTAAGTATCTCTTCTACATGAGTACTCCTAGCTAGCAAGTGAGAACATCTGTACAAATAGGTTTTTGTCTTATCCTTGTACTAAAACATCACCAGATCCCTCCACTACCCTAAAAATGAAAACTATTTTCAAAAACTGGCTTCAGAAGAGACAAGAGTTTGTGAACAGGAAAGTGCAAAGTTTCAGGAGAGATGTGACAAGTAACAAGCAGGCCTGAAGCTGAGGGACAGAGGAGAGCCAGAACGCTGTTAGTGTAGTTGGCAGGAGGGGGCTGTGGCTCAGCCTTGTTTTGGGGTAGAACACTGAAGTGAGTGAAACGTGTGTAAGAACATGGCTTCTGCAGCCAGGGGTAGAAGTAGAATCCATATCTGCTGAAAAAGATCTACAAACCACTGAAGATTTTTCTGGAAATAAAGCATAATTTAGCAGTACAAGTACACACAAACCATGTGCACCTGCATGCTGAACTACACGAAGATATGGGAGTAGGAGAACAGCATCCTCCCTGCCTGGTCACCACCACTTTGAGGTCAATGGATGCTGGATTCCTTCTGGAGGACACGCAGCATACGTTAACATGCTGCCTCCCAAACCCTGGAAACTTTTTCAGCTCTTGAAAAAGAAGGTTGAAAAGAAAATCTTGAAATGTGCCACAGACTTCATGGACATTTCCTGCTAGCATGAAGCAGAGTAAAATTCCGCAGGGTTTTGACCATTTTCAGGGCTACTAGAGATACAAGAACATACTGCCTATGACAGAGCCCAAGACTGCTCTTTCCAATATCTGTTGTGGGATCTCTCAAATCCTGCAGCAATCTGAAGTCTGCAGCAAATCATCCCTGATAAGACTGCTCCAAACAGGAACCTTGGAGCCAGGGTTTCTCCCAAATAGGAGGAATTTTTATACCAATACATAGGAATAAGTGGTTTTATTCTGTTGGGGCTCTTTTTCTAGTTTTCTGAAGCATTTTCCACCAAAAGAAAAAAAAAAAATGGCTGGCTTAATGTCATTATTATCTGCAACTTTAACTTGTTCTCCAAGGATCACATGTTCCTTAACTGACATTGGATGGAAGAGGACAAGAAGTGTACCCAGGGTCAATTACAAAAGTAAAAATAGCTTGGCTATTTAAAATCGTATTAGTTCTGGTTACAAAACCAAACCAACATCCGTTTACATTATGAACTTAACAAACTCAGATAGTTCCTCCTGAGCTGAGAGCTAAGTCTCAGCCTGAACAAACTGGCAAGATGCCCAGAGCCACCTTTTAGCAAACATCACCACCAGATTACACCCAACTGATTCCCCTGTCATTCCACGGTCTTTGCTCCCTGAACTCCTTTGCTCTATCCTATTTTTGCAAAAAAAATAAGTAGGCTGCTTTTATTAACTAGTAAAACAATTTACTTTGATTCATCTTGTCTGACCAGGAGAACATAAGAGGTCATCAATCTTAACTTCTCTGTCAGCACAGAGATGTCAAACCAGAATTAAGTGGTGGAAAAATTGTTGAAAGTGGAAAAAACAGGTCAAACAGAATGAAAGATAGTGAATTCCCTTTCTCAGAAGAGGGGAAAAGAAATAGTGCTGAGCTGCCTTGCTGCTACTCGTTGATGCTCTGTCAGGTGAGAAACTTCATTTTTCATGCAGAATCAGAGACATTATGATACCTGAGAAGAGCTGTGGGCTTTTAATTTACATTAGAAAAGTAAACAAATTTACCTGTGAATTAACTGAGCTTTGGTCCCTCTTTTTTTAATGACAAAGAAAATCACCCTTTTCACCATACACCTGAAATTAGTTGCATCATCTTTTCTTTGCAGGAGACTCCAGTGGAGGATTACAGTCCTATCCTGCCTTCATCTGTGAACTGCTCTCCCCAAGACGTCTTCTCTCGTCCTAGGTGGTGACTGGTTCTTTTCCAAACAGAAGCACAGAAGACTGAATTTTCTACCCATTTCAACACTTTCTTCATGCAGACAAGATGCTTTAACGTGTGACCCCGAGGGATAGGATGGGCTCGATATCACATTCCGAAGATGAGGAAATTCCAGTGACTCCACAAGTAAAGTCAAATCACACGATTGATCTGCCATAAATATCTCACATGTAGACTTTAGATATATAAAGTACTAACAAAAACACTTCAGCTCTTCTGTATTACCGTTCCAGCAATGACACAATGAGAGCTGGAGTGAAATGTATTGGCTCTATAATCAGCGCAATTCTGTGCTCTTTGAAATCCTCACCAGTCAGAAGAAACTTTCAATAGGTGATAGGTGACCTTTCACTTAGTTTATTGGCAGGCAAGGTTAGCTCCAAACAGAATGCAACACAACAACCTGACAACACACATACAAAGGTGATATTTAGGTCAGACTGAAACTTTTGTAAATACTAGAAGGTGAGTAAAAAAAAGTATTTTAGCCACTGAAGATATCTAGGAATCTGAGAGCCATTGAGGACAACAAAGCAAATGTAGAGCATGTAGAAGGTGTTGTCTTGCAGCATATCTTGATATTCAAAGCCTTTTCTTTTCCCCATCCATCAGAATCTGATGGCTTTGTGTCCCAAGTCCGTTTGGCCCCTCCAGTCATTTCACAGGAGGGCAGGCAGCAGACAGAAGATGGATCCTGCAGAGCGCTTCCTCCTGATGCCCATTCCTCTGAGACCTCCCAGGGAGGAGAGAACAGGCATTCCTGGGTGACCAGTGCCCACAGGGACCTTCAAATGAAGGGACCCCAAAGTCTATCTGACAGCAGACAGCTGCTGGCGGTTCTCAAAGAATGAACATAAATGAGTATAAATATGCCAATGAAAACATTATCCTGATGAAATACAGCAAGGTAATCACCTAATTTGTTGAATGCAAAATTTTCATAGAACCCATTTTACTGCTTGCTTATTGAAATTGTTTTTGTTTAGAAGTACTAAAAAGTACTTCTTGGTATACAGTAAATACAGATATACACAAGTGTTCTGGGTAATATCTAAAGGGAACTTTCAAAAAACAGACTCTACAAAAATGGAGTTCTAATTTGTGTGCAAACAAGTGAGAGTGGTCAAAAATTTTCAAGCACTTCTATAAACAAGGCCATTCATGAAATGCTGAGTAAATTGGAAGTGGGTGGTTCTTTCAGCAATGCTTTCATACCCTTTCTTAAAAGGACCTTCTGACCATTCAGTAGCTCCTTTGTGTGCCTTTTATTCTTATCTGTGATCTCATCCATCACAAGACTCTCCACATCCTTAAATATTATCTCTATATGACTTCTTTAGTCTAAAAGCAGATAAAATATTTATGTGTTGCATAAATATACGACACATGGCAGAGTGAGAATGCAGGCATGTGCAGTCACATAAAGACATGACTTAATACTGAAAAAGATTCAACCTTCATCTATTTGCTGGGGTTCTACGATTTCTTGCTTGTCACTTTACATGAGTAGTTTATCAGAAAAACACATTGACAGGATTGCGCCAACCAGCCTTTTTGAACGTGAACACAGACACTTTTTTGGATTTTCAGGACACTTGTCTGGTTTTAAATATCAGTAGTGCAACATATTCTAGTGGAGGAGTCCTTAAGCAGCCATCTCAGAAAAGCAGAATTTAGCTCATTCTTCCATTCAGAGACATGAAGGACTAAAGAGGATAGTGTTTTCTATCTTATAAAGACTTTCATTATATCACACCTTTTGTCACAGTATTATCACTTATACTTCTTTTTAATAACAGATTGCTGCAAAGCCATGAGCAAGTTCTTTAATGTTTTGTTTTATCCTTACTAGCTGCCCACTTATTCAATGCCTTATCTAAAGATAGATTGATTCATTTCGTCCAAACTACCACTATGGAAAAATTCAGAAGAGGACCTGAGAGCTTAGAATCATAGAACTTCATACACATTCAAGAATTTATTTTCACATCCTTTCTGTGAGAAGGGAGCTATTATTGTCCCTATCTTTGTACTCGCAGAATTAATGCAGTGAAGGACTGAAACCAGATTTAATCTAAATGCCTATTTAGGTGCCTATTTTAAGAAAATGAGGGTGTGAACATTACACCTCCTGCTCTAAGCACTGCTTTGGCAATAATCCCAAGTCAAGCACTTGGGATACAGATTCCAAGTCCCTCTTGTGTCCCCTCTATTTATTCCTTTCCTCCTGGGCCAGTGAAAATCCATCCTTTGCTGCAAGATGTCACTGCTTCAACAAGTCTTATAGAATCATAGAATAGTTTAGGTTGGAAAAGACCTTTAGGATCATTGTTCTTAAAGACCTTTAAGTTATTTTTCAGATCCTCTCTATTATTCCACTCCTTTTGCAATGATATATAACCAGACATCAGAATAGCCTTTGGGCTGTAGGGGATTGGGGTTTGGACTGGTCACTGCTCAGCAGACATCCAGCTAAATAAGGACCTGAACTCAAACTCCTCGGTCCTTGTAAAGTCATTATACAAAAAAAAAACAACGTATGTCGATGTTTGAACGTCCTTAATTTTAAAGGAAACTTGCTTTTGTCAGGCAGGGTAAATCTGACAATTTACTTAACAGAGGCTCACTTCATTTCTGGACCCGAAACACTCTCAGAAAAGGGGTAGGTGCTAAATTACTCTGCAGAGAAAATTGTGGGCACGCCCAGGTAGAGGACTATGGACATCCAGAGATCCAAACCACACAGGAAGGTCCTACTGAAGTTGAGTGCCCCTAAGGTTGGGTGAAGAATCTGAATCATGTTCTGGATGTAGAGGGAGACCCACTTTCCTCTTTCACATCCTTATCAGGACTTAATCATACAGCATGAAGCGTATTCACAGTGTTTATAATTCTGTTCCCCCTAAATTTGGAAACTGTATTTAATGATTTAAGATATCTGAAAGCATTTAAAGCTATCTTCCTTGTTATTCTTTTATTAAGCAATATCTTGAACTTTAATAGCATCTTCAATGCAAATGTCATCTGAATGCAAACTACAGAATCTGTCTCATGGGAAATTACAGAATTATTTTTCTTCCAAATGAAAAAGTTAAAGTATTAGAAATGATCATTGATTCAGTTCAGAAACAGAAAAGGTTTTGTTGTATTGACTCAGAAGTTAATCATAAAACAAAAAAACCAACAACCTCGGAAATTAAAGTTTGAAAACCTGAAGCTCCCCTTTCCTGGCCACATGTTTTGCAGTTCTCCTACAGCCATGGGACTCCTGCAACACTCTGTGCAGCTTAGAGCAAAGCATGTCCTGCTTCTTTTGAAAAAGACCTGAGCTTCAGGTCAGGAGTTTGAGCTGCAGGAGTTTGAGCTGCAGCTGCCACACACCATTAAAAACCATCAAAGAAAACTCCCAGCACTAGTACAAGTAAAAATATTTTCTCATGTTTCCCAGTGGCAACTCTTTAAGTTACTTTTCAGTCAGAAAAAGAATCAACGGGAAAAGAACATGTTTTCCTAACGAATCATTATGACAAAATAAATGCAGACACTTCTCATTGTGAGCATCGGTGAACTCCACAAGTCAGAAGTTTTGTGATCAGGAGACTATTATGCTCATCATCTTGACCTCTGACAGGAACAAATCATCCAGTAATTCCTGCCCTGAGATCAGAAATAGGTAGGTATCTGCAGTGAGTGGTTTAGGAAGCCTACAGCACCATTCTGAACATGTGTGGTCCTAGGTCTAACCTAGCTTGCATTAGCCACCTCCCTCGAGCTCCTGCCTTGTGAGCAAAGGTGGCCTGTGTGCTCTCTAAGGAGAGAGACCTTAGACCTGAAACAACCTTACTGAGCACAGAAGAAGCCCTTGGCCACCAGTTTTCACATCTCAGCTGAGTAATCAGGGTTAGGAATAGTAAATCTGAGCACAAGTTAGTTTATCACACACCTAGTAACCTGTTAACAATTTCTTATGGCCTTAGTAACCACTTTACAAACACCAATAAAATTTTTCACATTTTGCATGGAGAGAATTTGAGAAGTGGGACTCTTGGTAAGCGTAATGTAATAAGTCAGGGTTAGGGTGGAGTAACTGTCTTCCCTTTGTCGAAGTATTTCCAATGTACTTCCTACCCTCTGTAATCCAATGTGCTTATTAGTTACCTCATTTCCTGCTGACTTCGCTGTTATTTAATCCCCCTGCTTCACTCTTGCTCTGATCCTCTCAGCTGCATTTCTGCCCTACTGCTGCATATTTTATGGTGTATCTTTTTTTTTTTGAATAATCCTGTCCTCGAGTGTCCCCTTCTCAATACCTCACAGAGCTCTCATCCTCCCAGCCCCTGGTTTTCCTCTCCACCCTGCTGTTCCCTGTTTTGCTCCATACATTCATAAATGATCTAGGACCTCTTTGTGCAGGCCATCTTCCAGGCCATCTTTTGGACCTTTCTAGATTAGCGGACACGGTCTCAGCAGAGCTAGTTATGATGCCAGGACAAGCCATCCACACCTCACAAACTGCTCATTTTGCTCATCCAGGAATAGCAGGAGCTGTTTTATTACAAGGAGCTGTCACAGGATTCTTCTTTCTCACATGAGTGATGTGTCCCCTGTAAAACTCAATGTGCAGGCGCAGGTGGTGCTCTGACAGCAGATCTCAGAGGCAATCAGCTGCAATAGCTGCAGCCTTGGATGCTTGACCACTCCTAAAACATGTCAGTGAGCTGCTTCTTTTTCACCCAGAGCTCTCTGCAGGGAGTCTGGTTATGGTATCCCCCTCCCCCTGCTCTGTCACTGTACTGTTATACATCAATAGCAAAACCAGAAAATCATGGTACACCTGATTAGCTTATCAGGTGGACCTACCTCATACCAGTTGTTAATGTGTCCAAGTTTTCCTTCCTACTTCTTACAAATACATACTTCTGGGTCTTAAAAAAATATAATGCTTTCCTTTGCAGAAGACCACTGATCCATACCATGCCTGGTCTGATCCACTTACACTTAAATTCTGCTGACGTTAAGACACAGGGCCAACACTGCTGAGGGATTTAGATGAAAATCCAATCTGGCTCGGCCAGAACTGCTGCTCAGCTCTGCCATCTCCTACTTCTGCAAGAACACATGCAGCAAGAAACCAACAACCTGTGAGCCCTTCCCCAATGAGCCCAATGTACCCATCACAACACACCATCCCCGTCCTTTTCATGACAGGTAGCCAGTGCCACTATTTGTCCAAAAAGTGTGAAAGACCTATGAGAGGCCTATTACCTCCAGGTCTTTTCTACCTACTGACCAAGCTGGGGAATAGTCTGTGGCTGAGCGCGCTCCCCTGCTCCTGCCCAGCAGTCTGCTGAGGCCATGGGGCCAACACACATGCTCGGTGTCCCTGTGTCCCTGAGTGTGTGCTGGGACTGTCCCTCACAAGGGTGGAGACAGGCTCACAGCACTCAGCTCACTGCCGTTTCCCCACCTTGGGATGTGGGGGACACTCGGAAGACTACAACTGCTCTTTTGTAATTAACAACACATTGACTTGCTCTTTTCCTATTCTTTTACACACAATGGCCACAGAATTGGTTCATAGCCTCGAAAGTTATGTTAGATGTTATGACTTGGCTATCATGTTACTTCTGCTATTACTTCTGATCCTTCTATCACTTTCTGGTGAAACAGGCAAAACTACCCCTCAGTTACTGCTGCAGCAGAGATCTATCCCTTGCCAATAATGTGGTTAGTACTTTCGTGCTTAGTTATAGAGGAATTTAAACATTATGAAAAAAAGATTATTATAAGTACTCAGACAGGGAAAACAAGAATGTTTAGCATATCTGCTACCCCAGAAACAACAGCAACACGTATATTGAAAATATAGTCAGGATACAGGCAAAATCTCAAGTGAACACTGTTTCCAGCTTTAAGATTTTGATGCTTCTAATTTTTAGATACCTTTCTGTTTGTTTTGGGGCAATCAGGAGGGGGGTTTGTACCCATTTAAAAACTCTTTGAAAAGCAAGGATACGGGCCTAGAAATTCTTAGAAAGAACTCAGCTGTGCCATGTAGAAAGGAACATCTTTGATGTATTCAAGGAAGTGCTTCTGCTAAGCTGGCATTTTACAGTTTGTTTCTGTCCAAGCTGAACTGCTCACACTGATTCATTAGCAAAGGAAACGTTTGCTCTTTGCCAGATCACACTTGCCTATGCCAGGGTAGTTCAGGCAGGCACCACCAGTTCCTGTACATGGTGTGTGCACAACCTCTTCAACATGGTCACGTATTAAAGCCAGTGGCAAAGAAATACTGGGAATAGGTTTGCCTTTAAAATTATGACTTGAATGTGTGTAAACATTTGCTAGAGTTGTACCAAATTCAAAGGATTTTCAGCAACAAAAACTGCAGTTTGCATGTGGCCAGTAGGTTGAGGGAGGTTCTGCTCTACTCTGCCCTAGTGAGGCCCCATCTGGAGTACTGTGTCCAGTTCTGGGTTCCTCAGTTCAAGAAAGATGAGGAGCTACTGGAGAGAGTCTAGCAGAGGGCTACGAGGATGATGAGGGGACTGGAGCATCTCTCCTATGAGGAAAGGCTGAGGGAGCTGGACTTGTTCAGTCTGAAGAAGAGAAGGCTGAGAGGGCGACAGAGCACTGGAACAGTTGCCCAGGGAGGTTGTGGAGTCTCCTTCTCTGGAGATATTCAAAACCCTCCTGGATGTGGTCCTGTGCAGCCTGCTCTAGGTGACCCTGCTTCGGCAGGGGGGTTGGAC
The DNA here is from genome assembly GCF_030867145.1 of Opisthocomus hoazin. Taxonomy (NCBI): domain Eukaryota; kingdom Metazoa; phylum Chordata; class Aves; order Opisthocomiformes; family Opisthocomidae; genus Opisthocomus; species Opisthocomus hoazin. The sequence continues at coordinate 38,867,499 of NC_134421.1, forward strand.
TAGATGACCCACAGAGGTCCCTTCCAACCCCTACCATTCTGTGATGATTCTATGATTCTGTGATTCTGTGATTCTGCATGTGCCAAAACCTACATTTGATTAAGCAATGTAAAAATATCTGTTTCTACATCAAACACACAACCTGTGTTTTGGTCAGATGCAAAGCTGTCTTTGTGTTAAATGAAGGCTACTTCTAATGTGAAACTCCTGGCTCCTTTTCTGTTGTTATGCAGCACCTCTGACTGCCATCCTCCGTCTTCACTATGTTCATCAGCAGCTCCTGCCTACTGTTTACAAAGCCTTCTGTTCCACTTAAGAGCTTCTACCTCTTCCCCCACATGAGGGTGAAGGAAGGAATGCCTTTGGGGCTACCTTAACACACAGGAGATTTTCCTCTTTTGTAAAACGTTATCTTTGTACTGCAGACCCTGTACAAGGTTATCTTTGTACTTCCTGCTGTCTGTAGCAAGGGGCTGCCTACCCACTGCAGCACCTGATCCTGAATACGAACCTGTCCCCATTCTCGCTGCCTTTGAGCTGTTTAAACTACCACCTTTTACTTCACCAATGGAGAGGGATAACAACATTTTGGAGGATATATATTGAGTGCTGAATATTTTCTGATAGTTTAAACTAGGAAGTGTTAGAATCCTTTTGCTATAAAAACGTGGTAGGAACACTGGATGTCCATGTTGACCTACACTGTTTACACCAAACTGACTTATGATTTTTTATATGGTTCACCCAGAAGGCTTTCATTAAATCTTCTGAGTTCACTACATGCCTTCTTTGCACCTCTGGAATTATAACTGGTCCTACGTAAGCAAGCTGGACGAGACTGAATATGAGAGGGTGCAGAAGTCCATGTTCATTTTCTTCCTAGATAAGGGAACAAGCCATTGGAATAAACCAGATGCAGCTGAAATCAATTTTCTGTCTGATCTCCCAAGACTAAGGAGCTTTTCTTGCTCTCGTATTTGTTTGTTAAATTATGTTAAATTATCCTTTTAAATGTGAGCATAAGATAGATGCATTCTTTGGTATCTTGGTGATACAGGACTGTAGGGGTAAGACACAGGGGCAAGGTGGTATTTAGCCAAGTATTAGAGACATGTGAGGAGCTGATGCCTACCTCTAAACCTGTGATTTACCATGGCAAAGAAGGGGCAAAAAGGATGCATGACAGTGTAATTCAGCACTTAGTATGACAGGAGCAGACTTTGAATTCCTGTTCTGATTCCTGTCATCGTTTCTTCATTCTGCATCAAACTGTCATTAGCTAGAACAAAGCAACAAGTAATGGGAAGGAAAGCTTGAATCAAGGCAGATCCTCTGCCCCCAAGGGCAGGGAAGCTTTCTTGTGCATCTTTGCTCTCCACTCTGCTTTCTGGGAAGCCTAGGAGCCTAACTGGCAATGTGGCTCCACTCAGCTCACAGTGAGGAGAGACCAAGAAAAGGAGTGAGAGACCAAGAAAAGGAGTCACTGTCAACCCTCAGCCCATGGTATTTAAAGCCCAAATATGATGACTCAGAGAGCCTCTACACTTTCTTTTGCAAAGTTATTGATAGCTGAGGTTTTCCAAAAACTGTCATTGCTTTAAACATTTCTAAGTAGATTTCAAGGCAAAAACAGACATCTCTCAGGACAATCCGGGCTTGACACCCTCCCTCCCAGCATCTATATACAGAGACTACAGTGTTTCAAGACAGTCTATATGTGGCAAGACAGTACTGTACTATTTGTTCAATTAATTACTTAACACAGAGATAGACTCAAGATAATATCCTCGGTAATATTTACAAGGTTTTATGGAGGCAGACCTCGGTTTGCTCTTCGCATTTTTTTGAATGAACTCAAAGCTGTGTGGCTGCATTTAATGGACATTGCTCAAGCTTGATTGCGTATTAGCTTGGATCACACAGCTCCCGCTGAGCTCATGGTATGAGCAGAGCAAAGGAACACCTGCCTGCAGAAGGCCATTTAGACATGCACTCACATTTATTGCTCTGACTCTGAAGAAATCATTGGCTTCAAAACTTACATTAACAGAAATTTGAAAAATGTATCATTTATATGAACAAAGGAAATTCTATAAGCTCACCTGGCCAGACAGCTAAACATGCTTGCTGAATTATTATGTTCTCCATCAGGTTACACAGATTTTCTAAAAATAGGTCCATTGCAAATTCTGGAAGTTTAAGAGTTTATTTCAACCACAAAGGGTAATGGATTTAACTAGCTAAAGAAACAAAGAAACAAGGTAATGGATTTAACTAGCTAAACAAACAAACAAAATAATCGTATTTTACTCTTGCTATCTCATGACTCCGAGGTGCTGCCAAATTGAACAAGTAGATGGCAGCCAAAGTAATAACAGACATTTTCTCTTGCTCTCTCCTTTTATACGTATATACACACATATACAGAGAGAGAGAGAGAGAGAAAGAAATGATCCATGAAAATGGAATTTGAATGAAAGTATTGCTAGGCTTTTGCTTTTCTATTTTACTCTCTAAGGTCCTCACTTCTTCTAAGGAGCAAGTCAGCCCTGTTTTGTTCCTTGACATGTCAAGAAACTATGATTAAGCTTAAAATGAATAGAAATTATGGACGAATGATGCGTTTTAACTGATGTTTAAAATCATGCCTGGTTCTTAAACACTAACTGGTTACAGAGAAGGATCTAGATGAGACATTAAGTAATGTCAAGTACTTAAAATGCAAGCAACATATATAACCCCACAGTGGCAACATGTATCTCCGTTTGCTAAAGCTCCTTCTTCCTCTTCTTGTGGGCATCCCAATACCCACAAGCCTTACACCAAGGCACAGGAGTCCAAAAAGTAAAAGAAAAGAAAACTAATGCTCATCCATGTATATGCTAGTGAACCTGGGGGGAGAATTTAAAAGAAGAACCCACTTAACATCTCCTCAGCAGAAAATGTTTGGTACCTGGCACTTTCGAACCTGAAAGTACAAATTTATTGTGCAGGTACTGAAAGAAATAAATTCTTTTTTTGTACAGTTTTGAAATAAGTGGCTTTATAACACACATCAACATTTTGCAGCAGTGAAGTCACAGCCATATGTTCCCAAAAAAACTAGGTTACCAGGTCTCCATCTTGATTTTCATGAGGCCTTCATATTTGTATTTTTCCAGCCCTTTACAAGCTTGGGTCTTGAAATGCTGTCTATGCTGCCTTATCTGCTGTGAAGTGGATAGCTTGCATTTTCTCACTCAGTTTTCTTTCCTTTTGCAACAAGATCAGGTGGTTTAAGGTCCTTTAAAGATCCCTCCCAACCATCCTATGATTCTATGATTTATTTATAGCGACAGCCATATGCAGAATATTTTGGACACATTTTATGGTAAGGAGTAAAGAAATAATTTTGTTTCTAATGAAAAAATTTTTTTTCTGTGAAAACATTTTATAGGTTTCAACTCTCATCAGTATTAAAAATCTGCTTATACTTAGTTGAAATCTCTTTGAGGTGATTTCAGCTGAGATTGTTCTCTGCAATTTCAGCTGTCGACACAATGTAGTTTTTCAAATTATCAGTGATATAATGGAATCTTAGAAACAGTGGTGAGAAAATAATTTTTAAACAATGAACAGAGTAATTTATAGAAAACTCATAAACTGCAAATAAACTAATTTCACTAAATACTTTGCAAACAATAAGGAGTCTGAATAGCTCCACAAAGAAACAAACCTACCTTCAGTAAAATTTTGCACATGTAGAGCCAGGTTTTAGGTAACTTTTCATCTTCTTATGCAACTTATGTTGTAACATCCTAGTATCATGAGAAATTGGAACTTCCTTGAAATGCCATCTGTTCTTCTGATGTCAGCTTGTAATTTCCTTTACATGTAGAGTACATTCCTAATGTCATTTTAATATATTTTTGAAGTTGGTATTATTTGTACTGTACTACGCCCCTTATTCAAGAAAGTGGTGATCAAGTACATGTATACATGCTTTCCCAGAGAGATATTTTTGAACTGCAAACAAACTCCACATATAAACTGAATGTGTAAATTTTTTTCAGGCTCAGTACTTCAATGGGCTTTTTCAGCTCCATAATCCTGAAGGTTCCTTTAAATGCAATAATTAGGAATAATTATAATTTAATTAAGTTTTAAGAATTTTAATATCTTCTCACTCTGAATAACATTATTTAAACATCGACAAGTAAAATAGGTGATTTCATATTTCACAATAAAATAGAGCGTGAATAACCATAGTCAAGGTGACTGCTGCTGATTAATTTAACAGATGTGTCTCTGGATTTTAAAATTCAATATCAGTGATTAATTGCAACAAAGCTTTTATGATCCCTTTAGTCAACAACTATGAGTTAAAGACAACCACAAAGTAGGGCAGGTATTCAAGTCCATGAGGTCATGTCCTTTATTTCTGAACTTGTTTGCATTTTGTTCTTTAGCAAGCCGAGGCAGATTGATTGCAGCACAGAGTAGTACCAGGCAGAACTCTGAGAAAGCACAACTAGAAACAGTGTTAAATTAATGTTAAATAGGTTCCTTTTTTTCTCTTCCCTTGCAGATGTGAGTCTCTAGCTTGTTAGTACTTTCCACATATTGACCGGGCGTAGTCTGTGGCAATGCAGCCAGACTAGATGTTTGAATTGTGTTGTATCATTTCATCCTGAGGTTATTTAACCCTTGCTTGATACTGCTGTAACACTTTGGTCAAGTTTGAAACAAATTCATTATTTCAAAATAAAAAGTACCAATATTTTGCTTTTGAAATTTTCTAAATAAATACTGCAATATTTTACAAATTCTTAGGGTATTCTTAGCCTCAAAATGTTTGCCTAACTCGACCTCAACTTATGACTAGTTTCAGCCCATCTCATATGTTTTTTCCTAGTCTTGCTGGATCAAATACTGATTTGTCTGTAGGCTCAGAGGACTACAAGTTCCTTAAGAGCTATAGGCTGCTTCCCAGAAGTGAAAACAACTGAAATGCCGCCCCAGTAGTTACATCTAATCTTTCCTTCTCCTGTGCTTTATCCTTTGTTTCAGAGCTGTCCATGATAGGGAAGGACACAGACATGCCACAGAGCTGAAAACTGAGTTTTGAAAAGAAGAAAAATGAAAAGCCTACCAAACCAATAATTAATATGGGCTCTCTATTTTCTTATATTCCTTATGGGTTTCAGTTCAGGCAGAACTGGTCAGTCCCAGCCCCTGCTAACATCAGGCTGTCCAATACTTCCCACTGTTGACCTGTGATGTAAGTGCCTTATAACATCGTCCAGTTTGGGGCTAGATTTTTCTATGATGGGTAACAAGCTAAGGTAAACACTTTATATGCCTATATATAATTTTCATCCTTCAACTGCTAATGACTGATCAGTATTGAGTAAAAATATGACTTCTGGTGAATCTTTTCAGGTTTTGAAACAAAATCTTCAGCTTTGGCTGTGGCCTCCTTGAGGTGGAGGAACTACCTTCCAGAGCTGGCCAGACAGAAACCTCTGAAAAAATCCTAGTGGCAGAGCAACAGAGAAGAGGGAAGACCATTAAAGATTGTGGATACTTGTAAATAGGACACGACCTGAGAATTTACTGTCAGTCTGTATTCTTGCATTTCTATATTCTTTGAGTGCTTGAACTCCCAGCCTTAAACTTGCTTTAAGGGAGGCCTGTGTGTGTAAGCTGGCATGTGTATTTCAGCATTAATTAGAAAATCATCTTTAAAGAGACATCAAAAATCTTAGGCTGCAACATGAACTCATGAAATTGCAACAGTAAGTGGATTATATAGAAGTGATATGAGCAAAATAAGCAAGTTGGTTCTGCTCATTTAGTCACCTTAGTTTCAGAGAGACTGAATTGTGAAATAGTTGTACAAAATAAGATATTCTCTTCATTTTACAACTTTTTCACTAGAAATTAGTATTAAACATATACAAAATAATATAGCTTAGGTAAAGTGAGGTGCATCAAGTCCTTTCCTGGAAAAAAGTGACTAATGTTGAGACTAGCCATTAACTAGCCCAATAATATCCAAAGCACGACAAATAATTTCACTTTTAATCATGAAATCCTGCAGAGATTCTATTTTACTTCACGAAAAAATGCTTTTAACTTGAAGTGTTTAGTACTGTGTCTACCCTGAATATAATTCAACTCAAATTTAGTTCTTGCTTAGACTTTGTAATACTCTGTCTGAACTAGAGCTAGCTTATTAACAGTTAAAGTATAAACTAGAGTAATATTACTATTGGCATTTGAAATTTTAGAATAACATTTTTAGACATCCTTCTTTTTAATACATATATATACAAAGACGGATAATGCTCTGATAATGATCTGAACTTCCTGCAGTTCATTCTCATTCTTTCTCTAATCACCTTCAGTTCCTGCCAGTGCCAGTATCCCAGTGATAGTGTGAAACTTTATTTAACCTGCAATATGCATGTTACTGTCTAGATGATACTTTGTGCTTTCTTTCTGAGTTTATACCTGTTTTCAAAGTCTGATTTAAATATTTATACACAAAAAATTAGACATTGTAGATGGCAGGATAGTTAGCTGATGCAGATGAGAAAAGTAGACGTATTTATGTCTTTGAAACTCCATTCTTGTCAGAACATTTGCAATTTATTTGCAAAGTCTGCATAACTTTTAGGGTGCTGGGATGGGGGCTGGATGGTTGAGTTTGGAGTTTTGGCCAATATAAAATATTAGCCACTAGAATCTGAGAAATTTTTTTAGGTAACATTGCCCAATTTTCCTCTAATTTATTTCCCATATTTAAACAGAAAGTTAGAAGTAATTTGTTCTCTAGATTAATGTTTTCTGGAAGGTCGCTATAATTACCCTCCCTTGATTTGTAACACCAACAACCTTGTCATTTGTCTTACAGATTTCCATCTTCTATTTCAAGAAATTATTAGTGATAGAGATTTTAACAGAGGTAGAGATTTTACCAGAGTCGGAGTAAACTTGCCTCCCCGCGCCAGGCTTCCCCCGCAGCAGCTCAGTCACTGGTAAGTACATCTCCCGTGAACACACGAGCACACTGCAAAGGCTACAAAGCTTGCCTTTAAACGGTAAAAAACTTTCTCAGATCTCCAGCTCAGACCACTTTAGGTGCTTGACCCAGTCTTCTGGTAATATATGGAGGGGAGTTTGCTGGCTATGGCCCTTTGGCGAGGGCTGCATGAGACTTTCAGGAGTCTGAGTGTTGACATACGGTGGGTTTTTTGCTGTCCTATTAGCATGTCTGTCCTTTAATAACATTTTATATTACTTCTCAAATGAGTCTCAAGTTCGGGACAGGTCATGTCTTGTTTAATACACACTGAAACTAGAATAAATTAACACAGATACTTCTTACTCTATTCTAGAGTAAGAGTAAGATCTCCTGCTTTTAAAATACAGTCATCAGTCTTTTGATATGATATTGTTCCAGACCATTTAATCTGTATAGTTCCTTCAGAAAACAATATTTTTAGAAGTTTAACAAAACATTCCTGAAACAAGAAGTCATTCCGCATTTCACCCTTCCAGCCTCAGAAATGAACTGCGCTTGTTGCATGTGTGTTTTATTTTGTTTGGCTCATTGTTTCTCTTCGTTTAGAGATCAAAAAGTGAATCTGTACTGTAAAAATAAGCCCTGTGTGTGTCAAAAGGAAGAAAGGAGGAGAGGATGGGCAACATTTCATCATATATGTGTTGTATCTAACAGCTTTATTAACAGTGTACTTCAGATGCTTTGCATTAAAACTTACTACAAAGAATCCTGAAGGAGTGCCAAAATCAACAGCATTGTTGGATAAATGGTATCACTGTGCCCAAGTTGAGATTTATTCTGACATAAAATTTCTTGCCTGCAATTAAAGATTCATTATTCTACCCTAAGACATAAGTAAACACTGATCATTAGGATTTAAATTATCATAATGGTTTGTATAAATTCTGTGATCAATTTTTATTCTCCTAGTTTTATGCTTCTAGCATCTCTTACATAATCATATTAATATTGGTAATTGCCACAGGCATACATTAAATACTCTGTTTTTGTCTTATCCCCGTATCAGCCTAAACTTACTTGCAGCCTAACTGTCTTCCACAGTCTGCTCCACCATTTTCTTACTGCCTGATTTTTGCTTGTTGTGTCTACCCGTCTCTCTTCCTTTGTCCGCGAAGTCGTGCTACCCTCTTGCTTGTCCTGTAACTAACATATATTTTTACAGAGAAAAATACAAGTGGGCTGAAAAGAAGGACCAGGGAAGGAAAGAAGAGGAAGCTAAGAGATTCCTGAAGAAAAACACACGCTGATTTTCCAAGTGCAGGGATGATGATGTAGGTGCTGGAACACATTGGCTCAGAACACTGTAACAATTTCTTATCTACTTCTGCTGTATTACCACACATCAGTAACCTCAAAAAATTTTTCTCATTCTAAAAATTTCCATTTAGGCTCTGACTGAAGGTGAAATGTCCTGGGAGGAGTGAGCAAAAGAAATTGGTAGCTTTTTATGTGGACTGAGTGTAAAGAAGCCGTGCTTTCCCAAAACCAAATTCTTTTTAAAGTGCCAAAAGACTTAAACTCTTCCTGGTGACTTATTTTTCTATTAGTTTTATTATTTTAAAGATAGACATAAACCCAATAGAAAACCTGGAAATACTACCTAATCAACAGACCAAAGTGTAATAGATATTTACTCAATTTAGAAATCAAGAGGCAGAAAATGCCAAAGGTTGCAAGCATAACCTTAATTCAATGAATCTTTATTCCAGCCATAGTTATTGGTTGTTTGGTCAAAATAAACGACGCTGTTCCCTACCCCATGTTTACTGAGCTGACTGCACAGCTCAAGCAGAAGCCACATGGGACAACAGTTCAGAGATGGTCCCCTCCCATTTCACTGCCTGGAGCAATAGCCCAGCTTTGTCCATGGGACAGGTTAACCTTTTATTTGCTAATATGCCAGTCTCTTGCTGAAGCAACAGAATATAGGACTTTGTGGAATTTAATATATGTATAAAATTTACAGTTGAATACAAAATATAGGACTTTACCCACTCTTTGTTAACAGTTAAACACCACAGTGAGATTGTTAGCAGAATTTGTTGCAACGTTCACGCTTGCAGGTGTAACCCTTACTAAAAATGTTCTTCAGTGCGGAGAGATCACTCCACACATTTCCGCATTTGTTTGATGCAGTTTTCTGTATGCAATATGTATTCATACTGATTAAAAACACTTATCTCCTCTAGATTACATGTCCCTGAAATAAAGAGCAGTAATAAAGTGTATATTGCCTGTCTTCCCAAAGTGTATTTCACCTGTGTGATGGACATAAGTGTTTTAATTGCCAGCTCAAGAGCTAAGAAGTCAAGGAGTGCCATAATCAGTTTGTCCATGTGTCCTTTAATCTGTTGTTCTGCATATTCTCAGGTATGCAATAGGATGCATTGTTTAATTAAATGAGCACACACTCATTTTTTACTCAGGAAAAGTATATTTTCAAGTAACGCATGCAAAATATTTAAATCTTGCGCATAATCAAATTAATGTCTGAATGAAATTTGTCTGCATAGTGGAATTATTTTTAAAGTTGGCCTAATTAATTATTGTAATCCAGTAGTATTAGTCTGTCTTCACTCTGATATTCAAAGCAACAAGCTCCTCATGTTAAAAGAAACTTCTTATTTTTATTTTTCCCCTTGGAAATATATGTGGTTTGTACTAGATCACAACTGGATATTTGTGAGTCTCGGTTAATTTGTCTTGTCGGTGGCCTTGAGGGGAAAAAAGGGATTTAATCATGTGATTTAACTTTTTCTAAGCAAGAACTAAGTAACCATGTTCATATTATTCTTATGAGCAACTCAGTTAACCCCAATGAGACTACTCATCTGAATCAAATGAACAGGACTAAGCTTTCTGATCAGTAACTAGTTTGTGTAATGTCAAAATGGATATCCATGTAGCCTGAATATTAAAAATTGAGCTAAGGATGGAATTTTGATTCTGAGGATCATTCTTCTTATTTAAATGCCTGACAACTCATAAAACACAAATGTTGCTTCTAATAATGTAATCTAGCAGTTCATCCAATTCAAAAAGACATTTGTCTGTTAACTGGTATGTGAATTTTAACACTTTGACCCAAGGAATGTCCTTTGATTACACTTGAGCAGCACCTAACACACAGGGTCGCAGCCTCAAGGCACTCAGTGGCAGCAACTTTGCTTCTATTAATCATAGAAAGTGATCAGTTGCAACAGTATCAATCAGAGCAGTAAGACCTGTGAGAGGGTTACAGTAGAATTCACTAAACCCTGAAAATTCAAAACTAAACTGGGACTTTGGCCTTTATTCACCAGATATGACAAGTTCTTGCAACACATCTTACATAACCTGCAGCAGATGCTGTAATACATAAACAAATTGTATTGAGCTAAGAGGAAAAAAGAGTTGATGTCTTAACTGTGAATGTCTCTCTTCAGTGCATTTGGTTTTACTCCTAAAAAAGAATTACCTTTGTGGTGGTGGCTGGTGGGAAAGCAGAGCTTTACAGGAGTTCAGTGCCACAGATACATTTTGTGCCACATGCAGATGTTTACCCCTCAAGCAGAAACAAGTGCATATTCAGATTGCTGTGATTACTAAAATGAAGTATCAACCACATATTTGCAGAAGTAGTCTACAAAAGTGCATTTTGAAAAAAAAAAATTAAGTGCTTCACACCAGCCAAAGCAAGCACAAGAGTTACTTCTAGAAGAAATTCTGCATAAATCTCTGGTTTGTTTGGAAGCTATTTTAATCTGCTTTTGTAATTATCTTCTTTTTCTCTTAGTCTACATGTCAGTGCATATCCATTGGGCCAAATTATACAAAAGATCAGAAAATCAGGTTCCATTAAATTTCTGTTTCCTTAAACCAAATGAGACAGTGCAAAGATTCACATTTCACAGGGCATGGGTCAGCAGAAGGAAGTGTAAATACCAGTCCAAATCATCCACGGCTCAGTGTTTCTTCTCCTGTTAAATCTGTCCTGTTAGAAAGTGCAAATAATTGTTCAGCCTGCTTCTCAATGTCTGTCAGGCTCTCCAAAAGGATTGCTGCGGCATTAGATGATGAGCTCAGTGCTCTCAGAGGGCCTGGTGGCACATGGCCTCACAGGGGGATACCACTGGGAGAGAAGGGCAATGCTGGGCAGCTGACAACCCAGGAATCAGCAGCTCACCATGAGCTTTACATGGTTGTTTTCCTCCCTTCTACGCTGTTCCCTAAGAACCAACAGAACCTTAGCCAAATATTTCCCAGAGCTTGAATTCGGTATTTTGTGGTCTGCAGCCTGAAAGATCTCCAGGGGCAGCAGTCTTTGTTATGCATCATTACATTTTCTCTATGCTCTTTAATAAATGAGAAGCAAAACACAGTGAATTACAGGATTAAGCAGCTGAAAGTGGGTTCTGCCAAGAGTGCTGAGACCCACTGCAGCCTGGGAAGGGGGTTTCATATGTGCCTTTTAATACAACCCTATCTTTGCCCACTCTCGCCTGATAACATTTTGCTAAGAGCACAGCTCTGACATGCCAATGGACCCCATCCTCCCGGTTGGCAGCAGGAATAGTTGCAGCTTCTGAAAATGACTACAGCAGTCCCTATTTCCATCTTTTTTGACTGCTGTCAGGCACGGTGCCCTCTCTGCTCTGCTCACACCTCTCTGCCCTGTGTAAACTCCTGTCCTCAGCAAGGAGGGAGCCCGTCTCCCACAGTGGGCTCCATGGCAGGACAGCACTAGGTCCCCATGGCTGAGTGCATGCGGATGCCTGAGCCCCACAGAGATGCCCAGTTCCCAAAGGAAGTTGGACACCCCAGAGTGAAGTCTTCATGCTTCATCCTAAGGCATTGTATTTCCATCAGACTCTCACTGCAAAGATATGTTTGCCAACAATTACATGGAAGACTGACTTTTGGAAAGGTTTTATAGCTAAGTGCAAAGAACTGGCTAAGTGTTCAACTTTGCCCAGGATCGGGGAAAAATAATCAGGAAACTGACTTCCCTACATTTCATTTCATGTCCCACAAATACAGAAGCAGAAGGGTGAGCATACAGCCCTGATAGTGCAACTCTTTACAGAGCTGGGTTGGGACCTGGCTCCAAAGATCTGAGCCTGGGAACGTCTACAAAATCCTCTCCACCTGATGCACAGAGCAGCCCCAGTACCAACACAAGCATAGGGGTGCGAACTATTGGAAGAGGGCAGAAACAATTGGGTCTAGCACTGCTACTGGGGAAAAAGGCCACGCGACCACAGCCACGAGTACCTCAGCTTCCTTGATCTATAAGCTGAGCTGGAAGGCCCAAAGGTGAGAACTGAAGGAAGGTTGCAGAGGAACATCAAGAAATAAGATGTCCCACCCTTGTTCTACTGCAAGCATTTGTTTCAAACAACAGCTGTTTTCTATAAAGCTGACTTGAAAATTGGTATCTTCCTACTTCCGAAAGAATTTGTTCACTTCATCTTTTTACTGGCAAAAGTACTGTTATTGCTTTTCATTCCTGCCAGTCCTGCAGAGCCACCTCAGCGCTAGGGAGGTGAACCAGGGTCTATTTTGGCATAATGCAGAAAGAACACAGCTTGATCTCAGATCCCAGGGTGAATTTTCAGTGCTGGCAGTCAAGAAAGTCATGGTTTTATTTGTAAATTAAAAGAGGTCAACAGGAAAGTCATTGAGGGAAAAAAAGAAAAAAGCAAATATGGAACCCTACCATGCCATTTATAGTCTCTTTATAGATGAGAGCACAGTTTATGCAATGTAATTTGAGTTATAAATAATATTATTGTTTGTTTCAGCCAAAAAGCTGTAGTTCATTTAATTAAGAGAATGGATGTGTCTGTGTTGTGTTACTCATTACATCATAGTAAAATATATCTGTAATGATAATCAATGGAAAAGTTACTGCAGTGGCAGAGAAAATGATAGTAAAAGAACCTACTCAAAGTAATCCCAATAAGAAAAAAACCTGAGAATTATCAGATCTCTTTGTTCCTTTAAATCAAATAGCTGAACAAACAAATTTTAAAGAAAAAGAAATAAGGGAAGAAACGTGATTTGACAGATTTGACTTTGGAGTGCAATGTTAAAAAGCGACCATTTGTACCAATAACTCTGTGAGAGAAGCTTAGTAATTTTCTAAATCTGTTCAACACTCCAGGCGTCCCATTCCCTTGGCTGGTATGTGGTGCATACGCAGCAGTAAGCCGTGCGATATTATATCAATCTTTAATGCTCACTTATTTCAAACATCATTGATGAGGAATTGCTATGTGATGTCAACAGAAATGTTCACTGCATAAGAGAAAGAAACATTCTTTTTCAAATGTTGTAAATGAAAACACCACGCAAAAACACACATACAAAAAAAAATATGTCACACTGTCCAGAAATCTGAGATGGCAACAGTGGAAGATTTGTGGTGCTTCTCCAAGCCACTTAAATGCTGACATCTAATTTTTACAAAGCTGATGTAAATTTTTTTTCCCCCAGAAAGAAAACAAGAAATGAGGTTTCAAGAAAAGTAAAACATTAAGCATCATAAAACAAGAATTTATAACATCAGGCTGCAATACATGGAACAGATTGTTTCCATCAGGAGTAAGGCAGGTGGGTGAAAAGTAAAGAAGAAATACATTCGTGTGAGGCAAGGTTAATGAAACAAGTGGATGTGGTTTGATTTTTAATGAATGGATCCACCGAGATAATATCTACAGCAACATGTATAGCAAGATGTCGTGAGCTATTTCTGTGGCTCCCTAACGTGGCTGCTGTTTCATGTGGGACAGAGGGAGGGAATGGGAGGCTGACAGGGCTCTCCCCCTCAGATCCAGACACCAAAGTCCAAGCCTTGGTCTGTACTGGTGCCAAAGGCCATTTTCAATAAATCCAGTTATAAATAGAAACTCGTCTGTTGAAACCAGGGATTCAAAGGCAGCTGAATGTGATGCTGGCCACATCACACTCCTGTCTGTCATTAGTTGCAGAAAATGGTATACTTCAGTCACGCTTGTTTGGAGGGCCACATAGGCAGACCTTTGACTCATTTCAGTACAGATTGTTGAGGGTTTAGTGACCTGGATTTACATTAGCAAGGACAAGTCACGTTACAGACATCCCTGTGGCAGTTAATCGAAAGGGTCTCAAGCTAATATAAGAAAATCAAAGCCAAGGTGGCTAGGCCACTTCTATTGCTTAACTTAAGTAACACTATAAACCTAGGTCTTCAGAAGTGGTCTAGATTTTTATTATTTTATAATCAGTTTTGGCTATAATATTATTTCAGTCATCTGAGGATGACAGCCAGAGTTTCCTAGTTTTGGGAGCTGGCAGACTTGCGGTGGATGTACATTAGACCAGTCAGGTAGGCTAAAACCAAGTCCAACTGGTACCAAAAATAAAAAGAAAACAAAGAGCACTTTCATCACAAAAAAATAGAACTATAGAGATACCATTGCTTGGGAAAGAGGGCTAGAGACGTCAGGAAGCCACAACACAGCTCACGTACCCTGTGACACACTATGCTGACACAGGGTCACAATTTATATTATCCCTATACTGAACAAAGGGGCATCAAAGCTGAGCACAGCGAGCAGCTTAAAGAAATTTTTGAATGATAAAGAAGGTGTAAATTGTCACACAGTTTCTGAGACAGGGGGTCTTTGGTGGGGTTTCTCCAGTGCCAGCTGAACTATCCCTTCTCACCAGGGCATCAGCACTTTTTGTATTGACGGACTGCCATGGCAAGGGAGTAGAAATCAGGGATTAAATACAGCTCCCAGTGCAGCCCGTTTGGGATGGAGGCCACCCTACCTGGTGAGGGTCTGGGCTGGAGTCCACTGGCACCTGCAGCACTTGGCCTTGGCCCCAGCTAGGGAGAACACACCCATCCTGGGGGGCACAGGACCAGGGTGGGGGCTTCACCCAGTTGCACCCAGACCCCAAGGCAGAGGAAAGGTGTGCCCATGAGCCCCACCGCAGACGGGGTTACCTGGGACCAGGGCATGTCACCCATGCACAGCAACGCCGCTGACCATCCCTCACCTTGCTATGCACCATCCCTTACCCCAAATATAAATAACCCTCCTTGAAAGGAAGGATACAGAAAACTAGTGGGGAAAGGGTACTATAATAAAAACAAGTTACATCTGAGGTGGATGCACTTTGTCAGTAGATTTCTACATCAGATTTTTAAACACCTTCAGTGAAAAAACATGTTAGTTCATAAGAAAAAAACCACTTCCTTCTGATGGAATTGAGACACGCTGATTGACAATGAGGCCTTTGGGCTTATTAAAATACTTCAAGGCTTCAACCGAAACTTTGCCTCTGCTACCAGAAATGTTCACAATATACTTGAGGTTTTTGCATTTCTGTACCACAGAGAGAAGACCTTCTTGAACCATCTAACTTAGGAATAGCATGAGTTCTCAGGACTAATGAAGGGAGCATGCCAAAGTAATAAATCATTCACTGCTTAGAAAAGAGGAAAAATCTGGGGACTACAGCATGGCAGCAGAGACTTTATAGAACACAGGAGGAGTTTTAACCTTTTAACTTGACTGGAGTTGGCTATTTCTGCGAGCCCTTGAGAGGTACCCAACAAAAACAAAGCTTTTGTCACTAGGATCAAATACGCTACAGAGAATTCTTACTCATTCAAAATTCATTAGAAGTCTGTAAATTTAAAATAGTTTAAGGCTGTTGCGGTGATAAGCCAGTAATAGATGTGACCAAATGAGATAAAGCAGAAGAAATAAAACTCATTACTGTAACTTCCAGAAGAAATGGTTTAAAACAAGCTAAATCAAAGCGTAATAGAAAGATTACAATAGTAGTAGGGATGGTCAACACATATGTATTTTTATTCTAAAAGTTTCTGATTATTTCTGCTATAAAATGTGCAAAACCTCTCTTGTCCTGAATGATGAATGCAAAAATGATGGATATGATATTGCTCTGGTCTGCCCTAACTGATGGTTTGTATTCAGCATCCCACTAGCTTAGATTCCCACAGTCATTCAAAACACAAACATCTGTATTTTTGACAAGTCTTTAGGGTCTATATACACATTTTAAAATTAGGTGGTTCAGCAAAACTGCTATGAAACCAGTTAGAACAAAAAGACACACTCCCAGATTGACTGGTTTGAGGCTGAAGAAGAACTGTAAGGTATATCATTAACCAAAGAAGTTTTGATCTTTAGTGAATGAATGTGTTGAACACTGAATACATTGAAGTGCTCATGTGTTTGGGGAGGTATATTGTGTTTACAGTGTAAGAATACTCTTCGAAAGATTTATACCCAAATCCTGGTGATTGACTGGGGCCACTCCAACATTTAAAGGCAAGGAAGGCAGCAGATGACTCGCAGCCGGAAACAGTGCGGCACAACGGGCATCACTCTTTACAAGTCAAAAAACAAAGAACAAACTTACTATTACAGGGGTGTTTGTACACTTAAAGCATAACATTTCATTAAACTGCACCTGTTTTGTATTACCTTGACATATTTCCCTCTGTCTTTTGGTATTAACTGCAGACTACATAATACATACTTATCAAAAGATGAGTAATAACTCTTTGGGTCCTGTTAAAGACACAAAGTGAATGGGATTGCTACTGCAGCAGCAGGAGGGACAAGTGTGGGGACAGAGGAAAAGGGAAAGGAAGTATTGGAACCTGATCAGGGCTTTGGTACAGTGGCATCCCCCATCAGCAAGGTGAAAAGAAGTTTTAGCCGTGCAGAAGTTACCAAGCTATATTCCTTGACATTATGCTTTTTCATTCTCCAAATTCAGCCATGTAGGTGTGAAAATACACACAAGTCTCTGAGTTTTCATTGTTGAAAGAACCACCACTTTTTGTTTATCGAAGGAGAAATTGCATTATTTGAGCATGAAAGACAATGTACATTCCAAGACAGAAATTTCAGCAATTTGATGACAGTACCATTTTAATCCTGATCTGTGTTTGTTGGCACGTATTTCTCAGCAATAGTGAGGACAGTGTAACCAGGGACATACTGCTGGTCTTACTCCTGCTAGTTCACTCCACTTCATCTCCGACAAACCAGAAGCCCTAAAGAATAATTTGAGCTGGTTCCAAACAAATATTTTCCTGTCTCATCTATTTAGGAAGATCCTGATTTCTCTAAAGATCTTAGAAAAAATAGATTACATTTCTTAATAGGACTCATTCTAACAATTATTATAGAGAACAGAATTTTTACATTTTAATAACTGTATTAATTCTTCTGATATTTCTTTATTTAGATCTATGCTACTGGAGCTGCTTCTGAGCACTACAAAAGTTGCTTGATTTCACACTCCTTTTCTTGCAAAAACACAGGCATTTTCTTAATTCTGTGTTGATGTTTTAGCATATGAATTTTCTCTCATATAGCTCACAATTTTTCACTCTTCATACCTGAGATCTGTATAATATTTCTAACACATAATTCATAAAATTGAATGGGAGGACATCAGTCTAGAATACATCTGAACAGCAACTGTCGGATCTCATAATTTCTCCTGCTCTGCCAGTCTTCAGCATTTCAGAGAAAATTCACATATTGAAGATACCTGAATATTTTGCAGTAAAGTCTTCTTTTCTCTCCTTATTAGTCCCAAGAACATGGATTTCATCCATTTATTGTTTTGTTTAGGTGGCTGCATTCTTCATGCAACTTATTCTGCTGAAGTTTGGAAGGCTTGAAATATTAAAATGCAAATAGCAATGGTAGGTAAACATTACAGTTCCCCCAAGATCAAAAATAATGCTTGATAGACCCATTATTTCAGAAAAATAGCAGTACTATATTATGCTATTTTAGTGTAGTTGTGGACAAAGGTCTGTTGGGCTAGCCCAGGACTCAGTATCTACTTCCTCATAAAAACAGATATGTGTTAGAGGTTGGCAAAGTCTTCTTATGGGAAGCATCTCTCTGTTGGCCTGACATTGCAGAAGAGGCACTGCTGAAGTATAAAAGAACTGGCAAGTGTTGTTTGTGTTGTCTGCAAAGCGCAGAGCTTTCTGCTATGAAGTCTAGTAAGCAATTGCTGTTGACGATTACACTGGATAACACTTCAGAGGTTTAGCAGACAGCTGATTCTGTGGTGATCACATAATGATACTAAGTTTTGTTAGTTTTGTGATATTCTGTATAAGAAATCTGTAGGTGTAAAGCCCCACTGTTTCCATAGACTGTGAACATCCAGGTGTGTTATAGTTCACCTTAGTATACTGGCTCTAGCCAATCACAAATGTGTACGTCAGTTTGCATCCAGGTGAGCCACTGTTTTGAACACCCAGTGTAATATCTTCCTTTCTTCATAAAATAGTGGAGATCTTAAAATATCCAGTTTGCTGACAAATCAGGTTATTGCTCAGTCCAAGTAGGCTAAAGTAGACTGGAAACAAGGAGCAAGAAAAGACAACCATATTGCATAATAGTAATTTAGTAGAACTAGCAGCCTTCTCTCCATCTTTTCGTCCTCCAAGTGGTCCCAACAGATAGACATGGAGAGGAGGGAAGCTTGCACAGCTCCTGAGTTGCTCACGTGATGCTCCTGTGCTCAAGCTACAGCACATAACCAACAGATTAAACACTTAGGCACGTGTGTCCCAAGAAAGTTGGCCAGCAGTGATGAAAGAACATACAGAAACAACCTTAGATCGCAAAACAGAATACTCGTTGTCTTCTTTACTAGTTTTTCCAGGTAATGTGAGAAAATGCTCCACCTCTACAAATGAGATCTGAGAAGAGACAATGCAGTTGTTTAATATCAAGAAAAGACCAAAGTAGATGTGATCACTTACATCACCTTCCAGGAGTAAATTCTGCTGTGAATTGTTTGGTAAAGTGTAAGGAAGACCTGGCAGCAAAAGCTTGTTTGCAGGAGGCATAGAAACCCACTGGACATCATCAGGAACTTGCTTTAGGTATTGAATAAATGATTTAAAGTTGATGCATATGAACAGGCAGCCTGCCAAGGCTTTTGATCAAACTGGAGTATTTTGACCAAACTGGAGTCAATGGTGCAACGGTAGCAACTCAAAAGGATTTTTTTAAGTTATAGTAATACTGGATATATTAAGCATCAGGCTTCCAAAAGAAAAATGTTAAAGATAAATTCAACTCAGAAAATGCTTATATCAATCACAGGAGACTAACTGAAAGAATGAAAACACTTCAGAAAAAAAAAATAACAAGCAGTGACTTTAAAAATATGATGACATTTTGTTCATGCAGAAAGATGGAAAGCCATGCAGAATAAAGACAAATTTAAGGGACATATATTAGCTGATAAAATTCACGATGAAAACTAAGAGCAGAGGAATAATTAAGTCATACACCTAAAAGCGGGCTACAAGACAGTTCAGCAGCAAACCAGTCTTAACTGTATTCATGTAATTCTACTGAATATCTCATGATGAACAGCAGTATTTTTGGAAGATCTCAGCCCATCAGCAGGAAGAGGCCTGAAAAGAATAGGTGAGTCTCCTGGATTAGTATGGAGTGTAAGGATTCACAGTGATATTTTGGAGGAGCTCAATAATATATTTTCCACTATGTTTGCCATAGTGAGTTGGGGAGTTGTCTAAACTTACATTTTGAAGCAATTATCATAAGACAATGAAAAGTCCTGTAATACATTAATAATTTAAATAGCATCAAATTATGCTCTTTTTTGCTATACTATATAGCAAAGTATTTCTGAAACACAATTTGGAATTTACAGATGTTTACCTGATATTCAAGTGTATTTCTTCAGAAATGTTTGCCGTATCTTAGAAGCAGCATATCTGCAATGTGATGCAGGGGTTGCTATGGTGAGTTCATATCTCTTATTTAATGCTGTACCTGAGTAAATACACATTGTAACAATCTCTGTTAGAGGTGCTATTAGAAAATTTATGTCAGCATTTCTATTAAAAATACTTGTTTTCCTGCTGCAACTTGGACAAAAGACAAAGAAAACTATTCCTAGACCAAATTGACAGAAGTCTTTGCACCCTCCTAGTGTATTTTTTTCACAGCTTCAATCAGTTTCTGAAGTCCTCTGTCGTAAAAATCAAATTAAAAATCAGTGTATTTGTTTCTGTTCTTTAGTAGTTAGTGATTTTGATGACAGTTATGGGACTCCTCATTTAGAAAAACCTTTAGAGAAATTTGGGATTAGTTTTATTTTCACTGTTCTAGTCAGTGCCAGTGGGCGTTCAGTCAGGCATTAACTGCACTGTTTGTTTTACAGCCCTTCTGTACTGCCAGAGTGGCATAAAGACACTTTTGTACAAAGGAGAACCAGGTCCTTAGTCCTTGTATTTAATGACTCAGTTTAACTAAATGGCATCAGAAATTTAACTTGTAGACTCCAGTGCTTTCTTTTTGAGCAATTATTTGAGTCACTCCCCAGGATAACATATAAGAAAGGAGTGCATTGCTGGAAGTAAATGAATACGTTTATCGTTTTGGCACCTATTTATTTTTCTAATGGTTTACTTTGAAAAAGAGTAACTAACTTTCTGAGAATATTTTTCTCTGTAAGCTCTAATGTGTATGTCAGGATAACTCTTGCATTGTGCATTTGTATAAATTTGTAGGTTGACCTGATTAGATGTTCTCCTTTCATGGTTTGTTTTTTTTTAACTAAAATAACTTTGGTAGGAAATGTCTATGTTACACAATATCCCTTACACCAAGTAACAATATTTGTGAAACAAAACTGCTACAAATGTATTCCTAAATACACATATTTTTGTTCAAAATTGCGGGGTTTAAGGACCTGGTTTGAAAAGTCAAAATTTACAGTAAGAAAATAAGCAACCTTTTCCAACTTGCCCAGAAGGTCTGATTGTTATACTAGGACTTGCATGTGTGCTTGTATGTTGACCTTATGAAGACTATACATTTAAGTGGAACAGTTTCTTCTGTGATTCACATCAGCCAGTAAGAGTGGATACTCATTACTGAATTGGCTGAACAGTGAGGCTGAACAAACACATCTTTCCCGTAAGTCAGGAAGAACACGGTTGGATGGATAAACTCAAACAGATCATAAATGTACATCATTAGCTGGTAATGAGAAGGGAAGGCTATTTTTTGAGAATTTACTCCCATAGTCAGAGAGATGCAATGTGATTCATATGTTGCCCTGACATAAACTATAGAAGCAGGGTTTTTACACAGCATAAATCAAAGCCCTTGACGTTCAAGTGAGTCACAGAGATCCTTGACATAATTTTTATAGTGTTTTGGGGGGGTTGACTCTCCTGAAGTACTACAGCATTTGGATGTTACTGCCTAAATTGTTGCTTGATTTCTGCAGCACCATATAATAGAATAGATCACAGACTCCACAAAAGCAAGTATCACAGCACTAGAAGATGAAAAACAGATCATGCTCATTCAACCTTTTGTTGTAAGGCCTTCTTTCCAAGTACAAGCCATCATCTAACGTTGCAGTATTCAGGGCCAAAAGAAGGAACACTAAAAAATTTGTAAAATACTGTCCAGTAAGAAAAATAAATGAATAATACAACACAATGTATTCTACAGGTCCTACGGCACCTACCTATGAGCAGAACATGACTAAAACACCAGCCTACCCAATTTTCAAAAGAATTATCACCATGAAGTTCTAGTAATTCATCTCTTTTTTCCCATTAAGACCCTGTATTCGTATTTTGCATACCAGTAATCTTTAGTCTTATTCATCAGTGTGCAAAGAAATGCTTTTAAGATAGAAAGTCTGCATATTCTGTCTTTCTCTTTCTCTTTCCTCCACTTGTGCAGATAAAACGGGGACAAGGAGGACTGGAAGAAGAGGGATAAGTTCTACATTAAGAGTTTCTGCTGGAAAATGGTTTTCAGACCCCAAGGTTGAATATCCGTATACTATCAGCAGTGTAAACTACAGCAGCTCTGTTGATCTTACGCATGATAATACACAAATGAGTTGTTCAGATAAGTGGATCCCAGAAAGCAGCATTTGATCTATCTTGAAAAAAGCAGTAGAAAACAGTGTGATGCATCAGGGCAACGTGCTAAGAGCAATCTCCCACCATCCCTTAGGAGGTTGGTGCCTACATGTTGAAACAGTTGACACTTCACTGGTTTCCTTATGGACAGTATCAGACAGAATTCATTTGAAGTATAACCTTGAGATGACCAAGGTATGAATTAAAAGACCTACAAGAGATGGAAAAAACTTGGTCCATGCTTAAAAAGCTGTACCAGTGTGATATCATTTACTGTATGTAACACTTTTCTGACACACAATGGATTGTTTTGAAGTTAACTATATATTTTCATTGCTTTTATTTTGTGATAAATCTAGCACTTCACTGGTTGTTAAGACTTCTTGTTGTTACTTTCTTTATTCTTATGATAGAAAATTTATCAAGTTAATCTTGAAATCCAGCCTCAAGTTTTGCATCTTACCAAAATTCTTAAGGACCACCAGCGAGCCACAGACTCTAGATCATGCCAGTCATGTGACAGACACCCTTGGTACATAATTAAACATGATTTTAGTCTGTTGCTGTAAACTATTAGCACCAGAAAGTAAAAATTCAGAACCACAGTGTGATAATTTTCATCACTAAAAAAAAAACAGTATTATCCGAGTGTGTAAAGTTTGAAGAGTGGGAAGATTCATCGTCTTGTCAGTATTTTGAATTTCACTTTCAAATCATGAAAGGCATGGCCTTCTGTAGGAGTTCAGAGTTTGGAGGAAGTAATATAAATAATAGTAATTATGTTACTAAGAAATACATTAAAAATATTTAAGCATATTACATTAAGATCAGACGTCCAATTAAAAGATGAACTTCATGCAGCATTGTAGCCAATCAAAACACTCTACAAGCATTAACTGGTTTTCACAAAATCATTGTGAAGTAGGGAGGAAATTATTATCACACTTTTCTCTCATTAGAACTGAATATTAGGACTTGAAAAACTTGTCATATGTCACTGCCACTGATGAGTTTTGCAAGTAGTAGTAGTCAAGATTACCATCTAGTCTTGAAAATTCATTTGATGATTTAGATTTTATAGCCACCATGGACAGTTTCTCCATACAATATTAAAAATAGTAGAGTTAGTCAATTTTCTTCAAGATAAAGTTTGCTTCAACATAAAAAAGCAAATTTCATAACATTGCAACAAAAAAGATAACATCTTCCTGTTTTTCTAGCAGTTCATGACCTTAATTTACAGGACAATTTTGATTCCTAATATAGCTCATTTTCTCCCTTTTTTCCTTAATTTATGCAGCAGTTAAATCTGAAAATGTAAATGCCACATTTTAGAAATTATTGTTAGAAACAATGCAGAGGAGGAGAAAAGAGAAGTTAAGATAATATGTATCAGAAAATTCCACTATGAAACCAAAGGTAGAAATTTAAGGAACAAACCTTTATTTCTCAAGCCCACCACAAGTCCTCTTAGGAAGCATGGGTTTACCCTTTTTGTTTTTAAACTAGATTAGTTGGTAATGTTCCGATTATTGAAACTGAGAGGACCAAAATTGCTGGATGCTGCAGGAATATGATTTTTTAGTATTTTTCCTTTTTACAGTGAAAAAATTAGGGGATGATAAGGTTACTTGGCTGTATCTTCCTTTGCAAAGTAATAAGAGTTTAGCCTGAATAGGTATCTCAGGATTCAGTCCATGCTTCTGCTTTATGGTTTATTGCCTACAGACACCAATGCAGGTGAAGACAGTAAGCAAATGAACGAGTAAGTGGCTACTGGGCACTTATAGTTTTGTTTGAAATAGGAGCCACAAAATTTTCACACATCTTAAAAGCGTGACTGCTTGACCAGCCTGATCTCCTGCTATGACCAGGTGACCTGCCTAGTGGATGATGGAAAGGCTGTGGACATCATCTACCTGGACTTTAGAAAGGCCTTGACACTCTTCACCACAATATCCTCCTGGAGAAACTAGCTGCCCATGGTTTGGATGGATGTACTCTTCACTGGATAAAGAACTGGCTGAATGGCCAAGCCTGGAGAGTGGTGGTGAATGGAGTTAAATCCAGCTGGTGGCCGGTCACAAGTGGTGTTCCCCAGGGCTCAGTTTTGGGTCCGGTCTTGTTTAACATCTTCCTCAATGATCTGGATGAGGGGATTGAGTGCTCCCTCAGGAAGGTTGCAGATGACACCAAGCTGGGTGGGAGTGTCAATCTGCTTGAGGGTAGGAAGGCTCTGCAGAGGGATCTGGACAGGCTGGATCGATGGGCCGAGGCCAACTGTATAAGTTTCAACAAGGCCAAATGCTGGGTCCTGCACTTTGATCACAACAACCCCATGCAACCTAGCAGGCTTGGGGAGGAGTGGCTGGAAATCTGCCTGGCAGAAAAGGACCTTGGGGTATTGGTCGACAGATGACTGAACATGAGCCAGCAGTGTGCCCGGGTGGCCAAGAAGGCCAACGGTATCCTGGCTTGTATCAGGAATAATGTGGCCAGCAGGAGCAGGGAGGTGATTGTGCCCCTGTACTCGGCACTGGTGAGGCCGCACCTGGAGTACTGTGTTCAGTTTTGGGCCCCTCACTACAAGAAAACTGTTGAGTTGCGGGAGCATGTCCAGAGAAGGGCAACAAGGCCAGTGAGGGGTCTAGAGCACAAGTCTTAGGAGGAGCGGCTGGAGGAACTGGGGCTGTTTAGTCTAGAGAAGAGGAGGCTGAGGAGGAACCTCATTGCTGTCTACAACTACCTGAAATGAGGTTGTAGTGAGACGGGTGTTGGTCTCTTCTCCCAAGTAACTAGCAATAGGACGAGAGTCAATGGCCTCAAGTTGCATCAGGGGAGGTTTAGATTAGATATTAGGAAAAATTTCTTTATTGAAAGAGTGGTCAGACATTGGTACAGGCTGCCCAGGAAGGTGGTTGAGTCCCCATCCTTGGAGTTGTTTAAAAAATACGTAGATGTGGCACTTCAGGCTATGGTTTAGTAGGAATGGTGTTGTTAGGCGAATGGTTAGACTTGATGATCTTAGAGATCTTTTCCAACCTATGATTCTATGATTATCTTGTACTTTTTTGTTTCTATTTTACTACAGAAATCATCATTCCTACTCTGAGAAAGTTTGTTTTTGTTGCACTTAGCATGCCATTAAGTTAGCTCAGATCTTCCTCCACGCAAGAGTGAAGTTGGTCACATGTATAAATGCTGCCCACAGGAGTAGAAAGGACATTGGATCACGTCCTTTCTGACATCACCTCAGCCATGGTCCACTGACGACTTGACTTTTGTCTCTCCTGATTCTTTTTTTTTTTTTTTCAGCTAGAATGGTTGCAGAAAGCAGCTCCAAGAGAGAAGGAGCACTTTGAGAAATTTCTTCAGCTAATTAAAGTTCGGTGTTGACAGGCTGAATGGGTTCCCATCCAGACACTGGCAGAAGAAAGGCTAAAACAGAGCCCAGAAAGGAAGTGTAAAGCGTGGCTGGCTCAGGAGACACAAACTTTCTCCTCTAGGTCAAAGCATTGAGCTTAGCCCGGAACAGGGGTGATACTGAAAAATCTGTTATCTCTGTTGCTGTTCAGGATGCTGAAATTTACTGATAGCTGGTCCAGCCGCACACAGCATAAAACCTTTGTTATCATTCCTAGTTCTTTACAGTTTAATATAAATCAGGACCAGATCTGAAACAAGTCTTACATCTTGAATTGGAATGATATTCAATGTACAGTAATTCTTGTTTCCCTCTTACAAAAGTGGTGAAGCTAGGGTAGCCAGATCTTTAAGATCAAGCCAAATATGGACAAGAAGGAGCTCTATATACAAACACTTCTAGAAATAGAAGTATATTCATTTTCAAACAGAAATGTCACTGAGCAGTACACACAGACATTGCATCTGTACAGGAATATGGACGTTTCCCACCTTCGTACTTAAATAGGACTATCAGAAGTAAATTTCTCACTTAACACATAGCACTACTTGCAATAACAAAAAAAAATAATTATCTGCTGAGTCTCCTTGTTTTTCTGGAATGGAGGTGGGAAGAAATCCAGCTCAATTCATCAGCATGTTTAAATAGTGCCTTTGAGAAAGGATTTGGAAGCAAATATGTACCGTTGAACTGGGCAGCTGCTCTTGCGGATTTCCAGTTAAACAAACAGCTATTGCAAGGTATGTCTCGTAATGAGGTTGTTTTCCCTAGGCTTTTTCTAGGGTCATGGTCATCACCTGGGGGTTGTGGTTTTCAGGTTTAAGAAATTACTAACTGATATTTATGAAAAACTACACAATAGTATAATAAACAATAGTGGTGTATGAATGTGCAGCACATAAAGGTAAAAAGTTAATTTCCTGTAAGAAGTGTTAATTTCCAGATTTTAATTCAATCTGTATTTAACAGTAGTAGAGTAAGTGACAAAACTTCTAACATGTTAAATAGTTGTTAATATTTGCAAAAAAAAGACATGGAAACTAAAGGTGACAAAATATAAATATAAATGCAGCTCTGTTTTAGCTATACTTGTGCATGTAATTTCTGATTACTTGCAAGAGTCAAGAGTGAAGTAAAGAAGCATGAGTCTTTGCAGGAATGGTGACGCTCATTGCAGCATGCTCACAGTCTTCTCTGGCATGTCCGTTCAGTCTGCAGAGCCAGGAAAAAGCTTTTACTAATAAGTTTTGATTAAAAGAAACACTAATTGCCTATTGGAAGTCAACAACAACTTTTTCTTTAATATTTAAAAAAAAAAAAATAAAGCTGATATACTAACAGATTTTCTCATGAAGTATCATTTTAACCAGCATGGTAAATACATTTGTTTTCAGCTGCAGAAAGACAAAACTCTCCAATTCAGACTTCTTTTCTGAGTGCTTTTATAACTGTACTGAGTTACGACAGGGTCTCAGCTACTGCCAAGTCCCTGTACTTACTTCAGAGTTAGGTGCTCAAACTGCAGTGAAGTACCTGACTTCATCTGTCTCTGATTTTTAACAGCTGTGTTTGAATTGAGAGCTTGGTTGACAATTATCTCACCTTGACAGAAGCTTGATTACTTGGGCTATGCAAAGATTCTTCACACTGTTTTGTGATAAACGGTAACCTTTTTGTCTCACTGTTTGACATTAACTGTTACTTGTTCCTGAACAGCCATAGCTACAATTTTTTAATTTAAGGCAAAAACGTTAGGTGGCTGTGGCTCGCATGATGCTTCAGTGCTAGTAATATTACTTCTCGGATTTGCCTATGTTGATGAAGTTTTAGCACGGGTAAAAATCAAAATCAATTTTTCTCCGAGAGTTCTACTGAGCAAGGATTGTGATAAATGCTGTTAATTTAGGATTAAAGAGGGAATGAAAAGCCAGCAATAAACGACCTTTGATAGCAGTGGGGGATGAGTAATGGAAAATGTTCTTGCTGCAGACTAATCAGAGTGTAATTGCTGAAGGAACCAATGTTTCATTAATTGGAAAGGCAGTAAACTGAATAAGTCACAGTGCCAAAACATTGCAGTTCAGCTGAAGAATTTTATTGAACTAATTGATTTAATTGTTTTAAGTAATGCTGCTATAAGAGTCATTATTAAGAAACGTTATTCTCAATATAATTTTCTGAAACATAAAAACTTTTTTATGAGGCAAGTGATTTTCATTTCAGAAAAAGATGAAACAGTTTTGATTTAAAAAAGCAATGACTAGGTTATGTTTCATTAGAAATTATCAGTACGTGATTTTGGATGTCATCGTGGATAATGTGAAGCACTTTGCAAGTGAAGGGTACTTTAGCTATGTTTAGACTAGATTAAACGTTTCTGATGGTATTTTCTTGAAGTCAGAAAATTGGTTTCATCTTATTTGCTTAATCCAGGAAAGTCTGCTTCCCGCTTCAGCACACCCACCCTCCACTCCTCTTTATCCCTGAGGGAACAGTGTACAAGTGCTGCAGGTTACTTGCCAGCTCCATGATCATTTTAAACCAGAATAAGCAGTTCTGGCTTACCTTCCAGTCTTCAGCCTGCTTATTGCCACTTTCATCTCTCTTTCTCTTCCGCCAGATGTTCGTGCAGCCACAGGGTAAGCGAGAACAAGGTAACACTCTGGGTTAAAACTAGGCTCTTTTTTTTTTTCCTCCCATATGTCTTTATGACTTTTTGCAGTCACTGGCGAAGCAAGCAGAGTGAAAACAGTGATTGGGTCAGTACGAAGCTGGCACTGCCTCTTTCAGCATCAGCATTTTGCTTATGTTGACTTAAGGGACTCGTGGGACTACAGCATTACAGAATCACAGAATCACAGAATGGTAGGGGTTGGAAGGGACCTCTGTGGGTCATCTAGTCCAACCCCCCTGCCAAAGCAGGGTCGCCTACAGCAGGCTGCACAGCCAGCGTCGGTGGAGCAAGAAGCAGGAGGCTAGATATGTCGGTCACTGGTTCACTTCCTTTCCCAACAGTGTTTGGACTGATTGAAAAGCCCGTCCCGTCGGCACCAGTTCTGATGCAATATCTCTTATATTCATAAACAGAAGGAGAGTGCTGTATGTAACATCTTTCTGAACTGCAAGTGCAGCATCCTGGCCATGTCTGTGTAATCTTTCTGGGTCTGTGACAGTGGCAATAAATATTGACATCACTGCAAAGCCAGGCAAACTGTGTGAGAGGTTTTCATGCCACAATGAACCCTTAGTGCCTTGCTAGCAACGTCCCATAGGTTATCAAATCACAGACAATCTTGACGGCACAGGATTTGTAGCGGAAGGTAACATAATTCATTAGATCCAATGGCAGAATTCAGGCAGGGACATTCGCATTTTCAGACACCAGGTTCAAAAGGTAGAGCTGGTTAGCCTTGCAGATATGGTCCACAATCAACGAGGTACCAACGGTGACTGACTTTCCGTAAGGTGACTTTCTATGATTGCTATTTTTGTTCAGAACATTGCTTGGCAGACTTCTTGCCACCAAGCTGTGGAGTCAGTGTGGCTCAGGGGTCCAAAAGGCTCAGTTAAGTGCCTGGAAAGCCTCTCATCCAAGGTTCTGCACAAATTCATTGCAGCTGCAACATGAAATTATGGTTGTCATTATGGTTACATTGCTTTATTATTCATTTTTAGCTGTTACATATGTCTTCTGCAGCTTCTCAATGTCGTTACACTAACAGCCATACAGACAGGCAGTACATGACTGTTTCTAACTTACATGTTTTAGGAGAGAATAGAGCTTAAAACACAGGAAATCTCACAAATTAGGACTGGAATTCATGAAGGCATCTTCCCGACAGAGTGCCTCTCTGAATTAGGTATGGTACTGAAGGGTGGAGGACAATCTTCTAGGTCAGATACTGGCTATCATCACATGAGGCTGTTGAATTCAGTGGATCAATGGCTTGATCAGAGGGAGCGAAACCTTGCAGAATTTTCAGTTTGGTCAGAGCAAAAGTATGTTTCACTCAAGGTAGCAGGAGGCATGTAAAAACATGACAGTGTAATAAACATGTTTCAGCTAGTATAATAAACAGAATTTGGAGGATTCAGAGCTGAGCCAGATTTCTCTTTTAAAAGAGGAAAAATGCACAGCCAGGCATGTCTTACATGACAAATGATAATAATCAGCAATAACAATAACATGAATCATTGTTACAAGTCATCTGGTGATTTTTAAAATTTTTTTAGAAACTAATAAAGCATTACCAAAATTCACTACCATGGGATATGGAACACTATCAAGACAAGTATGTGGAACCAACAGAGACAAAGCTTTTCTAGATAGGAAGTTTCAACAGAAAAAAAAATAAGAACAAGACTGTTTCACATAGAGTATGTTTTTGATCTTTTTAACCTTTTTTGCATCTCATATTTTTTGATGTAGCTTTGCTGTATCATTACTTCATTAAATACTTCATAAATGGCAATAGTGAAATAGGGATGTACTGCATCCTCAGTGTTGCAGACAGAGGACTGGGGAGAAGAGAGTGGATTAGATCCATTAAGGACACTGAGACATCTTATTCTGCGCAGCTGTGATTTTGTCTACAAGGTGTATCTTGGGCAGACACGCACTGATATTTCCCATGCTCAGAGTCAGTCCAACCCCTGGAACCTGTATCAGTGCAGCAAAGGAAAAGTGAAGATTTGTTAAGGAGCCACATCTCACACAGTAGGTGTGTGTACAGCATATTTCAAACAGTTTGGGCAGACTGAACAGTGAAGAAATTTTGACTTTGTAGAACCTGAATTGCCCAGGTCCTGAGCTGCTCAGCCCTGCCCAGATGGTGGCTGCACCAGACTGGGCTCTGTGCACCTTGGGGACTTCCCGAGGGAAAGTGTCAGTGCCTAACACATTGGTGAGAGCTCTGACTGCCACTCTGGTGCCTAAGCTCTCCACATATGTTGCCTTAGAGGTGTGTTCAGGATGGCAGGAAAAGTCTGCAGCAGAACCAGGAATTCAGTTTTACAGACAAACTGTAGGGCACCTGGGGAGATCATGACTAGATGTACGGCACCTCCTTCTCACTGTCAGAAGAGAGTAATGGGCTCACACTTTATTGGACTAGGAACGTATTAGTTACACCTCTTTTGCATCCATTTTTAATAAATGGGTAATCCTTGTAAGTGGTCAACACCCATAGGTCTCCGAAGGCATGCTTTTCCCCTCATGTAAATATAAAGCTTTCTGAGACTGTACCTCATCCTGATTCCTTCTAAAGAGCTGACTCTGCTCTCACGGTCTAAGTAATGTTGTTCAGTGCTGCAAAGTATTATACACTGCTCAGATAGCACAAATAAAAGTATTGCTCTCCCACAGAGTCTGCTAATGAAAGGGAAATCCGATTGTTTTCACAGGCTGATTTTAATCGCATCTAGTTTATATGAGCATATTGTTATTTTGATAAACAGAAATGTAGTCATGGGACTCTAAACATTCATGGTGAAACTAAGTTATCAGAGAAGTGTCTTTTTTCACAAGTTTTAGAAAAACTTTTTGACTCTTCATGTAACAACGACCCAAATACAAACGGCCAAATCATGGCTAACACAAGCATGGTCAAGAACAGACTAGACAAATGCCTGTTAGGAAGAGTTTGCCCACTATTTCCAGGTAGGCCCATGGTCCCATAAAAGTGGTGCCCTATCCCCTTGTCCACCTCTTTGCCTTAGCTCACCACTATGCTTGTGGTCTCAATCAGGAAGGACCCAGGTGTTGCTAGTCCTGCTGTGGGTTAGTTGTGTTCAGTGCCTCTCTGCTTTCAAGGAGAGCCTGGGTCCCAAGCAGAGTCTGGCTCTCTCTTCTCCATACCCCCATTAGGTGGTTGTAGACAGCAATAATACCTCTCCTTAGCCTTCTTTTCTGCAGGCTGACCAAGTCAAGCTCCCTCAACCTCTCTGTATGCCTTGCACTCCACCACCATCTTGCTGTACTCCTTCTTGGAGGAGGGGACAGGGGAGGTAGAAGTGCCTGATGGGGTGAATAATCTTTTCCCTGCCCTCGACCTGCTGCCTGCACTCTAGTTAATACAACCCAAATGGTTTCATGAGAGCTCTTCGAGGCCTTCCCTCTGTGACCCTGAGATGAGGAGTAGTGGTGGCCAGCTCTTCTGTCCCAGCACATCATGCTGGCTCAGATGGAAGTATTTGAGAGCTGTATGCTATGAAACAAATATAGTCTTCTCTGGCTGACTAGACATGAACAAAAATGTATGTATGTGTGCCCTATTAAATGAGGAATTGTGAGCTCTCCCCAACCTGTGTGACTGGAAGTGTATTTACCTCATGGTAGATAACAGTGGATGCATGCCATGGTGGACACACGTCTGGACATGCAATGGGACAGGCATAGGGCCCCAGGGAATAGGGAGCCATAAGCAGGCTAGCCTAGTGAGTGATCTTGCTGCAAACTTTTCCTTACTCATATCTGAAGGCCCTCCATGAAAGGTGGCCACAGAGATGGAGACTACCTAGATGAGATGTTTGGGCAGGCTGGATCTGAGTTGGGCTGTTTCTGATTAATTGCTGAGGATGCAGAAGTCATTGCAGCTTCTGAAAAAATTAACCTTCTCAAATAAGTATGGAGACCAAAATAACAAACTAGATTTAACTCCTTTCCACCCAGCAGATCTGGACCTGCAAGTTTTCAAAATCATAAAGAAGCAGAGGTCCAAAAGACGTGCCAATTGTGCGGATCTGGATGCTCCCAAGGCCCCTGAGTCTGAGCACCACTCACTGCCCAAGTCACAGGTGTCAAATCAGTGGTACATCTGAAAGCCTGAAATCACTCTCTCACATTTGGACAGAACTTGGTAGCAGCTATGAGAAAGCACAGGCACTCTCTTAGTCACCTGAAAGGACAGTTCTCTACACTCAGCAAATGGCGCAATGTAAAGGGACTGGATAAATTTCAATATATAGCTCCAAACAACCAGGGATGTTAACACTTCTTACATATATCAGTATAGAAGGCAGCTAGGCTAAAGTGATCTAACACCTCAATATTCCTCAGTAAGTTATTATATCTAAGAACGTATAAAACCGTGATATTATGTCACGTTATCCAGCAGTGGCTATCACTAGTTAATGAATTCATCATTCCTCTGCCCTGCAGCATTGTTTGCTCAGTCTTTTTCCATGTAGAGCATGGACAATATGTTCTTTCTAGCACACATGGGCACTTTCAGAGCAAACAATAGACACAGGCTTGCAGTGAAAATCTCCAGGTAGCCCCTGCCTTTGCTCAGGCAAGGCGTGAAGCCAGGAATAATTGTCTTGACAGTGCAAGATGTTCCCAAACGTGTTCTGAAAATAACAGAAGGGGGATAAGCACCACTGAAGTAATCTTTTTTATGTGAGGGTGTGGAACAATAGAAGGCCTGGAGTAAAAATCTAGAGAGAATGTTTTTGTCCCTTCTTTACATCGATCAAATAGAAAGAAGGCAAAACAAATTTTGCATGGTAAGTCCTTCTTCTAATTAGTATAAATAACACATATACCCTTCCCAAAGCCCAGACACATACCATCAAGGTTTAAGCACCTGACTGTAGTGTATTAAAGGAGCTGGCTGGTGACCATAAGCCCCATCAAGGTGAGTTGAATCATTTTCTGAGATGTTGCTGCCTCACTCGACTGAGATTATACAGATCCTAAGGCAAATTGCCTCCTTACTTATTCTTGTTAGGTGTTATGAACCTGAACATTCCTGTCATTCCTTTCTGCTTAAAAATGTTGGGTAACAATAAATACACTCTGCACTATCAGCAATCATCACAATAGGGAGGTGTGATAATGTCGCAAAGAAAATATCCTGTGCCATCTGTAGCCATACTTCATGTTAAAAGCACACTAAGTCAAAAAGCACAGTAACAAAGTAATTAATATAAACTATAGCCAGGATTCTGAAAGTTGTGTTTATCATAAGGAATACAATTTCTTAAA
Organism: Opisthocomus hoazin; assembly: GCF_030867145.1. Lineage (NCBI taxonomy): Eukaryota > Metazoa > Chordata > Aves > Opisthocomiformes > Opisthocomidae > Opisthocomus > Opisthocomus hoazin. Next base: position 38,900,947 of record NC_134421.1, read on the forward strand.
ATTAATTACTTGAGTTTTATTTAATATTCTATTTTAGCTCTTCCTCAGTTCACTGTAGCCAATTGCAAATGCAGCTTTTCATACTTGGCCTGTGAAGCTCTTTATTGCCAGAGAGACTGGAATAAACTTGGGGATAAGAAGAAATTATGTTTTTGGAGAGGAAAAATAGAATCTTGCAGCTTTTTTTCAGAACATATCAGTTATTCTGTTACAGACAATTTAATACATTTACCAACTATCCCCAGTTTTGTTTTGCAAAATTTGTATGCATCAATATTTTCAAAGGGCACTTTGAGCCCAGTGTGGGTAGTTATGTATTTATGATGTATGTGTGAAGATGAAAAGATTTCTTAAGCCAAAACCTGCTGCCCTTTCTCCAGAAAATCTCCTCAAGAAATCAATGGACTATTGAATTCCTCACTCAGTCTTTTTTTTCAACTTGCTTCTGATACCTGGAGTGTTGTTTACCTAACGTCTGGACATGTCTCACCTAATCACATTCTTGCCATCAGGAGTTTTGAGGGCATCTTTAATATCTTTCTGTTCCTGCTTGTGGCATAAGACAATTTCACAGACTCATCAGAACAGTGGTTGGAAGGAACCTGTGAAGGACAGCTGGTCCACCTGCTTCCACAAAGCAGTGCTGCCACGAACACCAGGTCATCTCAGACATGGCTTTGCCTTGCAAAGTCTTGAAAACCTGCAAGGACAGTGACTCTGCATCCTCCCTGAATAGCATGTTCCCAAATTGCGCTACTATCCTCCTAATGTCCAACCTGAATTTCCCACACTCTGGTAGGTGGCTTTTGCCCTATCTCTGGGCTGTCTGGCACTACTGAGCAGAGTCTGGCTCTGTTGTCTCTGCAATTACACTTCAAATAGCTACAGCTTGGTCTCTTCTCCCCTCTTACCTTCATCTCTGCCAGCTTAAACAGGCCCTGTCTTCCCAATCTTTTCTATTCTGAAAGGCTGAGAGAGTTGGGATTGTTCAGCCTGGAGAAAAGAAAGCTCCCAGGAGGCCTTATAGCAACCCTCCAGTACCTGACGAGGGCTTACAAGAGAGATGGAGAGGGACTATTTGCAAGGACCTGTAGTGATAGGACAAGAGTTAATGGCTTTAAACTCAAAGAGGGTAGATTTAGACTAGATATAAGGAAGAAATTTGTTACTCTGAGGGTGGTGAGGCACTGGAACATGTTGCCCAGAGAAGCTGTGGGCCAACACCTCCAGTTCATGCAGCCAGACCGGCTCTTGATTGCTCTTTGCCTCAGACAAGGGCTTTGAGCCATGGCTGGTAGGTTTTTCTCCCTAAAGAACATTATAGAGTTCGGAATATGCGACCTGCTGAGGTGGCGAAAGTGGAAGGTTGTGCCTGGAGCACAGGGACCACTGAGCCCTATCTGATGGCACTGCCACCACTGCAGTCCCCGCTGAAAACCTCTGCTCTGGAAACACCTTTCTAGCTACAGAGGTTTGCTTAGGGGAGGCCTTCTCTGTGCGGGAAATGTGTGCTCAGTCCTCAGGTCTGCCATGTCTGGAAATTTCTCCTGTAAACAATGGCAGGTATTACTGCATCATGTGCTGTCTCTATGAGATGATAGCTAGCCAAAAGGCACCAGAAGAAGAAAGGATAATGTACTGTCTACCAAATATAGTTCTAGTTGCAGTTGACCTGGTTGCTCAGAGAAAGGGGGTCTGGGCACTAAGGGGAAACACTCCCTGCCGAGCTGCAGGGTGCTTCATAGGCATTGAAATGACTGCAGGAGCTTGTGGAATGGTCCCACAAACTAACAGAGAAATGACAGATTTATTTAGCAGTTTTTTTGGCCTTTCTTTGAATGTAAGACAAATTACTCTGGCTGCAGAGTATCTGTGGCAGAGACATGTCTCACAGAATGCTAATGCCAGCTACAGCCAGGCATGGGTGTCATGTATACCCCTAGGTTGTTCTGTCTTTTGCCCACTGTTTCCAACATTTTAATCAAGAATTTAGATCTGTTCTTTGCCTGAAAAATGAGAAAATATACTCTCTTTTTTAAACTCATGCACAACCTCAAGTAATCCTAGCAAATGCAAAGTTTTCTTTAGAAACAGTGAAAAAAATACAGCCATGTTGAAGATAAGATAGAAAGGGCTCTGCAATCCCAGTGTTCCAATGTGTCTCTCTTCAGTCTGAAGATTGGGCATAGACATTTTCTTTGCTGAGAGAAGTCTTTCCTGGTGAAAATTAAGTAGTGCTTCCTAGTTAGGGATAGACAGAAAGAACTGGCAGTGTCAAGAAACCCCATGCCCACATGGCTGACTCCTCCTCTGCACACCAAATTGCCTACATGCATGTGGACAGCCTGTATACCTTACTCTGCTTGGAATCTTGGGGGCATCGGGGGCTGGGGCAGGGGCACTGCTGAGCACCATCGGTCCTGACAACTCCATCCCTCCGTGCACTGAGGAAAGACCCACTCAAATACCCTGATGCAGCTACAGAGAGAATTGTGCCATGCTGCTTAGGCTCGATGGGTATCAGACATAGACATCGATATCTGTGGCATTTGGAAAGTAAACGATCTCTAATCTTGATTATTATTTTTTTAATCGGGTTCAAAAAATGTATCAGAAGTAATTTTCACAGCTGTTGCTGATTTGTTAGTACAGCTGTCCCCAAATCTCCCTGCTGTTTGTTTTATGGTTTACAATCTTATTTTCATTTGTTCAAAGAAATGTTTTTCTCTCCCCTGTCGTTACATGAGACATCCACATGAACAACAGCGCAATGAGGAAACTGTCTACACCAACAGCCCTGTCAAGTGTGCAAAGCAAACAGGCAAAAACGGAGCAGGACCGCCTTCCCCAGCACCTCCTACAGCTCTGCCCCTCTCACCCTAGCAATGGCACAGAACAGTTTGGTGCCAAACCGCAGCTGAGAACAGCTTTAATTTATTAATGACACCTATTCTGTATAGTATGCCTTAGAGGGAGAGCCTATTTCCCTTATTAGACAAGCTGATGAAGAGTATGGGCAGCTTTCAGACTCAAAGCCCCTTAAACCAACCTAAGCCCAAAAGTTTGTTCATTTTTTCAACTAGCTGGTGGGTTTTAAGGAAGATAGGACCTCTGTCTCTGAACCTTGCACCTCTTAATCTTTGGACTGTACTACTTTCGGCATCGTATGGCATGATGGGCCTTACCATCAGTTGCATTTTCATGAGAATGCAGAACCTAGGAAGACAAGGCTTATTTTTGTTAAACTATTTGAATGTCTACTGGGAGTAGGATTGGTCTGGGGGGGGGGGGGGGGGACCATGAAATGGCACGGCACAGCCAGTGCTGGCAGCAAGCAGGCAAAGCCCTGCTCGCCGCAGAGCAGGGCTGGGTTCCCACAGGTTGTCACCCAGCCTCAACTAAAGCAGTCTGAAGTGCTCCACGGGAAACTCCAAGAATTAAAAATTACATCCTCTCACTTGCCTTCCTGTCTTCGCAGTCAGGCCAATCTGAGGGCTTTAATCACAAAGCCTTCGCAGGAAGGAGGGCTGGAGGGTTGTTTGGTCTTTTTAATTATGGTCATTATGTAATTGGATAAAAGGTTATAAAATCTACAGTGTTCTAGGCACAGGTAATGAAACACTTCTCCACAGGTCTATATTGCTGTTAAATGAATAACATTTGTCATTCAACATATACCTCCACAACTGCAATTATGGTAAATATTTCAACTGGGAAACTAAGGCACAGGTCAACCAGCCTATCTGAAAGCACACTCTTCCAACCACGTCTTGCCGTGCACACCTCACTGCAGCTGCAGTCTGTAGGCACAGGGAGAAGAGCAGTGGGGAAGCCCTTAGTTATTTCTCCCAGACACTATTTTCTAGGCTTATTACTGTTGTGCTACTGCAAGTTTAATGCACACACATCGTTCAAAAATCAAGACTGTCAAGTGAAAGCATGGTCAAGCCTGGGTGAAGCATTCTGTGGATATGCATTTTGTAACAGTACTAAGCTCAGAGAGCAAATAGCTCTGGTAACCGAGATGTTTGCCCTCAGTGTGCTCCAATAAACTGATTTACCTTTCTTCCTTTTTTTTCCCCTTTTTTTCAAAAAGAGCTGACGCAAGTTTGTCAAAGGGAGTTGCTGGGGTGCAGCAGCTGTTGATTGGTTCATCTGATACACTCCCATTTGTCTTTAAATCACTGTCCAACTGCTCTGGGTTGCATATGAGCAAACTTTTCATCACAGGTGCAATTCCTAAAAGATACAACCTGCTTAGCAAGGGAGCAAGAAAAACTGCCTGAGCCAGAGGTAAACCTAAAACTTTTTTTCTTCGCAGTGTTTGATCAATGTATTTTAGACACCGGCCACATCTTTAAAAACTGAGAATTAGTGAATTAATTAAACTGTAAATATAAGTGCAATGTGAAGGATGGGCTTCTTGAGATTTACTGACATGGTAATTTATGTTGGCAAGTATCTTTAATTTATTCTTCAGAAATTAAATTTAGTCCTTTTTTTTGTACATCAAATCAAAACTTAAGTAACCGGAGAAACAGCAAAAGGTGTTTAAAATTGACCAGGCAATTAAGAAATGAATGCTTGCTTTCTTTTGCAGCCCTTGGCGAACTTCTGAGAAATTTTTTCTAGGCTCTAGATTTACTTGCCTAACATTCTGTAAATAAATGAATTTGTGCAAGCAGGCTTTGCATTTTAACTGTTTATTTCACAGTGACAACATTTCTTTTATTTTGAAATAGCTGCACAGCCAATAATATTATTAACTCACTGTCATGAAGATGAAGGATCTGGAAAAGCCTGCAAAATCAGATACCATGACCGAACTTACAAATCTTGGTACTACAAAATCCATAAATGTTAGTCATATCAGAGACCTGGAATTATTTGTCTGAGGATTGTCCATTCTCTTAATGTCTGAATTGCAGACTAGACAGAAATCAATAACGTTGTGAAACTGCCCAAAAGATGCCCAAAATTTCATGATTTTCTAAGTCTTTTCTGAAAACCGTTATTTAATAAATGATGCAGAATGGTACCCTATATTTGAAGAGAAAAATAGTTTTATAGGGATAAATAACTTCCCTCTAATAATAGATTAATCTCTTTTGTAACCAATATTTCCATTTTAATGCCATACTTTAAGAAAAATCTTTTCTGTTCAGCCAAACGCCACAGGAGACAGCAAAACCATCGCTGTATTGAAGCCAAGTTTAAGGAACAATGTAGAGCTAAGAGATTTTTCTTGCATGTAACTTACAGGGAAAATGTACTAATTTTAACTAAAGGGAAGGAAATAGAAGTGAGCAGCTTTTTGGTTACTTCCAAACTTGCAAAATTCCTCTGTAGGAAAAGGAAGCTGGGCAGGTCATGATGAATTTGGATGTTAAGTTCGGATGAACTTTGGTGCTTCTCCTGAAATATTATGTGCTCAGCTTCTGGCAGGGCCCAGGCCTGCCCGACCTTGGTGGCTGTGCCCTGTCACGCCATTGCTGGCCCGGTGCCTGGCCATCACCCAAGAGCAGAGGTCCAGCCAGCACGAACCCCTGCAAGGGTGCATCCAAGCACTCGACTACCAACCCTGGCAGTGGGCTTGGGCATGGTACAGTGTGCAGATGTAGCCAGCATTTTACTTTAAACACAGCCAGCTAGTGCATGCCCCTTTTTGTAAATAATATCTCACGGGTTGAGCAGCAACCCCAGAGGCACAAGGCTACCGCATTTCCATCTCAGGTGAAACAATGGCAGCTCTGCCCCCTCCACATTAGTCATGGGCAGCACACACTACCGGTACCTCAATATCTTCCCAAAGCCTTCAGTGCCTGCAGCATTAGGAACCTGAAGAAATGGATTTCCACCAACTAAGGACCAGCTCTGCCAATTTCTGCTGAAGTTCAAAGGCACCATTGGTTGTAATTAGAGTTACTAGTGATTGTAGGACTCAAATCTAATACTGAGCCTGTTTCATGGGTCTCTTGCTGCACACTTTATGCCATTGGCTTTCAAGTCATGGTTTACAGATCCCTTGAGCTCTACCAACCGCTTCCTAAAAAGTTACAACTGCAAGAAAGCAGGTTCTCAAAAGATTTAATTTTACCACCTTGAGGCTTTGCACCTTCAACGGAACACATTTAGGAATTCACAGATTCATAAATAAAAAGAAATAAAATAAAGTCACTGCTTTACGCAGTAATTCCACAGCCTCTTGAGATGACACCCATAAATCAGATTACTTGTGTAAATGTCTAACAGGACAACGTCCAAATGATTCTTAGCTGTAATACGTATTTCCAGATGATTTTTCCTCCCCTTTCCCAAGTTGTGCTTGCTGTGCTGCACAGATTTTCCTCTTCAGTCTAATCTCTTTGTAACTTAACTCCTCGCAAACTTTTTGCTAACTTTTCCTCTGATTCCCAGCTCTTTGAAGGTCTGTATTTTCTAGACTGGCAGCTCTGGAAAAGATGTTTCTCTGACAAGTGTTAGGCAATGTGCACAGGAGAGATTTTACCCATTACCAGAGCAGGGCTAAGTGCAGTCAGATTTGTCTGCCTGAGTTACACCATAGATTAAAAATCAGGAATTAGAAGGACTCTGTTCCTCAGACAGGGCAGCATCTGCATTTGAAGATGATTCTGTGAATGAAAACACAGTTGGGAGGGCTCTGTTGGGGGCGGGGGGGATGTTATTTTTTTGTCTCCCGGAGTTATTCATATCCTGAGCGGGCAGAAACCCCTGGCTGCTGGAATGCGAGCACAGGTGGCTCTGTCCCAATGCCTGAGTCACTCGTCCCCTCACTCACAATCCTCGTGCAGCAGCTGAAAGGAGTAAACACAGCCACTCTCTCTGGTAGGATATCTCCTAATGCACAGTGATATTGCTTTTCCTTTTCTGTTGTCTGGTCTGGGTGAGTGTTTTTAGTAAGAAGCAAGGAAGCTGACTTTAATTTCTGGCCTGGGGTCAGTTTTAGCCTCCAGGATTGGTATTTAAAGTTTGCATTTACATTTTAAGTACATGCACTCTAACATTTTGCCACTACAAATGCATTTGTAGATGTTCTGAAGAGCAGCGTGTGATCAGTAGCAGAGGATAGTGAAGGTCTGGTCATCGAGGGAGGACCTATACATTCATAAATGAAAAACCAGGAAAAAGGCTGTTAAATAGTTGCAGGATTCGTGTTACAAAAGGCCAGAAGTAGAAATTATTTGTTGCAGTGTCTTCTGATATTGTTGTCATGCAGTGCTGGACTGCACTTAGCATGTGACATTTATGAAATATATAATGGATCCAGCTAGTGTGCTTGATTTCGAGGTAGCTGGTAAAGTGCTGGGAGTCTGCAATTCTGGCCCCAGTTGTGCCAGCAATGTGCTATCTGGTCTGTGCTCGCTCCCTTCACCGGTGTGCCCCTTTGTCTCCTCAGCTGTGAAATGCAAATGTAGAATTTATCAAGGACTATCTCCAAGAAGGGAAAAGTATTGAAAAACTGCAGCTTCTCTTGCATGATGTTTTCCTCTTGAATCTGGGAATGAGCAAATGAGTGTAAATGTGTATCTGCAGATGAGACTGCAACATAAAGCTGCGGAAATCCCAGAGTTGAAGTCCTCTTTGTGACTTTGGTCTGTACAGTTTCCTTTGGTCCATACAGAAATAGAGAGTTGAGCATTTATTCATAAAATTTTGAAAAGGTAAGAATTTTTCTAACAAGGATAAACATAGTCTTATGCCCATGTAATAATCCAGTGTGAGACAAATCTAGCCATGGGACAAGTAAGAATTCAACACAGATATACTGAAAATCAAAAACTGCTCTATCAGAATTGCACCTCGTAATTATCAAAAGAAGTGGTCGTACATAGATGCTCACCTCTGTCAGATCCCAGTGAAAGGGACAAATCATCAAAATATTTAAATCTGTGACAGCATTAATCTTACAACAAATGATTCAAAACACTGAGCATTTCCCTTAAGAATATGTATGTTTTGAAGCAGTGGTAGGAAAACCCTGATATACTCCATATCTGACAGCAAGCACTTCTGCATCACCGTCCCCTGGAAATTCAAAAGCAGTAGTTCAATAAATTATTTTCTGCTGGCTTTGTCATTTTGCCGGATGCCAGACATCCACTGTGCATCCGTTGGCCCCGGCATTCTTTACAATTTGAAGGGAGACAGAAGGGCCAAGTGCTGGCATATAAAGGGACATTATGCTTGCCCACAATTTTCCCAGTCTGCAACGGTTTCCCCTCTTAATGCTATTACAAAGAACAAACACAAACCCAATGATTCACGCTGGTTTATGTAATTTGAGGAAAACTCTAATGAGTTCTGTTGTGTTTTGTTTGCAGAACAGAGTGTTCCAGCAGTCCCCGCATGGTAGAGAGGACCCGCAAGCAGACGGCGCGGTGCTGTTTACCCTGAAGGAGCGAGCGTGTGTGCTGCAAAGCGCTGACCACTCTAATGGATCGCATGGAGCTGCAAAAAGTCAACATTGAGCTTGATGATCAGAGCAACAGTGGGGAAAGCCTCGAAGACAACTACACGGAGCTGGTTGATTCAGAAAAGGCTGCAATTCGGAGGTAAGCATGTAAAAGGCTGTTCCAGTAAGGCTAGAAAGAAGTAATCATAGAATCATAGAATCACAGAAGGCTTTTGGTTGGAAGGGACCTTTAGATGTCATCTAGCCCAACCCCCCTGCAGTGAGCAGGGACATCTTCAACTAGATCTAAGAACAAGCTTCACTGATGACATCTGGGACTTAAAATATTTCTTCAGCGATACACTGAAATTAGTGTGATTGTTCAGCTAGCACTTCCCCACCACTCCAACCCTCCCTGCTCTGCACCGCAGAGGGTGACATGCCCAGCACAGCCAGGGCAACCCCAGTCTCCCTTGCCAGCCACAACCTGGAGTGACCTCCGCAGGCTCCCAGCCCCAAGCACCCGCTTGGTAATTTCCAGCTGCTCCAGTCAGATAGAACAGGTGTAAATTAATAGGCACCCAGGGCAGTGCAACCTGAGCAGGCTCCCTCTGCGCGTCAGCCCTGCGGGAGAGGAGGAGCACTTCCCAGGGCAGGTTATGGAGGGCAGCAGCTCAGCACTCCTGCGGGGACAGCCCACTCTCGGGCATCTCCATCAGGACCCACCATAGCGCCAGCACCTTGGTGGCCTGGGAAAGGCATCTCAATACCATCCTCCAGCTCTCAGCTTGCTGAACCCCCCAGCATATATCTTCAACCGGGCAGTTGCAAGGCACTTTGTTCCTCAGATGTGAAGTACGTGCTCAGCTCCAGCACATTGCTGGCAGTAAGGAATTGTTACTTTCCAACATCTGAAATCAGATATAATTTGAAGATTACTGGCTTTTAAACTAAATTCCAAGGCAAAGCAAAGATTTATTCAACATGCCATTAGACATGAGGATCTTACAGGAGAAAAGAGGGGGTTTTTTCTGAAGGACTTTTAAATATTCATTGCAATGTCAAAGGAAAGTTTCTACTAACAACAAAAGGCACTGCTTGAACATAATGTGTGTCATACGCATTATCTAATAGTTTTTTATTTTTCTTTGTGTTCAGTCCATTTGCTAGTGATGATGCAGAAAGTCAGAAGTTCCTTACAAATGGATATCTGGGTAAAAAGAAATTGGAAGAATATAGTGAAGAATATGTAAGTTTTATTCATTTTTAAGGGTAATTACAAAGTAAATCTCATTGACCTGAATCTTTTTCCAAAAGTTTCAGTAAACAAGATTACTCTGGAGTTTGATCAGCATAATCTTGGCTTTGGAAGAATAAACACATTTTCTTACAGTTAGTGCAGCAAACCCTTTCTATTGTCTTGCAAGTAAAGCTGGGTCTTTCCCTCACAAGCAATCAGAGAAATTCCTCAGGTCATGCTTGGACTTCAGTAACACCCATGTCATCTCACCCGAGACGTTCAGCCAGGGTGGGTCTGCACCCATTTTTCTGACAGGAGATTTGCTTCAGGGGAACTTTGTTGCTCCGATACCAAGGTAGAGCTGAGCTTGGTCTTAGTCCACGCGTGCTTGTGTTGTTTGTTTCCAGTATCAGTGTAAATGAATCTACATACAGCCGCATTGCTTTAAAGAAGGGTCATTCATGTCTGGCTTTACAATGCTGCACTTACATGCTTGGCATGCCTCCAGCTCTTGAGACAACTGCATGTGCAAATGGAAGCACACCACTGGTTCCTGGGGTGTGCATGTGGGTACCTCTCCGCTCAGGATCTAATTTTATTCAAAGTTTTTGTGAATTTGGTGCAAAGAAAGGCATTATTTTATTAGTCAAGTTACTTGTGTTATTGGGATTGATCAAATAAAAACAAAAAATATAATCTTTTATTGCAAGCTAAAATTTAAAGCCATATTCCCCCCCCTTTCTTTTCTACTTGGTGGCAGATGTGACTCCCTCACACACCATCCGCCCCTCTTAGTTTTTTGTCCTCTTCCACTCCCCTGCCTCCAGCCCGAGCTGCACAGCGCTTCCTTCTTTACTCCCCCAGACACACTTTCAGTCTCTCAAAGAAAGAAGCACATGTTACTTGGAGAAAAATTCAATAATCTGTTGGATTAATTTTAAAAAATCTTCTGAATTTTTTAAATCAATAATTGGGAGATCTGTTAGATGACAGCATGTATTCCTGTAGAGGCTGACCAACACAGGCGGTGGTGGCTATGTCACCTGGGTTGTGATGTAGCCCTCTTCCCTGCTGAGACAAGGGGAGAGCGGGAAGAGGCAAACACCTACCAGCACAGCTGACTTTGGGGGTAAGAGAGACTCCACAGGCAAGCACCTGTGGGCTCAGGAACCTTGACAAGGCTTCACCTCTAAGGATTAAAGGAGCAATACACAGAAAACCAGCAATGAGGATAATTAGTCTCTTTTGCTCAGTAAAATGCAAATGAATTGCCATTTTCTGTTCTTGCTCCCAACAGCACCGGGGCAGAGTTTCCTTCGGAATGTCCTCATTCAACCTCAGCAATGCCATTATGGGCAGTGGCATCTTAGGACTCTCCTATGCCATGGCCAACACAGGAATTATCCTTTTTGTGTAAGTACTTGGGAAGAAAAGCAAATAGAATATAAGCAGTGTGCTGGAGCTAAAGATCTGGGGGTTAGAGAGGTACGTTAAGCTTGTCTTGTTAGCTGAAAAGTTATGTAAGATCATCTGTAACAAAAAACATTTTAGCTGCATCGCAAGGAACCATCCACTGCTGACAATTTGTTTTGTTTTGTTTTAGCCCTGTTTTGTACCAAGAACACAACGGTGAATTGATACTGTGCAGTCAAAAAACAGAGGGGAAGAACAGTATACTAGTCCTAAAATAACAACAGCGATCTTAGTGGTTCAGTACGGGAATTCAACAAGGGAAATAAATCACCCGTAAAGTATATATTCACGTCATCCCAACTATCTAATCACTATGTAGAAATGGAAGAATATTTGATACAAGTCTGAAATAGCAGCATGTTTTGAATGCAAACGCATTCACAGATTTATTCAATGTGGTTCCCTGCAGTCTATTTGTTCTCAATGTGCACAGACGACAGCAATGGTATGTAGCTGACATGCAGTATCTATAGAAAATCAGTTGTGATAGACAGTAACAGATAGCCATGTGAAGATTTTTAATCTGTGGCTAACCTTGTAAAATGAGAGAGACTGAACAAAAAAAGTTGATTTTCTTTCTTTAATAACTGGTTTTAATTTTAACTGAAGCCTTAATTTTAATCCCCCATGAAGCTTGAATAAAGGAAGACAGTGCAGTATGACAATAGGCCATTGTTCTACATTACTGAAATCTAACAAGCCTTTAAATCAGGTTGCATGGCTATCTTTATAGGGCTTCTTTCTTCTGGAGATTGTGTAACTACAACAGCAACAGCATTTGAAATGCTATGTGCAGCTTCCAGTTGCTAAGAAACACTTCCTGTTTTGCCAGTAGAATTTTTAACTGAAAATTAATTGTAGATGCAAATGCTGTCCTGGATAAGTACTTCCCAGCACCTGTGCTCAAACGGTTTAGATATAGTATTTGCAGATACAAAAATGGAAACCAGTTCTAAAATTGACTGCATTAGAGCCTGAAAAATGCAGGATTTTTTTTTCTCCATGTTTCTCTGAGCACATGTGCTAACTAGTATGGCCATAAATGATCACTGGAAATAAAACTGTGATTCCTCAAGCCTCACAAGGGGAAAAAAACACATTACCTTTGTAATATCTTTATTTTCAAGGCTCTGTTCATTCACACAGGTGGCTAAAAAAAACCTGATATGAGCCTAATAACATTAGCTTTGTTGGCAGTGCTAATGTAAGGAATAATGCTAAAGCAATCCTATGGAGCCTTAAACAGGAAAAACAAAGGACGTCTCCACCCTGCAGATCATTTTCTTTTCTGTCCTACTTCCATACTTTCTGCATGAGAACATTCTCCCTTCTGGTAGAGGAAGGAGTTTTATTTAAAAGTAGAAAATGTGTGGGGATATTTTTACTGCCGTGGCATGCATCTACTGGCCAAAGGTTCCCCTGTTTTCACAGATCGTGATGTTAGCATTAGCAGGACACAAAAATCCCATCTCCTAAATAGAAACTGCTGGAGATTAATTCTAATTTAGATGATGGTAGTAGCATTGTCTAAATTTTTGTAATTTACTGTTCTCATGTTGCCCAAGTGCTCTTGTGCTGGAAGATGTTCTACAGAGTGACAGCAGAAGGAGGGCTCCTAAAACTCAGAAGCTCTCCAGAAGTTCCCATTACATCCTGCTCTCCATGCGGGAGGTTTGCAATGGCACTAAGCACACCCTAGAGCATCTCTTCTGCTGCCTGGCATGATCTAGCAAGTGCAACCAGGATGGATTTAGTTTACCACACCTTATGTGTCACAGCACAGAGATCATGTCTCTGCATAGCAGCTACATGGGTGGCCCTGACCAAGAGGGATGCCATCTTGGCACTATGACCTCAGACATGATCGCCTCTTATCATATCGCGTGAACTCACAGCATAAGAGATGACCCCGCTCACATGAAGTCTGTAGCGCTGTCTGTCTCTCTTGGAGAAAGAAACTTCAAAGAAAATTTTGATGGTCTGGTGGCCATCACCTGGCCCCAGGGCCTATGTCTCCTCTTAGACTGTAACTCATATACAAACTCAGCTGTCAGTGTCTCCCGTATCTATACCAAACAGCGTGTTCAGTGAAGTCAAAATTGCATGCACAACCTTCTGTTCAGCCTTGGAGTAAGGCACATTGGTATTTCCTAGCTCTGTCATGTTATCGTTGTGTCCCCTGCTGCACCAACACTTGTACAGGCTGATGACAAAACATTATGGTAATAAGATATGCTGCCCACAGCATATGATAGCCTGAAAATGTCTTACAAAGCTACATTTTTTACCAACAGCTTGCAAGAGGTAGATGATAGCTGAAATTACATAGGATGTAAATGTTATGTGGAAGGAACATGGCAGTAATCAGAATTAGTGAATTCAGACACCTTCAAGCAGACTAGGCTAGAAGACTATGCTGCAAGGGCTCCAAGAGCAGATTTTCCAGTGTCTTGCTTGCTTGTTTAGTATTATGGAAGATTTCTCACGTACATGGCAAAGTGGGCATCTCAAACTAAACTCCACAACTTCACAATGACATGGCAGAAGTCAAAAGTAGTGACTAGCCAGGAGCTGGCAGTGCAGTTGTCACAATCATAGTTTGGGTTGTTTTTTTTTTTATAGCTCTTAAATAAGGAGAGAGATTAAAATGAGAGGTCAGTGAGCAGGTAAGCAACCAAACACCTGACTCTTGCACCTTTAGTAGGTTCTTGTTAAGATGTAAGATTCTGTCCTTGTGGAATAACATAAATTGGCACCTACCTGGTCTTAAACAAGATTTAGGGGCTTCTGGAGTGTGTAAGGTGCAACTGTACTTACAAGTAAGCTACAGTCAACACTTCTCTCTGCATTTGGCACCAGGAGTCCAAAACACAACTTTGCTTAGTATTATTTATGTGTTGAACTTCATGAGAACAAGCAAGCGTACATTCAAATGAAGTGAGTGTCTCTGATGTCCCAGTGGGATTCTGATTTCTGCTTTGCCTTGCAGAGTTCTGCTGCTCAGCGTAGCAATACTGTCACTTTACTCGGTCCACCTCTTACTGAAGATATCAAAAGAAGGAGGTAGGAGGATCAGGCTGTGACTGACTGAGTCCTTACTGCATGCATGTATTTTACCTTGGAATGCAATTCATCACGTGTGTCCAATGCAGTGGCCCATGTTTCTTTTTTGCTTTGTTTTTTTTCAGGATCACTGATATATGAAAAACTGGGAGAAAAGGCATTTGGCTGGCCTGGGAAGTGTGGTGTTTTCATTTCAGTTACAATGCAGAACATTGGAGGTAAGGGGCAAAAGATTTTAGAAAAACATGTTCTAAATTCCAATGCTTTTCTACAGAACATAAGTGCTTTCTCTCCTCTGTGAGGCTAAATGGCATCAGAGGTGAGCCAGGTACAATATACATTGTATTAAGGAAGGACAGGAGGAATTAATCTTGCTTCATTTCAGCTATCTGATATTTCCGTGTCTGGTGAAAGGTAGTTAGTTGCCTGAGGCCTCCCCATGACCAGTGAAGAGCCTTCAGTGATGGCTAAAATGGCTTGTCTGATTGTCCTCAATGAGTTGTCCATATCTCTTCACTGAGTACAGCTCAGACTAGGCAAGACCTGCTTCGACTTAGAAAAGATGAATTCTACCTAATAGGAACAGCACATAGTTCTGACTTCTCCATGAAAGAAAGGCTTTTCAGTAGTTCATTTTCCAGCTGAATTCTCTCCTTCAAATGACAGCTGAGTTGTGATCTCTCTAAGATGTTGAGTGTTTAAGAGTGATCATTGAAAGTATTCACCCACAAAGATACACCCTGTGAAATATCTATCAAGTAACTTCCATCCTCTCAGAAAATGAGACCATTTACTTACTGATGTAAGTAGCGGGAGTAGGACTGTGCCTTCGTGCAACAAAGCTTATTTCCCTTTTCTACCCTGGGAGAAGCCTTTCAGGAGGCTGGAGAACACCATATCTGAAAGCTCAGGGGAGTTTGTAATTTTTTCCAGATTTCTTAAGGAAAGGTAGTTGAAATATAAATTAAATACCTCATTAGTTAACTCAATATATGTAGATTTTTTATGGCCTCTCTCTTGGAATTTGGTGTGTTTTGCAAATCTCTGTCGACCTCTTTGCTACCCAGATGGAGGTAGTTCATATATCCTTACTGCAAGAGACTTTTTGATTTTGTTCATAAAAATCCTATTCCATGGTGTTCCCTTTCTTCCTGAAGCCTGGTTATCAAAAGTGATTGAATTCAGGAAGGAAGTATGCTTCCCTGTTAGAGAGGTATAGCTGTTCCTCTAGTCAGTGGTTTTCAATCTCTTGTCTAGATTGATCCATAGATCTCCAGAGACCTCTCTGTGGCCAGTTTGAAATAGCTGAAAAAAGCATGTCTTCTGGCAGCACATTTAAATAAGATGTGTAGAAGTCCACCCTTCCATCAGCAATCATGACAACTAGTTGGGATTTTTTTTACACATGGAGTGGACTATTAGAAGAAAGAAACCAAAAATAGAAGGGATAAGGTAGATTAAGAGATTTAGAGGCAGTAACAACTAAGGTTATTACACCATGTGTAGTTATTACACACTGTTATTTGAACAAAGCACATTCCTCTATTTCAGTCAAAAATGGTTTATCAAAACAACATGTTTTTCATGTAACATTAATGTTTTTTAAAACAAATTATTTTTCTTGGAACTACAGTTTTCTCTGAAGGTCTGTGTTTCTTTTTTTCAGCAATGTCAAGCTACCTCTTTATTATTAAATATGAACTTCCTGAAGTGATCAGAGCATTTATGAAGCTTGAGGAGAGTTCTGGGTAGGTACCTTTGCTCAGCCTGAACCTCAGATGGAAATTTTTCACTTTGCTATTGACGATAATTATTGTTATTTTTCACTCCTCCTCTTTAGAGAATGGTACCTAAATGGGAACTACCTCGTCATACTTGTAACAGTTGGGATTATTCTTCCTCTCTCCCTTCTAAAGAGTTTAGGTAAGCTTAATGCCCCACTTAACCTCATTTCTTCTTTCTATTATGACTATGAATTTATATGTAGCTGAACTGTATTTTTTTTCTTGCTTCACAGGTTATCTTGGTTATACGAGTGGTTTTTCGCTGACTTGTATGGTTTTCTTTGTCAGTGTGGTAGGTGACTGTTTGGTTCTTGTCTCTAAGCAAATATAGAGTCTGTAAACTGTGTAGCACTGTTATATTTCTTACCATGACAATTAAATGTGGATGTTAGAATAGCACCTGCAAGTGAATCAAATCAACAAGCCTCATGCTGAACACAGGCAGAATAAAAATGATCAGCCTAAAAAACTATGCTTAAGAATAAAAAAATAAAGTAGGACAACAGCAGAGGCTGAGTAACAACAAATACTTACAGAAGAAGCAGAAGTGATAGCACTTGTTTTCTTGCTTCCACTCTTTCCCCTCTCTTGTCTGTGTCCTTGTTTATATTTCCGTTGGCATATCATGAGTGTATGTGTAATCTCCTATGGTGGTACCCTGCTGATGACATTGTCTACTCTTTTGTAGGTAATATTCAAGAAATCTCAGATATCCTGTCCTCTCCCCATCATGGACCACGGGGTTGAAAATTGGACCGCCACCAACACCACCGTACCAATGCACTTGGTCATGTTACCAAATGAGTCTCTCGCTTCAGGCGTGAATTTCATGATGGACAACACAGCTGGGCACTTGCCAGGCCTTGAGGAGCCAAAAGATACCTCCCCAAAAAGTGGTGTAGAATATGAAGCACACAGCGACAGTAGTGACCTGTGTCAGCCAAAATACTTTGTGTTCAACTCCCGGGTAAGGAAGATTCTGTAGAATCTGTCTTTAGCCATTCGTACCACAGCTAAACTGCTGTCTGCCAAGAGTCAGAGGTAAAGCAGTGACCATTCATACTAATGGGAGCTTTATTTTACAGACTGCCTATGCAATACCCATCCTGGCATTTGCATTCGTATGCCACCCTGAGGTGCTACCAATATACAGTGAACTGAAAGAGTAAGGTTCTTAAATTTTGTCCCATACTTCCAGTTAACCATTGCTAGAGATCAGTTTCTACATGTTCTGCCTTGATTACCAGTCTGTAGACACCCACTCGCTAATAATTTATTGATTTCCATAGTAATCAGATATTGACTTTGCTTTGACCTAATAGTCAGATGCTTGTGACAAAGAACCACTGTTCAGATAGCCGCATTGATCAACATTTACTTAGGAAAAGAGGAATACGGACAGTCCTTTGAATGATGTGAAACTCGGTTGCACTGAAACAGACAATTCTTGTTTCTAAAAATATCTTAATGAGTTCTGTGTCTGGGTCAGCTGCTGTTTACTCTTAATTTTTCTTGGGATGCCACTGGTTTGGGTGTCTTACATAGGCTCTTAACCCAGCCTATGTTGCTTATCAAATATCATAAATCAAATATACTTGCTTAAATCAACACAGAGATGACAATTGGGGAGGGCTAAGAAAACACATTTGTTCAACAGCAAGAACGACATTACAGGAGGTTGTGCTGCAAAACACTCAGAGGCCAAGACCCATTCCCTCCTATTTCAGCACGTTTAACCTCAGAAGAAATAAAAAATCTCAGATGACTTATGAACCTGCTTCCAGGTCCTATATGTTGAAGATTTTCTTACACCAAATATTTAACCAAAGGATTTCTAAAGAAAAGATTTGACCTGCAGGATGTTCTTGAACCTGCAGAACGTCCCCATGTAGTTACAGGGGTATGTTCATATAGAGCTGAATGAAAGCTTTTTTTTATTGTATTACAAGCCCTGTAATTTTAGCCACTCCATTTTCTATTTAAAACTCCCCATTTGAGACTGATAGTGTATAAAAAAAGATATACAAAATAATGTGACACATTCATATGTTGTCACTAAGTAAGCAGTAGAAATGGAGTTTTGACACACTGTGCTTCACAAAGCTGCGAAGCTTCAAGTAAAGAGCTCTGTTTAACTAGTACAATTGCTATAAACTTACTAGCCAGTGAGGTGATGTTAGCAGAGCTACGAGTCTTCAGAGTACTTCTTGTACAAATAGAGGCTTTATAAGAATAGCACTGTTACTCTCTTTCTCTCCTACTTCAGTCGTTCCCGAAAGCGAATGCAGAATGTCTCAAATTTCTCCATCACTGGTATGCTTATCATGTATCTTCTGGCTGCCCTCTTTGGATATCTTACCTTCTACGGTAGGTCAAAGCTGTGTTCTCTGCAGAGTTTTCCCTCTCATTTTAAAGCGGGCGAGATGGAGCTATCACGATGAGCCTCAAGTCCTCGTGTGCTTTCCGTGGGCCTCAATCCAGGTGTAAGCAGTATTCAAACATAATACACAGTCTGTAACCTCCTGAATAAGTAGCAGGACTTATCCAGCTGTCAGGCCACAAGTTCCTTACCCGTGACAGACTCAGGGGCACCTGCTGAGGGGGACCAGTTGCGTATCTCTGGGTTTTGTGAACTCAGACAACAAGCTGCTGTGAACTTGTCTCTTGGTGAAGGCTAAAAATACTCTAGTACTCAACAGTTTTACATGACACCATTAAGTGCTACCCACCCTGCCTCTGACACCACTATTTCAGCTTCATCTATGCTGAAAAACAGGTGCAAACCATTCTAATGTAAGAAGAAAATGGATGAGCTAGATTAACCGGTAGGTAAACAGAGTAGCCCCTGTATCAGCGCACCGTTTTATGCAACGCCGCCTCTTTTTACCTCGTTAGTTCCTCCATTACAGCAGAGAAGTGAACAACACAGCACAATCTGTTGTCTATTGCTGGGGCAAGAGGGCTCTAAGAGCTCGCACACCTGGGTGGAGGTCGAGGGATCTGTTCCCAGTTCAGCAAGTTGTTTCCTATTTTGTATCAGAGAAATTATTTTTACCCCAGGTTCCACATCCACTTAGTGACTTTGAGCAAGTCATATGAGGTACTGGAGTACAAAGCATCACCTCAGAGCTGTATTACCCTCATCGTCTCTGACTGATGGATTTGTACTGGTCATGACGGGAAAATTCCTCTTTCATGCCTAGCCCATAGCATGTATCTGGTGACAGCAGCTGGGCCAGAGCTAATCTTATCTGGCTGTAGTATAAGGATCACTTTGAATGTGCAGATATTGCTGAAGTGATTTTACTCGTGTTTCCTTTTCACAGGAGAAGTTGAAGATGAGCTACTTCATACGTACACCAAAGTGTACACCTTCGACACCCTCTTGCTGTCAGTTCGCCTGGCAGTGCTGGTGGCTGTAACCCTGACCGTGCCCATCGTCCTTTTCCCTGTAAGTAACACAGCTGCTGAGGCTGAAATCAGGGCTAGCCCGTATAAGCTGACTGTATGTACCCAGCTTTAACACTGAAAAAAAGTGAGCCTGTTTTTTTAGTTGGAGGGGGGGTGTCTGTTTTCTCATATGTAGTTTGAATAGAGCAAGGACCTGAGGTAGTTAGGGCTTCAGTCTTTGAAAGACTGAAATAAATTAGTCTTTATAAATAAATCAGAAATAAATCAGGGACAACTGCCCTGGCTCCCTCTAGCTCTCTCTGTGCTATATTTATCAGAGCAGCAGCGTTCAGTACCCAAGACTTGGGGACGTACTGAAACCACTGATGAGATTTCCTAATACAGCCATAGGCACCTCCTGCAGCATCCGAACTCACAACCGACAGGTGCAGCTCAGGCCACGCGCTGCGCAGGACTGCCAGACCTGGCTGCCAAGGTAGTGGGGCAGGGGCCCTCTGCACATCTTATGTGCTTGCGTCCATGGACAGGGGAGGAAGCTAAGCACCAGAAAACAGAGGCAGTCAAGACTCAGCCACGTAGTCAGATGTCTGAGCAAAGTTTGGAGCTTCTAGGTGCTGTTCACTGGGAAAAACTCATATCCACAGTAGCAGGGACAGAAAGACCCAGCTAAACAGACCACTGTGCAGAGGGACTGACCGTCCTCGGGGACCAAATCCCAGCTTGAAGAGCAGACCTCCAGGCTCCTGGATATACAGGACTGTCCCTCGTGTCTTCCCTGAGCTACAGTGCAGCTGGGGACAAAATAGCTGATCCTGGTCAGTGAGTTTTGGGAGGTTGTTGTGCTATTTGTATGGCAAGTACAAGCCCAGCATCATGCTGCCGGCAGGCTCCCGGCAATCTGCGTCACTCCATAGTGTTCATGTCTGATGAGAGCAGATACCCAGGAGTCCAGTTGCTCCATTGTCCTGGATGCAAACATCAGCTCTGCGTAGGTACGTTTCCAGGCTTGTTGACAAATACCTAAGAGCAGTGATCATCATTCAAGGTTGTCAACAAAGCAAAAAAAAAAGATATTTCTAGTATAAAGCACCCGGAGTGATCAGTCTATCTAGCTTACAGAGCACTCTGGCGCTCTGCCTTCAAATTCATGCTGAAACCACTGACTAAATGCTCAAATTAGTCTTAACTAAACTGATCACTCTGCATGGGAAAACAAGCTAAGGGCATTGCAAAAGCCTCTGTCAGATGTAGCATTTTGCATTTTTAGCTTTCTGTATAATCATTTTTATATCTGAATAACGTGCAAAGGCTTAGCAGTCACACACCACAGCACTAATTGCTCTGTTAAAAGAAGCCAGCATATCAAACAATTTTATACGGCCTATCATGACAGCCAGCTCCGCAGATCTAATTGCTCCACATAAGCAGTACAGTTGTATCAATTACTTTTTTTATGAACTACCACATTTGCATTTTCTTATAGTAGTCAATTTATTCTTTTAAAAAAAAAAGAAATCATCACATTGCTAAAAAGTCAAATTAAATATAGATCTGTGTGCCATTAGTGACTATAAAACTTCAGTCTGATAACTTCATTTTAAGGACAATGCCACAGTAAGAATAATGCACAAGCAATAATTGAACAGGAATGCAGGCAGCAGTTCTTTGGTGGAATAAAGCTGTTTTACACCAGCTCAGGGACTGGACAAAATTTTTGCAGTCTGTCTCCTTCTTCCTAACATTGGCTCACATCAACTGGAAAAACATAAAATGCAAAATTCACGCTGTGTTTTCAAATGACAGGCTCCAAATCTGACAGCGCTCCATACACTTATTAAATAGCCAAACTTATCCAGAAACAGTATTCTGTTATTTAAAAAACCAAACAGAGGTGGGTTTTGAGCTTTTTTCTGTGTAAAAACATTCTTGTTCAACATCTACATTTCAAATCTTCTAAGTTAATTGCAGTACTTCAGAGTAACACTATCTCCTGCCACCAAAGGGATTTGCTGTTGACCTTTTTCCTACTTACCATCTTTGCTGATGAAAAAGCAAAAACCTCTCTCTGCACTGTGTGAGAAAGTCAGCGGAGCAAAGAGTATGCTCGGCAATAGCTTTTAGGATTATAATTTCCAAGTGGCATTGAAAAATATGCTTTTATTTTGAGAGGTATATATGTATATATTTAATGAAAGCAAAACAACAGCTTGCTCTTTCTCTCACAAAAGTAAATGACAGAACTCCTGTGGGATTTTCAGAGGGATCAGGTTCAGAATACAGCAACTCATATTTCACCCATGCATTTTTTGCCTGCTGATTAGTATTTGTAGTGAGGGTTTCTTGGGGGTGGGGGAGGTGGGGGGTGTTGCTGATATTAACATCTTTCAGTCATGCAGATTTCATGTCCCGGATTTTACACTCTATTTACCTGACTTTCTTCTACACTGCAAATATGTGAGTTTCTGCATTAAACTGTGAACCCAGTTCTCAAAAACTTACATCAGAGTGAGATTACATTAAGGGAATCAAAGGCCAAAAACACATTTCTTCAGTCAGAATTTCTCACAGCAAAAGCAACTAGCATGGAGCATTTAATAAAGTGAAAAGCAAAGATAAATTAGTTGCTGGTTTACTTCCCTGCCGGTTTTTGTCTTACAGATCCGTTCATCTCTCAGTGCATTGCTGTTTCCCAAAAGGCCATTCAGCTGGATAAGACATTTCCTGATTGCAGCAGTAATTCTTGCTTTTAATAACCTGCTTGTAATTTTTGTCCCGACTATTAAAGACATCTTCGGATTTATTGGTAGGTTTCATAAATACTTTCTGTTTACTCTGCTAATCCTTTCCACAACACATTTACATTCATGGACTGAATGAGAGTCTCCATTTGGGTCTTACAGTGAATATAAGCACAGACTAAAGGTAAAAGGCAAATAAAAATTCCCAAACAGCTGACAGACAAAGTTAAACACTGCCCACCCAAATTTGATGCTACCTTGTGTGAGGCACAAGGAATCCAATAATCCTGCTGCAACAACTGGTAAGGAATTCCCGTTTTGACAAACAGCATTTAGTGCTTGTGGGGGAGAGGGAAATCACCTTTGGTTTTCAAGCATCTATAGCCTGGGAAAAGTGTATTCGCTTCCAAACTGTGATGTTAGAAAAAGGAGAAAAGCAAACACATTCCTTTCGACATTCACAGTTCTCTCCCTACCTCTTTCATTCGGTCCATTTTGGCCTATGACCAAAGAGGTCCCTGAAAAGCCTCCATGCTCTGAGCTGCTTGAGGACTCAGGGACACAGGTGCCCTTGAGAAAGACACCTCCATGGGGTTTCTGCCCTTTCTAATTTCATACTCCATACAAGCAGTTGGTTTGCTCCTCCCTGGTTTTTACGCCTAGGCCACCACACTGGGTTCTGCCGAGAGGAGAGGAACAGGCATTTCCAGGGCACAGCTCATCTACCCTGTTTTCAGCACCTGCTTTCCAGGGTTGTCATACCCTGGGAGTGCCTGTTTGTCCCTGCTCGACCAGCTCACGTGCGGACATCTGTATCACAGGCAGCCACACAGGTTTGAACAGATCCTCTTGGTAATGAGCATCTCCTTGGGCCCTGAGCACTCAAATAAGTTTTTGGACATAGAATCATGGAATCATTAAGGCCGGAAAGGACCTCTAATATCATCAAGTCCAACCATCAACCAAACACCACCATGCCTGATAAACCATTTCCTGAAGTGCCATAGCTACACATTTTTTGAACACCTCCAGGGATGGTGACTCGACCACTTCCCTGGGCAGCCTGTTCCAATGTCTGAACACTCTTTCAGTAAAGAAATTTTTCCTAATATCCAATCTAAACCTCCCCTGATGCATCTTGAGGCCATTTTATCTACAGCTCTGCATGGCTGCTGTCTGCAGAGAGAGGCCTTTCTGCAGCTGGCCTTGGAAGAGGAGCTGCCTCCCACACGCTCTCTTTTGCAGGTGCACCACATTTGCTTATGTGTCAGCCGGCATGGCACTCACCTCTTCTTTCTCCGCCAGGTGCCTCTTCTGCTACGATGCTCATTTTCATCCTCCCTGCTGCCTTCTACCTGCGGCTCGTTGAGAAGGAGCCCCTGAGGTCTCCCCAGAAGATCGGGGTAAGGGAGCTGGCAGCAATTAGAAAAGGAAGGATGGGAGGGTGTGTGCTTCCCGCTGGTCACAAACACTCAGCACTTTGACTTGAAACACCTGGCAGTTGATCACAAACGGGAGTGTCTCACTCAAAATACAGGTCGCACAGTGTGATTCACCTTAGCGTGGAGAGCCAGGCTTCACAAACCAAAGCCTTTAGTGTCCTACTGCTACTGATACACAACAGTAAGTGTCCAGGTTAAAGTGTGTCTTAAATCATTAGAAAAAGGCATTTATTTAATCCAGTCTAAGCTCTAGTCAACACTGGCACTCGTATAAACAACACTTAGACAGTGTATAAGGAGCTGCTGGTTCATGCTAGAAGGCCAGCTGTGGATTAACAGGAAAATCTGAGGTCAAGGTTAAGAAGTAAGTTGTACTGCAGAGATAATTACTTAACAGTGAGTTCCCCACAGAGCTAGATACTTATACCTACAGAAGTCACATATGATGATGGTGTATCATTTATACACAGCATGCGTTTATACGTTGTGCTGGACTGCCGCTGCAGTATCTTTCATCCTGAACATCAATAGCTGTCTGCACATTTAACAATATCACCAAGGAGATGTCCTTCGAAAGTTTAATCAGAAAAGTTATTGATGAAATATATATGTAGGCATATAATGTAAACAGAAGTACAAATATACTTCCATATACCTGTTCACAAAAAATATGGAAGTTCAACAGATACATACTGCACATGGAAAAGGGAAGGTTTGTTATCTTAAAATTATTTCTGAGGATGACTTTTGGAGCTGTTATTATAGAAAGACTGTGAATATTTGTTGATGTCTCTTTGTTCATTCTTCATGTCACTGTGTGTTAGGCACACCTAGAATTTCACACCCTGCACTGAGATCACATACAATATTCATCTTTGTGTTGCAAGACAGAACATTGCTGAGTGTGGACAGATTATTATAAACTAAAGCCCTGCTGAAGCAAAGGGGGAATGCAAGCATGTGAATCACTTGAATATATATAGAAATGCCTTCAGAGAAGAGAGATGGGCTTACCTGTTTGTCTAATAAGGATGAAAAGGACTAACTCGGAAGCTGTTCTTGATATCAGAGACAACTATCATTCATTGAAAATTAGTGAGTCTTTAAAGAAAAAAACTGTTCCTGTGTTGTCTTGTGTGTTATTAGTAACAAAGTGAGGGGTTTTTTTCAGATTTAGTCTTGTAAAGCCTGGTTCTCTTGGACTGAAATTCATACAAGACTAACTTTGATTCACATAGCCCTGTATGAAATTACTTGGGCTTTAGTCACAGAGAATGACCCAAACTCAGGCCCTAGGTGTTACATACATGCAGTTCCAGTGGGGCAGTCTGTGAACTACAGTCTGCTCAGCCACCTGCTTTATTAATAAAACTTCATTTTCCAATTGCAGGCTCTAATTTTTCTCATACTTGGCATAATCTTCATGTTTGTGAGTATGACTCTTATTGTAATGGACTGGATTTACAATCCCCCAAGTTCCAGACATCACTAACCTGTGGAGACTACCAAATGCTTTTTATACTACAAATATTTGTATTGTATACTCTGAAGGACACCTAAACGGGACTGTTATTCTTAGCTAGTAACTGCAATATTTTGAAGACAGTTTCTGGTAAGGTGACTAGAACCCAATGGAGTCTAAGTCATCCTTTTCACTAAGGATCGTTGTTTATGCGTTAGGAACCTGAGCTTAGCACTTCGGGCCAGGTGAAATGAAATGTGTGGTGCAGATGCTTTCTATTTTCAAAAACAAAATAACTGTGTACATAGTCCTCAGAAATAGCTTGGTGTCACCCTTTTCAACCTCTCCCGTCACACTAATAACCACAGTTCCTAGAGCCCTGGAAAGGTAACGGCCAGAAAACCAGCTAGTGCCTTGTTTTCTGTCTGAAGCTCATGGGAGCAGCTGTCCAGCTCCAAGAGAAAGGGTACGGTTTCTGTAGGGGATCTGAAAGGCGACTGCTCCCCACCAATATGTCTATCAGAAAGGTGACGGCTTTGACAAGCCAGTGGACAAAGCTGAGCATCAGATCTGTTGCCCAAATTCGTTGCCCTTGGCAGATGAAGGCTGTCATACAGAATAAAGCTCTCTGGCCCAGACTCTGTGCTGGGGTATGTGCTTGAGGAGCAGTTGAGCATTCGCGTTTTATTGTTAAATATGCCTGTGCTGGAAATGTGAGGCATTTCTACTGTGGGTTTTTTTGATTTTCCTTTCTTTTTTAATTCTTGTGTGAGCTTGCATCACTGAACAAGTTGTATCCTCCTTAGAAACTTGTCTTCCATTCTCACGGGAATTTAAGGAGACCACAAGGTGTGGCAAAGCACCTGCTCCAGTGTTGTTCAGTACTTGTATATTTGATAAATGTTCAGTGCAGGAAACTGTAATTTGCTATATATATAAAAATGTATGTACATATGTCCATAATTTTTTGTTTCCCTCTAGTTATAAAGATGTTACCCTGTGGTAAATCATTTCTGAATTTTTTTTTTTTGTGTCACTGTTTTCATAGCCACACACTTTATATGGTTTTGAAGAAAACATATTGGATTGGTGGGTTTGTAAAAGATACGTTTTTATTCAGCAGTGTTTGAAATATACCTGTAGCAAGCCCTAACTTTTACCTGTGTAACAGATGTTTACTACTTATGTTACAATAAATTGCAAGATGTTTTCCTATTGAGAATTTTTAATATGTGCCTCAAAGTTATGTATTAGCATTGTACACTGCAAATTAGGGTAACTTGCTTGGTTGCTGTACCTTAGCTTGTCTATGCATATGCTAGCATTCAACAGCATGCATAATTAAGGTATGCAAAGGAAAAGACGTTACTGAAAATCTCAAGTGTACCGTGCTATGCAGCTGTGCAAGACAGAAAAAAACAGTTTAAGCTCCACATTATATGGATGCTTAATTAAGACCTAGTACCCCCCAGACTGTGATTTTGGTTGTGTTGTGGAGTACCCACTACATATGCTTTCTGTATACAGCAGGGAAAAATAGTGAGAGAAGTCAGGTTAACTCCACAGCAGAGGGAATGAGTGGGAAGGTGCGACGGTTCGTTTTAGCACGCTTACGCAAATCCAGGCTCGTGTAACTGGAGTTCTCATTTTTCAACTTAGAAATCTGTTGAGTACATACCTGTGAACTCAGAAAGCCATAAAGCACACGAAAGTTGTCTCTGCTTATTCCCCACCTTCACACAAAACTCTGTGTGTGTGAATGTATAAATACGTGTATACTTACAGGTTAACTGGAAAAGCAGATCGGATATATATTCCATGCCAACTGCTGTCTTTCTGAGGAGTATTTTATGCTCTTTTGAGTACTGTATCCTTAGTATACTGGGGCACACTTCCCTGTGAATTCTAAGTCTGGTTTTGCATTTTTTAAAGAAAAAGGTGCCAATAATATTTTCCTGTATTTTAAGCAGTCTAATACAAATAATGTTTCATTATTTCTGAAAAGACCTTTAACATGGACTAGAGTTAATAGTAACACACCCACACACCTCTCTTCTCGTTACCATTGCTGAGATTTACATGCATGGAAGAAGTGAACTGTAACTGCATCTTTGCTTCAGAGCAAAAGCACATATAGCGACTGCAGCTGCACATAGAGACTTAAGAATTCATGTAGCCCACCTAAAATATAGATGGCCTGGAGAAAAGTAACAGAAAAAGCTGTGGAACAATGGCAGAACTCAGTCCCTTTTCATGGCACAAAGCTGTTGGTGTCCAAAGTAGAGGTAGAGAGTCTGTAAAATGTCAGTTTTTCAAGTTAAAGTACGTTGGTCACAGCGTTATGCAGCTGCTGGGCACACCGGGAGTAAGGGTATTATTGCACACTAACTTATTAGCACTGCTGGGAATGGTGGATGTTGGAGTTTCTTGTTTGTTTTGTAATGTTGACAATAGGCCTTGTGAGGACTTTTATTACAAAACCATCCATGGATGTACAATAAATGATTTTTTCAAAGGCTGTAGATATTTTTTCTTCTGTTTTAAGTAGCAGGAGAAGGATCTTTTTTTTTTTAATCAAGAACAGTCAAACTGGTAATCTTAACACGAGCATCACTAAAAGTCTATTCCATTTTAAGAGCCAAATTTGTGTATCCATGTATCTGCAGACGAGCAAGATGACACCCTCTTCATATAATAACCCTTTTGCATACCCTGTTTTGTGTCTATTCATGGAGCTGTGTAGACATCACCGGGTAGAGGACGGCTGGCTTTAAAAGTGGGGTTGTCTGTGAGATGCTGAATGCCTCGTTCTTTGGAGCGTGGGATTAGCCAGGATACACAGCACAGCAGCTAAGTATAGTCACTGTTAGGAGCACACACCAGATGGTACTGCTCTGTACAAATACTTCCTATCATTGCAGCTGTAGGTTCTCCTGCTGTTACATATTTGTCTGGTGTATAATCATAGCCCAAAATATACCAGTCTACACGCCGCTCCAGCACCGATGAGCTCATGCGAGAACCACGCTCGCAGACCCGTTCAGCCAGCGTTTGCAACCTGCCCACTAATGACGGAGGCACTGCAGACCCAGACGCCTGCTCACCACCTGCGACACCAACATCCTGCCCGGTTTTCTCCTTCCCTTGAGGTTAGGTATCTTTAATCCCCAGCAGTATCTCCTCTGCTCTGTCTTGATGGTTCCTGAGCTGTAAATTTCTTGTGGCAGGAGGTTGTTTTAATTCAGCAATTAAAATTGTGGCAAACGAATGAGGAGAGTTAAAGAAAAGGAAAAAGCATGTCTTCAAGGACAAAAAAAAGAAAGCAATGAAAATGTATTAGAAATTTTAGCAGTCTTAGAGATGTCTCATTAAATGAACATGACAAGCATGCCAGAAGTGATACAGCAAAAAAAACAGAGGTAATGAATAAATATTTCAGCTCTGGATTTGGAAAGAGGCAGAAAAAGAGACACACATTAGAGGGCAAAGTCCTCTCTAGTCCATAAATAATCAAAGATGATGTTCAACAACATCTATCTGAAAGAAAGGCAGAAGGCCTAGATAAGCCACAAAGCAGCTGGCTCTGGTGTTAATTTTCAGTAAACCCAGGCATGCTTGGCTAATTCTCAATGGCTGACATGATAGTAATTAGTGCTAGTCAGCAGTTACTCACTGAGAGGTCTAGTTGGCCTATAGGTGGAAAATTTCCATTCAATTTACTTTAAATTTCAGTGGAAGTTATACTGAAAATGTGCTATTGCAAAAAAATTCTGGCAAAGCCCAGGCAGACCCGAGTGGACACCTGCCTGGTTTTCCATCAACCTGCCCAGCAAGGTGCTGAGGACTCCAGGGGGTTACAGCTCCTGGCCTGCACCTCTGCTGGCATCTGGGTGGGGACTTGCTACAGGGCCAGCCCACTGACACCCAGCCCAGGCAGCCCGGGTGCTTTGGCTGCGGGTCCAGGGTGAGCTCAGGATCGCAGGGTTTCCTTCCATGGAGCTGGGCCTCAATGCTGCAGTGGCAATCCTGGCAATATTTCCATGGTATATTGTGCTGTCCAGTAGCATCCTGAAAAAAAAGAAAAAGAACACCTGGAGAGTGTTTTTAGTTCATTAAATCATAGAATCCCAGAATCACAGAATGGTAAGGATTGGAAGGGACCTCTGGGGATCATCTAGTCCAACCCCCCTCCGAAGCAGGGTCACCCAGAGCAGGCTGCACAGGACCTCGTCCAGGCGGGTACTGAATATCTCCAGAGAAGGAGACTCCACAACCTCTCTGAGCAACCTGTTCCAGTGCTCTGTCGCCCTCGAAGTAAAAGTTCTTCCTCATGTTCAGACGGAACTTCCTGTGCTTCAGTTTGTGCCCATTGCCCCTTGTCCTGTCGCTGGGCACTACTGAAAAGAGTTTGGCCCCATCCTCCTGACACTCACCCTGAAGATATTTATAAGCATTTATAAGGTCCCCTCTCAGCCTTCTCTTCTTCAGGCTAAACAAGCCCAGCCCCCTCAGGCTTTCCTCGTAGGAGAGATGCTCCTGTCCCTTCATTATTCTCGTAGCCCTCCGCTGGACTCTCTCCAGTAGCTCCTCATCTTTCTTGAACTGGGGAGCCCAGAACTGGACACAGTACTCCAGATGGGGCATTAGTATGGCGGAGTAGAGGGGGAGGACAACTTCCCTCGACCTGCTGGCCACCCTCTTCCTGCACCCCAGGATCCCATTGGCCTTCTTGGCAGCCAGGGCACACTGCTGGCTCATGGTCAACTTCATCATCACTTACTGCAAATGCTTAAAAGCTTGTGCTGAATCCAGGTGATAAAGACTGTTTTCATAAGAGCAGGGGAGATAGGAAGGTGGAAGGGATCTCAAGTAACCTCCCATTCCACACCTGGGTTAGGTAACAGTTAAGTTTGTATTTGCAGGCAGGGGCTCCAGCCGCTCATTTTAGACATTTAGTAAAGTATACGGCAGAAAAAAAAAATGCAGTGCTAAATGGTCTCACAGCCTCTAATGCCTGTGAAGAGTTGCTGTTTCCAGCTATGCAGCAGATACTGCTGATGCCCCAGTACCCTCTGGATGCTGAGGTGCTGGGGGGCATTCGCAGTGATGCAGAGCTGCCGCCATCGTCAGCGGAGCATAATGCTGAAAGGAGTCATGTCATGGGGAGCCAGAGTCCCGCTGCTCACCTGGTGAGCCAAGTTCTAAATCCAACACATCATATAAAGTTAAATAGCTTTGGAAATCAATACACTGTCCTGATTTTGCTACTTAAAATGAGATGGAGACCTTGTTCCATTATTAACAGTAAAACAGATGGTGTTTATCTCCCAGCAGAAGAAAAACTGCATGTAAAAGGACGCTTGCTTGGCCACAGCTCTCTGGGACACTTTGGAGTGGATGCTTCAAGTTCCATGTGTTCAAATGGAAAGTGTTCACAGCATTCATTCATTGTTGGATGCACGTGCCTCTCCTGGCACATTTATCTTAAGGCTTGGGAAAGTTACACTGTCCTCAGTAACAGACTGTCCACACACTACTTATTACCTAGCTGTTTAGTCCCAAAAGGAGGGTCTGTAACTCCTCTCAGGGGGAAGCTTGCTGATAGCAAGAAGCAACAACTGCATGCCATCAGCATCAGCCTCCTTTTCCCTCTCTGACCAAGGCAAAACTCCTGCCTCTTCCACCGGAGAAGAACCCAACTCATCCTGCCCTCTCTTTCCCAGATGGCCGGGTTTAGCTGTTACTTGAGCGGCTCAAGCTATTGAGCCAGTTTCCAGACTGCCGTGGTCAAACTAACCTGACAGACAGCTTCACGTGCATGAGTTAATACACGTGCTCACACTAAGATTGACACTTCTCCTTTGAATCCCTGCCTTTAGCTTGGTCCATCCGGAGAAAACTTAGAAGGCTTAACACAACACATTTCTGAACTTCCCCAGCAAGAAGCAGCTGCTGAGGCAGACACTTTTTCACATATTCCACATTATTTAGTGTTTCCTACAGGTCGCTTGACATTCTCCCTTTGGCTTGCAACAACATCTCCCCACCGTTCAGCGGTACTTTGGCCTAGTATATCACTAGTGGACGGAAATAGGTGCCCTGCCTCATGTCCTCAAAGCCCCGTTGCAGGGGTTAGGAGCCACCTGTTTCCCTCCTTCAGCTAAGAAGTGATAGAAGTTACACGTCAGGAACCTGCAATGAACTGATATAAATCTTGCGAAGGGGCCTGGGTTGTCTTAATACACCCCTTTGCTCTGAATAATGCTTTTGCACTCTACAGCTCATTTTACAAACCTTCTGCAAAATGCCATTCAGACCTTTTCTTAATCCAGCCTCAAAAAAATCAAACATTGGAATTACTCTTGTACACCTGTGAGTAACTGAGCAGATATTGGCTCAGTACAAAATCATATTCCCCATTATTTTCTCCAGGAATATTTATGCCAGATCCCAGGCTGTCACAAGGAATGTGTTTCCTTATGTTGCTCATTAAGAGTCTGAGACACTGAATCCTGCTCCTAACCTCGTCATAGTGAGCTGTGCAAACATCCGTGCGATGTGCAGCTAAAGCAACAGCAGGCGATTAAAGCAACTATGCTCCTAGAAGCTATGGGGAAATCAAAGACAAGATTACTCCAAAAGCAAGTTTTCCTGAAATTGTCTCCAACACCTGAGTTCTCCCACTACTATGTGAAATACATCAAATTGCATTCAGCCTAGCAGCATTCACGGTGGGGTGAGTCAGGCAACCTAGTCAGGGATAACTCATTCTCTTACATGGACTCATACACACTGCCAGAGCCATGAACAGGCATTTTCATTAAAATGGGAGTATTTTACCTGGCTTCAGGTACAAAAGAAATACAGGGACAAGCTCAGTATGCATGTGAAAAAAGAGGACATCACCAGCATCCCCTGGATGGGACCAAGACTTTTTCGCTGCCCTAGACGCCGTGCCACCGGCAGCAAAGGGATCGCATCCTTGACTTCCAAAGTTGGGCGTGTGCAGTTATCACCGGTTCAGTCCGTGCTGCAGCCGCTTTGAAGCACAACAGCTACAAGGGCCAGGTTACTTACTCAGGACAAGGGAAGTTTTGCTAAAACCCTGAAGTTGACGAAAGTGCCGAAGTCTTTACCCAGCATCTTCCAGGTTCAGCACCAAATCAGAGAAAGCTCTCACAGCTGTGTGCCCATGTGAAAAAAGTGTTCTACAACACTTAGTACAGCCTGACAGAATGTTTTGATTGGCCATCATGGTAAATATCAGGAAGCAAGCTACTAGAATACGAAAAATCTCCTACAGTCAAACTGGCTATTTTCCATGCCAAAGGAGATTTTTTTCAGTTTCACTCTCAGTTTTTCTGCTAACCTGGTGCCCCACAATCAGTGAATAATATGAACTAAGCAGTGTATGGGTACTAGCAGTAAAATGTGAATCCTAGGAGAGGAGGGTCTGCAGGGCGTGCTGAGTGTTGCCTTCTGGCACCATGGAGTCAGGCACACCATTCTCTCTTCTTTGACCAGCAACCGGTGAGACAGGCAACTTTTTTGCCCTGTTGGACACAACAGACGACGAGCTGCACAGGAAACCGTTTGAAACCAGTAGCATGTTGAAACGAGCACCCCGAATGTCCAGGTCCACCCTGCCTGTGGCAGAAAGCTGTGCCTCCGTGGGAGCTCCCAGGAACAGCTTTCTCTCTCTGGAAGCTCAAATTAGAAATTGCTTGTTGCAGCCCATATTCCCCTCCCAAAAGCTAAAAATAGCTCCCCTGCAAACCCGCTTGGGGAGAAAAACAGCAAAAGACAGTGAAATGGAGAGAACATCAGAGTTTTTAAACATTACTACTGAGGGACTGTGGAGGAGAGGGGAAGAGAGGAGACAGGCACTTCTAGCCTCTGCAATACAGCGTTCAGCACGTGTGAAGACTTGTGGTGTTTGTGCTCCCCGCTTCCACGTGCTGAGATTTCATCCGAGCCCTGGAAACTACTCCATCATCTTCTTTGATTCTTGCATTCTGTCTGTCTTCATCCTTCTATATTTGCTATTGCATTGGAGGTCTATGTTACTAAGTTACTACATGCTGGTTACTACAGCTATCTAAACATTATATTTTAGCGTCTATTCTAAAAATCACCAGGCGAAGCCATTAAAAAAACACTAGTTATACCCACGCCCTTAAGGAACAACGAAGAAAAACTTTTTTATTTGTTCTGAGAAATTTACCAGTACATTCACATTGCCATATAGTTATGTTAAGGTGATGAACAGAACACAAGGGGCGAAGGTTCCCCAGAATGACAGGTTCCACCATGTCACCCTCACTTCAGATGGGGGACATGAAAACCTCTCTCTCTCAGCTGGAGTGCAGAAGGTGGGGAACCAGAAAAATGCTAACTGTTCTCCAACATCTGCTCGAATATTACCCATGTGCTCTGCTCTCCTCATTCCTGAACACGAAAATATTTCACTCATGACAATTCTCATGCAAGAAGGCCTGGAGAGCGCCAACGTGCAAATGAATTCACCAGAATGACTGCTGCCGCTCTGGGGAGACATGCAATCTGTGATGGATAATACCCAAACACACGTCGCTATAGCAACACTCACATCAGTACATGCTTGCACAACGGTCCAAGACCCGAGGGACTCATTCAAGCCTTCATGAAAAGTTTCTGCTTGCAAATGAGAGAGCAGGAGCAATCCCGTGAGATGGAGACAGCCAACGCACCATATATTGTGTGAATTGCTCGTCACTTGGGGCTGAAAAAGTGACTGGAAGTTGTGAGATATCCAGCATCTGACTAAAACCATCCAGAACTAACTAAATAACCAATGTATTCATAAAAATCCAAGTCTTCCTTTGACAATGTACATGAATCATTAAATATGGAGTTAACTGATTGTCCTGAAGAGTTAGATCATCTCTGTTAAGGTACACAGACTTGATACACCATATATCTATTACCGGCTAGCATGAAGTTACTCCAATAAAAGAAAAGCAGAAAAAATCACATGCACTCAAAGACAAGTGGCAACCAGATCACAAGAAGGAAAATATTAAATACGTTCCTGAAATAATCTGCCTTCTTCTGTTTTGAGGATCCCCATACATTATCTTTTAATGGAAGCAAATAATGCAAGCACTAATACAGGTTAACTTTAAGCATGTGCTTTATTCCATCATGTCTGGCACTCCTGTATAAGGTATCAGGCACAGCATAATCCTCTGGGCTTTCTTCTGTGGTGTCACTGTTCTCTGATATTCATAGAAATAAGGAACACAAAGTGTGATGTGTCAGGCACCTGACATAAGGAATAAAATGTGCAGTATTTCTAAAATCTTAGTTAAAATCACCTTATATTTACACTGGTCCTACATACAGAGAACTGAGCTGAATGTCAAATGACATATTTGGATTCTTTTTCCACTGATCTACAGATAATACTAATGTGCCCTTTGAAAGCATTCTGCTCAGTTACATCTGAAGTTTAAATAGATTTTAACCTCAGTGAGGTAAAATCCCAATCAGAAACCAAAAATGTAAAGCAGTAGTAGCAGTAGCTGAAATGTTGTCCCATCTTCAGAG
This sequence comes from Opisthocomus hoazin, assembly GCF_030867145.1. NCBI lineage: Eukaryota > Metazoa > Chordata > Aves > Opisthocomiformes > Opisthocomidae > Opisthocomus > Opisthocomus hoazin. The sequence continues at coordinate 38,935,561 of NC_134421.1, forward strand.
AGCATGTTTGGCAGCTGCTCTCTGTCATATCTGTCCATAGTTCTATCCTTATCAAAGGACAGGCAGAAGGAAGGCAGGGGTGCAACCTGGTAGCAGGTCATGAACCCAGTCCTGAGATTTATGCCATATTAAGCAATTGTATTTTGCGTTTTATTTTTCAGTGTCTCTCATCACACTGATCAGCCTCAGCCTATAACAACGTCATTATTAAGATAACCAGCCTATGCTGGTGGCTATTTTAAACACTGTTGGGCAAAGCCACATATCATAGAGGTCACAGGGCTGGAGGAAACTGTAGCCATATGCACAGTGTATTGTTGACACAAGGCAAGATGTCTGTGTCTCTTAGACCTGATTAGACCTTTTTTGTGTTAAATGCCCCTTCCTAATTGGCACTGCTCTCCAGCAGGCCTCCACATGAACTGTGAGCCCCAGCAACAGCCTTCAGCGGACAGAAGCAGAAACAGCCAGATACCTGCCCCGATTGGTGCCTGTGGACGATCCCACCGGCACTTCTGCCCGGAGAAAGAATCCAGCCACATAACTCTGACGAGAGTTTTCAGCATTAGCAAGCAAAATATAAACTGCTAACGGCCAGGTGTTAAATCTTTCCATGAGAAGGGAGAGAAGGGAACCAAGCCATGGGAGGCACAGCTGCCCACCGGCCTTTGGGATTGGCCCAGCGATGCGCCCAGCAGTGCCCAGACATCCTCCTCCAGAGCTCACTGACGGGGTTGAGCCCCATGGGAAGAGTGTGTTCTGAAGCTACGGATGAGAGCTCACGTGTCCCTCCCAGTGGCTCTGCTGCGGCGACTGCTTTTCCAGCAAAGGGTAGTAACATTGCAGAGGATGAGCAACATTTCAAACACTGAAGCTCTTTCTGCAGAGAATGCATGCCTGTCCATCATCATATGCAGGGTCACTGAAGGCAGCTGCCTGATACCCTTTAACTTTCAGGTTATGAGAAAAGTCGAAGTTAAAACAAATTGACTGATACCTCTTCTCTGAGCTAACCTGTCTGTTGTAACCAACAAAACTGCTTCTGCTTGCATTTGATTCTCTGTAAGAGGAAAGAGAATTTTTCTTTGACATTTCCAGCAAGGTCAAAAAGCTCTGCACTCAATAGCACAGAATGTGCACGTGAGAAATGAGCATTTTGGAATAATCTCCACATTGCTCTTTGCTGATTGCTCATGCCTGTGTAAAGAGTGCAACAAATTATTGAGTTCCTGCAGAGCATGACATGCTAAGTCCTCACAACTACCACAAACAAGTTGAGGAGGAATTTCTGCCGTACCCACTCCTGTCCTTTAAAGCATCACCTTCTGACTGATTGAATGAGTGGCTGGTATGGTGACAGATCATACAGAGTCACTGCTGCTCTATGCCACCTTGCAGAGAGCAGTGGGTGCTGCCTGTCCAGCCCTTTGACTCATGTTTTGAAGAAGATGCCACACACTCCTGCATCCAGGATGATTTCACAGAGTTCCTGAAGCATCAAGCAGTCAGCATAGGTGGGTTGGCAGAAACAAATTTGACTTTAAAATGACAAATTTACCACAATAGATGTTAGAAGAAAAAAGAGGTTTCCTCAACTATAACCGAAGAAACGCCATACCAGTCCCTAGGCTAATATGTCATTGAACTGGGAGGGAGCAGGTGCATCTGTCTTGACTCTATAGTGAGAAGACAGCTTTGGTTTTCAAGGAAAAAAAAAACAAAAACAACAGAAAAAAACTTTAGATGGGATTTATAGGTAGAAAAAACCCATAGATGTGATGGTCCATAAGTTCAAATTTTCTGTCATTATAGTTTTAATTACTGCTGCCATGAGTAACAAGAAAGATAACAGAGCATGAAGCAATCACATTCAAGTGCACTAAAATCCTCTTTTGGCCTTCACTGGGAAAACGGCAGCACTGAACTGGTGGGGAAAAAAAGCATTTCAAATGGCACTGAAGTGCTAACAAGGGATAAGCTCATCACAGTAATAATAATACTGGGAGAAATTATTCAAAGCCGAAGCAGGACTATCTCACTTGTCCCACAGGAGAGAGGATTCACTCAGGTACCGCTGACATCTTCCCTGAGCTGTGTCCCAGGGTAAGTTTGGAGCGGATACTAGTAGCCATGCAGATGGGGCAGCAGCAGAAGGGATCCCTGAGCCGTTCACCCCCTTAATGCTCACCCAGGGTGCCAGGCCAGTTCTGCAGCCCTTGCTGCTGGGGCTCACGCTGACACCAGCACCTGAAAAGGTGAAGCCACATAAGGTGGAGTCATGCTGTGGAGCAGAGCGACTCTGAGACCAGGTTTACCCTCAGCAGCACCATCCATTCAGTCTGCTCTCCATGACCAGCCAGCAGATTATCTCTTCCATGGGTAACACCTCGCAGGACAGAAATACCAAAGCCGGCTCTACTCAGGGCAGCATGGCTAAGGCTATTCTAGGACAGCAAAGGTGCCTGAGCAGTACCATATAGTTCACGTCCACATGGACTAATTTGCTTCCACCTCCAGGAGAGATAGCCATGTCCTTGTTGCCTCCAGCCCACACTCTCCAATCTGTCCTTGCCTACCTTGGTCTGCAGGAGAGTTAATTGGCACTGAGGAAAATAATACCAAGGAGTGTGGAACAATTAAGGGCCACTGACTGAGTCTATATTCAGGCCCTAATATTTTTACTACAGCCAAGGTACCCGGATCAGGCTCACTGAGGCCAGACATGGCTCTTCTCCCGCTGAGCCAGCCGAAAGCAGCACTTCTGCAGCCCTACAGTGCAGCACTGCCAGCTGGCAAACCTGAGCTGGCCCCGTAACCCCACAGCCAGCTCTGTACCGCTGCACCCAGCGCCATACCCCTGCACCTAGCTCCGTCCCTCTCCCTGCTCTGGGAGCTTAGAACCGCTGCCTCTGATCCCACCCGAGCTGGCTTCCAGCACCCACGCGACAGCAGGTCTGAGCTGGGAAGCCCTCCCTGAACGAGGGTGCCTGGCAGTGTGATGCAGAAATTCAAGTTGGCTTTATGTGGAGCCACCTTGGGAAGCCGTAGCACCTGTATTACGCAAGCCTCCCGGCCCCGCTTTCCCCCAGATAGCAGAAAGCTGACAGGGTATAACAGCGGTAAGGAAACAAGTAAAATCTTCGGGTACAGACTGTCATCCAGGAAAACGTTTACAATAGCACAAATAAAAGTTTAATTTGCACTTTCAGCTTCTATGGCAGGACTTCTGTTTGGCACAGTTTCTTTGTCCTTCACATGCATATTAAAAGCTGTAGGGCCTGATCCTGAAGCCTCTATGCTTTCACTTTGTCTGCTCCTGCAAGAAGATGTGGCCTACATGTACCTGCAAGACTAAGGTCTAAGTGACCACTTCCTTCTCCTTGTTTGTATAATTTTGATCATCTCTTTGTACTTTTGCCTTATTTCCCAGGCAAAACCTTTCAAAGCCAAAGGAAATGAAACAATACTTCCCTCTACTGGAACACCCAGGAATTCTGGAAATTAATGTGAAGTGTTAAATTTTCCTGAGCTACTTTTGCTACATTGACAAGACAGGTGTCAATGCACCTCTGAAAACCCTCGTGTCACTCAGGCTATATGCTGAGATTTTTAAAAGTTCACTGTGCATGCAATTTTCTGAATCTGTTGTGTGGTTATTAGGTAGATTTTTCTCAAGATGCAAATACATGACTTATTCCAAGACTCCAATGAGAGATTTGAAAAAAAATCAACCACCACCAATGAACATCCTTGAAACTCCCACTGGGGGTGTGAATCACTGGCTAGCCAGGGGAAGGCTCCAGGGCCAGTTGTGGCTTGTAGATCTCGTGGAGAAGGCTGTTCCACAGGGCTGGAAAGGGTGATTCCCACTGGAGTCATGGGAGCCCTGAGATTTCCAGCCTTTTTTATAAATCAGGATCATGTAAAGCAAGGTCAGGCACCAGCTGTCCCATTCCTGATTTCCAGGCATCTTCTACTGGCAGCTGTCCATAAGCTTTTCTATAGATAGAGAGATTTCTACTGGTTGTGGAGGCCAACAGGGAAATTTGATAATAGGGGAAATTTATTCTGAGTAATTCCCAGATACCTCTGTTCCCACTTTTGTCTCTGCCAGGTTGTTTCCCAGTCTCTCATGGGGTTCTGCACAATAATTACTTTACCTTGCATACCTTCTGATCATGCATAAATTACTTCTATAGTCAAATTAGTCCAAAAAAAGTAAGTCTCATCAACAGGCTTAACTTCTTAACAAATACATCTTCATATGAAATCCAAAGTGTCCTGAATTGCTCTTTAACAGACGAAGTATCATTATCTAACACCACTTTAACCAGTGAGGTAACAGGTGAGGTATTTCAGCTGCTAGTAAATGTTACCATTTCTGGGCTGAAACACAGAACTACACAACAACAAAACTACAGTCAGGAAAACAGCCACAAAACAGATGTTTTAACTGAAAAGAAAAGGAATTATAGGTAAGAAAGATCTCCATGGTCAGATCCTGAGACCATCTTTGGCATGGATCTAGCTTTTACTGAAGGAAAGCTTTTACTGATTCAGTCGTAGTTGCTTAAGGATGATGGCTCTAATCCAGGGCTCGCATTTTTCCAGGGCTCTGGAATTAACACCTGCTGCTTTGGAAAAAGTGCCATGGCATCCCTCAGAGGCTGAAAGAGGTCAGACTGCCCTCCCCTGCCTCCTAAGATCCACTTGAATCACCAGGTTAGCATGCTGGTTAAAAAAAAAAAAAAAGTACTAACACAACTTGATTCATGGGTTTGACATGCTCAGCTGAGGACTCTTCCCCGCCTTTTTGTTCGGTTAGTCAGTTCCTCTGTTTCACAAGTGACCTCGGATACTGTGTTTCTTTCCTGCATCCAGGAACATACTTGCCCCAAGTCTGAAAAGGAAGGAAAATGTACTGTTGCTAAAAATGACCATACCTTCACTTCAGGCAGGTCATGAGCTCTTTACTCCAGCAGATAAGCAGTCATGCTCAGCTAGCTCCATTCAATGAAATCAGGTTGTATGTATGAGCAACTACTTACTCAGCCTCATATAGAAATCAAAATCTGGTCATTTAAAGTCAGAATCCAAAATGAGAAGACCATAGCAGATCACAAGGCCTAAGTCACATTGTAGGAAAGGACTTTGTGTTCTTAATTATCCAGAGCAGTGGGACCTCAAGACTTGGCATCTTGCATTGAGCAGAAAAAAAAGGGCCTTTTTTTTGGAGGAAAACAGCACACCAGCCTCCCAGGAACAGCATAGCTGGAAAGAATCGAGCTGGAGAGATTTCCTTTTAGGGCAAATCTCTCAGCCATTCACTGATTTATTATTAACATTTGTACTGCTGCTCTCTGCTGTGCTAAAATGCTCCGGCTAGCTTGGACTCCACTAGGCTAAGTACCACACTCGTGACTTCATCTGCAGCTCGGGGCTCAAGTTCAGCCCATAGCACAAAGCCCAAGACCACTGATATACTTCACCCAGCCCAAGAGGTGACCTGCTGGTCCTTCAAGCCAGGACACTAGGGCAGAGAAGGAGAGGTTCCCAGGTGAGGACTGTCCCTACAGATAGCGCTGTCTCTGCTAGCTCAACACTTTTCATTCCGAAACTGGGACCAAATCTGAGAAAAATAAGTGAAATCCTCAGTCTCTGCAGACTTTCATATCTGATTCTTCAGTTTTGTATGCCTTGCTGCTGAGCATAGGGGTCCATCACTCCCCATGTATAAATGGGCATTTGCAGAATGGGGGGAAATTTCAACCAGCTTTATGCGACACTTTTGAGTGCAGAAGCAACTGCTCTAAAAAAGCCTGATCAGTGACACTGGTCTCACAGTGGCTTTGCTCTCTGTGGGTAATAAAGTTGTAAATTCAACCATTGCAACACACGGGACATTTTTTTAATTCAGTGACTGTTGCCCCCATACTGAACTTGTTGAATCATGTTCCTCAGATGGTTGGACTAACACATTCCCAGTGTGACCAGAAAAGAGTTGTGCATCCCCTCCATGCTACCGCTGACGACTAGCCTGCCTGCTTTGGCCAGCTTTTACCCCCCAAAAGGCACAATCTGTGGCAACAAAGTCCTAGAGCTGACTTTGCTTGACCAGTTGGTCTCTCTGACAGCAAACATCTGGCAGAGTCCTGAGGGAAAGCATGTTCCTGCTGCCCCTCAACGCCTGTCGCCTCTGCCGCACCCTGCAGTTGTGCCACACCTTGGCAGTGACCAGCCTTGCAGAAAGCCATCCGAGCACACACTGTTCCCCGCTGCGTTTGTATTTGGCTGGGCAGCTGGGGGTTACAATATCAGGCTAGAGAGCAGTGGAAACCATAGCTTACAGCAGCTGGGAACTGCTAAAACGAGTCTTTTCCTGTTTGTGTACTTGAAAGCAAAGACGGAGGGTCCCAGGCCTTCAAGGGGAGGCTGCAGCACCTGGGGGTTAATTAGCAGTATGTGCCATGGGTGCCGAGCTTCAGCCTTACAGCTGCTGCACGGTACCAGGAAATAGTCACAGAGAGACTAATCCTAGAGGGCTTCATTTCGTAGTTCTGCCTCTAGATAACTACAACTGATGAACACAATTTTGCGGATATATACAAACAAGAAGTACATTTAAAAAAGAGTCAAAGAAAGCAAAGATCAAGAGAATAGCATGTGTTATACTCATAACATCTGTGAAATCATAAATTGAGAGCTGTAAGACCTGTTGTGCTTTAGTGTCACCCATTTTTTTTTTGTTTTCTGGCTCCCAGGCCATGAAAGGTGGGCCACTCCAGAGCAGGCTATTGCTAAAGAGTCTTCAAACAGCACTTAATTGCCAAGACAACCCCTTTAGATTTCACATGTCCTTGTGAATTATTAGACTTCACTGCACAAATGAGCTTAAGAAGAGCCCTTGAATACCCCATGGGGTAGTCATGGCCTCTGCCAGGTCTCTAACAACACTGCCTCGGACGAAACTCCTTGCCAAAGAGTCTCCATTTCCTGATGCAGAAACATGGCATAACACTATGAAATCCACTTTTTTATTTCCTTGTCATGGTCACTAGATGCCTCATGCTGCCAGGGGCCACAGGACCTGCCCTGCCCACCCCCATCCCAGGTCTGAAACCCAGAACCCCAGAGCAATTCTATGGGAGTAAACGCAAGGGTCATGTCATCAACAGCAGCAGAGCTGTCCTCCTTCCAAGATCTTATTTCAAGGTGGCATGGCCTTCTGAAACACATGCCCTAGGCAGCCACATGACATGAAACACGAAGCAGTTTTGCAACAAGAAATTCTGAGGCACATGCTGCCCAAGCTAAATACTCAGCATAGATGATTAAAATGGGCTCTCTCCATGTTACGTTTTTTTCTCTCTCAGCTGTCTTAAACAGAACATTCAACCCAAAGAATCATGTATTCTCCTCAGCTTTTTTCATAGGAGCTGGTTTCTAAACCTTCAAGAGTTTCTCATTTGCCCACCTCTGCTCTCCATTTAATTTGCCTGCATATTCTATTCCAGATCTTGCTCGTATGCTCCAGAATCACATGTGCAGCCTTTAAAATAGCAGAATAAGCTTTCTACAGCAAGCCCACAGCATGGGAGAATAGGTAAGCCGTCTATCTCAATGCTCAAGTTAGTTTAAAGCATGCAGAGAAGAAGGGCGACGCTTCGCCGTGCTTCCTACTCTGTCTCTGCATATGGCTGACTGCTATTCCGTTTGTGCTACGTTGTAACCTCCAGATCCCTTTTTTTGCTGTGCTGCTGCATAAATGCTTGCACTTTATTGGTAATTCTGCTTTTGATTTTGCCTCGCTAGACACAGAACCTTTTACTTGTCATGAAATCAATCAGATGAAGTTTAATAATGACTTTTCCCCAACTGATTTAATTTGGAATTCTCCTGCTCTCCACAGTAAACCCCACCCCTCTTAGATTGCTTAAGCCTGTGTTTATCCACTACTTCATGATGAAGTTCATGAGCCGCTCTTAAGCCAACTGATTTACCAAAATATTTGCTGTTCTAGACCATGCTCTGAGCCCCTCACAGGCAAAATTGTGTCAGAACCAGAAGTATGAGGAAAAAGAACAACATAACGAATATTTCAGCCTCTTCTTGTCCTTTACAGACTGGTCAAAGGGAAAAAATCAGATGTTGTTTTGGCACATGGAAAGTATTTCATCCTAGTGCAAGGAAAAGTTTTCCGACATGATCAAAATGTTTTAGATTTGGGGATTTTAAACATGGATAATCTGGCCACATAATTGTTAATCTATATGTTTCTTCCTGTGCTTCAGCTGCATTTCTAGAATTTTTCTGTCATCTGTAAACTTTCACTCATTTTCTCCTTAAGTTTTCTTTCCCCTTTTATTCCATCCTAATTGATATCTTTAAAATCTGGGGACCGCTATCTACCCTCACCTCATGAGAGCACGGACCAGAAGACTCCCTAAATTCTTGCGGGGAAAAAAAATCAAGCCCTGAGTTAAAGATTTCTAGTGCTGGAGTATCTCCTGCTGGCTTAAGCAAACAATTCCAATGCCTGCCTTATGGCAGACAAGTAAAAGGTGCCTTTACCTAGGTGTCCCACAACCCAACATCAGTATCAGGAGGAGAGCCCGGCTGCCTCCTAGCCCCAGCATCCACCTCTCTTCAACACCACCACCTCTGAAAATCTAGTCCTTTCCACTGTGCTTCTTTGGCTGTACCGCTACACTTGAAACTGAACACATCCTACCAAATACTATTGATTGAAACATTATGTTATCATATTACTTTCAATAGCTCTCTACTCCAACCCAAAATAGCATTTGCCTTTGATCCTCTGCACCAGATGTTTTCACTGAGCTATCCACAATGGCATCTGATTTCCTGATGGTTACAAATCATTTCGAACTCAACGTACTCTTCTCACATGCATATGCAGTACTTAATACGCTATTGTATCATCGTGTTGGGTGGCTTAGTTTGGTCCCTCTTACTAGTGAGTCACACAGTATTTTTGTAAAACTAGATAAACCACTATCTGCGAGATTTATGTCTGATCTTGTTCACTTCCTCTTCCACCAGCTTAAGTAGAATATCTATTTTTTAAAACACCAGTCAAGACAGATCCGTGTGTTATCAAGTCAGCTCCCTCTGTTTTCTAAGCAGTTACACTATCAGGCCTGACCTTTCTCCACTTGTTTACTGAATAGCTAATCGTGGCGACTTTCACCAAAACACCTACTGAGAGGGAGACATACACACTATCACTATGTTGTCCCTCTAGAAAGAAGGTGACACCACAATAGTAGACTAATGTAGAAACTTCCCATTTCTTCCTGGGTGTCAAATTGTTTTTCCTCCCCTCTACAGTACAGAAAAAAAGAGGTGGTTGTAAAGATAAAACAAGAAAAGATTATTTAGGTCTTACATAACTATTTAGAACACAAACACGTGAACTTTTTCGATAGTCTGAAGCAAAAGGTCACGTCAAATGAAAACTATGGTCCATCAGTACTGTTTGTGGGAGTGTGCCTCAACTCAGAACTGACTACGGACAACTAGGACAAGGGGTAATGGTTTTAAACTCAAAGAGGGTAGATTTAGATTAGATATTAGGAAGAAATTCTTTAGTGTGAGGGTGGTGAGGCACTGGAATATGTTGCCCAGACAAGTTAGGCATACCCCTCCTGGAAGTGTTCAGGGCCAGGCTGGATGGGGCTCTGAGCAACCTGGTCTAGTGGCAGGTGTCCCTGCCCATGTCAGGGAGTTTGGAATGAGATGATCTTCAAGGTTCCTTCCAACCCAAAACATTCTATGATTCTACGAATTTCTCAGATAGGATCCACTGGAAAGCTTCTCAGCAGCTTTTGTCTCATTTCAAGGCACTCTGGTCCAACAACAATAGGATTTGGCCACATAAAAGTAGGATCTAGACACTTCAGTCACATAACACGTTTCTTCACATCTCTGTTGCATTTCCACCTATCTTGCTGATGCCGTGAAAAGCCAGAGTTGAAGACTCAATAGTCAGAGGGCTATTAAGCAGGTATTCTTTATGGCGGCGCCGGGCACACGGGATCTCTCCTCCAAACTTGCGCGCCAAACACTCTGTCATTTCAGGTTAAATACAATCACAATACACATATTCATTATATTTCCGAGAAATGCTTAGCATATGCATGACTTTTCCAAGAACAAATTAGCATATGTTAATATCTTTCACGCATGTCTGTTAGCGTCCTTGGGTGGTCTTTGGGGGTCTCAAGATAAAGGCTTATACTCCTCATCACAGTGTCTGCTGGTTGACCTTTGTTTCTGCGCAGACTCAGTTCTAAGATTACGTATACCGTGTCCTTCCAGGTTGTTTTGCTCCAGTCTTGTTGCCCTCTTGGTGCCTCTTTATCTCTGTAGCTTGGTACATCTGCCCTCCCGAGGCTGAGCTGTCTGGGGTAGAATTATTTAGAAGCCTGTCTATCTTAGAGCTTTCCTGCCTTCTCAAAACCGCAAGTCGAGTTTGTCTAAGTAGTGTTATGGAGGAGCCTCTTTATCTTAAAGCTTTCTTGTCTTCTCAGAACAGCAAGGATCTAGTTTAGTTTAATTACAATCACTCTGGTAAGTGGAAATTTTACATTTACAGGTATCACTGCCATACACAAAGGGAGTGGGAGTGCGAGCTGGCCAGAGAACCACTGCTCTGCAGGCTCGTCCCCTGCAAGACCACAGGGATGGCTTTGCTGGCATGAGGGTGAGGGTCGGATGGGGTGGTAACGAGCAGCAGATGCTGGAGAAGCATGAGGGCATAAAGACACACTGGAAGTCACAGCCTGTAGTGCCACAAGTCGTGTTATCATTTACCTATTCTCACTGCTCAGAGTGGACTGATAGGATAAAGATCTTCACGTTAGCCTGGGTTCCCATGGAGATGAAGATTATGCAATTTCTCTTTCTGTCTCTTTCTGTCAGCTCTTCCTGCTGTTTTCTGGATGGATTTTTGGCAACTGTTTTGGCACTATCTGACAGAAACACACAGCCCTCATCAAATTAATGTTTCTGAGAGTTGCATGAAAATTAGCACCTAGAGAGAGTAGATCCAAATCAGGGCCTTCACCAGGAGAAAGACTGCAAATTGAGCCTTCTTCCTCTGGTGCATTTGGCCATTCGACCATATCTCCCACCAGACACAAAATGTCTTGCGTCTTGCCCAGCCAGCAGTTAGGGGAAAGGGCCAGGTGCTATAGATAAGTTAAGAAACATGGTGGGAGAAAGGAAAGATTGCCAAGAGCTACAAGCAACATTATTTCTGCAGAGATAGAGGAGCAGCCCAGCTCATTTAGCACAGAGGCAGCTGCTCCCAGCTCCCCTGAGCTTCCACGTCCAGCAGGAACTAGGAGCATCTGAGGCAAAATGCTTCTGATTAGACAAAATCTCCAGCTGAGCCCTAAGCCCGGCTCAGCGCCTTCCCCCAGTGTGAGCCCTGCCTTTCCACGCATTCCTTGAGCGTGAGTAACTCGTTGGACACTATCTGAACCAGCTCCAGCCTTTTAGCCACAAGGGCAAAGGTGGGTTTTGCCACGCTGTGTTTGAGGGGTTGGGAAGTGGCTGTTCCTGCCATGGGAGGAACAAGAAGGGATGGCATGGGATGGAAGAGCCAGGTTGCCCACTTCTACAGCCCACTGTGATTAGGCAGTGATGGGGTGACTGCTGCCACTGGAAATGGCCAAACACGAGCTCAACGTCTACCCCAATGCATCCCTAAGTGGCAGAAAGCAGCAACCCTGGCTTTCCAGAGCTGTGGCTTGGTCCATGCAGGTGATAAGACCAGAAGTGTTTTACCATCCAATAGATCTGCTGTCCTCAGCCAGTGCCTGCCTCACCTGGGTTTAAAGCCAGGTCTGGGTTTCTCCCAGAAGACAGCAGGCGCTTCTTCCCTCCTAGCTGGATCCCAATAGCTACCTTTAACTTTGATGTCCTTAAGCCTGTTTTCTGAAGTGGTTCCACTTTGCAAGGAAACTTCACTGAGACCAGAGAGGGAGGATGCCCTCGGTGAACTTTGTAGCTTCTCAATGCTTAGCAAGGGGGAAGGTCTGGGCTCATGTACGACCTCCAGGAACGAGCTCTGCATTTTACCCAAAAAGTGTGGATTGTTAAAGAAAAAAATCTGTTGGAGATGTTCCAAACCAGTTTGTCTGATGCAAAACATTGTGCAAGCAGATGTAGAAATAAAGTAATTTTTCAGTCTCAATTTCTCCCAGCACAGTGAATAAAGTACAGTGTCATCTGAAAAGCCTCAGACACTTTGAAGAGTTTTCCTTGTGCCCTTCAGGGACAGCAGAAGTAGGAGAAAAAAAAAAAAGAGAAGCTTTTCTACATCTGTTTAAGGAAAACTCTAGATAGTGCTTGATTTCACATTTGTGAGAGAATGATTACAGCCAAAGGTTTGAAATGTGGTTTTGCAACACAGGAAGATATTCTGGGGGGTTTTGCAGCCACTAAAACGATGTGTTTCTGGTGTGCATAAACACTCCATTAGCTGAGAAGCTGAATCATTATTCCTCAACTGTAGTGTTATGACATATTTTTAATTGGGAGCTTGTGTTGATAACAACGAAAAGTGCATCATCTTTTCCAGGAAGCAAGCCTAATGCAGAGATCTATTTGATCTTCTGATTTCTCTATCGACTTTGTGCTCCATGCCAAAATAACAAGACATGCCTTCATGTCACCGCTAGAAATGAGCTTAGCCAGAGTTCATCTCCAGACAGAAAACATACCCAGAGTCCGAAGGGATTTGAAATCACTAAATCATAGGTCAGGAAACAGCATCCAACAGCAGAGTTCGGAATAATTTGGGAGGATGGGAACAGAAGTGGGTTGGGGGGCAGGGGGAAGAGCAAGAAATTGCCACAGAACTTAGAAAAGGAGATCAATGAATGCACTTCAGATGCCCTTTGGTTACGATACTCTAAGTAACCAAAGGATACTGAATGTGACAAGAAGAATTTGTGCCAATACACTGAAAACATCTAGAATGAATATGCTATTCCCAGCGCTTGTGGGGGAGGGATTTTCAGGCTGGCCGGTTCCCCCTCCTGAGCACCGCTGCTGCTGAGCAATGCAGCTGGCTCCTGGCCGGCTGCAGGGATGAAGATGGCTCCGTCTCGCTATTGTCGCTCAGCTGTTTTATCTTTCACCCAAGTGAAGCTGTACATTTTACTCTTAAGTATCTCAGTCATTCACAGTGAACAACCCTGAAAAATTATGGGCAGTTTGCTCAGCTGTAAGAGTATCTTGAAGCATTGCACTAACAGCACTCTCCAGAAGCCTCTTGGCCCTGTCTGAAATCAGCAAAGGCCAAAGCAGATGGCAGTGACACTGTGACTTGGCTAACACATATAGGTGCTGCACATTATACCCGTGGCTTGGATGACATGTGCAATAGCCCTCCTTCGCCCAAGATATTTACTCCAAGGCCACGTTCTGCTGGTCGTCCTGAAGCCAGGCAGAACGGGCTCCCCATGTCCCACTGCCACCATGCCTGTGCGGCAGGTTTGCCACTAGAGGACACTGAATCGACGTGAGACCTTGCTAGGGGGGCTGCTGGGGGGCTCTGCGGGCCCACACCGCTGCCTTCTCCCACTTCTGAAAACCCTGGGAAAGCGGGAAACGGGATGGAGGGTTCTCAGCTGTGCCAGCAGTGGTTTGCCACTCCAGGCTACAACTCTTAGAGGTTTTCCTTCCCTTTGGGATTCTTTCATTTTATATTTGAGGTGCATTTTTTATACCACAGGGGATGAAAACGGGGAAATCAATGTTATTTTGCATTGTGCAAATCTCGATGTGTTTGTTTATGATGGACTCTTTACTAGGGAGCCCATTCAAAAGGAATTGTGAAAGGAACCAAACAGGAAAGGGTGGAACAATAATCTCGATAAGAAGCATCACAGGCAATGCTCAAACACAATAGTTAGATTTACAGCCTGGAAGATGTGACAGCTTTGCCTCAACCCCAGTGAAACTTGTTTTTCTAAGGCTGTAGATCCAGAGATCAAAGCATAAAGATCAAGCCTGCAAAAGGAGCAGGGGAGAAAGGGCTGCAAAAGCTCTCTTAGGCTCATGAGGCTGACAGAGGCATGAAGTCCACCTTAGGCAAGTTGTGGCTTGGTCACTAAGAGAACAAAGTCTCATCAACTTGTACAAAGTCTCATCTACTCATGGGCATGAGGGGAGTGCCGAGTATAGGATGGCAGCCTGTAAATATATTTCTGCTGTTTTAAATTAATGGCTCAGAAGTCCAAGTACTTGAGACACGTAAGTCATTCTTCGTTATGAAGAAGTACTTTAATGATAGGCAGCAACCCATAACTGTCTACGCATGCTCCCAGAACAGACTAGCTACCTCGCCACAGCTGTTGGACTGTGACAAGCATCACCCTTCATGAGTGAGGAGCTGGATCCAGGGAATTTCTTGGGCATGAGTAGCTGGAAGGGGCTGCACCAAATGCCAGGACCAGCACCAGCACTGCATCAGAAACAGTATCAGAAACAGGGCTGGCTGCTGGTACAAGCAGAACAGGCAGCAGACTACTCGAGGAGAGCAAAACGGACCAGGCTTCCTTGTTACTTGGCCTCTCTCAGGACGGCTGGTGTAGTTGCTGATGCCAAGTGAAGGTAAGTCAGGCAGGTGAGTTAGTAGCTATATCATAAACAGCCATGACCTTCTCACAGGAGACACCCCTGCTTTCCCCCACTGAGCTTCTCACAGATCCCCTTGCAAGGGGATCTGTGGCTTTCCAAGCTCCTCTTCACAAAGCTGCCATCCTGCCGGACCTTTCCCAATAGCCCTGCCTTCCCAATGCAGGCATATCCTGGCTCTGGTCTGCAAGGGATGGGTGCGCCCTCAAGGGTGGCCTGAAGCCAGCTCCAAGCAAAGCCTGGGCAAGGCACATGAGGAGCAGCCTGCCAAGACCCATCACCAAAATTAAATCATCTTGTGAATGACACCAAGGCACCACCATCATCTCTGGGAAAGGAGAGTAAAAAGGTTCTCCATCAAAAGCATGACACAGGCCCTGTGCCAGTGGAGAGAGACAAACACGTGTGCATGTAGGAGTGGATGTCCACCACACCATGGTGCAGCTGTGCTGGCAGTGCTACTGACAGGAGGGAGGATTGTCCCCTTGGCACCTTTCACACCCCAGCATTTGGAATCCCATACTGAGTTTGTGGGAGGATTCACAGCACTGTGGTGGGCACTGCGTGCCTCAGAGCTGATTTTGGAAATAGAAGGTCCTTTATAACACTTCTGTGCCTTTTTCTTCTTTGAACAAATACATTAGCACAGAGACGATTCCTGTTCTTCACCATTAACCACAGTAGAGAAGTCTTTGCGCCAAATATTTCTATTGGTAAACATCTCCAGCTACTAAAACCTACAGTAGGGAAGGGAAGGGCAGGGCGGTAGGAGCATGGGGACAGGGTGGTTCTCCCCAGCAGCTACCCACAGCCTCTCTCATTATGGATGGGAGTTGAGGTACACTTAAAACAGGAGAATGGAAGAAGACTTTTTTTTTTTTAAATTGTTGACAGCCATTAACCTTTCTTCAGCTACTCTATTTTCCATGCCACCAGACAACACACTGTCACTGCAGATGATGAAGACTACCTTCCTCCAGATTCCCTATTTCCCGACAGATAGGACAAGCTCACAGAGGGGGAACGGATCCAATTCAGAGGACAGTTGTAAACCTCTATCTCAGGAAGCATCCCAGCCAGGAGACTATAGGATGTTTGATGGGAGAGCAAAGAAAAAAGGTTGACTCCACCAGTTACCCCCTAAGTTCTCTACTTCTTTTTTGAATCATACTATGTAGCAGATTTGGTTTATTTCTGAAACATCAAACCAAACCATTCAGACAATTCTGAGAAGTTCTTCCCTGTTCTGTTCATCCATACTGTTGCCAAGATTGTCTCCAATCCATAGGCACCTACTGCTGAGCTGAAATTACATTTGCAGAGCACAAACTATTTGATGAGACCAAAAAAAAATCCAGCCTGTTTTAATATCCAAATGGATTTTAAGACAAGCAACAGTGATTTATTTTTTCAAACACAGACAAAGAAGGAAGATTTAAGAAATAAGTTTTTGGAAAACTTGCCCATGTCAAAATCTTCACAGCCACCAAGAGACAAGAATACAGCTCTAAATCACATCATGAGACAGGAGGGGCTGTACATCCTTGTCACGCACAGCCAAAATCAAGAGCCTGGAAGGAGTCTAGATAAATCCCACGTTGACATAACTCATACTTTCTTTCACCTCTCCAGCCCCATCCATCAGGACTGTATCAAATATACTCCACCTAGGTTATCCAAACTCTGCGTCTGAGCCGAGTAATTCTACGTGGGTGCACCCCCACCTAACCCACCCCTCACCTCTGCTCTTCGGCCCGATGTGCAGGGGAGCTCAAGGTGAAGCCTCTCGCGTACCTTGAGTCTCACTCCAGCGACTGTAATGACAACATCTATTGCTTGTTTAACTTCTGGGATTGCCCGAAAGAGCTATATTTAGGAGAAAAATCTACAAAGTTGCCCCTTTGACTTGTGCTCTCAGGAAGTTCCTGGCTCCTGCAAGTCTCCTTGTACCAAAGCTAATTATTAAGCTCTTGTTATTGCAGCCCATCTCCGTAATAGCAGTTGCCCAGTAAGCATTACATTCAAACTGCACAAATCTTCTGGAATTCACATTAACATATAAAGGACATTTTGCTCTGTGAAAACACTTCCACTTCTTAATTTTCTGCTGATATTCACATACCTGAAATAGAGAAAATTGGCAGCCAAAAATAAGTTTCACAACTTCTAAAAGGTAACAGTTGTATCAAATATATCAAATATCTTCCCAGCAGCACGTGTACACATTTTTAAAGTATTCATTTCTGGCTTATTTTTAAAAAAATGAATTGAAATTAGGACACCTGCTGGTATTCACCCTCTACCTAATTTCAATTATTACAAGTACATAATAGAAAAGCAAATACATGCAGTTTCAAACAGCACTAGCATTTATCATGTTCCAACTCTTGTTTTAAAAGTATGCTAGCTGGAATAGGCTATTTTGATGGAAAAAAAGTTAATTTTATGTTCTGATTTCATTTTTGTTGCAGAAGATAGAGATGTACAAGGCTTCAAAGACTCCAAAATTGAACAGTCTTGCAACGCTGCAGCACAATTATGATCACAGTTACATGCATATTCAGAAGCAACAAGCAGCAGGTTTTAAGAGATATTCAGAAGTACACAGTTATGGGATGAGCTTTTGTAATCCAAAACACCATCTTGAAATTATGAGGATCCAGAATTTCCCAGAATTTGTGTTAATGAAAAGAACTGTGAAAATCCCGGTCCCAACTGATTTATAGTTAAGCTTTGAGAACATCAGACGTATTATCTGGGTATATGTTCAAGATAGCATAAAATTCTCAAATAATTTTTTTTTAATTATGTTTTGTAGAAATACGTTGTGGAGAATTGACTTGAATGGTGGCTCTGATTACAAATAAAATCCATCTGATTTGGTTCCGAACTCCTTGCAGTGGGCTACCTTTCTAACTGAGTTAGTTACACCATTTGGAAACACTGGTGGGCTGGATCATAACAGGCTCTAGCTGGTGTTGCTCTTCATAACTCCAAAAGCAAAGAAACAGAGAACAACCTGGAGTAGCTGAGCTTTAGGTGTTTAGTATCTTCTCAAACATGCCATAAGATTTAAATGCACAAAATAAACATCCTTTTTTTTTTTTTTTTTTATTCCAAGGGGAACTTGCATGTAGAAATGAAAGCTAGCTGTGGCTGTGCCACTGTACTATTGGATGCACCATGAATTCAGCCACCAGCCATGCTTTCCTTCCCCTTTCTCAAATCGTTTTGCAAATTCTTTCTAACAAGGATCAATAACTCTAAGGTTACAGCCTTTCTGATGCCCAAGGTAGCCTCACTCACCTGGACACAGGCTCAGTCCTAGCAGTGTCTATTGAGGGGGTCTACAGATGTGTACCAGCTTACAGCTGAGCTCACTGTAGCTTCAAGAGTACTAGACTGGAGCCCAGCTTACTATGGAATAGCAGAGTGTGCCTGGTCTGATATTTGTAAACATCTGAGCAAATTATACACCTGACCTTGTGCTAACCAATGTGCTCTAGTAATATGGCACAGGCAATGTACATCCAAAATCCTGCCTTTGCAGTTTCTGCCACAAGCTTTTTTCCTTCAGGAAATAAGTTCGGGGTGGCTACAGAAAGCAGGGCCTCCTGGTGCTGACCTTCTGCAGAAGGTCTCCAGCAGGACACAAGCCCACCCTCCAGCCCTGAGCTGTGAGACTGATGGCAGCTGTCCAGGGACACCCTGGACCAAAGGGAGCTGGGTCTGGCTGCAGGAGAGCAGTTGCAGCAAGGATCTGAGCAAGGGAGGGAGAGAGCAGTGGCTCATTAGCTAATGATCTAAGCACAAATGAGGACAGCAGACAGGCTGAGCCCATGCTGGGGCCACTCAACATGTGGTTTCAACCAAAGGGGTCTGCAGAAAAAAAGCATCCAAAAGCAGACGCTGATGGCTGGGAATTGATTCTGGCCATGTCCACATCCAACATTGTACCTCATCAGCCTCACTTCTTTTTAAAATTTCTTCACATTGAATATCAAACTTGATTGGAGCTGTTTCAAATCCATTCATATACTTTCTCATTTAGCAGTTATTTTTGTCCCATTTGTGGCATGGCGGTTTAAGAGGGCCTTTTAAATAAGTACATCTTTAAGTGACTACCTTTAGCTTTCTAACAGCACAGGTGTCTCCTGTTCTCAGACTGCTGTGAAACATTATCTTTCACCAAGTGCTGGATAAAAATGTGCTTTATCTTGATGTAAATGTTTGTGGTGTGAGCAAGTCCTCCATCCTGACATTCACAGGTGACAGTGCAGCTACTGGGGGTGTCTACACTGAAGGATCTACTCAAGATTTATTGCAGCTCCAGTGAGGTTTTGGGCTTGAAAGGGCTTAAACCCTCTGCAGCAGCCAGAAATCATAATTCAGAGGCAGGTAAAAACACGGCTTTCTCACTGCAGACTGTTTATATTTTCCCTAAACCAGCAAAAATAAGTTTTATAAGACACAGTGGGAGGGGTCAGCTGCAGATGCACATTGGGAGTTTCCAGGGTGAAGGTATGCAGTACCTCTCCAAATAAAACTGTGGTTCAAAGTACATCTGCAACGAGACAGGCAGTCTATCAAAAAATGCCTGGGCCTTAAGCCTAAAAAGACAAGATGGGCAGTGAAACCCCTAAGGCCTCTTAAACTATTTTGCAAAATTACACATTAAACAGAGGAAAGAATTTTAAGCAGGCTTTTAAACCATTTATTAAAATAGTATTAACCTTCTGAATATAACCATCATCAAGATGCAGAGGCCTGCACGCAACTTAAAAGGTGACGAGGGAGAGAATTACTGTGGGGTTTTTACCAGAAAGAGTAGAAGAAAAAAAAAAAAAAGAAATAGAAACTCCTACTTAATGTCATAAAAGGTAATGGCAAATACGACAACCTTACCATGCTGATAAAGCTCCCGCTGAGGATGGAAGGAGATGAACCTGGAGTATCTCTGTTCCTGGCTCACAGGGTCTCTGCTGACTGGAGGACAACCTAGTGAAACATCACGTTCTAGGGCTCTGTAGCTAGACAACAGCAAGACACGACTGCCTTCTGCGTCCCACCTCTGCAGTGCCTTGCTGCTGCTCTTTGCTGGAGGTTTCCATCTCACAGTTCACAGGCTGGTCATAACCTGCTGCTTAACTGTCCAGAGGGAAGGACTGCAGGAGACACGATGGACATCCATGAGCACTGATTTCATGAGAAGTACAGCTGTATTTGGCAGTGGACATCTGCAAACAGCCAGCTCCCCACACAAAATTTTCTAAACAAATCGTGTTTAGAAAGATGGACAGGAGGGACAAACCTCTGTTGGGCACATGGTAACCACCAAAGCAAAAGATCCAAAGAATGACATGGGGGAAAATGCACTCAGTGTCTTCACAAGCAATTGTTTTAGCAATGCTTTCAACCTTAAGCATTGATTCTCTGCCTCTGAGCAGCTGGTAAATGGGTTCTTGCAGAGCCTTTACAAGCAGTCCTTGGAGCTAGATATAATTTCACTGGGTCCTGATCAGGAATACAGCAACCATCAGGCCACCGGTTAGGACCAGGAACCAAAGAGTGGCAGTATGTTTTCTGATGGCTTTACAAGTCACCATCAATAGTGTGTGGGGAAATATGACAACATTCAAGAGGAGAGTCAGAGAAGAGACATCCTGCTTCATCATGTACAAAATATAACACCCTCTAGCTCCTGTCTCATCAGCAGACCCTTCTCCTGTGATGCCTAATCCCGTGAGAACAACTGAAACTGGACAGCCTCTCCAAAGGCTATCCAGTTGAACACCAGTAGGACAGTGTTTTCAAATCTTCTGCAGGGCCCATAAACATTTGTCACAAAATGTTTATTTCAAGCTAATTCTCTGGGAGGCTGTCCAAAGACAAGTATTGGTTCTCACCATGTTAAAGGCATCCTTCCATTTTTCCTCAGTTCCCACACCAGCTAGCTTGCACCCTTCAGACTTGTTTCTCCAGCCCTGGCAAGGGCTCAGAGTCCTCACAAAGCTCTCAGATATCTCATCCCTCTGTCTTGGTTAACAACCAAGAATGTGTTGAGTTTCTTCTTCCCATTTCAAACCACCACAACAGAAACCCTGATAATACTTGCTTGTACCAAATGGGTAACTTAAGAAAGGCAGCTTGTCTGGCCTTCTGATAAAAAATGCCACACAAATGCCACTGTTTTGGCAAACACAGTCCCTTCTTCAAAGACACACAGAAGTTCTCCGCAAGCCAAATGCCAGCATTGCGCCTCTTCTTGTTGCCATGCACAACAGAGTGGTTGTGATTTTGAATACGCAAGGCACTGAGAAGCTGGCAGACGTCCTCCTGCCCTGTAGTACGTTCTTAAGACCAAAGTACTTTCAGAAGCACCATGATGGATTTGGGGAAGCCAGGAATACACTCAGTGGTGCTGGTTACATGCAGTTTTGGGATGGGGAGACACTCTGTTCCTCTGCCTTCTGTTGCTCTATGGGAGAGTATTTGACACCCTTACTGAGTCAGCTCTGTTTTGGTGAAAATCTAGGGATCTTCACCTGCTTTGCCATATTCATGATCCCATATTGGTCTAATGATAGCCTTCCCTTTTCTGAGAAAAATCTGATAACAGCAATGAACAGAGGCTTCTCAATGGGGCTGCACACCCTTTCACCCTACCAAACTCATGGGAACAGCATCCCTCACATCCAAAAGCTCTGGGTTTATCACCAGCAGCTGTACAATTGATTACACAACAGCATCGCTCTTGAAACTCCTACTGCCAAGTTTCAGCAACCGTGCAGGGACAGGAACAACTCTCACACATTGATGCAATGCACAGTCAATTCACTTTATTGCTCCACTTGCGTGGTTATATACATTTTTCATATCTGTACATGCGATCACGCTTATTCGGATAGGCTACAGACATAAATCATGCGCTGTTCACGCACCCCACATTCCCTTATGATAGGTAACTATGCACTAGCGCTAATAGCAACAGACTGCCTCCACGTCCTTTAACACATCTTGTTTTTGCTAACCCACATCATGTACACTGTCAGAACTTTCTCAATTGTTATGAATAACTGCCCTTTCCAGCGGCCTGTTCAGTTATGCTAACTGTTTTGCTTAAGCGGCCTAGTCATGCTAACTCTCAAGCTACATCAACCCCAACATCCTACCTAGGAGATTGTTGAGTACTGCTGGCCCCCCTGGTGTCCATGCACTTCCAGAGGCAGTGCTGAGCAAGGTGACAAGTTCTGCTGAAACCTTCACATCCTCCTCTGAAGTTCACCACCTCACCTGTAATTCTGCACCCCGTCCTTCCTTCCCAGCACCCGTTAGTGAATCCCAATATTTGCATCACTGATATGTGTGCTATGATCGAAACATAGCTACGCTGGTCTTTACAGTCTAAAGCACTTTTTTGGTCTTAAACCGTCCTCTAGACATACCACATTTCTTCATGTATTCAGAAGCCATCCTTTATCATCAAAGAGAATCAATATGCGTTGTACAATAGATGAGGCAATTGTATTTCTCTTGGGTCAGTGAAGTTCATTTACCTGAAAACAGCATACAGCATTACAGCAATCACAGACTTACACAGCCTTGGCTCAAACAGAACTGTCACTGAACATTGCATCTTGTTCAGTGCTTCAGTGGTTATACACAGCAGAGTAAAAGGCACATAATTCAGGCCACTGTGGATATTCTCGGTCAGTCAAATAAATTATTCTAAGTACCCACCCAAAACACTTAATTTGCTAGAGCTGCACATTCCTTCTTATCAGCTCATACTGTCTCAAAAGCAGCAAGTTCATGTCACTGTGGCTATGGTAATGTAACTCACCTTTCTCTTGTCCAGAAACATCTTAACTTCTTCAAGGCATCTCCCATCCTAGCTAGGAAGTCTTCAGGCACTTCTTCATTGGGCTCCCACGAAAGCGAACTGATTGATCAGTTCTCACCCATACCATTAGATCACCACATGAAAAAGCTTCTGTTTCTCATGGATGTAAATAACTAAATCATTCTCCCCCCACAGTTTTAATGGCTATCAGAGATCACTATTCTAAGATAGCATTTATTTTGCTCACAACAACTTCAGCTTCCCATTTTTAGCATTACCCAAAGCTCTGTTTTAATCACTACATCCTTATTCTACAGTTTTCTTAAATCTGAGGTCTTGCCACAGAGTTGCTCTCCTGCTCTTCTGCCTCTTAGGGTACAGAAATTCACTTCCCTTTATGATATTTCCTCTCAACTGCTTTGACTCCCCAATATAAGCATTGTCTCCATAGAGTTATTCGCTTCCTGAAGACAGTTTTCCTAAGAGCCAATTATGCAACCTGTGTATGATGCAAATGTTCCTGAAAGCCTTACCATTTTTAACAGCAGTGCTAACACAAAGCCTCTTAAGGCATAGCAGCCACCTACTTCTTTCTGCAAGCCAGGACTCTCTTCCAAGGGCAGACTTCAGCTCCTGTATTTTTCCTTACCCTAATGCTTTGGAAGTGCAAATCTCTTCCCTTCAGGGCCCATCTCTGAGGCCATCCTGTTGTGTTGGACTCTGAAGAACTGAGCCACGTTGTCTTTTAGGAAAGCAAATGCCTTCTTTTCCAGGCTTGGTGGGTCTGAGGAGAAGTCATGCTCCCTCACCCCTGGAAGTGCTACCTGTGGGCTCAGCAGCTGGAGCCCAGGTTTTGGTAGTCCCGGTGACAGCTCTGTGAAGCTGCGTCAAAGCCTTCAGAAGGACTCCTCTCCCTTAATTGAGAAAACAGTATTGTTCTGGCTCAATATCAAACATCACCTTCTAAATTTCATGAAGAGCTGAACTCACACGAAAACATGATGAGATTTGCTTGATGTTTTGGTTGTTTGGATGTTTGGAACCTTCAAGTAATGAAGCCTGGCAAGCCACTGATGAACAGTCAGAATGTATGCTAGCTATTACCTACTATAATTGCAGTAATTATTAATTACCTGCCATGCTGTGTGCCAGAGAATTTCCTTTTTCTGACAGTCTCTTCCCGTTTGAGCTTATTAATGACTCTTGCCAATGAACCTCTTCTGTTTTGTCCCTGCTATAAATGAGATTCCCTTCATATCAAGTAGTCTTGTAAAATTTTTTAATAAATCCTATAATTACTTTGGAGAAAGGCTTCAGACTATATAAAAAGCTTTCCAAATACTTGCTTCAATTTACAAACTCACAGTGACCAGACTCGCTGTTACAAAATACCCGCTGATCCTAACCCAGGGGCTTCCTCCTTCCCCTGTCCCCAGCACAGAGGGGAAAACTCTGTCTTGTTTTACGTGCATGCATCTCTGCGCTCCATGGACGTCGAGCTTTAGACTCAGTGGGAAAACAAGGCAAGCAGAGCAAGAGGGTTCCAGGTCCGTAGCTCTCAGGCAGGCAGGACCAGGCTCCCCACCACATCGGCAGGCAGGCCTGCAGGACGCTGCCCTGCTGCACCTCCCACACCAGGTCCTGTGCTCTCAGGCAGACGGATTGCAGTAGTTGGGAAGATGGAGCAATATCTACAGACCCTTGCAAAAATGCTTTCACCCCGGCAAGCTGTATCTAGAGCACGCACGCACGTATTTTACTCACGCTTATGGCATTCATTTCTGAGATAAAGCCAATAACAAAGGCAATAAAGTCAGCTTTTTAAAATACTGCCATGCACTACACACAAACAAACACACACTTTCCAAGCACCATTTTAAAAAAAAAACCTCCCTGTCATGGGATGAAGACATGCTAGGACGTGACTTTTTTTCTATTTTCACCCACTCATACTCAAAAGCTTTGGCTTAACTAACAATAATAATAGCAGTAATGAGCATTACTTCCTCACCACTAAGTTTGCTATGCTTACCTAAACAAACACAGGCATGTTTTAAAATAAGACTCTGCAACTGAATTAAATAAATGTGTGCTTAAAGTGAAATTTTACATTAATTTTACAAGTGCCAGTGGGAAACCATCCCATCCTCAGGAGATGTATCACCCTGCAACAGAAACAGGAGTTATTGCCTGGAAAATATCCGGGGGGGGGGGGACGGGGGACGACGACGGACAGACGCCAAAAAGAAAAGCCAAAAAAAAACAGAAAAAGAAGGGTATGTGTGTAGAAGTGAGGTCATGAAACGAGCATGTCTGTGCCCAGGATACTGTCTGAAGTAAATTAAAAGGACAGCTTTAATGCCAGCAGCTGTCTCAGGAGGACCCAGTCTCTATGAAGCCACTGCTTCAGTCGAGCTTCATCTTTTGTAGCAGGCACATTTCGGACATCTTGACCTTACCTGACGGACAACTGATTGGAGGAAATGACGCCTCCAGCCCTCCCCACACACAACTTCTCATCCACAAACTAAAGAGGCTATTTTAAGGGAGTTAGCTTTTAATATTTTGTTGGAAAAGAGCATCCAAAGGCCTTCTTACAGAGCCACATGTTGGGCCTCCATGCCCTAGGCTGGTCCCACTTCCAGGGAATTAGGCCCTGGCGACACAGACCCAGCTCAGTGTCTGAATTCCAGATATGAAAATACTTCTTCTGTTGTTAAAATATGCTAAAGTGGAGAAATACAGCCTGTATCACCATTTCTTCCACTGTCAGTATAGTAACCACCACTATAAAAACACCTAGACTCTTCACACATCAGAGCATTATTTTTCCATGGCACATTTTGAAGATTCGATCAGCATCAGTGTTCTCCAAAACTTGCCAACTCAGAGCCAGGTATTTTTTAAACAAGTTGTCATTTTTCTACTGTAGCGCAAGTAAGAGCTGCATTTTTCACCATGTGCATATTTATGGCCTCCCTGAAGTTGGAAGGGCTCTTCAGTTCAGCCTGGTGAGGCAGATAAATTAGTGCATCCCGGGTCAGGTTCAAGGAGTCTGGACGGATGCAGCACCATTATTCCCAGCCACGTGGCGGGAAGAAGCTTTTCTCTAGTTTTTGTTTAAAGTGTAAGAGTCTCCTTGGCTTTAACCAGCCTACTTAGTCAAGCCGTGTAGTTCCTTTATGTGAAGTCTAAAGACTTTGCATCTTGTTAGACACTTTGGCAGACACTTCAGCTCCTTTGCTCCATAACAGCCCTCTTTTCTTCTGGACACAATAGCAGAGCTCCCTCAAACTTAATTTATTTAATAGACACATAAAGGGCACCTCTCTCCCTCCAAACACCATTTCTCTTTAGGCTCTTGAAACCTTGAAACAACGGCACAGCTTGTCACAAGCAGCTGTCCCTGGCTGAGGTTTTATTTGCTGTCCAAGGGACGGGCTGTCCCCATGTCCCCATGGGCACCGACCTTACTGTAGCAGAGCAGAGCAGAGCTGTTGCTGATGAGCCCACGGGGGGACCACAATGTCTCCTGTTCCTCCAGCGAAATCCTGCAGGGACTGTGATGCAGGTTCCCATGGCCTCACCGGGATCTCATGCCAGCACAGTGTTCACAGAAAAAGTCCAGGGAAGTAAAGAGCAAACTCGTTTGATGAAGACATTTATCATGTTACTGACTCCCTTTTTAACTCTTGTAATGAAGCAGCGGCTAACTCCCTGCTGTGGGTGGAAGAAGGGGATTTGGACACCTTTTTCCCAGCTGCACAGCAAAGCACTCTATGCCATGAGGAAGAAGTAAGCCCCATCAGGAGAAAAAAGAAATAATCAACTAATTCCTTCTCTGGTGGGAATGTCATCATTCATGAGGAGTACTAATTTTAGCCAGTTTGCAAATATTACAGTTTGTTTCAGTTCTGTTTTCCCCGAATGCTAATAGGAGGGGAAAAAAAGAAAAAAAAAGAAAGAAGTTGAAGGCTGCTCTTGGTTTCCGCTTTGGGGACTAACACCAGAAAAATACAAAAAAATAGCACCAGGGCCCTGGGGACTGGTGAAGGACAGGGTGGTGAGCTTGGCAGTGCCTTGCACGGGGGCCACGGACCCT
This sequence comes from Opisthocomus hoazin, assembly GCF_030867145.1. Taxonomy (NCBI): domain Eukaryota; kingdom Metazoa; phylum Chordata; class Aves; order Opisthocomiformes; family Opisthocomidae; genus Opisthocomus; species Opisthocomus hoazin. Next base: position 38,962,179 of record NC_134421.1, read on the forward strand.
GGCTTGCCCCTGGTGCTGGCAGCCCCCACGATGCCAGGGCTGCAGTGGCCAGCGCAGGGAGGCGGCTCACAGGAACACGGCATCTGTTTCCAGTTAGGTCTTTGAAATGCATGAACTGCTATTTGGCACCTCACCGCAGGCTTTAAAAGTATCCTGGGGTAGCAGAGGCGGAGGGGGTGGGGAGGGGGCGTGTGATGAAAAAGCAGCATCACGTTTATTCAAATGTATCTCCAATACTCAGACATGTTTCATTCACCCATTTTTTTGTTGCTTTTCCTCATCTCCGTGTTGGTGCACAAGCTGAAGGCACAGGCTGGGTCCAGGGAAGCAGGGGACTCCCTCCCAGAAACCACGCCGGGGTCCGGGAGGCTCCTCACCGCCCAGCCCTGCCGCTGGCCGATGAAGGTGACCGCAGCCAGCTCCCTCCCTGGCTGCGGCATGGCATACCCCACACACAAGGCAAAGGCCATCGTCCGCAACCTACTAAAGAAAGACATGATGAGGAAAACTTAAGGCCAAATATTACTATCCCAGTAAAACACGGCTCGAGATATGACACTGCAAGTTACCACTCTGCCAGCGCGCTTGAACATGCCGGGGAAGGCTGGTCCCGGGGGTCCAGTGGGTAAGCACCGCGCTGCCTCAACACATCGCCTGCAGCTCTGCCAGCGGTGCAGCTCAGTGCAGCCAGCCACGGGTGTTTCACATGGAGACAAGAAACTGGGGAAATCCAGCCACTGCCAATTGTTTTTCACTGTGCTAATAACAGCCAAGGTGATGTCTTCAGAGAAGCGAGTGGTTTGCAGGTGGAGGCCATGTGTGGCTCTGGGCAGCAGCTCAGGGAGATCCCACGCGGGGCTGGGCATGGCGTTTGGGCTCAGGGGGCTCTACTGCCCATCAGGGCGCCCAGCCCCACGGGAGAGGCATCCCCTCAGCAGGCATTCAGGGTACAGGAGTCACAGAGGCACTGGCCTAGGGAAAATGCCTAAACCTGGAGCCTTTTAGAAAAGCCTATATCTGTTACAAGGCAAGAAGGCATTGCTGTGAAAACTCTCCTGCAGCCAAACCTCCCTCCCCCAAAAGGAACAGGAGCAGGGCCCCACGCTTACCAGGCCTTCACAGATTAAAGGATTCACTTGGGATGGGGCACATTGCTCCTCCTGTTGCAAAGGAGGCAGAGCGGTGCTCCAGCCACTGCAGCAGTCCCTCGTGCTGTGATGCCAGAAGTCCCGCCGGCCCCGCAGATGCTGCCAGCACCTCTGGGGACATGTTGAGCCACCCATCACAAGCTGCCAGCCAAGACGCTGCCTTCACGGCCAGGGGACGTGCCAACCACTCCCTGTGCCTGCATCCAAAATTCAGCTTTGCACATTCCTCCCAGCCCTCCCTGGCCCTCAGAGGCTCAGCTGTGCCGTGCTGTGCCGTGTCACGCTGCCCCCGCCACAGTTTGTCTCTTCCAGGTGCCTCCCTCAACACACAACTATGCCGAGTAGCTCGCGTTTGACTCAGCTACTCAGGCACTTGCCTCTCAGTTAAAACACAGGAGGAGGACAGAACCAAACTCCAACCTTTCGCACAACAGCCCAGTAGTTAGAGCACCACTCTATTCAGATGGTGGGAAACATCTGCCTGAGGTCACATCTTTCAGCTGCAACCATTTTTCTTCACAGATAAGTGCTGGCTCAGGAGAAGCACACCATTCTTCACCTTACTGCTCTTCAGTTTTGCATGAGTTTTTTAAAGGCAGTGGTCTTCTCGTTCACCCTGGCTCTCAGGTGCAGTGAAGGATGATGCTTTCCCCCCTCACTCCTGCCCCCACAGGGTGGTTTATAGCCCAGTGATTCTGGACCCACAGGAAGGAATTGGCTTGAGGATCCTCTCAGACAGAGAGGAGACCCAAATCCCTGCCTTACAGGTCTCCAGGCATGGAGCTACTGGATAAGAACAATGGCAACCAGCCACTTTAATATAAGATAAACCTCTTGCCACAAACACTCAGTTGCCTTCCTGGCCGAGGAAGCGAGCCTGGTATGACTAACTGAGATGTTGGCCCCCGCAGTTGGGGATAAGTTTCAGCATTTGATGCCAAATGCTGAACTGTGCACAGTCTTGGCAGGGAGAAGCACCTTGCAGCAAGCTGCTCAGCCAGTACGGCATCGCTGGGATGTGCCGCACTGCCACCAAACTTAAAGCATCTCTGTGAAATTGCTAGTAAAAACTAGAACACCTCTAGACCCACAGTTTTGGTGGCTGTTTTCAGCGAAACACACTGGTCAGGTAGGATTTAGGTATCTTTGTGGCTCTGGGTGTCATTATCTAGACGTTATACACCCAATGTGTAGGAAGGTGAGAGCTGCATTAACAAGGTGCTGTGCTTGAGCTCACAAGCCTTTCTGAGCAGTAGAGTATGTTGGCACGCTAAGGCAACCGCAGCGTGAAGCCAGCTCGCAGCCAGCCATCCCAGGGAACAGCCCCTGTCCCGGCTCCCTGACTGCTCGCCCCTCCACTGGTGGCACAGCAGCCACCCCTCACATTCTCTCCGGTGGCTGTGCAGCTCCGAGCAACGGTCAGGACCTCTCCCCATCCTCCAGCCCTCCTCTCTCCCCATGGAAACAAGATCCACTGCCTGCTGCAGGGAAACAGAGCAGAAGATATGCGTGGACACAGTAATCAGTGTTTTCTCCTTTCCATTTCAGATCATTCTCCAAGATGTGGATAAGTCTGGTGTTTGTAACATGGCTATGCCACTATCAGCACGGACCAGGCATAAGCCGAGGTGGAATGGTGCTTTCATCTGGGGAAGCAGCGCCTCACTGCAACCCCAGCTACTCCATGCAGCTACCAGCTCTCAGCAGAGTCCCTCCCTTCCCTGTTCAAACATGGACAATTTCACTGCACGACAGCACAAGCCACAAACACAAAACTCTCTCTACAGTAGGTCACTCTTTCTCACACACTCTGTCTGCACGGCCCTATCTACCCTGCCATTGCCAGAGGCAACCAGACTAGGACGGCGGGCTCTGTGGCAGTGAAAACAAGCCCAAACATCAAGGCGCAGATGAATGGCTACCGCCTACCATCGGTTCCCGTTGTTGTTGGCTTGGCATGCTCTTTAATGTCATGTAAAGCTGAGTTAACTGAGGCATGAGGCTGCCGATATTATTCTGGCTGCTGTTGCAAGCGTATGAGCCAAGAAAACAACCTTCCTGAGGAAGAGCAGCAGGGTTGCCGTGCTAGGAAACAAGCTGATGCTTCCGAACCACAAAACTGCTTGGTTCCTATTTCGTTTGTCCAGAAGGTTAATGAGCTTCAATGAGCTAAAATAGCTGGCAGTGAAATCGACCGCTTGGCTGCCGAAGCCAGTGTGGCCCAGCCACTGGGCAGCGGCACTTCAGCCTGCCGTATTAGACACCCTAGGTATCTGTGGTTTGGAAGCATCAAGCTTTTTTTCTTGAGCCATGAGTGTTTGCTGAATGGCACACCCAGCTGATGCAGAGCTGGACCACCCCTCCAACTGCCCGTTCAAATGTGGGTCTCGCCCTCAGCCTTGGTCCCCCCGCACCTCACCCTCATCACTCTGCGTCTGATGGGCCCAGATTCGGTCAGCTGCACCTGGGAGCCAGGACCCTTGCTCTGAGCCCAAGGGTGAGGGCAGCAAAGCTTCGCTGAGTGGCTATTTAAAAAAAAAACACTGCACATGCCTGGGTAAAAGCTCCATCGTAAACAGAGCTGTACCAATGCAAGCAAGCCAGAGCAGCTGCCGCAGCATTCTATTGCACTGGGAGAGTTACGCTGCTCTGATTATGCTGACACAGTCTGAGCAACAGACTCCTCCATGCACCAAGGGCTTATCTAGAAAAGGTGCTTACAGGGATTAGGACTTCGTTCCTGTTGTTAAAGTCAGACAAGCTCTGCCCTTGACTTCAGGGGCTTGGGGGGTCGCGCCAGGCCAAGGACAGGCTGGGAGGGTTTGGACTGTGACCCTCGACACAACATCAATGGTACTCACATGGTTAGTGCCACTGTGTAAATCGGTGGCATGTGAAACACAGGAATAGGTCTTCCAAAGCTACAAGATGTCATAACAAGGGATATAGACTCCATCTTCCAGTATGCCTTAAATAATTCTGAAAAGTCAACATGTTTTAAAAGAGCCACAGAATTTGTAGATTTGTAAGTACCTATTAAAAGTGCACTAAGAATCACATATAAATACATTGATGGAAATATTATTGAACCAAACGTATCAAGGGGATGCAAAGATTTACACTCCTTCTGCTGCTGCCACATTTGTGGTTCGAAACTGTTTTGGTTTAGTAGCTGATGACCTTCCAGAGGAGCTGAGTCAGGAAGGCAGCTTCACTGTACTCTTATTGGGGAGACCTTTTGCAAGGAGCTGACTTAGAGGCCAACCAGAAAACGGTCAGTGACAGACACAGATTAATCCCCTGCAGTCTTCTTCACTCTGATGAGTGGAAATCAGATCGTCGGCAGCTATTTTTAATAGGCACAGGGCCATGAAGGACTCACTACAAAGTTTGTATACGCTTTCATTTACTAGTACTTAATATACCCTGTATCAATTTCTGGGGCAAGGCAAACTTATGCAATTTGTGGAGACAAGCATCATATATAGACAACTCCTACAGGTAGGAGTTGGCTGTTTCACCAAAGCCAGAGGTCCCAGTGAATGTGTTTTATGTTAAACGAGGAAGCAGCTGGCTTGGGTTTCATAAAGGTTACCACAACAAAGTTGCAATGGAGGGGGCAAGCAGAGACACACATCCAATCTGAGTACTCTTTATCCAGATCGCAGCACACACTGTTCCCAAGGCAGGTCTGTCCAGAAACCAACCTTGGCAGCTGCTGTGTCAAGTGTCAAGCAAGGGATTGTGCACACGATGTACCCCAATCAGAGGTTGAAATAAACTATGTAATAAAGAAGAACTCACATATGTTGCTGTTAATCTACCTGAAGTAGCAAACTCAACTTCAAAAACTGCCAACTAGACTTTCATTAACCTTTCCTCCCCCTGCCCTTTCATAAGGGGTTCACTTGCCTCTGGGCAGCCACAGCTGCGCTGGGGAGATGGCCCTCAGCTGGGTGGAGGGCCATCAAGCCTTCAGGAGTCTTCCTCAGTGCGATGGCCAAGAAATTGTGTAGGATCAACACACCGGGGCCAAATTCTCCCTTTCTCCCTTTTCAGCCAGTCAGCAGTGCCAGTGGAGTGGAATTCCCTTTCCACACCAGCTGCGAACTTCATTATTGCAGCACGAGTGACCAGTCCGCAGAGATGTGCATCAGTGCCTTCTGTACCACTCTCCCTTCAAGTTTTGGGTGCAATGACCTGGACAGGAGCCGAAGGGATGGAAGAAGATGTGGTCGCACCACAGCAGTTTTTAACTGGTGTCCACATTGTCCAGACATTGCAAGTAAGGACAGTATGCGGGATGCTGTGTTATACTGAGTTATAACCAGTTCTCCAAATATCTGTCACCGAACGGACCTTCTCTACAGAAAAGAACTGACCTGCTGTGTGCATAAAACTGTGCATGGACTTGCAGAAGATGCAATTAGATTACAACTTTAACTAATACAAATATTAGTCAAGGAGTCTTTAAGAGATAATAAAGCCCATGAAGTTGCTACATCTAATTATGCATGTTGTCAGAAGTGGGGTACATCCAGAACAGACTTGGGTACAAGTACCACTAAAGAACCAGTAGTGCAAACACTATTGGGTGACCGTCTCTGCAACTTGAGCAACTGCTATTTTTTTCTGGTTAATTTTAAAAGGTCTTACTCTCACTACCTAGAATTTCAGGTGGTTTTTTTGGATTACAGATGGAAGAATTGACCTCATGGTATTAGCTCATAGGTAATCTTTGGTCTAGAGAGCTCACCAGAAGGGATTATTTATATTAATCCCACGGTGGAACCTTTGAATTGTACTGTGTGGAAAAGAAAAATGAGTATTTGTACTCCGTGGAGTAGAGAACAGACATGTAACCTTAAATGGCTGAAGTCTTGATAACTTACCAAATTGCAAGGTAAGACTGAACCCCCAGTTATCTGCAGAGGTGCCTGGGCCTTCCCAGACTGTGTTAGGGGAAAGCCAAGGAGCACACTGTTGGCTCTCTTGCTCATTCTGCTTACAATAGATAAAAAAGTATTTCATGGGGCTGGGGCATGGCTCTCTGCTCTCAGGAGGGCTCCATGCTCACTCCGGGCTCCACTGCAGCAGGGCCCTTGCTGGAAGAGCTCAGCTGAGGTTCAAAATGTCACCAAAAAATATCCTGAATGCACTGATTGTTAGCACTTGGGACCCGATTCAAATAAGCCCAGGAAAAAAAAGATGCAATTCTGTCTAAACAGAAGAAGTAGTGTCTGAGGAGCAGGCCAGGTAGACGTCCGTGAGCAGGCGAAGCAGGCAGCAGGGAATGGTGCCCTGGAGAGGGCTGTGAGCAAGATCCAGGTTTTGGAGATCCTTGGGCCTGTGCTTCCCTGGGCTGCCAGCGGGCAGGCTCACTGCCTGGGGTTACAGTACCGAGGATACAGACAGCCTGTACTAAAGCACTAGTATGGTTATGGCTTTTGAAAACCGTGATTAGGCAAAATGACTTTTTTTTTTCTCCATTTTTTGACAGAAAATAGGATACTGGTGTTAAAGCTTTCATAGCTGCTTTGCTTCCCCACAGCAGCAGTTCATCCTTAGAAAAATAAGCAAAATAAACATTCAGTAGTTTTGACCACAGAAAAAATTGACAGTTGACAGAAAAAGGACAACAAATACCAAGTTTTTCTTTAACATGTCCTTCCTCCCCCCCTTCTCCACCACCTCTCCCACCAACAATGGAAATTACTGGCTCCGATTTGAACAGCTTATGAAAATCACACAGGCTGTGGCAACAAGCACATCCTGAGGTTTGCATCGCCGCCTGCGTGAGGCCGGAGTGGCTGAATCAGCTTTCCAGGGGACGGGGCAGCAGCCAGCCCCCGCGCGCACACTTGGAGGAATCATAGAATCGGGAAGAGCAGACCCAGCCTGGCTGCCCTCACTGCTTCCCCAGGGCAGGTCGGCGGCAGCCTGTGTGATGAGCCCCCAGAGTCCTCCAGCGTACCCAGGAGTCCCCTGAAGGGTCCTTTCGGGCACAGAAGTCAGAGCATGATTTAATTCAGTTATATGTTGGGAAAGTTAAATCCAGAGCTGGTCCCTGTGCTGCTGTGATGCTACCGGTGCTTTTTTCTGGCTGAGGAGCCAGATTCTCCATGCAGCTCCACCTTGGTCCTCTCCTCTCACCTGCAGAGTAAGGGGAAAATGGGAGTTTTTCAGAACAGAGGAATGGGACTTGACCAAAAAAAAAAACTAAAATGCAGGCCTACCAGCCTCCAGAGTGAAATAACATTGATAATTTGCTTAAATATTCTTCATGTCATAGTTTTGCTCCTCTAACCTAGAACCAGCTAAATGAGACTTCTAACAATTAATACAATATTTTGACTTGCAAATCTATCATTTACCCATGCGATGGCTCTCTCCAAACTTCAGGATGTAAGAAAGCAATTCAACTTTTAAAGACATATTGATATTACACTGCAATGACACACATTGATTAAGGTGTCTTCCCCTCACTCAACACAGCCAGTGAAATGATATCCGAGACATTGGTCCCACGTGAAAAATGTAATTACATGCTTCTATTTTTATCCTTGGGTGCAAACAATCCTGTGCCAGCAGCCCCTCTCTGGGAAGCCCCTGTGCCCGCTCCACCAGCACTGGCTATTATCCCAGCATCTCCAAAGGCCTCTCCAAGTGCACGTGGCCAGCAGAGCATCCAAGTGCTGACAGTGACGAGGAAGAGCAAAGGACAAGGCGAAAGGACAAGCCAGGCACTACCTGTTCCTGCTGCAGAGGGCCTTTCACTCCAGCCACTTCATGGCTGGGCTTTTTAATCAGTGGTTTCGACAAGCAGAGCATGAGCAAACGATCTTTTGCTCTCAGAGCAAGGCACTAAGCTTTGCATCAGCTGTTGAGGGAGGACTTGGACCAGGGAGATCCAGCCTTGTCTAAGCTGGGGAAGAGGGAGGGCTATGCTGGACCGCAACCACACGTCTGGCAGAGCAGGACGTACTGCACCAGTTGGCCCTCATGGGAGAGGAAATTCCCCACTAAATCTTCACCTGTTCATAACATCCTTCCACACAAGCCGTGCCACGGCAGGAGATGCAGGCTCTGAAAGCCCCTACCCCAGAGTAGGACACAGACTGGGTCAGCAGCAAGAGACAATGCAGCTCGTGGTTTCTCATAGACGCTCTCTGCAAAGAGTTTTCTCAGGGTCCCTCGTTACAAAACGAGTTGGCAGTAACTGTGTCTGACTTCCCTGAATCCACCCGTTCATCCGGCCCTGCTCCTCCTTGCGCAAGATACTGGATGTCAGAGGCAGCCATGGCCTCACGGACCAGTTGGGAGCCTGAATTACATTTGCAGGGCGACGGCAAAAGGGGAGTTATGGGAAAAGCAAATTGGCATAAGTACAAACACACCACTGAGAGAAAGTTTCCCCAGGGTCATAGATACATATTGCAATGGTTCGGGACATGTAATTTCCTTGCAACATAATATTTAATTGTATCACATTAACATTCCTGTGCTGTAGTAAAATGTGCTATTGCAGCGTGTTTTGACATGAGCTCTAGGTTTTGGCCAAGAGCCGGTTTTCACTGTTAGTGCCATGGCGTGGCTGCTTGCAGTAACTACATTTCCTATATTCCTTGCTCAGAAAGAGGAATTCAAACCCTTTTGTTCTGAAACAAAAAGCTTTTGAAATGCAGGCTGCAGCCTGGGACCCAGGAAACCCTCCTTCCCAACGGTATGAGGGAGCTGGACTCACTCCCTCCCTGCCCCTCCTGCCTGAGGTTAAAGTGTTAACGCCTGAGCCAGTGGAGATGGCAGTGGCAGGAGGAAGGAGGGGGCCCAGGGCGGTGCCAGACCTGGGAATTCTTTCTGATGAACTACACAGCTGTTGCATTGATGCCAATTTTCCTTTTGTTGCTTTTCCTGCTAGTTAAAACGTTTCTTAAGAAAGTCATTTATGTAAAAACAAAAGAAATGAGAGTGCCAAGCGAAATCATCGAGGCAGTGCTGCAGATGAGTCTGCTTATACAGCCATCCGGCTTCACAGGGCAGACCCGAGGGTCTGGGGGAGGTTCTGTGTGCTCTTGTAGAAGAGCAGCAGCAGCAGCAGGAGCGGCTCCTCTCTTAAGCGCATGGTAGAAGAGGGATCAACTGGGGCAGGGAGTGCAGGCACATCTCCCCCTTGGCTCTCCTTGGCTTTAGGGCCATCTCTCTGCTTCTTGTTGGGCATTGTTACAATCTCATTTCTTTAGCTCAACCTGTGCGATGCAGAGAGCTGCCAGCCCCAGCCTGGTTGACTTTCTAACAAAGGCCATGTCTGGAAGTGCTTTCCTTCAGCTTTGCAAGGCTTTGCTCTCCTTCAGGTATTCCTTCCAAGGCACCACTCTGAAATGCAGCAAGAACAGTGACAGCATGACCAGGGTCTGCTTTACCAGCACATCCCTGTGGCACTGTCCCTGGCACCCAGCCCCTGAAGCCTGGAAAACCCCGGGTAGCTCGGCCCACAGGAGATGCTGGAGGAAGGAAGCCCTGGCCCACTGCAAAGAAGCAGCAACCAAGGCATGGGAGCAAGCTCCCCTCTGCCCACCTGTAGCTCATCTGCGACTGGAAATTTTCTGACATGCTGTCCACGCAGAACGTGGGGCGGAAGTAGAAGAGCTCGCTACCAAAATCTGGGCAGCATCCAAGTTGAGGTGAGGGCAAATGTAGCTGACCTTTACAGTATTCCAAGAATTAAAATCCCTTGGGTCCCTTCCACTCGCTGGAGAAATGGCTCAAAACCTGTTCTTTTTCCAGTCTCCCCCCAGGGAAAAAAAGCATCAATCTCTGTGCAAGTGTATTTGTTCTGCGTGTTCCTTATTTTATATTTTACGAACTAATGCCAACTTTCTGTCATTGAATCCAGACACTCGTGTTAACAATGGCTGATTACATTTTCCATGTGAATGTTTTCCCACAAGCACAAGCATTAACTCAAAGTACTCCTTTTACAAGTAATCGTGCTGTAACGTAGAGTAACATGAAATATGTAAGTCGTGCAGATGAAACCGCCTCACTGGAACCCACAGAGCCACACCAGTTTGCGCCACCAGAGGCCTGGGTCCACAGCTGTTTCCCTGCTCCTGGGCAGCCAGGATGCTGTGTTTGGGCCAGTAGAATTTATGACCATTTAAAATAGAAGTAACTTTATCTTGCGCGTCGGTAAACTGCTGTGCTATTGGACTGCAGGCAGCCGAGTACTTTTCCACTCTTTTTAGCTATCAGAAATCATGGGTTAGTCGATAACCACATTCTTCCAAGATGAGTTTGCCAGCGCACTGAAGGAGATCTTTTCACACTGGGAGGCATTGTTTCCCAAGCTATTCCAAACAATACAGAAAACACTGTGTTCTCATTTGAGTACTATAAAGAAAGAGCTCAGTGGATGGGCTTTTAAAGAACTAGTATATGTAATTCTATAAACTATATCCTTTAAATGAAGAAAAACCCTCTAAGTCATGCAGAACTAAATCATGATTCGCTCATGGACTGCATCCAGCATCAGAAATATGGATGAGCTTTGGCTGGGCTTTCTAAGCAACAGCAAGAAATACTTCTTTCCCAGCAGAAAGGGGGAAAGAAAAAAAAAAAAGCAGAGATTACACTAGCATTTGAGGTCACTTCATTCTCATTAGCAAAACATCACGACAAATTCATTGAAATTGAGCAGGATCAAGATTTTTGGGACAAGACCTTGCCCTGAGTTAACTCTTCCCTCAGAGACCTTGCCTCAGAGTCAAAGCAGAGCAAGGAGATGTTAATTCATCTGTACTGCACTGGATCAGTTTTGCCAACCAGGTCAGAGGTAGTATTTCAAACACTAACTTGGTATTGATGCTTTAAATAGCAGCAGAGTGTGTATGCCCCTACATAGCACTTGCTGTGAGGAGCAACACAAACACACGTTTTGAGGTTTTGAGGCGGCCTGGCAAACCGGCAATGTCCTGGTGAAAAGCGAAGCGGGCAGGCTTACCTGTTTGTCATTCCAAGGCAGACAGTAAGAAGTGGGCAGACTCCTCCTTGCCCAAGTTAGAAATGAATGGGCTATCTTTATGTGCTTTTTGCCCTCAATTATACTGTTGCTCCAACAAAGGACCTCAGTCTTCGGATCTCTTTCCTACCATTCTGGGTCACTCAGACCACGTACTTAGTTTTGCATTGCTTGTTCTCACCTCCCCACTTACCTACTGAATCTAACAGATTTCTTTTTGATTTAAAGGCAGCTGGATCAGGCCAGAAAATAAAGAGCAGTCATTTTCCCAGTAAGCGCTCGGCACAGTCCAACAATGAAACAAGCTTTTAATGAGGCACAGCAGAAAGAACATGCGAAACAATGATAATTATTTTCCATAGCATGTATTTCACCTACATAACTTAAATCCTTCAGAAACAGGAGCACTTAAAACCATAGCTACATTTCTGCTCTCTCATCCCCTTCCCTTACCCCCTCTTACATGCGAGCAGCCCCAGAGAAGTTCATAGGAGATGAAGAGATAGATTGTCTTCCCTGGACTGCAGTGGACTTCACTGCCTGGCATAACTTGGCTTATCATGTTCCTGTTATTCTTGCAGGAATCTATGTCTGAAACAGCAATTCCAAACTGAGATTTCTGCGTCACAGTCACTGCCAAGGACAGTCTTCAGGCTGGATCATGGCCAAACTTAATGCTGCAGCTTTAAAGGGGCAATTTCTGGTCAGTGTTTTTTTGTTTTGATTTGGTTTTAAATCTAGTATATTTTGCATTACACAACTACATGAACCCACATTCATGTCATACTAAGAGGACAAAGGAGAGGAAAGCAGTTGAGAAGAAAAAGAAACGCAGCGCTAAAACAACAGGTCTGTTTTCGCAGAGCTAGAAGTCCCTTGAACATTCCCCCATATATGTTTTTTGCAACAGAACCAGGTCTGAGAACAGACTGTAGCATTAACATCAACCAGTATGATAGCTGCTGGGGCCCAAATCATGGGCGGACACAGGCAGGAGGAAATACTGCCTGGAAGTTCCAGTGCCGTCGCTTTTCTTTCCAGACTCCCAGTGCTGGTCCAGAGCTCAGGTAGGAAAAATGGCCTCATGCAGTGCCATCCACATGTGACAAGAGAAGCAGTGAGGGAGAGTGTATGTCTTAAGAGGAGAAAAATTGAGATACAGCAGTTATCCACAGTAAGGAGCATCCTAAATTTTGAAATAGAAGTTATTGCTCTAAACCCACCAAAGACTTCAATGGGCCTTTGGTTTGGACCAATGCCAGGCATAAGCAGAAATATTCAATAAATTCCTACAACACATCAGTCTAGGTTTTATGTAAAGTGTTGTCAGTATTCTTTAAAAAATAACACAGAGGAGCTGAAGAACAAGAAATATTCTGCCTAAAAAAAAGTATTTACGTTTTTCTGTGAGGCTCATTCAAGATGGAAAGACTAAAAACATGTTGGAAAAAGTTCAGAGAGATACTAGATTGATCAAAGCGCTCAGCTAGGATAAGAAAGTAAAGGATCTAAGTTATTACTGCTTGGAAAAGAAATTTCTGCCGGGGAGGAGATAGAAGAGGCAACAAAAAAAAAAAAAAAAAGACCATTCTTGCATTGTGAGCCTGAAAGGGACCCAGTGCATCGTTTACAATCCATTCACATTACACAGCTGGGCAAAAATATTATTCCTGAGGAAATACAGTAGTTAACTATCTCTCCTCCACACCAGTGCAAGGTCCTTCCAGCACCACTGGAGATGCCAGCAGAGAGCTGCCAGCAGCAGGGCTGGTGCTTGCAGCCCGGTCCACTCAGCCCAGTGCACCACACAGAGCCCCCGAGCCTTGTTACACAGGACGGGTTTGGGGAGATGAGCTCTCACGAATCCGGCCATGACACGGGGAGATGTTTCCCTCCAGCCCTCCGCTCCACCCTGCTGCCACAGGCTGTTGCCTGGGAGCAGAGCGGATCGTGCGCTGTGGCCGTGCCAGCCCAGTGCCAGCCCAAAACGTGGCGTCCTGACCCCAGCTGCAAAGGCGCTGATGTGTGCCTGAGGGAGAAGCGTACTTTAACCCATTTTAGCTGCTTGTCAAGCAAACATGAGTCAGATCCCTAACATACCAACAGATATTAAATGGCAGCCAGAGCCTGCTGGAGACTGGGACTTCTGCTTCTCATCAGAGTGGAGCCAAGTAGAACTGAGTGGTTGCCAAAAGTGAAAGTCCCTGTCCTACCTCCTACGCGGGCTCATTTACTCATATAGCTTGCCAATATGCGAGAGCTAAACCTTCAGAAAATTGAAATCACTTAGGTTTTGTTGTGGTGGTTCTGTTAGTTTTCTGAGCATTCAACTCCCTGAAGATGTCCAAACAAGCGAGGGAAGCAGTGGGAGCATGCAGCCAGGAGAAAAGTCATCCTCTCGATGCTGTCTCCTGATCAGTTTTCTGTTGGTTGGTCACCTCACCCAGCAAAAAGAAGGGTTGCCAATATAGCTGGCCACATAAGTTCTAATGCAGGGGAGACTGGGAAAATTCCAAGTGGGAGCAGGGAACAGAACCACAGTCTTTGGGGAAAAATAGCACTTACACCAGACCATGAGGCTGTGGCCACATAGCGATCCCTAAGGTGACCTTGGTCAGTAGCTCAGCAGGTGATGAAATCCAGGCATTTCCAGAAAGGAGAAAACAAAACAAAAAACATGTTTACTCCTGCTTACTCTGGAGACCCATCCCCTACAGTACTTCCCTTAGGAACCCAGGAGTGGCCAGCACTGTCAACAGTACAGCTCTTCACGTGTCAGCGGCCACTGAAATGGCAGGGGTGAAGCAATGCGAGGCAGCACAGGCTGAGCTGGGAGCCCCACGGCCGAGCTCGAGGTGACAGCCATGCCCGTGGTCTGCTCAGAGGCCAGGCCAGCACAAACCCACCAGGCAATCACACAGTGTTGCAGGCGGCACGTGACCTTTGCAGCACACAAGAGCAGGATAAAACCACTGTAGCTCATTTTCACAGAATCTCACGGTAGCGTTGGTGGAGCTACACCATAGTAGATAAAAGGCTTAGAAAGTTTTCATATCGAAGGTCATAGCAAAAGCTAATCCGAATCAATATCTTTCAGTGATAAGGGACTCTGTTCGGAGGACCGAAGTCTCTTCATTTCCTCTTTGCACCACTGACAGATTCAGCTGGTACTTTGCAGTTGTAGCAGTGGCTTGACAATGATGAAGTGCTCATCCCAAGCTGACATACGGTTGGAATAAGAAAAATATACTGGCAATCACTGCACAATCTAGACTTGTTCGTAATGCAAATAAAGATCCTGTTTTTCTTCTTAATCTATACTAAGACTGTAACTGACACTAAGGAAGTCTAGCAACTAATGAATCTAAACCACAGGGGAGGGAAAAAGACTTTAAACAGAATTTGTATTTTGAAGTCCAAATGATATGGTATCTCTAAAACACAAACAATTTTTCTTTTTTTTTCATTTCTGCTTTGATTTATGTCCAGCCAAACATATTAGGCCCAAGTTTTGGGCCTGGAGAGCTTCTAGGAGTCTGAACCAAGAAGCTGGAGCACCTCACCGGTAGAGGAGCAGCTGAATTGCCCAGGCAGGTCTTGACAACACCAGCCAAAGAGAGGGAGAGGGCAGGACGTCCTTTATTAGCAACTTTGGGGGATGCTAACCTCATTAACCATCAGCATTGCACTGACTGAACCGCAAATGCGCATTCCCTGCACACCCACATGGGTTCTCAGAACTAGCGCATGCTGGGAGCTGGATTGCCACGAAATGCAAGCTGGCCAGGTACAGCGGCAGGAGAGAAACCTTCTGCCTAAGCGCTGCCACCCTCCAGAAGACATAGCTCCCTCTCCAAATTTGAAAGCAGTCTTTCAGTTGTCATAACTTATCAGGAAAAAGACCCCTTATGAGCAAGATAGGTGTTAATTTTCGCTAGGAAGCTTCACCTTTATCTTGGCTGATGCACACAGGGCCACGGTGGACACTGGCAAATGCAGGGAATTTTTGCTCAGGAAGAAGGGAAAAGGTTGTTTTTGTGGAGTAAATCCCACATCCCAGACTGATCTTGTCAGTACCTTGTTGAATGGCTCTAGGGAGTCAGCTAGGTTTTAGAACCAATTTTTTAAAAACCTAAATGTTTGTCTGTTATTAAAGAAGAAGAGTTAAATATTTTCAACCACCTGTAATGGTTTGGTAACTCTCCAGAAACTTCACCCTCATTCCTAGATTGAAAATAAAAAACAGACCCAAAAGATAGCTTTTGCTGCAGCAGAGTACGCTGAGCACTTACTTTCTTACCCCACATTAACCCCAGCCCAGGAGAGTGTTTTCTGATGCTCTCCCATAAAAGGAGTCAAGAAAGTCTCACGCACAGAGAAAAAGAAAAGCACTCTGGGCTCCCCAAAATATTGCACTATTTGCTGCTTGAATGGTAGAAAGCACCTCTAGACAGATCAGCACAAGAAAAGATTATGTTTCTTACAGAGCAGAATGCAATCGTTTTGTATTAAATTAGAGTCCTCTCACTCATCAGCTTTCAATTTGACCCAAAGCACACTTTGGTGTACTGTTTCTCCCTGCATCTTGCATCACCATACCTCTGGTTACTCACACTGAATCAGCTCTTGCATGCTAGTAGGTCTGGGGTGATTTTTTTTTTAATGGTAGTTTGATATGCTGCATCGTATGGGGCTAGAACTGCTGATCCAACACTGGTACCTCCAGAGAAAACAGAGATGGAAAGGACCCTCTCAAGCCCCTGCTTTGGTCCTTTCTGCTGTGCAGCTAAACACAGCACAGGAATATGGACGTGGCCTTGGCAACTATCCGTTCATTATTAACAAATTAACAGCTTTGTAATTCCCCCTTTTCTTTTGTTCTGTGTGCAGACACATGCACACACGCATGCGCGCCTGGCGACTTGGACATTTTTCAGCTTGACAAATCCTTCCTCCTGCTCGCCCCAGTTTTCAACAGCACAATGTGGGTCAACCAGGAAAGCTCCACAAGGCCCATCAAACAGATTTGTTCAACTTGCTTCCAGTTCGGTCCAGACCTTTGTGAGGAAATACAAAACAGCCATGGAAAACAATCTCTTTCTTCCGCAAGACCTCCAGGCTACTATTGTCAAATGAAAACGTGCCCGAAACGTGGGCATTTACAAGCATGTGTGCCCCAGCCTGGAAGGTGCAGAGAGCATGGCTGCTTTCCAGAAAGATCTCCATGTTGGGACAGACTCACTCCCCAACACAGCGAAGTGTCAGCCACATCCTCTCCTCACAGAAGCGACACCGAGCACCTCGATAGGAGAGAAAGGCCAGGCCAAAGTTATCCTGGCCACCCAGCGCCATGCTGCTCGGGGACACTGGTCTGGATTTTCCTGCCACTTCCCGGGCCGGCGCTGCTTCAGAGGCCGCGCGCGGCCATTGTGCAGCCCAGACAGGGCCCCGGCGAGACTCCCCCTGCAAGGCCAGCTGAGGGAAAGGATTGTTTTATTTATGAGGTGGGAGGGAAAAATAAAGCTCCCATGTTGTTTTTCATTCAGGATGAAGAGGAGGAAGAGAGTTCTCCTATTTTTGGTAGCTAAAGCGAGTTCACCGCTCTTCACTTTCCAAGGGAGCAAAAGAAGAATGGCGGCTGGGCACCAGCCGCTCCCGGTGTTGGGGCAGGGCCGGCTCCTGGCGGCGGGCAGCCCTCACCCGAAACAGTGCAGTGAAACGTGGCAGCCGGAGCGAGGGCCCTCACATACCGCAGTGTGCCCTAACCCTCCATCTTGTGAATCTACCCTTCCTTTCTGGGGTTCCTCCTGCAAGTCAATGAGGCGCTTTGTTTCAGGGAAAAAAACGAAATGTTTGCTTGACCCAAAATGAACTTCAAGGTTTTAAATTCACCAATATGCCTTGACAAAAAATATTTCTTTGAGTTAATGCCTCCAATTTATTTTCACATTTATGTGTTGACAGCCAAACAAAAAATAACTGTTCACACAATGAAGTTCTGTCTTCCACTTGTTTTTCACATGAATGAGATGATTACGTACTTCTAGTTACTGGTCCCAGGAAACTTTTCCAGATTTTATTTTAAAATTAAATAGAAATGCTTGGGAGAAGACTGGAGTTAAGATTATGCTAAGCATGCACAAGTTTTACTTAGCAACTCTGTCCCTTGGAGAAGACTTAATACTATGTACTTTATTTGTCTGCTACATTTCACTGGACAGATTCCATAATCCATTACAGTTCAGAAGTGATGTATTTCATCCTGTAATAGTACTTCCCGGTTAATTATTACAATCAAAGGTGTTTGTTTAAAGCCAAGCATATACCAAAAATCATGATACAGAGTCCATTCCCTTAAGAATCATGTCATTTTATTCTGAATTGCCATAAGAGACAATACTATTTTAAAATGCAAACTTGTAGATACAATGGAAAATGAATTCCATTCACATGATGTAATTAACCCCCAGTATAAATAATCTGTGGTGTATATTGTAATATGATAATGTGAAAGTCCAAAAGAACTCATTCCCAGACCACATCAGAAAATCTACTGAGTCAACAACTGCAGCAGACAAGAACAGCACGAGTTAAAGGAGCAGAGCTTTACAGCAGGTTAGTTCAAACTGTGCAGCATTGAAAATGCCACTGACAAGATTAAATATGACCATTCACACTCGGGCGCTACATGAATTCACTCAGAAAATATTTGGTACGTAAGATCTGCGTGTGAAGCGACTACCAATTTCACTTGCTATGTCAAGTTACCACACATGGAAGGCTGTTCCTGCCCCTGTTTTGCATTATCACCACCAGTTTTTAAATCATTTAGAAGGAAAATTATTTACTTAATCCATTTGCTTAAAATCTGTTTAAATTACATTAAGCAAACACATCTGAAGCTCACTTTCTTGCCTAAAGATTCTCTGTGGCCATCGGATGTGGCTACGGAACAGATGTAAGGAACTGAAATGAAACAAGAGCATTATTATAGCAATAAACATGTTGTTTTAACCGTTCTCTCAGATCAAAAAAAACAGCATTTCAGTGGGATATAAGTTGACTTAACTATACATGTAGAAACAGTGCAAAAACCATATGGTAATAATTACTAGAAGTGCATAGTTCACTTTTTCTTGAGAAGAGCCACATGGCTTTTTTTAATCTATTGTATCACATACATGATGTAACAGTACATCAATGCAAATCAAACAAACACAAAGCAGCTTTGCAGCTGAGGTTCCAGACACACAGAATTTGAGCAGCTCCAACTTTTAGGTCCCGTTCCCAGCTCAGCCCTCGACGCTCACATTTTCTCTTTCTAGCCACAATGTTAAAAACACATGGTTTAAATCACAGAGGAAAGGACAGAAACCACCACCACATTTATCATGAATTCCAACACCACAGCAAAACTGAACACAGGAAGAAAGGATCTCGCTTCAGAAGCCGCTCAGAGCAATCACCTTGGGAAGGAGTCACTCATCAGTCCTTAGCGAACACAGGGTTGCCCCTCTTCTACAGTGACACCTTCACCACACAGCTTGATTTAATATCAGCCTGCCACTTGCCCCACAGCTTAAGGCTACGGCAGAGAAACAAAATGAAATGCAGCAGAAGCCCAACTACTACGCAAGGGTATATGGCACCACATGGAAAGAGCAGCCAAGATGAAACCGCTGTAGGTCAGTCCTGTTAGTAATTTCCCAGGTGCCATGCACTTAAAATGCAGTATTGTAATGCTTCAGAAACTCTTTACTTCAACGTTCTTGATTTCTTTTTGAGACATGCAATATCTAAAGGCTGTAAGCAAAGCGTCACAGCCTCGTGGCACAACACATTCATCTGGTGTGAGTTTGTGACACTGGATCAAAACCACTCCAGAGAGGATCCTGATGGGTTAGCTGTGTGCCACAAGTCAGGCTGGACCTCTGAGAGGGCTGCTCAGGGGATGATCCAAGACTTGGTACTGCAGCATCCCAAAGGGGGACGTGGTGTCTGGGATTCTCTGGTGAGGATTACCCTTTGCCAGCAAGACCCTGCTCCACTCCTACCTGCTCCCATGATGATCCCAGCATTGCGCAATTAAAGAAAAACACCTGCTTTGCAGACCAGTTGCTACTTCTGACATACTCTGGTTTCGTTTTTCCTTTCAGGATCTTATTTTCCGGGCACACAGCTGAACGCTGGGCCCTTGGTCAGCCCAACCGCTCCCTGCTCCGCTCTCACCCTGCAATCCAAAACACCAGGTTTGTCCCACCTCGACAACTTTGACTACCAGGAGGCTTCGCACAATTCCTTGCAGCAGGAACCTGCCACCCCAGGCACCAGCACTGGCCCTGTCGCCTCCACCACCATCACCTCCCTCTCTGTGTCTTCCGTGTGCTGCTGTACATCCTCCTCTGTGAAGAGCAAATCCTGCCTGCAGTGCTGAGCGCCTGGGTAGAATGACGGAGCCACCAACGAGGGTCTGATCAGCTGCAGGCTTGGGCCCTTGTTGCACTGCTTAGGATGAAAGTGAAAAGGAGCAGGGTGAGATGTCTACGCTGTTGCACTGGGCAACAGCTGGCTCTGCAAGGAAGGGAGCTACCAAAAAACACCTCCACAGTGCAGTGCTGCTCATATTCCACGGTACACAGGACACTAAGCGGTCACCTCGATGCCATGCAAGCCGGGACACTTCGTGGCTTGCGACAGCCCATGACAGTTGTCACATTAGCTTGCTGTCTTGGCAGTGGCCATTCAAAACGCAACTGCAGACTACACCTGCCTGGCTCAAGCCTGTACCACCAGTTCTATTGCATTGCACAGAATCAATTTTTACACTCCAATTAATCCTAATTAATAGGGGAAGCTGTGGAGCATCATAAAAATTAAAAGGCCTTCTTCACATTTGAGTTTTGGATTTCACAGAATTCACAGATCTAAGTTTCACAGCTATACATTAAGGTCAAACCAGCAAAGGGACCAAATTAATCCAGCTCCTACTTCAACGAACAGAAAAAAAGCTGCCGTCATTCTCTCATCAAACCACTTGATTTTATAAATCACATATAAGTAAGATGAACATTTCTAAATCCGGAAAAACTAATCAAGTCTTTCTTTTTCTGTTAAGCCTACAAAGCTTAGACGTGGCAGGAAAGTGAGATAATTTAAAATTATCGTTTGGGTCAGCGTATCTATTTACAGTGTTCAATGACATGATCATATCATTTTGCACAGCCTTCTTTATATTGGCAAGCTATAAAAGAGCTTCTTCGAATGGAACCATTGTTCTGCTGCACACTCTAAGAATAGCATAGACTATATATAAGGCCTCAGCTCCAGGGCTGCGCGGAGGACCTGCCTTGATAAATTCAGAAGTTTCCTATTGCATCAAAGTTCCTTCCTCCTTTCTCTTCCCAGTCTCTCTTGCCCAAATATACCAGACTGTATTTGGGCCAAGCAGCTCCCCTCCCCGCTTCCTCATAGATTAGGTACTGATCTTTTCTTTCCTAGGACAGATAACTGCATTTTATTATTTCCAGATTTGAAAGGTTGCTCTTTTATTTTAACCATATTCAGCCTAGCCTTCACACAATAACAGCACTAGGTGTTATTTGCAGGTCAGTATTTTCACTTGCTTGCTAAGAGGTGCTGACAGAAGGCTTCCTGGGGCCCCTACCCAGCTCTGGACCTCTCTTCTGTTTGACAGTGGGTGATGGTTTGTCTGTAGCAGAGCAGTGGCGCTTCAGTCCCGAGGCTATCATCATAAAATCATTGTAAAGTCTACTAGAAAACTCAATTTAGAATACATTATACTTTCTCACAGCAGTGAAAATATTGTGCTTAATATATACAGGTCTTTAAAGCAGCTACAAAGTTTTGTTTCACGTATAGGTGGTGAGAGAAGAAAAAAAAAAAGTGCAGCTTCTTATTTTCTGGCTGGTTAAAGAAACTGTAAGAACATCAGTGTTGGTGATATTTGATAATGCATGTATGGAGGGTGGGTAACAAACAAATAAAACATGAACTGGTAGGAAAAAAACAACCCCACGGTTTAAGCCTCGGATTTGGGCAGTTTTAAGCAGCCATGAAATAGAGAGCCCTCCACTAGCGTATTTATGATCAAAGAAAAGGTGGTGGTTTGCCACCAAGTTGAACTTCTCAGAAGAAGTACAGAGATGCAGTGTGATGACAGTCTATGATCCCTTTTGTCTGTTTTAAAATGCCGCCATCACCATTTTGAATGTGCACACTTGAGCCTGCTCTCCACCTCCCTGTTGGGCTAACACCACAGGCAGCAGTAGAACCAAGGTAACAAGACAGATGCTCCCGGTCCAGCATAATTTCACCGAAATGGGATAATCCTAAACAACAGGCTGGTTCCCACTGAGGGAAACTAATTTTTTTTTTTTCAGGGACATGGTCTTCTGGACCAAATCTCCTAGTAGGATTCCCCGAAGGAGCGGCAAGGGGGGAAGAAGGGAGATAACAGAAGAAGCAAAAAGTTATAAAAAGGAGCAGGAACTCCCTTTTCCTCCTGTCAGAGATTTTCAATATCCTCCCAAATCAGGGGCTCAGGGAAGGAAAAGGGAAAAGCATAGTTTACCCAGCTCAGACAGACTCCCAGGGAGTCCCAAGCACATGCTGAACTCCGGAGATAGGAGATGCTTTAGCAAGTCTGCTTTGGTCTCTGCCTCCAGAGGCCTGTGCTTAGACCCTGACAAAGCAACTGCGGGATAAAAACCACCTGTGAAAAGTTTGTCGTATCTGTAAGGGTTTGCTAGTGCTTCTCAAAAACCTCCTAAAAAAATGAAACGTAAAAGGGAGGGCAGTGCAATTCCCAAATAGTACAGGAGACAACATCAGACGGGTGCTCAGCCCCAGGGTCCAGAAGTACCTGAAAGACACCAGTGAAATCAACCCAGGGAGTCACCAAGAGGCCAGATTTCCCCACAGCGAGTGACCGAAAGTTATGTGAGAGTATTTTTTTCAGATTTGTAAATGTTTTTGAAACTACTCAGACTTTCCATGCAGTTTCTTCTAATCTAACTCACTCTGCATCTCAGACACGCAGATTGGGAATGCAGCAGTCTGGCACGGGCTGCTCATGAGAGAGAAGAGGATCCAGCTGCTATTTATACATGCCATACACTACAATCCACCCTCTCTTAGCAGATGACTTCAGTCTGTGACACGGACAAATACTTGAGGGACAGACCCTCATTTTATTTCTGTTTTGGAAATCCCATCAGCATGCTCTCTGAAGAAACAGCTCCTAGAAAAGCTGTGTGTAAGCTTATAGAGCTAGATTTTAAACCATGTTAGTTTTGGCCTGCCTCTGGTCCCTCTGGAGTTATTTTGGCCAGCACTCTCAGTTTCTGAGAATCTCACAGATAATATTGCAACAGGGAAATTTCTTCAAGCCCACACTCTGATGCACTGTGGGGACATTTCTGGCACCTTTAAAGAACCTGACTTCTCTGGAACTGGAGACACCATGAAAAATATACAAAAATATAGGCAGTGTAGCAATATTTCTATAGATCACCCTTGAAGTCCTGCCGAGTTGTATGAAATCTTTACATTGGATCAAAGAGGATCTTCTGCATAAATAAATGGAGTAAACTTGGCTGATAGAGCAGAGACCTTTTAAAAATATAAAGTAATACAAAATGCTTTCACTAATAGCTACAGTGCTTATCACTTTATCTGGGCATTCTCCTTTCATATACTTGACAAGTCTACATTGATGAATAATATCAGAGCATTATTTAAACAAACGTGCTGTCTCTGTCCTCAAGTAGTGCCAGTCTTCTGTGTAGTAGAGAGCACTAAGAAGAAACAAGGTCCAAGAACATCTAAGAAAGTGGAAACGAAAAGGGAAAAGAAAAGAGCACTCAAGATACTGCTTCATCTGAGGTGTCTGAAGCAAGTGATGAAATGCCTAGCAAATGTAAAGAAGTAAAACCTGGCCTTCAGAAAGGAGGTCACCCCAGTTTTAGAGTGCACTGAAGGACTTAGGTTACTTCTCTGAGAAGTGTATTTTGGCTTTACTATTAGCAGCACCTCTGGATCATTTGGCCTTTCCATTTACTTCTGTCAGAATTTAATCACAGTTGCTGTACTAGGCTGTATGCAAAATCTAACAGGCAAACATGTTACCTGTCAAAACTAAAATATAGGTGAGTAGCATCTGTTCCACCTGCGTGAAAGACTCAGCAGAAGGAAACAATTTGCTGAGAGTTCCAAGCCAAATCTGTGGCAGAGCCAAGCTTAGAAGCCAGGCATTCACTGTTTCTAAGGAAAAAAGCTTTTGGGTGGTGGCTACTTGCTGAATTCAAGGAAAGAAGAGAGGGACAAGAAAATCCTTTCCATTAAAACTAAGTGCAATGTATGATTTGACCATCCAACTACAAAAGTATCACCAATGCAAAATGCATCAAGCAGCTTGGCACACTGAAAGGTGATGAGCAATAAACAGTTATGCGAGACATGACTACTCTGTCATCTGGACAGAGCGATAGATTCCATAATTCATTATCATCCCCCAAACAAACTGCAAAGCTGACTTCATTACTTGCACCTGTAATACCATCAGTCTGTATCATGAGTCTACCACCATGAGCATGGCAGCACAAACTGCCCTCCGGATACCTGTACACTGAATTGGCCCCACTCTGTTCCCATGAGCACCCTGTGTAAAACCAGGGGGGCTCCCATTTGTATTCTTAATGTTTCTGGCCAGTTTACTGTAGCTTAAGGATATCTTTAACATCAGTGGCTGAACAGTATAGCATCTGCATTTTCTTCATAATAAGAACCAATTTACACCCTCAGACAGCAGAGATAATTTTGTTTGATAAAGCACCTTATGAAAATAGCTTATCATGTTACAGAGATAAACAAGCAGTGAAATGCCATTAAAAAAAATCACAACACCAAGAACAAGGATGAATTTAAACAAAAATAAGGGAAAAGAAAAAAATCAATTTGAGGCATAAAGCCTTTGTATGAAAGGCTACAACAATACAGCATATAAATCATAAAAAAAAAGGCCCAGTAGAGGCCTGAGAACTCAGGTAGTACATCCTTGTGCTTTAAGGACTGACTACACATCATTTCTGACAGATATTTCTCAAACTTGTTTTTAAAAGCTTCAGCATCAATCTTCACCATCTTCAGGCAACCACTTCCCACATTTCACTATCCGTTCCCTGAGAAAGTATTTCCTAATACCTTTTTCCACTGAAACTCCCTGACTAATCTTTTTTTTCAAAAAACATAAACCCATTAATTCTTGTCCTAGCAATGGTGGATGTATAGCAATACCACATTGCCTCTGGCTCTGCAGTAACCCTTTGCTTGTTTGAAGATTATCACCATGTTTTCCTTCAGTCCTCAGAGAAAAGTGAACAGTTTGTCTTCTGTGTCTTTCCTCATATTTTAAGTATACCTCTGATCATTCCCATGGCCTAGGAAACAGGGATCTCCAAATGATCTCTGTATTTCTTTCTTTCAAATGTTTAACATTACCCACACTGCGCCAGCAGAGTTCAAGGGAAGGATCATCTCGCCTCTGACGTACACCCCTCCTTGGCCCTGCTCCTGTTACAATGCTGCTTCTCCCCCAGCACCCGTCCACAGATTCTTACCGGACACCTTACCTTTTAACTCACCCAACAAGCGAGCCTTTCCAACGAAAACCACCGCCTCCCCCCGCTGCTGATCGCTGCTTCCAAGCAGGGATTAATGGTTGTGGCCATCCTGCGCTACAGCAGTAGCAGAGAGATTTGAAGGCTTTACCAGTGCCGTAGCTCATTCACTGTACCACTGACTCCCCACATGCTGTCAGCGTAGGAGACAGATTTTACGCTTTGATCAGGGAATCTTCATGAGCCAGAATTACCGGATATATAAACACGTGCAGAGTTGTCTGATGGTCTCCTGCTGAAAAGCACTGAGGGTGCAGCCTTCAGCCCACAGCATGGGGCAGCGCGGCTGGCCGGCTGCAGGCAGGGCCAGGGGCCACACCACATACAGACCCCATGGTCCACTGCAGCCGATCCAGCACACGCACATCTCCCGCTTCTCCATGCTTTGTCCATTCAGTTCTTCCTCTCTGACACTCCTTTTGGCTGCCTGGTTAACCAAGGAAAAGTATCACTAACATGCATGCACAGTGTAAGAAGCACCCATGCCACTAAAATTGACCGTCCATACAGAAAAAGAAAGGTGAAAAAGAAAAAAGGAAAGGAAAAAAAGATCTTGCATACACAAGACAAATTGAGAAACCCTCCCTGTAGTTGTGGAGGAACAGCTTATCAGTACTTGGTGTATCACCTGGGTGCGGAGAGCTGATTCTTTTATGCGCATTGAAGGTTTCACTTTTAAAAAGTGGCTAATGACTCTTTACATCTCTCTGCAAGTAGCTGAACTGTGTTTCTGCTTTTGTTAAAAGCAAAGGGACCAGTTCAGAAATTCTGTCCATATTAGAACTCTAGTGAAACCAGAAGACAGAACTGCTCCTACTGTTGTGCAAATCAGGAAACCCGGTCAGTCTTCAGACACGCAAAGCCTGAAAGGAAGCCATCCCATAGGGACAGTAAGGTCTGGGTTTCTGCTGCACCCATTATCTCAGCCAATACACAAAGGTAACCTCACCACACAAGGTTTGAGAATCAAAAGTAAATATATTTGACTGAGAGTATTCCCCTGCCCTTTCATCTAACACTCATCACTGTTAAAACTCTTAACCACCATGACGGAGTCTTTCTTTCCAGAGCCCTTTACAGATATTAGCAATGGTGGTGGAGGTTGCGGTAAGGAAGAAACACAAAGCAGATCTGCAGAAGCGAGGAGAGCTCCCTCTCAGAAGCCTTTCATCTATCATATGATACTTTCTGGTTAAGTGATCACCTCTGATTTGTTGAATCAGAGTCTTAATCATGCACTTGGCATCAAGCAAAGGAACTAGCAGCAATATTAACAGGGTTATCCAGGATTGGGGGTGGAAGTCCCTGTTGTTTAAAGCAAGAGTTAGACAGTATTACCACATGATCCCCTCACTCAGACTCTTTGAAGTGTTATGAAAACATTTTTAAAGCAATATTTGCCACAGGGTAGTCACTCATGTTGTATCTGTCTTACCACTCCTCTTTTCATCTGTGAGCAACTCGTTACCAGTGGATAACACCAATGCTGTAATACCACTTTCCCTTGGGAACAAAATAATAATCATCTGTGTCATTCGAGAAGGATCCTGCTTGGGTCTTTATGTGCAGGAACGCACAGCTATAAAGCATGCCTGACAAAAACGTTTGATTTTTTTCTGTTCTCAGTTCAAGAAATACAGGTAGAATGTGTGATCACTGGTTTCTAGTAAGGGGTTTTGAATACTCTTGTTTGCTCAAAGAGCAAATGCATCCACCCTTTAAGACAGAAAATAACTAAAAAATGCCAGTAAATGCAACAACAGCACTGTTGCTATTAATATATTTCTATTTGTCTGTAGAATATGATAACTATTTCTTTCATTAGGTTCATGACTCAGATCTGTATTTCTTTTCCCTAGAATATGACTTCTTAGGACTCACATCGTACTGTGCCAGCAAATATGCTGAAATATTTGTATGCAATATACTTGTCTGTATTTTAGGGGAATTTCTCAAAGAAATATTTCAGGTTTGGGCTCAGCAGATTATACCATTGGTGGAAAGGAGGAGATAAAATGTGGCTAAGATCTGCAGAGGTAAGTGACGAGCCCCAGTCCTGTTCCAGCTTTGATTCTGTTTCCTTTGCCTGGAACACAAGTGTTTCTCAAACCCCCTAAAGCAGACCTTTGTGTATTGCACTTTTCAGCTGTGGAAGATTTAAGTTAAATTCTCCCCATTCTCCAAAGTTATTACGAAAATCTCCATCAAGAATATTTAGACAGAAGAATAATGCCTTTGCAGAAGTCCAGTCGCACGGCCTCTTGCAGGCTGCAGGCTTCACAGCCACTCTGCGAGGTCCCCATCAGCAGGACAGAACATGACTCGGGTCCCACCACGATAGAGCACCCTCCATTGCTCCACATCTGCTTTTTTAGGAAGGCAATCTCTGATCTTACAGATCTTACAATTGCTCTGTTTTTGTTTTCTTTGCTTTTGTGATCAATGAACTTCACAGAAATATAAAGGTAACCTCCAAATACTAACACTGCCTAAGTTTATATTCAAAGTGGTTGTGCTCTCCCACAAGAAAATGGGACTTTTCACACTGTCCCCTGTCCTGGCTCCATTTCCGAAAATGCACACAAAGCAGCATCCAAATGAGTGTCCAGCACGTCCAAGCCCTGCCTCCAGACAAAAGATGAATGATGGTCACCCCCCGAGTCAACTTACGG
The DNA here is from genome assembly GCF_030867145.1 of Opisthocomus hoazin. Classification (NCBI taxonomy): domain Eukaryota; kingdom Metazoa; phylum Chordata; class Aves; order Opisthocomiformes; family Opisthocomidae; genus Opisthocomus; species Opisthocomus hoazin. The sequence goes on from NC_134421.1 coordinate 38,989,714, forward strand.
AGAATAATGGCAGAGTGGAACAACCTGAACCGAAGGTATTTTTAAACTTCATCATCAGGGGAGTTAAAGTATCATGCGTAATGCTAGCTGTTGTCAAGATTAACTATAGTATCGTGGGAAAAAAGGGCTAAAGTCACATAATAATTACGGGCACTTTGATGTTTATTAAGAACAGCTACTCTTGTAAAATTATAATGCTGCATTCACAGATTAGACCTTAAATTCCATCAGCACTTTTGTCATAATATTTAGTGAGATTAGTCATTTTGTTAATAAAACATACCACTGGATTATGCTTTTTAAAAATACTTTATGTACAAATATTTTAACTTACAAGTATATGACTGAGTTGATGTTACACGTAAGGGTTAAACCTACCCATAATGATGACCCTCAGTTGTGTACAGGGGTGCACATATACACACATTTTAGATTTTGACAAATAAGTGTAATTCTACTTTTATGTAAGGTTCTACATTTACAGGAGGTGAAAATCCCACTTTACTTGGAAATGACAGCAAGTATCAAAAAATAATTTTGTCCATCATGGCTGGACTGGGCAAATTTGCAGAGAGTGGATTATATTGTCTGCATATGACGGAGAAAACAAAGAGGGAGGTGCATGAAGAAGAAGTATCCTTCCATAAATTCTCACCAGTACAAAGATACATGTAGAGAAGGGAGCAAAAATAACTATTCCTTTAGTCTGCTTCTCCTGGACCAGAAGCTACAGTGACTAGGTAACTTAGTAGTGCTCAGTACATACTAACCCCTGCTGCTGTCACCATAGATGTGTGTTTTCCAAGCCTTTGAATATTCATTACACAACATCTTGGAGAGGCATCAGTTGTTGTTCTTATTATTCTTTTCCGGATGAAGACTGAAGCAGAGTGAAAGAAAGGGCCTAATCTGAATGAATAAATAAATAAATAGGCACTTACAGCAATTTAGGAGAAATTTGGGTATGCAAGTTTGAGCAAGTTATCCGTAAGATCTCCACCCAGCTGCCTAAGCTGTGGGGTGTCCAAGTTCTCATCAGTCACACAAGAGCTCTTGTGCATTTTCTAAGCACCTCCAAACTCTGCTTGTAGACTGGGTTAAGCCTAGCCCAAAACACGGCAGTTACGAGCACAGAATGGGACACCAAGCTCAACCACCCTCCCCATTCTTGGCAGGTACGGACCCAGCACTTTCACCTATCACCTTCTGCCTTAAAAATTGGACTACTGTGAAGAGAAAGGCGGAGACAAATTCTCACTTTGGAGCTGGGATGGTGTACAGAAAGGAGGAATACAATATTCAGAGCAAGAGTAATGCCAAAGAAGAGGATAGCAGTCCAATACTGAGTCCTGGGTTTGTGCTCCTGTTCTAGTTAATACAAGAGGCATAAATTATAAATTTAAGAAGTTCTGTCTGAGATGAACAGTTAGCTCCACTACTCTGGACTGTTCTCCAGAGCTAGCTTTTTTAAGCTGAGTTTAGGTACCTACATCAATTTCTGCTTGCCACAGAATGATAACATTTAGAAAAGGAATGGATAGGAATGCATGGCTAAGGGTAGCTCTGATGAAGCAGATGGAACAGAACAGCAGGGTGGCTAACATTCGTGCAATTCCCCATCTGAAGTTCACAGTTGTTGAGAAAATCATATTCTGCGAGGTAGCCAGAGATGCAGAGTAGTGCAGGATTACAATTACTTTTACTGCTTTGTACACAACGCAGACAACGAAAAGTGAACACTTTCTAATTGTTAGAGGCAAAACTTCTCAATCTTCTGAAAAATAGTATTAGAAAGTGACAAAAAGAGGATTTTAGTTCTGGCTTTCACACTTGTTCACTATTAATTAGTGGCATCTTTATTGGTCACTTTAGTAGAGCAGGAAGTCAGGCATCAAATCTGACTACATATCCAGCCTGGAACTAATTCCTTTGCAAGTCACAGCGGACAGACCAATGGGGCAACACAAAACAAATTGTCTGTCATATCTCACCCTTCACAGTTGAAATTTTATTGTTTAGAGCTGCCAGTTTTTAAGCACCACATTCAGGTTACATCTTCACTTTAGAAAAAATCCCAGTTCCAAAGGTCATCCAGCTGCAACAGTTACACTGACAGATGAGCACTGTTTACATTCCTCCAGCAGAATGAGATAATACAAGAATGTTAAAAATTCAGTCAAATCTGCTGAACAAAATTCTCTTCTTTACAAAACCTCTGAATTCTGAGCAATGGGATTCTCCACAACTGTAGAGTGCCATTTTCCTAGTTCTGCACTTTCAAGTGATCTATTGGCTGGTCTTGCACAACTATAAACACAGCGGTACGTTTTTTAAATGACATCCTTTTAGCTGGACACTTTGCTAATCTCCTATTCAGTTTCCTGGGCAGCAACCCTGAAGAATAATAGTTGAGTTGGAAAAGCACTCCATTTTGACATGAAAGACTTGTGATTCTTTTCCAATTGAATGAAGAGAGAGAGTACAGTATTCTTCTCACAATACAGTGCGCTGCTTTGAAAAAATACATGCACACACCATTTTCCCCTTTATCCTCATCTCTTCAGCCTGTACTTCAAAGGAATGTTCATATTATTATACAATGTGTTGATATTCTGGTTTAAATGATAAATGTTTGGGAACAAAGAGTGCCAGCAAGAATGATACTCCAAAAGACACTTCATTTCAATCTGTGATACAGCTTCAATACAAGCATTTCTATATGAGGTATTTCTTTGTTTTTCTTTCTTTTTTTTATGAGAAAATATTAAAAGCTGGCAAAACAGAACAAGAGTGAACAATTATCTATTTAGATTAATAAAATCTTACATAAGAGGCAAATCCTGCCCTTTCTGCTTTGACTTCAATGGAAGTCAGTCTAGCATTGGATGTGCATCCTATGCTCTGGGCACAAGAGTGCAAAAATTGAAATACACAATCCAAAACAATATTAAGGATTGCCTATCCCACATCAGAGATATCTACCAGCCTACACAAGAACAATTAAACCTAAATTCCTAAATGGAGATCAGATGGCAGAGGAGATTACAAATGTAATATGGGTCATTTCATCTCTAGTTTATTGTTTTACATACAGTCCGAGTGAGTATGGAACAAAAAAGTCATTAGCAGCAGACATCTGCTAGTAGGCAAATGAGATGATCTCAATCTAGCTTTTTCTGGACACAGATAAAGTGGGACAAAGGAGACGTGAGCAAGAGAAGTGACAGGGGAAGCACCAGAAAACGTATACAACTAGAAACTTTCCGGGCTCCCTGAGAGTAGCCTAGCACTGCCCCATTTCTTGGTCCTTAGTGGCTCCACCAGAAGCTGACAGGCAAAACACCACAGGAATGACAGCAGCACTTTACTGGGAATTTCAGTCTCTGATACTTTCATTATTTTTTACAAGCAAGTCTATCTTTAGAAAAGGATTTGAAAGTTACACCACAGATAGCTTTCCTGTATTAGAAGGAAGTTAGAAGTTACTGCTTAAGTGCAGATGTTGTTTCACGAGAAGACAGGCTTTCAGACACTTCGTCAGGACTGTCATCACATATCATGGCACTGATTTACATTTGAATGGGGAAAGGAAGGATTTTGCTCTCTAAATCTGGGCTCTACCATAAATAGGCATGACTTAGGTGGGAGACAGATTTCAACTTTCATTGCTAGACCAGCGAGTTACAGGCAAGAACGAAGGCATGTGACATGCTGGGGAAGACAGGCACTCCTCAAGCAAGTCAGAATTAATAAGTGCTTCTTAAGAGACCCTCTTTCCTGTGAATGTGGATGAACATTTTCGGGCTTCGCTGACAACGAAGTAATTCCCACACATACAGGAGGGTATGGTAATACACAACTAAAAGCAACAGATCTCACTGACAGCTAATACCATGAATCCTAAAAACAAGAAAAGTCTACGGAGGAATGAGATGCTCCGTATTATAAGCTCATTTTCTTTTCTTTCACTTACATTTTTTAAACATTCATGAAATGATGACTAGGCTACTAGATTACCTTTATATCTCAGAGATTAGGCAAAGAGCACGGTCTACAGTTAATCTGCAAAGTATTCTTTTTGCCTTTTCTCAGATAATAGCATCCAGTTAATCGAAGCCAGACAGCATGGCTGTAAAGTCTAGGCAGAACCAAACTTAGGAACAGCAAGAATAGCAAAGAGTTAACATTGGCCAATAGCAACTTCTTGTTACCATTTTAGGAATAATTATTTGAACTAGAAATTCAGGCGATTTCTGAAATGTGAAAACATCTGTCCAAGAACCTCAGCATAAATTAAGTCATCCCAACTTATACAAAGAATGAATAAAATTACTCCACAAACAAGCCAAACACTCTTTATTGGTTACAAATATTCAGTTAGTTCTGTTCCAATTCTTAAACAAGGAAAATAGATCCAGAGCTTGAACAAGAAGTTACAAATATGTTTCAGGTTCCTTAAAATATTGCTAAAGAGAGGATGCAGGAACATCATGACTTAATAGTTAGAGTTCATTGTTCAGTTTAATTAGAATTTAGGTTGATGGAGTGGATACAGGTAAGTAACCCTTGAACTAAATGAGATAATCAAAAGTCACACCTAACAGATTTTTATTGCTATGTTCTTTGTCCTTCCAGTTTAATGAACAGTTGGTCATGTTCCACAGAGGTGCAGAGGTTCTTCAGGGACATAGCACAGCATACTGACACTTCTTATTAAATAATGCTATTAAATTCTGGGGATATTTTTAAAGTAATAAAATACACCATTTTTTTATACCCGGAACAAGTTAGAAGAATAAACTATTCCTCCATTACAGCCCAAGGGAAAGCATCAGACATAATACATGTTGTGGTGGGCACTGTTACATTTTGTTACAAGCTAAATCAAGTTTAAAACCACCATTTAGACAATGGCTCAGTTGTCTTAGTATTAATCAACTTCTTTCCTTGTAAAACAGATCTTATTCCATTTTCTATTTGTTTGTTCCTTTGCTGTGATAGTAAACATTCCAGCCTCAGTTCAGAGCACTCCTCTTAGTAATGTTATGAACTATAAACAAAGTTGATGTTAAACAAAATTTGTCAGATAGGAAGACTTGGTTGTTACAACAGGCCTTCCCTACCATATGCTTTGCTTGTTTGCATCAAAAGGAGTAGGTTCTCTTCGGTCCTTAATTTCTTTTTGCTGAACCGCAACACTCCTTAACATAGCATTGCAAGATTTTTAAGGGTGAAACAGCAAAACATGGGGATTGATGGGAAGACTGACTGCCCAACTCAAATTCAATTTTCATTTATTTCTCTAATTATCCTCAGCTGAAATGCATCAGTCACTATTTTCAGCTGGTTTGGGCTGTTGTGTTAGAAGCTGATCTAGTAAAGAAAGAGCAGAAATGAGGAGAGTGAGGAGACCAGACCCACTGCCTGCTCCACAGGAAAGCACTTGCAAAGCCATTTCTGGATTTTAACCTTTTTCCGGCCTTCTGATCACCAGCTTTTTCTGCACAAACTACCGGTACATCCTCTTTCTTGCAGACATCTGCCGGGCATAATCACAAGGCGGGTTAGAGAGGCTGGGATGCCACCACCCCTGGAGGAGAAGTTTGAGGAGCAGCCAGAGCAGGTGTGGGAACTTGAGGACCGTAAGCTCCTTTATGCCAGCACCAGTGCTTGTGGCGGGCCAGACGTGGCCCGGTGGAAGGAAAACCCAAGAGACGATCAGTACAGAAAAGCAGAAAACAAGAGCCAAAGGGGGGGGAATGCAGGACCATGGCTCTTGGCAAACGCAGCCTTCATTCTGCCTTAAACCTCATCCTTGGGTGGAATAGGCCAAGAATGCGTCTGGGACATAACCACAAGCAGGAGAGAGCACAGCCTTAGCTGGAACGCAGCAGTCATTTGCCGTGTACCTCCACAACTGGGTTGCAGAGACTGCACCATCTCTGGCTGCCAGACTTGGTCGGCCCAGCGGGACCCAGGGTGTGGAGGGTGGCTGGGCAACGGCCAGCAAGCCACATATGCTGCCCACACTCCTGGGTGGAAGTCGATCTGACTAGAGTTTAAGTTATTTATACAAACAAAGAGCTTGTCTCATCGATGCTATATTTTATAACCAGCTATGCCGCTTCTGTCGGCCAGTAACATCTCACACAGCGCTGGACGGGCGCTGCTCCCAAATAACTCGACTCCGGTTTCACATTCCTCACCTCCACGTTCATGCTGCCCAGCAGTTTATTTTACAGATTCCCTGGCCTCAAGAGGCTGCTATCATGTTCCTCCGCCACAGCCCTGCCTCCCTGTCGTCTCTTAATAAGGCCTTTGTCGGCTGCCACGTGGGGCTCAGCGCCGGCACCTGGGAGCAGCTCCTGCCTGCCTCCCCAGACCCTCCTCCGAGAGCCATCAGCCCTGATCTGCTCCACACAGGGCCCTGAGCTAGAAAAACATAACACAAGTCATCGCACAAAGCCAGAGAAGCAAAGCCCCGACTCCTTTCTTCACCTGCGGTGTGTTTTTGCCTCAGTCTTGCACATTCCCAAGAGGAAATTAATCCTCCAGAACAACACAGCTCATTCCTTCAGGCCAGTCTGGCTGGGGCAGAATTCCTGTGCTTTAATCCTGGACCATCTGCCCACTTCTGTTAAAAAGATACAGCATTTTGGTTAATCTCACAAAACTGCAAATCCAAGAGTACACTGAATTAATCCCGTAAAATGGTTTACCACAATCAAACTACATAACAGGCACAAAGTGAAAGTGACAGTTATTTCTTAAGACCTTTCCCAATTGCATCTTAATTACAAGGCAGGTAAATGAGACAGGCAGCTCTGCCAACAGGCATTTCCAAAAGATGAGACTTTCTACCCAGCAATTACCGTAAGGAGGCCCTAATCCTCCGTTAGCGTTACCACGGGCTCCTGGGATGCGAATCAGTAACAGGAGCCCTGCGTTGATCCAGGGCCGAATTCTGAGCTGCCCCCAGAGCTGGATGAATTTTGCCAGTGTGGCTCACACAACGTGCCATTGCCGCTCATTCAAAATGCCCAGTGAGGGTGCACGGCTGCCCGGTTTGTTAATTACTGCTTGCAAAATCAGGTCACACGTCAGGACACAAATCTCTGGAGGAGTGAAAGCAACAGCCAAGTACAATGGGGTTGAACCCATTGTGAACAGAGACCTAATAGGTAAATATTTGTGTACCTGTACCTTTCTTAAAGGCTGTGCTCAGCTCGCTCTTCAAAGAGCGGGTTGAAAGAGCACTGCCTACCCTCTGTTTATTCCCGTTAGAGACTACTATCACCCCTTTGGGCCAAAGTCTTCAGCTAATGTTCAGATTATTTTTGTTGAGGAAACTGAAGATTGAATTGTGTATAAACAGGGTAGCAACCCTGTTAATTTACTGAAAATGGGCATTAAATTGTATTTCTCTTAATACAATCATCAAACAGTAAGAAGGAATTTCTTTGCTCTTTATTCCAAGCCTTTTATTCACCAGCCAGCACTTCACCCAAAAAGCATGACCTTTTTTCTTGGTTTTTTTTTTCTCCTCTCAGGGTCCCATTACTGAAGTTCATTTGACCATTCTGGGCTTTCTCCAGTGGTCTCTGCCTGCTTTTGTGGCAACCCAGCTGCACTGCCTACACGCTGTTATCCAGCCCACATCCAGACATACCCTGTTCCTTACTTCTAGCCCCTTCTGAAACCCTTGCAGTGATATGTCCCAGATGACCTTCGATGTATCGTGTCGTGGCCATCAGCCTCTACCTTTTCAGGTTTTTTACATTTGTTCTAAGGCAAAGGTGGCTTTTACAATCATCAGCTTCCAGGAGACTTCAGACAGCTTCCACTCCAGTGATATGCTCATTTCTGCAAGGACTCTGGAGTATTCTGTACACCCCAGGTCACTGCAACAGTCAGACTGAGTCAGACTCCCCACACAGCACAACTGGTGAACCCCATAGTCCCCATATGACAAACATCCGTTTCCACCATCTTCACTCTGAAGCCCGATTTCCAGAGATGTAAATAAGGCACAGAAGGAGCAAAGGAAAAAGTTGTGTGGTTGCCCATTCCTGTCTGCTGGGTGTCACAGCACAGAGAGAAGCTCCTACCCATGCCCGCACATGCTGCGTGACAGCCCCACAATACGAGTGGTGGCTGTGGCCAGCTGAAGCCAGGGACAGACAGTACAACTCCTAGTTTCTGTGCGTGGTTTCATCTTCCCTCCTGCTACAGGGAAAAGAGAAGCCACAGCGCTTGCAGAGCATGCTCCTGCCCCTGCAACAATGTGGAGGAAGGGGACTCTTGGGTACTTCGGTCCCTTGGCTTCCCAAAGATCCCTAGAATGGCCTCTCCATGGCATCATCAGTCACCTACTGATATTAGACAATATCGACATCTTAAAGACTGCTCCAGACTGTAAAGACTACATTATCAAGAAAATAAGGGATAAGAAACCAAATTTCTTTTAGAACAGCTACACTATGCTTCAAGGGGCTTTAATCAAACACATATGGCATGGAGTTTCATTGTAGATCTTTACCACCAGTAAGAAAGCCTGAGAGGTGAGAGTTAACGCTGGTTTTCTTGCATCCTGAAGAGAGATATTCATTCAACTTCACCCCTCAGAAGCTACACCAATAAATTATGCTTCTTACGCATTCTGCACAAAACCCTCCTCTCGGTAGAATTAAAATGACACATTTTGTATCCAGAAGGGAAAGGAAAATGAAAACACTGGATTTGTCAATACTCAACCAGATCTCTACTCCAGCTAGTTCATTATCCCCAAGTATATCCCACCAATAAATATGTTCAGGAAAAAGGACACACAGGACTGATGTAAAGATTCTGCTTCACACTGAAGTTATCTAACCATTAAGAACTGCAGGTTAGTTCACAGCCTGAGGGTTTTCTTAGCACTCGTTGCTACCATTCCTGAGGACACTGCTGTATGGCAGCTGCCTACCTGAACTTTTACGTGAATTGTTGAATCCTGCTATCCATTATTTTCTAAAGCACATAGTGGCAATGAGCTCCACTCTTTAATCACATACTGTAAGAAAAAGTTGCTGCTTGACTACCCATCCTGAATTCAGCTACCTGGAAACTACGTAACTTATGATTAAAGGAAGTGCAAGCATTCCTGCTCAGCCTTGCTCAACATATTTCTTCTTTTAGGGCAACGTATAGGCAGATTTCCATCAATTAGAGCTGTTCATTACAGATATATTTCACTGCTGCATTTCTTTCATTTTACACTTTGTTTTGTGCTTTCTCAAGCTGCAGCATATCTGTTCAGACGTCAAAGTATGCAGTGTGGTTGGAAAGTATATCTAATGCAGGCAGAATTTCAGGCATATTCCCGAGAAACTGTGAAACAAAGCACAGCACCTTGATGGCTTCTGTTATTGTTTGGACTTGATTTGAAAATGAAGTTAATAACCTTTTGATCATATACACTGTAAAACATTATTGTACAGCCATAAATAGTATTTCCTGCCTTAAGAAAAATCACGGGCTATTTTCCAGTTGTATTGTAGCCCAATGGGCATGGCATCAAACGACGAGATCAATAGTGCAGAAAAAACTTTTTTTTTTTTTTAAATAAGTTAAATCACTTGACAAATTTGAATGGGAATCCTAACAAATCTAAGGTAAAATTTTAATACAGAAGGAGTGGCCGACACACTGCACAAGAATTTGTCCCTTTAACAGATGTACTATCAAATATCTGAAATATCCCAACTTTGACAGAAAAGAATGGGCTAAATACTCATCTCAGTTACTTACTAGCTTCAGTTCCCATGGGGTGGAATTTGGTGGGGCGAATTTAACAGGAAACAATGGACCAAACAATCTCATTGCCTGTAAAAATTAAACACTGTATTTTCATAATTTGGGAATTATGTAAGGAATATCTCAGAGGCACGCAGTTACAAGAGCTCCACACTCAGCAAGCACACTTTGAAGGTTAAGGCCAAATTATAATTGCCTCCAGAACTTGGGAAGTATAGAGATCTCAAATAATCACAATCCCCAGAGCACATTAGTTGGTTTGGAAGTTGTTTAATGCACTTTTGGAGAGATGATGTGGGGGTAGAAGGACCAGGGGAGGCAGGAGGCTGTCACGCAGCCAAGTTTAATCATTCTTGCTCTGTGTGCACATGCTTGTCCTTAACTAGCTAAGCACATTGTTCCCCTGAAAGTCCCAAAGTGTATGTGTAGGCAAGGTGTACCCATGCCACTCCCATGCACAAGGTTTAACATACCCCATCGAGGTATTGATTTCAGGAGCAGAAATCAAGTCTTAACATCACTGTATTGGCTGCTTTTCCATCAGTAAAAATAAGTACACTTTGGTCACGCAGGACAGCAGGAGTCACAACACACCCTTCTGTGTGTGTATTGGCTAACAGATACCTCAGCGCAGAGTGTTGTATCCTATTTTTAAACTAGTTTCTTTTAAATTTAATAAAATATACATATCTGAAAAAAAATATTAAAACACCCATCCAGCTGAGAGGGTAGATCTCATGGCTGGTGAAGACTGGGAACAGAAGACAGACAGAAAAATTCTTAAGAGCCCAGCCTTAATCTTTGTCTTGCTTGTTAATTCTTCACAGACTATGCAGACATCAGGCCTGTGGCTTTCTGGCCAACCTGTGGTCTGCTTCATGTTTCCCCTATGTTCAGAGCTAGGTTGTTCTTGATTGGAAAGAGATAGAATCACAGAATAGTAGGGGTTGGAAGGGACCTCTGTGGGTCATCTAGTCCAACCCTCCTGCCGAAGCAGGGTCACCTACAGCAAGCTGCACAGGACCTTGTCCAGGCGGGTCTTGAATATCTCCAGAGAATGAGACTCCACAACCTTCCCGGGCAGCCTGTTCCAGGGCTCCGTCACCCTCAGAGGGAAGAAGTTCTTCCTCATGTTCAGACGGAACTTCCTGTGCCTCAGTTTGTGCCCATTGCCCCTTGTCCTGTCACTGGGCACCACTGAGAAGAGCTTGGCCCCATCCTCCTGACACCCACCCTTCAGATATTTGTAGGCATTTATAAGGTCCCCTCGCAGCCTTCTCTTCTTCAGGCTGAACAAGCCCAGTTCCCTCAACCTCTCCTCGTAGGGGAGATGTTCCAGTCCCCTCATCATCCTCGTAGCCCTCCGCTGGACTCTCTCCAGTAGCTCTTCATCTTTCTTGAACTGGGGAGCCCAGAACTGGACACAGTACTCCAGATGAGGCCTCACTAGGGCAGTGTAGAGGGGAAGGAGAACCTCCCTCGTCCTGCTGGCCACACTCTTCTTGATGCACCCCAGGATCCCATTGGCTTTCTTGGCAGCCAGGGCACACTGCTGGCTCATGGTTAACCTGTCGTCCACCAGGACACCCAGGTCCCTCTCCGCAGAGCTGCTCTCCAGCAGGTCCACCCCAAGCCTGTACTGGTGCATGAGGTTGTTCCTCCCCAGGTGCAGGACCCTGCATTTGCCTTTGTTGAACCTCATCAGGTTCCTCTCTGCCCAGCTTTCCAGCCTATCCAGGTCACGCTGAATGGCAGCACAGCCTTCTGGTGTATCTACCACTCCTCCCAGCTTGGTGTCATCAGCAAACTTGCTGAGGGTACATTCTAACTCTTCATCCAGGTCGTTGATGAAGAAGTTAAACAAGACTGGGCCCAGTACTGACCCCTGGGGGACACCACTAGTTACCAGCCTCCAACTAGACTCAGCGCCGCTGATGACAACCCTCTGAGTTCTGCCATTCAGCCAGTTCTCTACCCACCTCACCGACCACTCATCCAGCCCACACTTCCTCAGCTTCCCTAGGAGGATATCATGGGAGACTGTGTCGAAAGCCTTGCTGAAGTCAAGGTAGATAACATCCACAGCTCTCCCTTCGTCTACCCAGCCAGTCATGTCATTGTAGAAAGCTATCAGATTGGTCAGGCATGATTTCCCCTTGGTGAATCCATGCTGACTACTCCTGATAACCTTCTTTTCTTCCACTTGCTTGATGATGGCCTCCAGGATAAGCTGCTCCATCACCTTTCCCGGGATGGAGGTGAGGCTGACCGGCCTGTAGTTCCCTGGGTCCTCCTTCTTGCCCTTTTTGAAGATTGGAGTGACATTGGCCTTTCTCCAGTCCTCGGGCACCTCTCCTGTCCTCCAGGACCTCTCAAAGATGATGGAGAGTGGCTCAGCAATGACATCCGCCAGCTCCCTCAGCACTCGTGGGTGCATTCCATCGGGGCCCATGGATTTGTGGACATCCAGATCACTTAAACGATCCCTCACACAGTCCTCCTCGACCAAGGGAAAGTCGTCCTCTTTGTAGGCTTCTTCTCTTACCTCCGGGGCCTGGGATTCCCGAGGGCCAGTCTTAGCACTGAAGACTGAAGCAAAGAAGACATTCAGTAGCTCTGCCTTCTCCGCATCCTCCGTCACCAGGACACCCGCCTCATTCAGCAGCGGCCCCACATTGTCCCTAGCCTTCCTTTTGCTGCTGATGTAGTTGAAGAAGCCCTTCTTGTTGTTTTTGACATCCCTTGCCAGCTTCAATTCCAGGTGGGCCTTGGCCTTCCTCGTCGCATCCCTGCATGCTCTCACCACTTTTCTGTACTCTTCCCAAGTGGCCTGCCCCTCTTTCCACATTCCATGGACCTTTCTCTTCTGCCTGATCTCCGCTAGAAGCTCCTTGTTTAACCATGCAGGTCTCCTGCAAAGAAGACTGTAAAGAAAACTGTAAAGAAGTCAGATTTTTACGGATTTGAACAATTCAGGGAGCAATCCCGAATGACTGGAAGGCAGCTGGAAATTGGGAAGAGACACAACAGTGGGAAGAAGATCTCTGCCTGTAAGCCCCGTGTCCCAAAAAGGGCAGATGTGTAGAGCCAGAGAGTTGCTGCTTGAGGACCCAGCAACCACCCCATGTGCATTTCAAGGTTTACTATGGAGGAGCTCTAGCCTGACCCTGTGTCCCACTAGGTGTGCTCCTGGAAAACATCAACAGGATTAGCTTCATGCAAAAGGAATTCAGTCAAGCTGTGTAGTCCAAGACTCGCAGCTCAATTCAAAGCACAGTAAGTGGTGATAATGCAAAGGTTTTCTTCAAAAGGCATTCCTGATCCAAGTTGGGTGGACACACCTTGGGAGACATGACACTGCCAAGGTAGGGTGACCAGGCAAAAAGAGCTCTGCTGGGATTTTGAACAGGGAAGAGACCTTTGAACTCTACATGGGTATAAATGAGGAACTTGTGAAGGACATGGAAAGAATTCGGAAGAAATCATGGTTTATTCTAATCAGCCATTCTACACAACCAAGACCAAGGGAAGGGTAGGTTTCCATACTCTTCTACCAACCAGGAGCAAAAGCAGAACCTGGCCAGGCCATGTCCCACCATTAGGTATGCAGCCCATCCTCTCACTGTTCCTATACCCCCATACTCTCTTGATGTGAGTGAACTTCTGAAGGTTACCATGGCTACATACATGTGTTTTGCTTTGGTCTCACAGGCCTTATATCCCAACTCTTTAGACGCACTTACAACCCAAATAAAGGTGCAAGTCTTCAGTGCAGGGACTACATAAGCCTCTGGGACTCTCAGCACTGAACAGCTTCTCTGTATGCTTGTAGATGTATTGGATACAGGCTCTGATCCAACCTGGGAGACATACAGTTGTCACATTTGCCCAGAAACACCCACTCAGGCAGGAGGAGAATCACTGAGCTGATTCTGTCTTGTCAGTTAAACTAATGCAAAAAGTCACTTGAGATATTACCCAGCGAAAGAGTCCATCATTTTATGCTGCTCTCTGCAGAGCTGGCACTGCAGTAAAATCAAGTTTTGCTGGAATGTTTCACCCACCTTTTTAAACACAGACTTTCTGACCCCTGATCTTGGAGGGAGAAGCCGGCTGTTTCCAAGACTTGCTCTACTGCGGCCCTTCACCACCCACTGGGGAGGTGGAGTCAGGGTCCATCCCAGTGACAGATCAGCATTGCCCCATTTCTGTAAGACCAAGGGCAAGCAGGAATATCAGACAGTAAGGAGGGAGCTGCAAAATGGAAGATAAGCCTTCTGACTCCTCCCTGCATTCATTCTGTAATCAATGTGGGAACTATGACAGGCGAATACAGGCTGTCTTTGGAGACCATCATCAATGCCACAGTCATGGCCCAGGTGAAGAGTAAAGCCCCAGCTCAGGAGCAGCTAGAGCGTGCTCACTGGGGAGGGCAGGACCCCGCAGGTCTGCCAGGCTCGAAGAGTTAAGCACAGGCAAATGTTCAAGGGAAACCAAAATGGCAGCAGCTTATGTCCTCAAGGCCACTTTTGAAGAGCATGTAGATATCTATGTAATATCTAATTAATATAATTAAGCTTTAAGAGTAATTACTACATAATAATTCATTTCCGGAAAGAGATGTAGCCTCTGTTCCTCTTTCCCACTTAATTCACCTGTCTATCTGCTTTTCTGCCTGTGCTTAGCAACAATAGGTTAATCTTCGACTCCACTATATCAATGGGTATTTCCCATCAGCTGTCGGGGAACTTGTGATCTTCCTGTCTTTATCCAGGGAAAGAAAACATAAAGATTTAAGCAACAGGTAAAGATATGAATTAGTCATACAGCCAGACTACTAATGTGAATAAGTTGTTGTACCGCTGATACAAATCCTTCCAGAATTATTCAGAGGTGGTTTCTGAGAAACCCCACTCCATCAATGCCAGTGGGCAGAGGTGCAGAAATTCAGTTCATGTTTGTGATCACAAGCTTGAAACAAAAATAACACAAGCTGCAACACGCAAACAGGCATGTCTAGCTCAGAGCATGGCATTAGAGTGCTCGTCCCACATACACACTAAGTGACAGTCAGTTATCACCCTGCAACGTCAAGCCATGAAGCGTCTAAGGTGTGGCTCTTCCTGAATGAACATGAATAAAGCGGTGACCATATATAGAGGCAGGATCCTCCTTGGCTACCAAACACCATGCTATTCCAAAGCATATGATTTTTTTCCCTCCAACCTGCAGGCTCATTCATCACCGTATTATTCAAGTTTCATGCTGTTATAACTCTGTTAACACCAGGTCCAAAGAAACTCTGATTGTTTGCTGATACTGAAAGAAAGCACACATCTTTCCAGCAACATAAAACCAAGTTTTGTTCTGTAATTTCCTTCAAAACAAGCTGCTCCACTGCATTGAAATGCATGACAGCTCTGTAAATTCAGGGCCACTTCGCACACAGTTCTAGAAAAGTTACATAAAATACATTATTAAAAGTCAAAACTTCCTTACATAAAGCAGATTTTTTTTCATCTCTTCCGTCTACATCATTTAACTCCTGAGTTTTCGACAGACCTATATTTGTTGTACACTTCTTTTACAACCACCATAATGGGGGGGGGGGAAGAAAAAAAAAGGGGTCAATTTCTTTATTAGACTATTTGTTTAACATTTTAATGGAGGATATTCTCCTACCACACTCAAGAATAACACACAGTAATACCCATCAATTTTAAAATCGATAAAAGAAGAGTTGTCTTGCGGACTTGCATTTAGTCATTTCAGCTGAAAGCAACAAATGAAAAGCTAAAACAGCTGAATCCAGTAGAATGTAAATAAGAGATCCTTGCCAAATCTTTGCTGGTTACCAAATGCTCTACCAAGTTTAAAGATCCCATTGTGATACCTTTGTACTTTATTTATAAGGCTCTCAGTAAGCCACTCCCTTTCCGCATTTGTTTGAGCTTGCGCCCATATTCCCATGGTTATTGCAGAACAAATCCAGGTGAAAGGTTGTTCTTGTTTCATACCAATATTCATCTGACTTTTTCGCCCTTTCTTGATGACATATTTTTAAACCATCAACTGAAATCTTAGAAGAATTCAACTAAAATATTTGAAGTTCAGTTGAAGCTTTTTTTTTTTTCCCTTCAGAAACAAGGCACCTTTCACAGAACACTTTAACTGCACAGTGGGTCTCAAAGACCTTGTTCTAAGCAGCTTTTGTGAAGTTTCTAAAGGAGGAAAAACTTTTCTTGCTTTTCTCATTTCTCCAGTGGACTGAGAACTCTTTGAATCAAAGTAAAGAGACCAACTATTTGGTATCTTTTCGCTTCATCAGTGATATCTGTGCAATACTGGATGCACTCCCAAAGTCCTGCCTGAACATATTCCAGGCTGAGTTATGCAGGACTTAGGAGGGGTTCTCTGAATGCCATCTCTTCTCTGCACCTTCTCTGGGAAAGCATAAATATGTTCCCAGGCTGTTACACAACTTCGCTGCAGGTAAAGCATGAGATATTGAGTGGGAATGGTAATTAGAAAAAATTCAAAACTGAGTGACCTTCCCTCAGTGCTAGCATGCCACATAGTACTAGCTTTGTCCTGACATGTGAGGCACTTCTCTTCTGTATCTAATCCAGGAATCGCTTTACATTTCATGAATCTACATGCAACGTGAGTCAGATATAAACAGAGTTGCCCAACCCTTTAAAAAATTCCATTACAATTACTCTTCCTGCCAGTTCAAGTGAAAGTTTTAGGCAGAGCAGGTGGCCCACAGCTCGCTAACTTTTTTCCTCTGGCACGAGAGGGTGACAGCGCGGACCACTACCCACATGGAGACATTGCCAACCACATTTTCTCAGCTTAGTCCTGCTGCGAGCTCTTTTCAGGTCTCTGACACACTGCAGTCTGTTTGGCATGGTCCTTTCCAGGTGTCAGTCTCACCGAGCCTCACCAATGATACCTTTCAGGTGTCATCTTGTGCCTTGTTGATGGCACAGGGCTGACCAGACAGCTACAGAGTTCAGGAGCTTCCCTTGGTGGATTACACTTCTCCAACAAAATTCTTCTCAAAAATTTTTTTACAATGAGGGTGGTGAAACACTGGAACAGGTTGCCCAGAGAGGTGGTAGATGCCCTATTCCCAGAAATATTCAAGGTCAGGTTGGACAGGGCTCTGAGCAAACTGATCTAGTGGTAGATGTCCCTGCTCACTGCAGGGTGGATGGACTAGATGACCTTTAAAGGTTCTTTCCAACCCAAGCTATTCTGTGAACACATACCCATACTAGAGCTCTGTGGCTTACAAAAAAATAGGGAATCCCTATAACTGGTAAGTCTATTTTATTTTTTCTTTCTCTTTCTTTTTTTTTTTTCCCCAAGTCTCATGATATTTCCTACCTACCCCAGAGATCCACTGAAATGGAATTAAGTTATTTAGTAAGCATCTCCTCTTTTTCTACAAAAAAGGAGCTATGAGGGATACAGATACAGCCTTGCAGGTACCTCACAGGCTCACAAACAAAAAGCTGAGAGAAAACAAGGATGTTTTGTTTGCAAAAACAGGGGAGAAAATGCATTGTTTTCAAGTTCTTTGTACTGAACAGTAAAAGTTGCTTATATTCCCTTACCTTTTACTGCACAAGGGGCTAGCACAAAGGGTAACCACGTATTTCTCCCCAGAACTTGAGAAAAGGCTGACTGATATATACCAGAGACTTAAATTAAAAATGAAGCAAGTTCAGAAAAATTAAACTGAAAAATTTAAATTAAAAATTAAAAGTGTTTAGAAAAATATATCTTTGTCCTCCACTTAGTTGCTTCCTGAAATGCTTGCTGGCTGATTACTGCCCTCCTCCCCCAGTATAAAACAAAATAAAAAATTCTTTATCTCCAACCTCACTTCAGTGACTCACACCAAAAACATACCCTTTTACTTCCCTGAACTTCTGAGGAATTTAGAAGTGCAGTCCTCAAAGCCCCAAGGGAAGTTTGGCATTTCATAATAGCCCAGGAGCCCCACCTGAGGTACAAAGAATGCTTTGAAACATGCCCGTGATTAATTAATTAACATATTGGCACCTAGCTAGCTTTTTAACACTCTGCCTAATGTTTTAGTTTAGAGCTGCCTGTGCCTGTCACAGAGACTGCGTGGATTGATGCCATTATCTTGTAAAGAATAACGCATTTTACATCTAAGTAAACATAACAATGTAGCATAGATACAGCAACTTGAATCAAGGATTAATTACAATGATTCGTAGCGCTCAAAGAGCAGGCAGTTTACAGATGGAGGAAGCAATTACTTTTAAAGAGAGGGGTTTTTTGCTTCAACATTTCTGAGTGGTTGCATCATTCTTACTCCTGACAACAAAGTCAAAACGAGCACATTAGAAAACAGCCCCACAGACGGGAGTCGCAGCTCCGCCCTTACATCTGCTCTCCCCTCTCCCCGCGTGAGGCTGGATGGAGCCTTCCATGCCTGGGTGTGGGCCCTAACCTGCACCCAGCGCAAAGTCCCTGGGGGGCTCTGATGGCAGGGAGCAGGGAGGTGGTGGGCGATCAACCCAGCAGCCTCATGCTCCACGCTTCCTTGTGCAGGGTGTGAGTTGGGCAAACCTGAGATTTAGCCACTGTGCACTCTTTCCTATCAGCTGAGGAACTCATCTGGGTCATTTCGTTTGTAGAAAGAGACATTTGCTCAAGAAAGGTGAGTTATACTAAATCTTCATTGAAGTCTTAACTAAATTACTTGGTTAACCAGGGTATTTTGGAATATTTTTGGTTGTTTAGGTAAGCATGAAACCCACACAACCATAATAACAAAGTACAACCAAAATACTCAAACACAAATCCTCTTTCTCCCCTTCCAGCTACTAGAATAAATAACTTGTTTGTTGCATATGAGAGAGTCTTAGGCAAGTACTAAATCAAAGGAAGGAGTTTTGCATTTAGCCCTGAGAGTAAGGAGGTTCGTGGCCATCTGTACACCTTGTGGGAGCACATTTCACCACGCAGCTGTAACTCCGGAGAAAGCTGTCTCCATGCTCGTGGCTTCCTCGTGCCAGTTAACAGCTTTATTGTCGTAGGTGGACTGACAGCAGAGGAGCACATCATCAAGGGCGGTGCTGGCACAACTGCTAGTAGGTATCCCTGGTCGGATGTTTGAGATGCTTTCCGTCAGCTTGGAAGGGCAGTCAGTCTGCAGGTGGTGCCTCTGACTGCTATCAGTGTCCGTACCCTCCGGCTCCTTGAAGAGAAGCCCGTGCAGAGATCAGAGCAGTTGTCCTTTTTCTTTCTTTTCTAATGTGCCTACTGGTCTTTGCTTTGGTTTGACTACAGACAGCAAACCTCCAGAAAGACCAGGAAATGCTACAAAGTTTTATACCAAATTTGGAGGTGGTTTGTGAATGTCCCATGGATCAATGGAAAGCTCGTTTGTACCAAGTTTCCTAATTTAAAACATGGAAGAAAGGAGTAGACAGCACAGGATTTCTCTTTGGAAATGGTGTGAAGTGCAGATCTTTCAATTGTACTCATCAAAGGATGCTGCTTCTGGTGATGAGTGAGATGCAACACAAACATCAAAACTGGATCAGCATTCACAAATAAAACCGTAAGATAAAAAATTCTGGTGGAAAACAAGTGAGATTCAGTTTAGAAAAAATGCATATCAGAAATAATAACCCTAAACTCTTCGAGAAAGCACCATCCCGCTAGGAAAGACTGAGTTGCGACTGAACATCAAAATGTTTATAAGCCTGTTGGTACAGAACTAAGATATGCTGATCTTTCTTGTATGACTCCATATACAGATCTGGATACCTCAACACTGGCATGAAATTCCACTAATTGGAAAGAATTCAGCAAAGAGTAACAGAGGAGATAAAAGAGCTACAGAGACAAACGTACGTTGAGAGAGTAAAGAGGTTAACACATAGCCTGAGGGTAAAAGAAAAAAATGGTAACTCTTACAAAATGTTCGAAAAGTGTGAACAGCAAGGATTTAAACTGTTTAGATTGCTACGCTAAGAAGTAAGAACAGTGGAAGTAAGAATAGTAACTTACCCATTGTATTACTAAACAAATATGAACATCATGCATAGTCTCATGTGGAGGTGGAAATTAGGAACCGGATTTGATTCCAATCTGTTGTTCGTATGTTTATTTTCCCCTTTTTAACACACTAATGCATTTTTTTTTCACCATAGCATACTGAATCGCTTCCCCAAAAGATTTTGCTCTGTCTCTCTAAATACACATCTAGGGCAGCCAAGAAACAAGGGTGGATTTTTTTTTACTGCTGATCGAGCATCTGTCATTTCCACTCTTCCCACATTTCCAAGCTCTGTATTCTAGAAGTTACTATGTTTCCTTTCAGCAACAAAAGCATTACAACTGCAGCCAATGTCATGGGTGCTTAAGACTCAGGCATATCCTACAGAGATGAGTCTTGACCCAGCATTTCATCATGGACCGTGCAAACACCTCTACGCCATTGCAAGTGGCCAAGTTTTTCTCATGATTATATGTCTGTTGCTAGTCTTGAAGGCACATTTGTAACGAGAGCCCCATTGCCTTGACAGGATCATAATTCACAGGCCAATCAAAAATAGCTGATGACAGCATTTGTTGTTCAAGGGAAGGAAACAGCCTTTGAAGGGCATTTCCACCCATCGGATTCCATTATGCAACACTAAAATACGTCTTTCAGAGCATCTGGAGATTTCACATCCTGCACTTTTGTAAAGCGCAAGCTTCACTCTTTCCCAAAAGAATGATGGGTGAGAAAAAGACATCAGGTATAAATTCCAGAACCTGCTTTTCTCCTCCTCCCTTAAGATTTTCGCAGTCAATGGTACAGTCTGAGTCAACAAGACTCAGCTGACTCAAAATCTCTAGTATGATCATATTTTTATTAGACACTTCTCACAACTTTGATTTTCACTACATGGAAAAATAAATTTCATTGTCAACAAGAATTACTTGTGTAAAATGTTACATTCATCATTTAGGATTCTCAGTTAGGTCTGAAAATGTTAGAGGAAAAATTTGAAAAAAAGTAATAATCACAGTTATGTCACATCTATAATATTCAAACCATGCTAATCCCAAGCTGTATATACTGATCATATATTTGTAAAGAAATCCAGTCATAAAGGATCCTTGAAACATAAATTCACACTGTATGCTACCAATTTCTTTCTTGGAAAAAGTTGCTTACTTATCTAAAGACCTATTTTTATTTTTGTCAAATATTTGGATAAAAGAGGCAGTAAGAAATTCCAGGATCAACCACTCTTCTTCCACACAGCTTCCATTGACAAAACCACACAGCTTCCATTGACAAAACCTGGACCGCGGGTGTCCAGGTCTCTGGCTGCAGGGAGTGCCTGAGCCTGGCGCTCGTACCGGAGGACAGCAGAGACAACGGCTGTGTTCGGTGCGAGCAGGTGAATGACCTGCTCAGCCTGGTGGCAGAACTGAAGGAGGAAGTGGAGAGGCTGAGGAGCATCCGGGAGTGTGAGAGGGAGATCGACTGGTGGAGCCGCACCCTACCCTCCCTGAGGCAGCGGCAGCAGGAGGCGGCTCCACAGAAAGCAGAGAACCCCTAACCCTCTTGCCACCGAGCAGAAAGAGGGGACCGAAGAGATGGGGGGGAATGGAAACAGGTCCCTGCTCGGGGTGGCAAGCGAATTTCCCCCCGGCCTCCCTCACCTGCCCAGTTGCCCTTAAGCAACAGATATGGGGCTCTGGAATGTGAGGGACCGGCCACAGAGGATGTGGGTGAAGGTGAGGCTCCATCCAGGGGGTTGCCTAGAATGAGTCAGACAGCCCCACGTATTACAACTGCCTCAACTAAGAAAAAAAGGAGGGTCATTGTCATAGGTGATTCCCTTCTGAGGGGAAAAGAGGGCCCGATCTGCCGACCGGACCCATCCCACAGGGAAGTCTGCTGCCTCCCTGGGGCCCGGATTAGGGATGTTGCGAAGAAACTCCCTGGTCTGGTGCGGCCTTCTGATTACTACCCCCTCTTGGTAATGCAGGTTGGCGGGGATGAGGTAGCAGAAAGAAGTCCCAAGGCCATCAAAAGGGACTTCAGGGCACTGGGGCGACTGGTTAAGGGATCAGGGGCGCAGGTGGTGTTTTCCTCCATCCCATCAGTGGCAGGGGACAGCACTGAAAGGGGCAGGAAAACTCACCTGGTTAACAGGTGGCTCAGGGACTGGTGCCATCGGTCAAATTTTGGCTTTTTTGATCATGGGGAGGTATACACAGCACCGGGCCTGCTGGCAACAAGTGGAGTTCAGCTATCACAAAGGGGGAAAAGAATTCTTGGCCACGAACTGGCGGGGCTCATTGAGAGGGCTTTAAACTAGGTTCGAAGGGGGAAGGGGATACTGCCCAGCTCACTAGGGATGAGCCTAGGCTTGGAGTGCCAAGGCCAGGGGTGAGATTGACAGCCCAGCTCAAGTGTGTTTACACCAATGCACGTAGCATGGGCAATAAACAAGAGGAGCTGGAAGCCATTATACAGCAGGACGGCTACGACTTGGTCGCCATCACAGAAACGTGGTGGGACAACTCGCATGACTGGCATGCTGTCATAGATGGCTACAGACTCTTTAGGAAAGACAGACCAACAAGGAGAGGTGTGGGAGTTGCTCTATATGTGAGGGAGCAACTGGAATGCATTGAGCTTGGCCTGGGGGCAAGTGAAGAAGGAGTTGAAAGCTTGTGGGTTAGAATTAAGGGACAGGCTCACACGGGTGACATTACGGTGGGTGTATACTATAGGCCACCTGACCAGGAGGAGGAGGTTGATGAGGCCTTCTACAGGCAGCTGCAAGCAGCCTCACAGTCACAGGCCCTGGTTCTCATGGGGGACTTCAACCACCCTGACATCAGCTGGGAAGACCATACAGCTAGGCAGGCGCAATCCAGGAGGTTCCTACAGAGCATCGATGATAACTTTCTGATGCAAGTGGTGGAGGAACCAACAAGGAAAGGCGCGCTGCTGGACCTCGTGTTAACAAACAAGGAGGGACTGGTGGAGGACGTGAAGGTTGGAGGTAGACTCGGCTGCAGTGACCATGAAATGGTTGAGTTCAGGATCCTGCGTGGAGGAAGCAGGGCGATAAGCAGGATCAAAACCCTGGACCTCAGGAGGGCTGACTTTGCCCTCTTCAAGGAGCTACTGGGAGGAATCCCGTGGGCCAGGGCTCTCGAAGGCAGGGGGGTCCATGAGTGCTGGTCGCTTTTTAAACAACACTTCTTCCACGCACAGGAGCAATGCATCCCCCTGAGAAAGAAATTTAGCAAAGGAGGCAGGAGACCTGCATGGTTAAACAAGGAGCTTCTAGCGGAGATCAGGCAGAAGAGAAAGGTGCATAGCATGTGGAAAGAGGGACAGGCCACTTGGGAAGAGTACAGAAACGTGGTGAGAGCATGCAGGGATGCGACGAGGAAGGCCAAGGCTCACCTGGAATTGAAGCTGGCAAGGGATGTCAAAAACAACAAGAAGGGCTTCTTCAACTACATCAGCAGCAAAAGGAAGGCTAGGGACAACGTGGGGCCGCTGCTGAATGAGGCGGGTGTCCTGGTGACGGAGGATGCGGAGAAGGCAGAGCTAATGAATGCCTTCTTTGCTTCACTCTTCAGTGCTAAGACTGGCCCTCAGGAATCCCAGGCCCCGGAGGTAAGAGATGAAGCCTACAAAGAGAACGACTTTCCCTTGGTCGAGGAGGACTGTGTGAGGGATCGCTTAAGCAATCTGGACGTCCACAAATCCATGGGCCCCGACGGAATGCACCCACGAGTGCTGAGGGAGCTGGCGGATGTCATTGCTGAGCCACTCTCCATCATCTTTGAGAGGTCCTGGAGGACAGGAGAGGTGCCCGAGGACTGGAGAAAGGCCAATGTCACTCCAATCTTCAAAAAGGGCAAGAAGGAGGACCCAGGGAACTACAGGCCGGTCAGCCTCACCTCCATCCCGGGAAAGGTGATGGAGCAGCTTATCCTGGAGGCCATCATCAAGCAAGTGGAAGAAAAGAAGGTTATCAGGAGTAGTCAGCATGGATTCACCAAGGGGAAATCATGCCTGACCAATCTGATAGCTTTCTACGATGACATGACTGGCTGGGTAGACGAAGGGAGAGCCGTGGATGTTATCTACCTTGACTTCAGCAAGGCTTTCGACACAGTCTCCCATGATATCCTCCTGGGGAAGCTGAGGAAGTGTGGGCTGGATGAGTGGTCGGTGAAGTGGATAGAGAACTGGCTGAATGGCAGAACTCAGAGGGTTGTCATCAGCGGCGCTGAGTCTAGTTGGAGGCTGGTGACAAGTGGTGTCCCTCAGGGGTCAGTACTGGGCCCAGTCTTGTTTAACTTCTTCATCAACGACCTGGATGAAGAGTTAGAATGTACCCTCAGCAAGTTTGCTGACGACACCAAACTGGGAGGTGTGGTAGATACACCAGAAGGCTGTGCTGCCATTCAGCGTGACCTGGATAGGCTGGAAAGCTGGGCAGAGAGGAACCTGATGAGGTTCAACAAAGGCAAATGCAGGGTCCTGCACCTGGGGAGGAACAACCTCATGCACCAGTACAGGCTTGGGGTGGACCTGATGGAGAGCAGCTCTGCGGAGAGGGACCTGGGTGTCCTGGTGGACGACAGGTTAACCATGAGCCAGCAGTGTGCCCTGGCTGCCAAGAAAGCCAATGGGATCCTGGGGTGCATCAAGAAGAGTGTGGCCAGCAGGACAAGGGAGGTTCTCCTTCCCCTCTACACTGCCCTGGTGAGGCCTCATCTGGAGTACTGTGTCCAGTTCTGGGCTCCCCAGTTCAAGAAGGATGAAGAGCTACTGGAGAGAGTCCAGCGGAGGGCTACAAGGATGGTGAGGGGACTGGAGCATCTCCACTACGAGGAGAGGTTGAGGGAACTGGGCTTGTTCAGCCTGAAGAAGAGAAGGCTGCGAGGGGACCTTATAAATGCCTACAAATATCTGAAGGGTGGGTGTCAGGAGGATGGGGCCAAGCTCTTCTCAGTGGTGCCCAGTGACAGGACAAGGGGCAATGGGCACAAACTGAGGCACAGGAAGTTCCGTCTGAACATGAGGAGGAACTTCTTCCCTCTGAGGGTGACGGAGCACTGGAACAGGCTGCCCAGGGAGGTTGTGGAGTCTCCTTCTCTGGAGATATTCAAGACCCACCTGGACAAGATCCTGTGCAGCCTACTGTAGGTGACCCTGCTTCGGCAGGGGGGTTGGACTAGATGACCCACAGAGGTCCCTTCCAACCCCTACTATTCTGTGATTCTGTGATTCTGTAATACTATAAAACTGCATGTTGATCATAGTTTAAATCCCCTATAAGCTTGGTTTTATGACCAAATTTTGTAGTTCTTTGTTGAGAAAAATTACTTTTGAAACCAAGAGCAATGTTGACAAATCAGAAATACAAGCTGCAGTCCTGCACAGTTATAAGCTGCACAGTTGTTTGTATATGAAAACAGCAGTATAAATTAGCCCAAAATCTAAATAAAGAGCATTGATTTAGAAAGAAAATGTGTCTCAAAGCAGTCAACAACTCAAGGATTTGCTTATTATTTTTAACCTCTCAGATTCTTCTATGAGTTCAGCTGTGGGTGACAACCCAGAAAAGCTGCTGCATTTTCTCAGTTGTTGGGTAGCTGTAAGTGATGCACGTTGGTGGTCTCTGCTGGAGAGCTGGCCACAACCAGAAACTGTCACTGCAGCTGGCAGCGATTCATGCCCTTGCTCGGGAGGGGGAAGCCATCCTCCAAGTGACTCTGGTCTCAGCCGGGGCCTGGGCACGCGCTAGCAACCCTGCCACTGCCTCTGCCCAGGCTCAGCTGCTCCCACGGCAAAACCCCAGGGGTGAGAGCCTGAATTCACTGGAGGCTACGGCAAGTCTTGCACCGATTTCATACCCTATGACTATGTCACGCCCTGGTTTCGGATGCTGGAATTATCAACCTGATGTTTTCTACCACGTCATTGGCAATTAAAAAGGGAAGCAGGAGAACGAAAAATGAAGTGCCACATGGAACAAAACACCAGGAGAGGTTTGGTCCTCTGTGCACGCACGCTCCTCAGCACCCTATCCATCTGTTGTTACAGGGACACCCGGCAATTTGCACCTGAGAATATTTCTGCAGCATAAAAAGCCAGATTTGTACACCACCAGCTCTGATAGGCTTGACCTGTTGAGTTGTCCATGTCTTACCAGTGGAAGTAGTAATCTCCTACTGGTGGGTGTTAACCCCACAGCAAGGAAACACGGCTATGCCGTCACCCTGCGCACACCAAGGCAGGTAACACATTGCATGAGACTGGATTCTGTTTCATCCAATAATCTGACCTTCGTAAAAAACAAAGGGCCTATTAGGAATTAATGTACTGCACATTGAAACGTCTGCTTGCATTCCTCTTTCGCAGACATGTGCTTGGTGCCCGGGGTATTAACTTTCAGACTTTGTTTCTTTTTACTGCACAGTCATCTGCAGTACTGTGGTCTGCAAATGGGGTGCAGCAGAAAAACAAACTGTGTTGCCTTCGCCCTTTCCCACTGCTCTCTGATGAAAAGGTAGTTCATTGATAAGATCGTCAGTGATCTTAATAATTTCTTATATGAGATGCCACAGTCTAAGGAGAGTTTATTTTCAGTTTTGGTCAGCACTATAACCCATATTACATTTCTATTTATAAGTAACTGATCTTTCTTTAATGCTCCAGTGGTAATAAAATAAACAGCATTGTAATGAAGTGTCTCTAGAAATAAGACAAAAATAATAAATGCTTAGACACAAAACTAAAGGCAAATCTTTGTTTAATAAACATAAAAATGTTTCCAAAAATATTACCTCCTTATCTGGTTCAGAGCTACATTATATGCTATTTTGATTAGGCTTCTTGCACAAATAGAAAACAACTCTTATTTTGCAGACACAAGAATGAAAAATATATTCAGCAGGATGTTACTCACAAACCATCCAGAAGATAGTTTTGACCATAAGGCAAAGAAATCAATCTGGCCAATGAACTGTACAATTTTATGTTCTGAAAACTCTCTGTTCTGTAAAATAGAATTTGCTAAATTTCTTCAGAACTAATGTCTTTCTCACTTCATATATAAACACACCATTAAATTCAGTCCAGTATTTTTTTTTCATATAGCGGAGAATATGTTTTGATTAAATATCTTTCCCTGTGTTCCTATGCGTTTTTGGTAGTTCTACTCCTTTATCCTTATTTTGCAAGAACAACCACACAGGTTTCTATTGTGACACTTGCAGGTTACAATGCTCAAGGCAGACATCAAGGATTATATAACTTGATAAGTCCTTATTCATTTTTTGCTGTTTGTAAAACAGTAGCTAACAACAAGCATTAGTACCTATGTATAATGCATATTATATTCACTTGTATAATGTATATTACATTTGTGTAACATTAAGCAAAATATAATTTCAATAGCAGGATGTAACTGCTTATACATTATTAAATAAAGGAAGTTAGAAAGGACATTTGTGTAAATAGACTCCACAAAGAGTAATTGGTAGGCGAATACTTGGGATAGAAGTCATGTCACCATCTTTTAACATGACAGCAGCTGTGTGTTCACATATGCAGAGCTACTCAGCAGAGGAAAGCTGAGATTAAAAGCTCCTGTGCATGAATCCACATGTACAATGACATTAACACCAGTCACTCAAACAGGGATAAAGAGGCAATGGGTCAAAAAAAGGAAGTGATTTTTGTTAGCAGCGTTATCCTTATGTATTCACCAGCACCAAAGCTTTTAAGGCTCTGAGAGCAGGGTTCCTTCTCCTGTACACATGGACACGAAAAGGCTCACACAGACCGCAATAAACAAGCACTTCCACACAGTGAAGTGGTTACAGTATTTACCTTCCTGGATGTTACTGGAAATTATCTGTATTTGGAAAAACAATTCTTTTCCCCTACATGAAATACAAACATGTTTTATTATTATAAATTTTTGCTCATTGTTTAAAGCTACTTCTAGGTATCTCTGGATTTCTAGTTTAAGATGCCCTGCAGAGAATCCATTCTAGATGGAATTCCATGATGATATTTAAAAAAAAAAAAAAAAAAAAAAAAAGATCTTTCTTTGGCATTTTCATAGCTCAGTCTGGTGCTACAATGTATCAGTAGACATTGATCAATTGGTTGCTATGAACTAGAGTAGCACCTGCTATTCTGCTCATAGAAAGGTATATTGATCTGGATGTTATTCTGGTAACTTCGTGACATTTTTATTTTTCTGTGTCAGCTCTAGGCATTTCAAACAGCTGTACAGAACAGGGTGCTGTTGTTGTACAGGTAATAGTGCACAGATACAAAAGAGTCTTCACTCGTAAAGAGAACCTCATCCAAAAACTCCACTCACAACTCATTATGTTTGCAAACTGAAACAGGCAAATTCAGAGACAAACTCTCATGCTCCTTCCCTCTTAGTTTACCCCAGTGAGAAACGAGCCTCTTCTTTTCTGTCTTGCCATGAATTTTAGCCGCTGTTCCTTTGCATACAGAGAAGGAAGAGCTCCCATGTGGGATCATACTCCTTGAACTGTCTCCCTGCCATCACCATTGCCACTCTCACTCCTGATCCCAACTGGGCAGAGAAGTGACATACCAGTGAAGGGACATGATTTCCTTCCACATGTACCAGAGCCTCCTCAGGGAAATTAGCAACACTGCTTTAATGTAATGCACTTGATTACACAAATCTGGAGGTGGGTCCAATTTGAAAAGTTTCCTTTGACAGCCACCACATAGGACCTCAACTGGGAGAGAGGAGCAGCAACCATGCAGCTCCAGCCTCTGTCTTCACCCCCCTGGCAACCCTCCTGGCCAGCAGTCAAAGTGACTTGTTCCGGCTGGGACAGCTCTGGATCATTAAACCATTGAATCATTAATCACATTAAACCATTACCTCTTCTTCTCTGAAAAAGATGAAGGTGAGTTCTTCTCTCTCCAACCCTTCCTTGCTTTTACCCACAATAACGCTAAGCAAAGCCCCAAGCCAAGAAAAGCTGACAAATCCTTTCACTAAAATCACTTCGGTACATTATTTTACCCTTGTTAGCTCATACCTACATTACAGAAACTTGTCCAGAAACTTGTCTTGCCTCACTAGATGATAACAACGAGTAGAAATATCACAACAAACGCACAGCTGAATCTTCTGTTAGGTGTGGGTATAAATCCCAACCTTAGTGTTCTACTAATACATTTCTAAACTTAGTATCTCTATTTCAGTTGATTTCCAATTTTAATCATCTAGATTTTAAACCAGCTGTCCCCAAGTGAGGATGTGAAAGCTGACTTACTTCCTCTTCAAATGAAAACCAGACAGCCCCTTCTGTTCAGAGAAGAAATAATATGACTCACCCATTATTTTGTAAAACTACTCTAGGGAAAGCAGTAGGATTTGAAGGTGCTTAGAGGGAAAGAAGAGTCACTGAAAGTAACATTATTCTCACCAGCAGTATGAACCATCAATACTTTCCTCTGTTTTGCCTAAAAGGGATTTGGCTTTTTCTCGGGAGAAGAGTAGAAAGCATAAGAACAGGGATCACAACTTTTCCAAAAGATCTGAAAAATGGAAAGAAAAAAAAAGCAAAATAAAAAGCTTTGGTGGCCAGTTATGATACCGGGATGCTAGAGAACAGATGTCACTTCTGGGCTCTGTCAAAGACTTTCTGACTGACCTTGGCTTAGGTAAGTCAAAATCCCTCTGGGTCCCAAGCCCATACATTAAGCAGGGATAAGAGTAATACCATCTTTGTGAACCTGTAGAGACAGTTCTTTACTGTAATAGCTGTCTCCTAGTGAGCCCACGTCAGGCACCTAGGACACTATTGACCTCTTATCCGGGTTGACA
Organism: Opisthocomus hoazin; assembly: GCF_030867145.1. Lineage (NCBI taxonomy): Eukaryota > Metazoa > Chordata > Aves > Opisthocomiformes > Opisthocomidae > Opisthocomus > Opisthocomus hoazin. Next base: position 39,019,431 of record NC_134421.1, read on the forward strand.
CTGCTGTATGATGCAGGCAACTATGATCATGCAATAGCTGCTAAGCAACTTTCTGCGTGAGATCATAACACCTAACGCAGATCCAGTTAACCCTGTGCACTTATTCAGTCGCAAACAGTGTCCTGGAATATCTAATCTACCTGTGTTCATGTACCCACCTCAGGTGGGCAACTGCTTCTGTAAGGAAGAAAAACTGATGTATAAGGATGCTAAGAAATAGATTCTCATGAGATCTTAAGCATCTAAGTTAGATCTAAGTGGGTATTAAACGCCTAAGCCCAAACTGCAAGTCTTGAAACATCATCTTTGCTGCTGCCTAATCCGGTATGCACCTACCCCTTTGTCAGCAGAGTTCTTCAGTACGCTATCTGTCATCTGCCTGTGACACAAAGTCACCAGCAACTGCTCTGTGAGCCAAGTCTTGCAGTAACTACAGTGCCACTGTGTGCGCTCCCTCGTGCTGTGTGGCACCTGAACACGCTACTACACCTAGAGGAGCAAGCACTGGAGGAAGGATTGCAGCAGCCGCTCTTCCCTTAGAGGAGGAAAAGTCCTCTTACGCAATTGCTCGGCAGTTACAGAAGATAAGGAAAACCTGCCCCCAGACCCCAAGTGGGTGCAAACGCACCTCTGCCAGCTCTGTGAGACGGCCTGAAGCGGAAACCTGAGGGCACGCTGCAGTAAGGCTGTCCTTGAAGCGGTCACAGTACACATAGCATCAGTGATGACCCCACCACTTAATGAGTGTGAGAAAGAGCCTATGTGACTCTCCAGTTGAGGGGGTCACATCCTGGCAGGGAAGGCAGGACACCAGAATTCCCAAACTTGCTCCAGGTACAATAATATGTAAACAGCTTTGTGTCATCCTTGGTAGAAGAGCAGGTGAAGCAAATCTCAAGTACTCACATACACTCATACACAGGTATGTATATAAATGTGTCCTAAGAAAAATGAGTCACTGCACATCACTTTTTAGAGCAGTAGTGAAGATATCCGACTCTAAGGACGACTCCTGACTGGAGGAAGGCTCTACCTACAATCTAGAGTTAGCTCTAAAGCTGAGTAAAGAAATGGGGCTCAGAACATACTTTGTAATACAGAAAAACTGGGAAAGAGCAAGGACAGACGGTCAGAGGTCTGCAGCAGCTTCCATGTAAGGAAACGATCAAATAATTCAGTCTGGGAAACAGGCGACTGAGTAGGGATGTGGCAGAAGTGTGTAAAATCGTGGCACGTAGAGGGTACTCTGGCACCAGTTTTGTGCTGCATCTACCAGTGAGTGAGAGATATCAAATGAAGTGCCAAAAAAGAATTGAAAAGTAACTAAAGGGTGTAGTTCTCATGTAATGGGTGGAATTCCTTGCAAGGAACATCAAAGATGCTAAAAGTTGGTATGGGCTTAAGCGGCAATCAGATCACCTTTCCCTATGTTCTTCCCTAAACATCTGCTTAAGATTATTGATAGTTTGGAGGTAGGAATATGTTTTAGTTCAGGAAAAAGAATAAAAATGGTCTCCCATTTCACAAATTTTACAGTCAAGCTCCCTGGATCTGGGGAAACTGCCTGCAGTCAGCCTCCCTGAAGTGCTACAGATGAGGCCCACTTTCAAACACCACCTTCATGATCAGAACACCTCCCTATCAGACAAGTATGACAGATCGCCTGCTGGGCTGGGTGAATCCACTTTCTGACCCAGCACAGCCATTCTTTCATTCATCCAGCCTCATAGTACCACTACTGATTATCAGAGTCAACTGATATTGACTATCAGTATCAACTTGTTTCGGTACGTAACTCCATGCACACACCTGCTTTAGCGTCCACTCGACAGGCATTACTTTCCTAGAAGGTACGTTGGCATTGCAGGTTTGAGTGTCACAAGGCTTTTCCTCTAATGGGAACTAACACTTAGAGCCAGCTTCACATTGCCTAGTAGGCAGTCCAGCACCTGAAAAGTGGACTCTGTTGGTCTGTCAAGACACTAAGCTGGGAGCCTAGACATCATATGGAGTGGGGAAAGGCATTCCTGAGGAACATGCCAAAAAAACCCTGCTGAGTGGGGAGCTACTTAGAGGCAGCCAATAGGAAATACATTTTTTCAGGAATACACCAAGGGCCACCCTCTCTAGGGTTTTGACATGCTACATATTTCCAATAGGTCATGGCACAGACTTTAAAATGTAACTGAGCCTGTCTGGAACAAGGCATAGGTGCTGAAATAAACATTCATCACCATACTCAACTGTCTGTGGCCTTGTAGCTTTAAAAATTACACAGGTTTTATAACCTCTCTCTTCACCTAGCTTCTATCTAGATTGCACAGGAAGTGTCAACATGGTATTTTGGATCTTGCTCTTAACAGAAACATGTCTTGAGAGGAGAATCGGTTAGCTAAACAGAAAAAGACTGATGAAAGCTTAATTAAAGTAGATGGAAGTAACTCCATCGTACAACTACTCTGAGAATATATAAACCTGATGGAGCTTGAGTTTTTGTGAACCTAAGGGATTTTTAAACTCTCTGAGGGCTTGCAAAATGAATTTGGTCTCTTTTTACTCTGTCATTTAAACTCTTAGCTTGTTTTATTTCATATAAGCATAATTCAATATTTTAAAAACCACAAAAATTGTTTTTCTAGCTACAGACAATCATGTGCAATGTATTAAGGACAGAGCAGCCTCCAAGTCCAAGGTTTGGCACAGTCTCAGTCCTAAAGAGACACATTTAGAAAAACAGGGAATTTTTTCCTGTCCCTTTTCTCTGTTGTGTTCCCAGGGTGTCTCTTTCTTTTTCACACAGTCAGCTCTCTGCTTCTTTTCTCACCCTGTTTTTCACCATATATACTTCTGTCTCCTCCCTTTTTCATAGTCACTCTTCAAGAGATAAGTAAGATGCGCTCCCAGTAACGCTGGAGTTGACATCAAATTTTTTAATGAATAATATTTCAGCAGGTTTGAAACCTGTCAGAATGCTTTAGCCCATGTCTAGTAAGAACAGGATGTCCATGGATTATTTCCAGCACTCCCTCTTGTGAGTTTATCATTTCTGATTCAGAAGCACTGCATTTTGAATAGCACCAGGCCAAACCTTCTAAAAGTATTCACTCATATTGAAATTTGAACTTGTTTGGGTGTCTTCATGCTCCTTTTTGCATTCACTCATTGTGAAAATGCCAGTATGTGAAATGATGACAGAACTGATCAGAGGAACACAAACATTCAACAGTTGGGAAGGACCCTGAGATCAAAAAGAATTCCTAGAAACTATCAGGAAAAGATTTTGAATAAATTTGAGATAGCTGTAAACAGTCAATAGGGATTTCTTTTAAGAAAAAAATCTAATCTACACAGGTATGTATCAGTAAAACACTCAGCACAAATACTGAACTTATTTTTTATCAGAGACAGAGCTGAATTAATGGTTCATTCAGCTGCTCCGAAGCAACAGTTCAACCTCCAAGGCCACCAACTATCAGCACCAGGAGGAACTTCAAAACTAAATGCAGCTTCTACTGCTGTGGCACGTCATCATGCACATCATCAGTAGTGGCACACACCTCAAATCTTACCTATCCCTACAACAAAATATCTAAAACCCTAGCTTCTAACCAGCTTCCTTCCTCAGACACAGATAATTCAAAAAGTCCAACAGCATCTTTCAAGCAGCCTCTGCTTTCTGCTACTTGCGAGTCATAGACAACTGCAATGAAAAAGGAACACAGAAATCAGCCTAATGTACCTAATCTGTAAAATTCATTTCTCTCTTGCAGACAAGAGTTAATTCATAAAGCAGAGTTTATCAAATAGCCCCCAAAATTAACTAGACAGTTTAGTTCCTCAGTCTAGTTCCTTATCACACCTTCTCCAGGTCACTTAAAATCATCGCAGATGCAGGCCCACCCAAAGAAATTAAAAGCTAATTCTTGAAGGGGTGTTTTGGTTTCGGCTGCTGCCGGCAACAAAAGCGCCACGCGGCCGCCCCTCCCCCCGCCGGCGTGTGGAGAAGAATGGAAAGAAAGAGGCAGAAACTGGTGGGTCGGGATAAGGGCAGTTTAACAGAACAGCAAACAGGGAAAACAGGAACAACAACGATACAAATAAGGAGAAAACACAACCACGAACCGTACAACAGCCGCTCTCCCGAAACAGGACCGGCGCTGCGCCCGCCCAAGCCACGAGTGCCTTCCCGCCGCGCTGCCCCCCCCACCGGAACCCAGCGTGATGGCACATGGTATGGAATACCGGGCTCTGTTTGGCCAGGTGGGGTCAGCCCCCACCCCCCGGCTGTGCCCCTTCCTGGATTCCAGTGAAAATTAACCCTGTCCTGGCCAAACCCAGGACATTATCCACCCCTTATTCCATACCATCTACGTCATGCCCAGGTCCCCCATTGTCCAGTTGATCACCACCACTTCTCCTGTCTCCAGATATCATTCCTTTAGTCTATGGATCATCACTCTAAAGTGTCCATTGAGTTCATTTAATCCATGACTTCAGGCTCCATCTGTCGTTATGGTCTTCCGTGGCAGGGGAGGTGATGTGTGGTGATGGGCGGTCACTTGCTGCATCCGGAGCTCACGGCTGATGTATCTGGTGCGGCCCGTGCCCACAGTCTGCAGGAGATGTTGATCTTGATGAAGTTGCTGGATGCCAGTTGTTGAAAACCAGGTCCAGTTCCATCATCGCTGTGCTCTGCTAGGTTTTCATCGAAAAAGTCCATCCTTCTTTAATCTGGACAATTCTTACTATGCTACTACTGGTACAAAAATATAACAATTATAACAGTGATAACAGACAGTGACAGGGTTATTTAACAACTAACTTTTTACAATTTATTTATGGACTATTCTCGCCCAAAATTAAATCCCCATGAGGTACACATCGGACTTCCCCATCCTTCCGCATTACCCACCAGGTACACCCAGGTCCTTGAGCAAAGGCAATCCCGCGGACGGGCTTGCCTTTGCCCGAGGCAGGACTAACCCAAACCATCTTCCCTAACATGTTCCGCATGTGCACTACAGGGACTTTATCCCCTTCTACAGGGCGCTGAGGTTTTGACTGGGCAGGACCAGCCCTGTTGGTGGACCCTCTGGTGTTAACCAACCAGGTGGCCTTTGCTAAATGGGTATCCCAATTTTTGAAAGTCCCACCCCCCATTGCCCTCAAAGTGGTTTTTAGCAGCCCATTGTAACGTTCGATCTTTCCCAAGGCTGGTGCATGGTAGGGGATGTGATACACCCACTCAATACCGTGTTCTTTGGCCCAGGTGTCTATGAGGCTGTTGCGAAAGTGAGTCCCGTTGTCCGACTCGATTCTTTCGGGAGTGCCATGTCGCCACAGGACTTGTTTTTCCAGGCCCAGGATGGTATTCCGGGTGGTGGCATGGGGCACAGGGTAGGTTTCCAGCCATCCGGTGGTGGCCTCCACCATTGTGAGCACATAGCGCTTGCCTTGGCGGGTTTGTGGCAGTGTGATGTAGTCAATCTGCCAAGCCTCCCCATATTTATATTTTAGCCATCGTCCTCCATACCACTGAGGCTTTACCCGCTTGGCTTGCTTGATTGCAGCGCATGTCTCACATTCATGGATAACCTGTGCAATAGTGTCCATGGTCAAGTCCACCCCTCGGTCACGAGCCCATCTGTATGTCGCATCTCTTCCTTGGTGGCCCGAGGTGTCATGGGCCCACCGAGCTATAAAGAGTTCACCCTTATGTTGCCAGTCCAGATCCACCTGAGCCACTTCAATCTTAGCAGCCTGATCTACCTGGTGGTTGTTTTGATGTTCTTCAGTGGCCCGACTCTTAGGGACGTGGGCGTCCACGTGACGGACTTTTACAGCCAACTGCTGCAGCTGGGCAGCAATATCTTGCCACAATGGGGCAGCCCAGATAGGTTTGCCTCTGCGCTGCCAGTTGTTCTTCTTCCATTGCTGCAGCCACCCCCACAAGGCATTGGCCACCATCCAAGAGTCAGTGTAAAGATAGAGCACTGGCCACTTCTCTCGACTGGCAATGTCTAAAGCCAGCTGGATGGCTTTCACCTCTGCAAACTGGCTGGACTCACCTTCTCCCTCGGCAGTTTCTGCGACTTGTCGTGTAGGGCTCCATACAGCAGCCTTTCACCTCCGCTGCTTCCCCACAATGTGACAGGACCCGTCTGTGAACAGGGCATACTGTTTCTTATCTTCTGGCAGCTGGTTATACAGTGGGGCCTCTTCAGCACGTATCACCTCCTCCTCTGGTGATGCTCCGAAATCTTTGCCTTCTGGCCAGTCCATGATTACCTCCAGAATTCCTGGGCGACTGGGATTTCGCATTCGGGCACGCTGGGTGATCAGAGCGACCCACTTACTCCACGTAGCATCGGTGGCATGGTGCGTAGAGGGGACCCTCTCTTTGAACATCCAGCCCAGGACCGGCAATCGTGGAGCCAGGAGAAGCTGTGCTTCAGTGCCGACCACTTCTGAAGCAGCTCGAACGCCTTCATATGCTGCCAGAATCTCTTTTTCAGTGGGAGTATAGCGGGCCTCGGATCCTTTGTATCCCCGGCTCCAGAACCCACAGAATCACAGAATCACAGAATAGTAGGGGTTGGAAGGGACCTCTGTGGGTCATCTAGTCCAACCCCCCCGCCGAAGCAGGGTCACCTACAGCAGGCTGCACAGGACCTTGTCCAGGCGGGTCTTGAATATCTCCAGAGAAGGAGACTCCACAACCTCCCTGGGCAGCCTGTTCCAGTGCTCCGTCACCCTCAGAGGGAAGAAGTTCCTCCTCATGTTCAGACGGAACTTCCTGTGCCTCAGTTTGTGCCCATTACCCCTGGTCCTGTCACTGGGCACCACTGAAAAGAGCTTGGCCCCATCCTCCTGACACCCACCCTTCAGATATTTGTAGGCATTTATAAGGTCCCCTCGCAGCCTTCTCTTCTTCAGGCTGAACAAGCCCAGTTCCCTCAACCTCTCCTCGTAGTGGAGATGCTCCAGTCCCCTCACCATCCTTGTAGCCCTCCGCTGGACTCTCTCCAGTAGCTCTTCATCCTTCTTGAACTGGGGAGCCCAGAACTGGACACAGTACTCCAGATGAGGCCTCACCAGGGCAGTGTAGAGGGGAAGGAGAACCTCCCTTGTCCTGCTGGCCACACTCTTCTTGATGCACCCCAGGATCCCATTGGCCTTCTTGGCAGCCAGGGCACACTGCTGGCTCATAGTTAACCTGTCGTCCACCAGGACACCCAGGTCCCTCTCCGCAGAGCTGCTCTCCAGCAGGTCCACCCCAAGCCTGTACTGGTGCATGAGGTTGTTCCTCCCCAGGTGCAGGACCCTGCACTTGCCCTTGTTGAACCTCATCAGGTTCCTCTCTGCCCAGCTCTCCAGCCTATCCAGGTCACGCTGAATGGCAGCACAGCCTTCTGGTGTATCTACCACACCTCCCAGTTTGGTGTCGTCAGCAAACTTGCTGAGGGTACATTCTAACTCTTCATCCAGGTCGTTGATGAAGAAGTTAAACAAGACTGGGCCCAGTACTGACCCCTGAGGGACACCACTTGTCACCAGCCTCCAACTAGACTCAGCGCCGCTGATGACAACCCTCTGAGTTCTGCCATTCAGCCAGTTCTCTATCCACTTCACCGACCACTCATCCAGCCCACACTTCCTCAGCTTCCCCAGGAGGATATCATGGGAGACTGTGTCGAAAGCCTTGCTGAAGTCAAGGTAGATAACATCCACAGCTCTCCCTTCGTCTACCCAGGGGTCGACCTCGAGTCTCCCCTGGTGCTTTCTGCCAGAGACTCCAGGTTGGGCCATTCTCCCCGGCTGCGGTGTAGAGCACGTTTTTAACATCTTGCCCTGACCGGACTGGACCAAGGGCTACGGCATGAACTATCTCCCGTTTAATCTGTTCAAATGCCTGTCGTTGCTCAGGGCCCCATTCAAAATCATTCTTCTTCCGGGTCACGTGGTACAGAGGACTTACAATCTGGCTGTAATTTGGGATGTGCATCCTCCAAAAACCCACAACACCCAGGAAGGCCTGTGCTTCCTTTTTGCTGGTTGGTGGAGACATAGCTGCTATTTTGTTGATGACATCCATTGGGATTTGACGGCGCCCATCCTGCCATTTTATTCCCAAAAACTGGATCTCTTGAGCAGGTCCCTTGACTTTACTTCGCTTAATGGCGAAACCGGCTTTCAGAAGGATCTGAACTATTTTCTCCCCTTTCTCAAAAACTTTCTCCGCTGTGTCGCCCCATATAATGATGTCATCGATGTACTGCAGATGTTCTGGGGCTTCACCCTTTTCCAGTGCAGTCTGGATTAGTCCATGGCAAATGGTGGGACTGTGTTTCCACCCCTGGGGCAGTCGATTCCAGGTGTACTGGATGCCCCTCCAGGTGAAAGCAAATTGTGGCCTGCACTCTGCTGCCAAAGGGATGGAGAAGAATGCATTAGCGATGTCAATTGTAGCATACCACTTGGCTGCCTTTGACTCCAGCTGATATTGAAGTTCTAGCATGTCTGGCACGGCAGCACTTAGCGGTGGTGTGACTTCATTCAGGCCACGGTAGTCTATTGTCAGTCTCCACTCTCCAGTAGATTTTCTCACTGGCCATATGGGACTATTAAAGGGTGAGCGAGTTTTGCTGATCACTCCTTGACTCTCCAGCTGGCGGATCAGCTGATGAATGGGGAGAAGGGAGTCTCGGTTGGTACGATACTGTCGCCGGTGCACCGTTGTGGTCGCGATGGGTACCTGTTGTTCTTCAACCCTCAGCAACCCCACAACGGAAGGATCCTCCGAGAGACCAGGCAAAATGGACAGCTGTTTAATTTCTTCCGTCTCCACAGCAGCTATGCCAAAAGCCCACCGATACCCCCTTGGGTCCTTGAAATAGCCTCTCCTAAGATAGTCTATCCCAAGGATGCACGGAGCTTCGGGGCCAGTTACAATGGGGTGCTTCTGCCAGTCCTGCCCAGTGAGGCTCACTTCAGCCTCCAGTACACTCAGCTCTTGGGACCCCCCTGTCACTCCAGAAATGCAAATGGACTCTGACCCTTTGAACTCTGATGGCATTAAAGTACACTGTGCACCAGTGTCCACTAGAGCTTTATACTCTTGTGGATCTGACGTGCCAGGCCACCGAATCCACACCGTCCAATAGACACGGTTGTCCCTTTCCTCCACCTGGCTGGAAGCAGGGCCCCTCTAATCCTCGTCAGAGAATTTGCTGTTCACTTGCTGTAAAAATGACTTGGAGGTCCCTTCACAAGAGGATCAGAATCAAGGTCAAACTTTCTACCTGGTCTGGAGAGCTGGCTTCTGGAAACTGGAGCGGCATTTTTCCTAACAGAATCCCCTTTGGTGATTGTTTTACCTCGCAACTCACGTACTCGGGCCTCTAGATTGAGGTGGGTTTTCCATCCCACTTCCTCATGTCCTCTCCGTGGTCACGCAGGTAAAACCACAGGGTGCCTCGGGGTGTATAGCCTCTGTATTCCCTCTCCTGAGCAGAGAAACGCTTGCCCCTAATAGCTGAGACACTGGCCCGTACAGGTGGGGAGTAGGACATACTCTGTTCGAGTCGCTGGACCTTCTGGGACAATTTATTTACAGCTGAGACAAGGGAGGAAGAGAGACTTTCCTCATATTGGCGGAGTCTGACAGCCACCTCGTCCACTGTTGGTGCGTCTTTACCTTTCCAGTTTACAACTGCCAGTGAGTTGGCATGCGAGGAGGGTGCGCTCCGCACAAACTTCCTCCACATGGATTGTGAGCACTGGACCTCATCTGGGTCGGTGGGTACCTGCTCATCGTCTGTGTCACAGTAAACCAGCTCCCGCACAGCTAATTCCCTCAAGTACTGAATACCCCTTTCCATATTGGTCCACTTGCCAGGATAGCATACAAAATCGTCACTGAAGGGGTACCTCTCCCTCACGCCTGACAGAAGTCTCCTCCAGAGGCTGAGGATTTTGTTCCTTTTTCCCAATGGCCTTGTCAATGCCCCCATCCCTGGCCAGGGATCCCAGCTGCTTGGCTTCCTTGCCCTCTAATTCCAAGCTGCTGGCCCCGTTATCCCAGCACCGCAGCAGCCAGGTGGCAATGTGCTCGCCTGGGTGGCGGCTGAAATCTTTCCGCATGTCTCGCAGCTCGCCCAGGGACAGGGACCGGGTGATGATCTCTGTCTCTATCTCCCGTGATGACCCTGGCTCATCGTCATCCCTCCCAGAGCGATCTGCTCTCTTTGCGTCTTTCTTTAGTTTTACAGGGGCGACTGCTACTGGCACAGGTTGGTCATTGGGCTCAGTCACTGTGCCTGCAGCTGGAGCTGGGGCTGGAGCAGCTGCTGTGCCTGCCAGGGAAACCGAGGCAGACCCTGCAGCTGTGGCAGCGGCGGTGCCAGTCGGGGGGGCTGTGACTGCCTGCTGGGCTGGAGGGGCTGCAGGGCCGGCTGGGGGGGCAGCGCCAGTTGCAGCGCCTGCCGCTTCGCTTCCCCCCCTTTCCCCTTTAAGGCACTGAACAGTGTTGAACATGGCTCGGTAGGCATGGGCCAGACCCCAGCACATTGTGGTGATCTGTGTCTCTCTGGAGTTCCCAGGGTGGCAGCACACTTTTTTCAGATATTTTACCAGATTATCCGGATTCTGTATTTGTTCAGGGGTAAGTTTAAAACACACCGGTGGTGCCCACTGCTCTAGACATCTGCCCATGCTGTCCCACACACCCAGCCACTCACAGCTATCCAGCCCCGGGGCAGGTCTCTGCAGGATGTTCTTAACGACTTGCTTAACCCTAAACAAAACCCAGAACCCGTTCAGCAGGCAGAACAAAAGGAGAGTGCTGCCCTGAGCATCCCACGGGTACTCGAAATTCTCAAAAGCAGTTAGGACCAGCCTGAGGGAGAGAGGGGGGGCGAAAGAGTGGGGGAAGGTATCCCCTTCGGCTTTCCCCACAGACTGGGTTTGATTATTAACAAAATCTAAGACATAGGATCCGAGGTACGGAAATGACCGCAGTGCCGCATGCAAATACAAGACTAATTTCATGCACAGTGATGTTATCATATCATAAGTCGATATCGTAAGGTAGAGCAAAATTATCATCCTGATCTTTTTCCCAGCGATGATGAACAGCATGGCAGTAAACACATACAGCAAGTAAGGATTTACGTAGCACAGATATTTGATCAAAGTCAGAAACATTTTTACCGGCGACTTTAACTAGCACAGTAAAAAATGCCTACAACAAAATTTAACAAAATCTAAGAAAGCAGTTTTAACACCCGCTGCTCAGCCCTGCCGTTATCCGTGCCCCACGTCTGGGCGCCAATTTAATGTTTTGGTTTTGGCTGCCGCCGGCAACAAAAGCGCCACGCGGCCGCCCCTCCCCCCGCCGGCGTGCGGAGGAGAATGGAAAGAAAGAGGCAGAAACTGGTGGGTCGGGATAAGGGCAGTTTAACAGAACAGCAAACAGAGGGAAAACAGGAACAACAACGATATAAATAAGGAGAAAACACAACCACGAACCGTACAACAGCCGCTCTCCCGAAACCGGACCGGCGCTGCGCCCGCCCAAGCCGCGAGTGCCTTCCCGCCGTGCCGCCCCCCCCCCCCCCCGGAACCCAGCGTGACGGCACATGGTATGGAATACCAGGCTCTGTTTGGCCAGGTGGGGTCAGCCCCCACCCCCCGGCTGTGCCCCTTCCTGGATTCCAGTGAAAATTAACCCTGTTCTGGCCAAACCCAGGACAAGGGGAAATGTTCAAAGAAAGAAAACCTGAACATTTAAAATGCAAGATAACTTCCAAAGAATAGTAAATAATTTGCTATCAGATGCAGAAGTTTCACAAGTCGCAATTTTAATGCAAATAGTAAACAGAAGGTGCATTTTCATGCCAGCAAATGCTGCTGTTCCCGACCCTGGTTTGCACAGAGGATGCAATTTACTAGTTTTCTTGTGTCTCTAAACATATAGTAGTTCACAGGTTACAGCGATCCAGATTTCCATATTTTGAAAGTCTGCACCTGCTTCTCCAGACTGTAAAATGAAACCCTTTTCTTGTGTCCCAGTGCAGAGCCTCACGCCTACCTGACCAGCAGAAGGTCAGCAGGGTAGCAGTGCTGGCCACCCTGCACTGGCTTAAATATCCAGGTAAAAAAACAGGAGGCGTCCACTGATTTGGGGCATACGTCACGTCACACACGTATTCATCTAGAAACATTTATTGCATCAGAGCTACTGCCAGAAACCAAGTGAGTAGATTTTGGATCTTAATTTACATTTTTGTTGTATTTTTAAGTAAAAGTCCAACAACACAGGTCATTCTATTCTCACCCTACAGTCTTTTAAAGTACAGTGATAAACTCCCTACTCTGACAGCAGCATTAGCATTAGCATTTGCCTGTTACTGCGTTGCCTGGAAGTCCTTGGCGGAAATCGGGCTTCTGCCTGTCCAGGTGCTGCAAAGAGGACTTTGTGAAGAAGGTCAGTATTAACTGCGATTATTAGAGTTAGGTGTAACCAGAACCACGGCTCAGAGGAAAAATCTGGAAACTCTTGGACCCACATTCAAAATAGCTGCTCTGGCCACTTCTGTGGTAATTGCTCAGTCTGCATTCTCAAAACCCTTACTTGCTAACTCTGACTGGATTTAAACTGGAGCCACTTTTCCTGTCAAAATCCCAAGACACAGAATCAACAGAAACAATGGAAGAGAAGAGGATGTTATTCTACTTCACAAAATATTAGCTGAATACAGAACAAAGATAGAGGCTGCACCGAAATGTAAGGAAACTGCAGTTTCATACCTTGCAGTCAGTACACTGCTTACATCTGAGAGGTTCTTTCTTTTTTCTAGAAGCAAACGGGAGGCTGTAAGTGCAAACAAATGGTAAAACTAATATGAACTAAACAGGAAGAACTAAAAAAAGACATCATGGAGTAGTTAGACTCTGTCTCTTGAATAGTTAATGACCATCTTGCATTGGTGTACTTGCATAATCTCAAAACACTTTACCATTGAGAAATGAACACAGATTATTTCCTTTACAAATATGACAGCCAGAATAGTTCTGTTTTACTTCATAGGAGGTTCCTTTCCCTTACAAAATGCCACAACTCCAGTCAGCAAACAATACAGTTTTGTTAAGCAGTTACCCAACCTCACATGCAAAGTAATAAACCTTGTGATACGTTGCTCTTGCGCCATACTCTCCCACAAATAAATGTCTTTTGATGATAAGAAGCAATATCTCCCATCCCCCTTGCCTGAATATGTGTTAATTCTGCAGCATTTCTGTGCTACAACGAACCTACAGAAAAAACTTGAGGTGATGGTACAGATTTCACAAAATATATCACAAAATGCTTACATTGTAAATTCCTCTGTACCCACATTTAAAAGGCACATGCAGCAGCTTGCTGCTTTGCTGTAGGAGAACCTGCAATACATATGCAAAATAATGAAAGAAAATAAACACTTTTAAGGACTTGATCTCGCAAGCTGTTGAGTCACCACCACCGATTTCCATGGGAGTGTTTGTGCTTGAAGTTAAGAATGTGCTTAAGAGCTTTGCTTCTTGCAGCATTTGTATTTCTCCTGATTTGAAACTATAGAGATGATCTTGACAATTTCCTCTGCTGTTTTAATTAGTTGATGTGTTCTAGATGTAAGCAAGTTAGAACAATGTACTTTCCTTCTCACTTAAAATTGTGCATTTTTTCCTGTCTGCCTAAATACTTTGTTATAAGGAAACGCCTCCACTGCCTAAGCTGAAAAGAACTCATAGACACATTATTATGTTTCATAACTAATTACAGTGAGTACTTTGAGTGTGTGATTTACTGTGTGCTTTATCTGATTGCATTTGATCTGCCTGACCTTTTAATCAAAAGGGGAAATAGATTCATCTGTGGTGAAAACATGACATGATTACCAACTTTGCCTTACTTTCTAGAATCTATAAGAACTTTCTGTTCCTAGGTTTTACAACTGTATCGTGAGTCACCTTCCTAGCACAGAGACGTCATCATGTTTATGACACCATGTTTTCTTTTTCTTGCCCCAATTTCCGTTCTGGCTTTAACTGAACAGTTGAACCTTAGACTTTCCCCATTGCTTCCTGTGTTCAGTCTGTGCTGCTGAGAACCCCGTGCTGATCTCTTAACCTCTTGCATTCATGTTTACTACGTATTGCATAGTCATTATTAAAATCAGTAACGTTTTCTTGGAAACATTTTTAAGGCTGTTGAAGTATTTTGGACTGTTGCCTGTTAGTAACCTGCCTACAACGAACACTGTACATCAGTGCTTGGCCAGTTGAACTACGGTTGTTGCTCATGTTACTGGTGTTCTCGAAGGACTGGGATTCTGTTGCAGCAGGAGCTTCACAAATACAGGAAGAAACAGTACAAGAGAACTCGCTGTTACCCAGATGATACAGGTTTTAAAACTCTTTAACCAAAACGACACATGGCTTTCGTCAATGAACAATGTTGTAATGGTTCTCACACTCTCGGCCAGGGTCAAACCATCTGCTTTTTACCAGCATTTTTTTACAGAAGCTAAAATGTTGAGTCAATGCTTTAGTTCTCTTGCTTCCAAGTAAAAAAACTCAAATGCCATTGGCTACAATAATTAGATTTAATACATCATACTGCAATATACTCTGGATCTTAAAGCCAAAGACAAAATATGGATGCTCTTGTTTAGTCGTGGTGAAAAGCATAATAAATGTGTATATTTTCAGACTATTTGTCCTAAAAAGTTGAACAAAATGTCCTACCTGTGCCCAGTCATCTGCACAGTCTTCCAAATAATGTACAGAACATTTTAATATATTTGTCCTCGAATAATTTGAGAAATTATTGTCTCAGTGGTTGCTTCACCTGTCACTGGCTTCAGTGGCAAAACCAGTTTAAGAAGCCTGGGCTTCTCCTCTTTCACCACACCAGTTTGCTTCCTTCCCAGCAACACTCATGGAGCTGTTGGTGGGGCTCTGAAGAAGGTGGATTGCTGGAAGGATCTATGTTACAAGTCACCCTGGAGCGGCTGAAGGTGTAGGGGTAGGAATGAGAGACGAGCAGAGAAAGAACATGCAAGGAGGCAGGACTCCTTGAACTCACATTATCTTCATAACACAGACTGACATCCTGAGAAATATCCTCCTGCGGCTGGGGAGCCGCTACGGAAAGGTGTGAAGAATTCTGCTGCAAGTTCCTAATGCCTTCAGTGAAGGCGAGAAGGCACCAAGCCTTCAGCAGCAGTTGTGACTTCCAAAGGCAAGTTATCACAGGCATTAACGGGGTTGCAAACTCATCCCCCTACCCCAAAGTCTACAAACCACAGCTAAAAATTCCCTCCCTTTCTTGGGACGGCTTGTTCCTTCAGATGTTCTGAGCGTGCTGTTTCACTGATGATGCTGTCAACTCACACATTTTTCTTAACTGAAAAATGCACTGAAGGTGAGCCTAGATTTAAAGAAAGCCCAGTCAGACAAAATTCTCCGGCTGTGGCAGAACCAGTGTCAGTGGCTACTCATGCACACTTCCCCAAGCTGCTTCTTCAGGCCTCCCGGGTGAGACGGCTGCGCCTTCCTATTGCTGGCGTCACTGCATGCACAGTCTCCTCTAACCCAGTTCTGTCAAAATTGATCCAAGTTTAAAAAAAAAAACAAAAAAAACAATCCCTCACTATGAAGCATTTAAACTCACCCAAATCATTTTGACAGAATACTGTTAATGAGTAACCAGACACTCAGTTCTTCTGGAGGCTGAGGGTAGGGACGGGGACAAAAATTTCCTGTTGGAAGAAAGCGGCAGGCAGGTGACAGCAGCCTGGGTAACTCAGTCCCACACCCCTTTGCCAGCTGCTGTACGTAGCCTAGTCTCACACTGACTAACCAAGTCAGACCTAACCCTCCAGTTAGGGGTAACTGATGCTTTTCAGTCAGTCAGCAGCATCTGTTACTCAAGAACAAGTAGACAAGACAACTCAAGAGTGCCCTACTCCAGAGAGTATCTAGATTTGGGAGTAAAAGATGAAAAAGTAATAACAAAAAACCACAAATTTTTAAAAATATAAAGTTTGAGCTTTTGTTTACATGTCTTAAAGTATAAAAATTTGAAAATATCCATTTAAGTTTCCACTTTTTATTTCAAGTAGTAATACTCCTTGAAATGCAAAATACCAGCTTTGAATGAGAATTGCAAAATTATGGGACAAGTTAGTCTCTTCGTTTGCGCATTTCAAGCTTTAATAAACCACGGAGAGACCGCTGCCTTATCTGATTGCCTTGGATTTCTCAAGTTCCTTTTTTCATCAAATATGTTTCTGTTGCAGTCATGTGTCATTGATTTGGTAACTACATTTGCTCTCTTTTGGACCAGTCTTGTACTGAGCAAACCTTGAGTTAAATCCAGGTCAGTTCATTCAAAATGTGGCTGTGCCAGAACTGGACATTTTTGATGTTAAAGATCACTTATTAATTATTCTAATGGATGTGATTCTGGGTTTTTTTATCCTGATACAATGCAGTGTCCTCAGTCAAGAGCAATATAAAGCAATACAGTGCTTTATCCAGGCTGCATTGCTGTTCACTGAGTAACACAGCAGCAAGAATCAGCCTCTCTGAATCATTTATATCTTAAGGGAAAATTACCTGCCCGACACATCATTCTTTAATGTAATTTTTCCATGTCTCACTCCTTTCAAAGGAAATGCAGGGTTATACTTTAGAAACCATGTAATACATAACAGGTGTGCTACTTGGTAATTTTACTCACATTAAATAAGCAAGTACTCCTAAAGAGCCCTTACAAAAACGTAAGTTCAGTCTCAGGTCTCCCGGCTTACCATACCTAAAACAAAAGAATTATGCATAGGTATGCATTATTTCTGCAGCTAATTTCAAGGTTGATGGGCAGCCAAACCATTTAAAAATGTTTGCTTGTGGATCTCTATTTTTTCGTATGCTGAGCTAAGTGACAGAAAGCGGAAGTGCCACTGCAGCTGAAACTATTTATTTTCTTGTAACTGGCCTTGGAAAAGAGTGCAATCATTGTTAGTAAGAACAGCAAGTTCATCATGAGTTTAGATAAGGAAAGATTTTCCAGGAAGCTGTAGGAAAGAAAAGCACTTTCCACAGCAAAATATACGGTCAAATGACTATTCTTGCAAAGTATCAGTTTGTTGGGAGTTATGGAAAAAAATAACTGTAATAGAAACTCTAGTTTAAAGCTCATGAAATTTTGAAAAACTTGTGTGAAACCCAGATATATTGGGTGGCTCATTTTCATGGAGAAGCACTGATGAATATGAAAAAAAATCCCTGTCAGCATTTCTTTGAGAAAAATACAATTTCCTAATGAAACATGCCATTTATAGCACTGAAGTCAGGAAAAAAAAATATATATATATATATACTTTCAAAAGTGAAAATTAACAAGTTTTTCCATGAATAGGAAAACATATACACCATGGCTTACTCAGAGCACCACAACAGCTCTAGCTCCTGAATGTTTATTTCCTTCCAACAATAATTCTAGTTCCTGCTTGTATTCCTAACTCTTTCTTTCTCCCCGTACTTAAGAACACCCTTCTTTTAGAGAAGCAAGGCTAAACTCAATTTAATTTTTCATGAAACAGTTTAAATTATGAAAATATTAAAACATAGTTCTAGTACAATTATGTAGGGCTGATTTCTACATCCATAAACACGAAGAGGGAGTGACCGTAGCAAATATAAACCCCCTACTTGTGTGGAAGAGGCACTGATGCTTCAGGCTGTTGTCTTTTCAGCTTTGGACCTCCTGAGGACCCTCATCAGCACTGCTGCAAAAGATGCTCAGCACTCCCCAAGCCTGGACAACTTGACACAGCTTCACCTCTCCCAAGTCATGGCGTATCGGTAGAATAATTCTCTGTTCACACCATGCCTGTCCTGTGAGCTTCAGCAACGAAGAGTCAGTGCCAGGACATTCCATACACATTACATTGTACAATACTTCTCCCAGATCTGGGACTTTTCAGTATTTTCATTAATGATTTGTGTAATGGAATCAATGGCACTCATATCAGCTTTGCAAAGGGTGCAATACTTGGAAAAGCTGTAAGTTCTACACAAACGGCAGGATTTGAATTCAGAAGGATGAACTGAAGAAACAGAGAGGATGCATTACTGAAATAAGATGCATGTGGTCATTAAAGAAATGGAACTAAGGATTTCACTAAGGACAAATCCAGAGCACAGCACTTGGGAATAACCGACATACAAATACAAGATGGGGATGACCACAGCAGTTCCACAAATGGGATCAGAGGTCAAAGTGGGTTACATACTGAACATGCATCAGTGATGCCACAAGGTTGCAAGAAAAGCAAATACCATCCTGGAAAAATGTCAATAGGAAGGGTTTGTTCAGATGGAGTACTATCTTCTGTCTGAAGCACCATTTCCAGGAATGACATGAATCAAACGCAGCATACAGAGGAAAGAAGGTAGAGCTCTCCAAGCCTGGGAAACATGCAAAGGACCAAGCTCTTCACCACCTACAAATGACAAGACTGTGGGGAGACATGACAATGGTCTTCAGATGTGTAAAAGGTTACTGCAGAGAGAACAGATGGTAGGGTCTTAAATTGCAATGAGGGAGAATTGGACAAATCTCTGCCAAGAATGCTTCAGGCATCCTTAGATATGCCTTGAGGAGAGAAGATGACTTTCACGGGCTCCCTTCTTTGTCCATTTTCTATGACTTCTTTAATGCAACTTTCCATAAAACCTTCGAATTGCTCCAGAAGTAAAATAGAAACAAGTCAGCAGCTTTGGAGATCTCTTTTTTCAGTGTATGTTTAAGTTAACCTAGCACTCCCCAACTAAAAATTTCTACCTCTAAATTTAAGAATAAAAATCAAAGACCAACATCTCTACACCAACTGTGAGAAAAGACAGAGAGTAGAAAAATAGCTTCTTAGGAATGAATAGAAGTATTTTCCAAAGAAAAAACACAGTAACAAGATGATTGCTTAAAACATTCATGATTGTTTTAATGTCTGACAGTTTTATATGAATGCTGAGGACTTTTATAAGAACTTGCTTCATGACAAAATTAATCAACAAGCTTTAGCAAATTAACTATGTCTTGTGCAGACACCACATTTTAGAATAAAGTTTTCTCCCCGTTCTCCAAAGTAATTTTTTTCTTGGAATGATTTTTTCCCACAGG
Source organism: Opisthocomus hoazin (assembly GCF_030867145.1). Taxonomy (NCBI): domain Eukaryota; kingdom Metazoa; phylum Chordata; class Aves; order Opisthocomiformes; family Opisthocomidae; genus Opisthocomus; species Opisthocomus hoazin. Next base: position 39,038,659 of record NC_134421.1, read on the forward strand.
AGAATTTTAGTTACAGAGTCAGAACAGATTAATTATTGTAACTACTTTGCCACCACCCACAAAAGGAAGGAGACTGGTTCCTTAGGCTTCCAATTAACCAAAACCTGCTCTTTGGACTCCAAGTTGGGCTCAGTGTTCCTTTTTTTTTTTTTTTTTTAAATCCAGATAAATTCTAACTGGGGTTTTAACTGAATTATCCCTTTGCTTGGGAATATATTTCCTGGTATTGTCCAAGTCAGCAGGAGAAAAGAAGGTGATGCTTTGTGTCAAATACTTCTCCAACACAGACAGGAGCCTGTCTCTGTCATTGAGTTCATTCACCACAAGTCCACGTGCACAGAAAGGCACAGCCTGGTTTTTTAAACTTAGAAGGATTACACAAATAGTCTGGAATAAATTCTCTGATCAGCTACAGACAATAACATCATATGAGCAGAGACGCTGCCTTGCACTGCTTGTATGGTAGTATTTGATGTTCGTCAACACCTGCACATCGTTTATACGATTGTTATCTTACACCTACAAGAGTACAATACCATCAGAGTAATTTCATGCTTTACAACTGTGAGAGGATAAACTCTGCAATACCATTTTGCTAAACATTCAAGCGTAGATATCTTTGTGCCAAAGTAAGATAGCTGGGCATTGAAACAATAGCCTGCGAGACATACAATGAAGAATACCACATTTGAGAGACAGACAGAAAGACAGAAAGGAAGAAAGGAAACAAGGAAGAAAGAAAGACAAACGAAGGAGAGGAAAGTGAATACAAAATCAATTGGTTGAACGAGCCTCTGTGTAACTTTAAGCATGTAAAGAAATTCAAAATTTCACAGTAATTATATATTCCATCCAAAACATGAAATATCTTCCTCAGTAATATACTATCATAAAGATCAGAAGCAGCATAGAAGACCAAAGTCTAGTTATTTTGTGTTTCATTTCCATTGGAAATGGGAGATTTATAAAAATAGAAAGGCAAGAATATCACTTATTACTCTCATAATTTTTTAATTATAGACATGGAGAATGGTGAAATACTATACTTAAGAATTTATATGTCATTACAAAACTCTGCGTCAGCTCATCTCAGGAAAATTTTGAGACTATTTTGCCCATACCTTTAGGCATGGTATTAAAGGTACCTGGTTGTAAAAATGAATGAAAATAAGAAGTAGAAACAAACTTTTTTTAAGTTTGATAGTTCTTTTCCTATATCTCTTCAACTTACCTGACATAAGCAGCATTTGTTCAAATATGAGAAGAAAACTAAAAGTTTTATTGACTTTAATTCTGTTGCAGCTTCACTAGTTTTAAAGAAGGTAATATTTGTATTTGAGTATTTAAACAGAAAGAAAAGTTGCAAATATTCAACCCAGCACTTGGCATGAGAAACTACAAACTTGGGTCCTGATCCTAATGTCTGTGTGACTGTGAGAGTCCTGCTGACTCCACTGATCTCCAGAACATACATGCCTCAATGAATGAAGTTAAACCATTAAGAAAAGTAGAGCAGATCACACCATCCTGTGTCTTTTTTCCTCTTCCCTTCATTTGCACCCCAGAACACATCATGTATCTTAACTCAGCCCAGCTGCAAGAACAGTTAGCAGTCACCAGATGTCTGTGATCACAAATTTAGTGAAAGATACTGTGTACAGAGCTGAGCTGATGAAAGACACGTAGACCTTCTTTCTGCATTTCATCCAAGATAGCTTGGGTTGGTTAAAATACACTTGGAAAGCTATTGACTTTGCGCTGAAACTAATGAGGAAACTTCACAGCCGGTTTGGCTATGGGAGCAGTGACACCCCAATGCAGCACAACCTTTCTGCCGCAAGTTTCTTATCGTGGCATTAATGTGTGTTTGGAACCTGAGACCATGCTTGGCTCAGAAGGATTACAGCTTCAAAGTCAGTGGCTAGGAAGAACTGACTGAAGAAAATCCAACTGTCTACCCACTCAGATTTACACTACCAATTATGCTATCTGTTCAGCATTCCTATGTGCCCAGCTTCTACATGATCATCCAGAGATAGATAAAAGGCTGAATTAGTCACAGAAGTTCTGATAATGTTTAAAAGAATCACAGACTGATTATCGCAACTGCATACATTTTACAGGCACATAATAACAAGAATATTTGTAACTTCCACCACTGGAACATTTTTTAAAATAATTATGTGGGCTCATACAGCAATGATCATCTACGTACAGTAGCGTGTATGCATGTTTTTGTGTGTACAGAAGCACGAAACCTGATAAGACAACTTTGTAAAGCACAACAATCCTAGGTGCTTCAAAAATACAAGTATTTGCATTGTCCTGTTAACTTATAGAAGTAGAATTCTGCTGGTTTCATTCATTCAGTAATAAGGAATGCAAAGCCCTGAGAGAAGATGTTACAAGAAATGTACTGGCTTTTAGCTTGCAGATTTATACTGGTTAGGAAAGAAGAGCAGCTACACTTTAAAAGGAAAATGCTGTTCCCTGAATGTTGGGTTTATATGCACACATAGAAACCTACTAACTATTGAAAAATAGATCATCATAATCTAATACTGTCTTCATCATGATTTATAAGCAGCTAGAGCATCAGACAAACTAATTTTTTTTTTAAAGTGTAGCGCTCAGCAAGAAAGTATTTTGTTTACCCATGAAAGTTTGCAGTGACTCTACACAAAGAGCCTCCCATACCTTCCTTTTATTAACTGCAGCATTTGGGGCCAAATTCCTACTGAAGGTCTTCAACTGCGAGCCGCATAATATTATGTAAATACAAAATCCCCACAGTAGTAAAAGGTGTCTTGAAGTGCTGTAACATTTTGGAAAAACACTTATTTCTGCTGCACGTACTGCAAGTCATCACGAAAGATACAGCTAGCTAGCATGAATCTGTACCATCTTTCCCGGAGTCACAAAGGTTAGCAGAGTGTGAAGGTGTATGTAGAAGCTGGGCCCATCTGAGGGTGTGCTCATACCAAACTGTTCGGTGAAGTCAGGTGGCGTCAAGAAAAGTGACAGATATTTTTCTTTTTAAACACTTTACAGCAGTTTGTAAATGTAAAAGCAGCTGAAAGGCTTTGCACGCACCTGAAAGAAAGATGAAACTAGGTGCCAGGATCCAAAAAGGAAGGAAAGCTTTGTTGGTCCTTAGCACTTTCACAATTAGTTGCACCCCTCCACTGCCCAGACACATGACGGTTTTATCGGTACAAACCCCGTGCGTGCCGCAAGGGAGGATGAGCTAGGAGCCTACCGGAGCCGCAGGACAGACCAGCACCCACAGCAACAGGGCAGTCCCATACCCAGGCAGGTGGTGGTCAGGTCACAGTCCACCTACAGTCCCAGACACAGGTATTGAACCAGGTCCATGGTCCACCCAGGGGGTGCAGCCAGGTGTTCCCGCAGCAGAGCGCCAGGGACAAGGCTGCCTGTCATAGGAGTCCAAGGTCCAGCCAGGAAGGCAGCCATCGACCCCAGACTGCAAGAGACAGAGCTGGACACAGCTACACCCGCAACACCATGCGAGCAAGAACTGGGTGCCCAAACCTGAGCTTAAGCGGGCAGGGTGGTTGGGGGTCCCAGGGGGGCCGGTCAGGGCAGCTGCAGCCTTTCAGTGCCCTCAGGGGCCTGGGGCAGCTGGAGGCAATGCCCCGCCATTGCCGACAGCACGGAGCACACATAGCAAAGAGGGTGCACAGAGGCACAGCCCATTCTGGGTTGTCCCAGACCTTTTGGGACACCAGGAATAAATGAAAAGCGAGTTGCCAAAGCGGCTCTGTGCTAGTCATAGATAGCCCTATGGTCCTTCAAGATTTGGGAAGACGGTGTATGACCATTTTGTGCCAGTGACTGGCAACAGAACTATACTCACACAGGTCAGAACCCAGCCGAGGGAGAACTGCAGTAAGGGGTCCATGACAAGATCTCCGTGGTAGCTTGGCAAATAAAATGATGAAGTGGACACTTGATGACTTTCTTGCCTCTTTGCAACTCCTCCTAACGAGCCTTTCTCTGCATCCAGCCTCATTTTTTCTTATAATGCCTTACTATAGGTTCATTTCAAAAATTTGCATAAAAACAAAAACTGCAGAGAAGTTTTTCTGTCCTGAACGTTTTACAACGTGTCAATGTCATCTAAAGAGTAAGGGTCCTGGATGCAAGGTAGATGGCAAGAAGCAAAGCAGTCAAGAACAGAACAAAATGTCTTGCCGGCACTTAGGGGAACTGGAAGGGTAGGTGTGGAAAGGCAACACTGTTAAGTTTTGTTTAATTTTCTATACGTTTGTATGATTTTGTACAGGTCAGCCATTCTCCCTGCTGTGACACTGTCCCATATATCTTCCACAAGAGCAAAAAAACTTCCGAATTTGTACGGTTTCTAAGTCCATTTTGGCAACAGTGAAGGTCTCTGAGTTTCTATTTGACAACAAATAGTACTTCTTACATACAATCCCAGCAATATTAAAATAAAGAACATTTGCAAGGTTTGGGGGAAAAATAATAAACGATGGGCATGCCTACTACACTGATATAATAATTCATCTACATTCCCTTCACCCTGTAGCAAAATTTTCATTTGTATTAACTCAACAATTCTATTTCTCTGTGAGACTTTTCCATCTCAGATTGTTTACTACAAAATTGTATCAAATTAGATCATGACTTTGAGGAGTTCTGCAAATTAACATGATGTTAAAAATAACTCAGCAATCAGAAAAGAAAGCAAAACATTGTGTTTAGTAATAGCATCCACTGACCATGATTAACTTTAAAGTCCATTAAAACCATGTTTCTCTTTTTAAATGTATATTACCTATTTTGACGTTAATTAGTGAATCTACTTAATATCTCCAAGATTATACTTCAAATGATCTTAAATTTCTGATGAAGGGATTCCATTCCTTCATGTAGCCTTGTTGTTCATTAACAGCAGCCAAGATCACCTGCGCATAAGTTTGTCTGCATGCGCTTAACTGTGTGCGCGAGTGTTCTTCACATGGAATAAAAAGGAGAGCTTGTGATCTAGATTTTCTGCGTTTCTTAATTTGGGGGGGTTATGAGTTATATAGATTGTTCCACGTGTGTGCTAATCAAGAGTTAAACTACAAAACATCATTATATTCTATACACGTTAGTTAGAACTGCCTGCTGTTTTAAAATTCTTCAGATAATTTGTACAATTTATCGTTACTTCCTCATGTCATACCACAAAGAAAGCTTAAGATTTGTCAGTACGGCACGACAAAATCCCATATCAAATTCCAGTGCCATTATACTCCACCAGAAATACTGCAACACGAAATCCATCACGTCCAGTCCTGTATAAGCTCCAGAACACGCACAAAGTCATGCACGTGAAGACCGTTCAGATGACTAACTCTCCCATACAGCGAAGTCTCACTATTATGGCAACCGAGGTACTCACCGGCTATAGAAAATCCAAATGACCTGAAGTTCACACCATAATTTGTTTTCAGACCAAAGAAGGCCACCAGAAGTATGGTGTAATAAGAACTTCCACGGCAACAACCAAATAAATGGACTCGCTCTTTCCCTGCTGAACGCACTGACAAACCTTTTTATAGAATATCACGGGAGCACAATAAATCTCAAAAATATGTCTGCTTACATGACAAATGACAGTAAAATCTGTAACGGTCAAAGGTAAATTTCAGTCTCCGTTAAAAGATTACACCTACATATTTAACAGAAAAAGCAATGGCTAAACAAAACGTGAAGTACCATGCTGTTTATGGAATAATTATGCTTCTAGCAGCAACATAAACTAACTACTTAAAGGATTTTAAACTAAGTAATAGCTGCAGATATTTCTGTAAATGTAAACTGGATTCTGCTTGTCACAATCCAAACATGTACTTACACATTCAAGAAAAGGTAATTTAAAACATCATATAGGAAGGGGAAATAAATGTATTGGACATATTTATGGTTCCATAATAAAACCTTCCTACATTTATGAAGAGGACGGCAATGTTTACAGCTTCTCATAATTTATTTTGGCCTCACAAACTATTCAATGTAGGTTATATATTGGTATCATAAAGTGTAGATTATCTAGGTTTAGACTTAACCACTCTAGTTATGTACATATTTCTCTTTGTTCAGGAAACACTGCCAAGAGAGCACCATGTCTCCCTCAGATCTATTACTACTCATATATTCAGCCAAAACTCCCTCTGAAGAATTGTACTGCAAAACTGCGAGTTCAGCACATTGAAATGAACACCACTATATTATTTTCTTTATAACAAATCATTACAGCTAGTAAATAATTTAATGTGGATAGATTTTGATTTGCTTTGCATGGCTGCCTAAAGACATTTCCATTCTCCTGCTTATAGCATTTTCAATGAAGTCAGCTGTAACGCTGTGTCATGCTTTCATTCCCTAAGTAAGAGGCATAACACTGCTCGCCTGATACACAGAAGAGCAAGTCTAGCAATTCTTAGTAGAAACAGGGGTTGTCAGTCACTCAGTGAAAGCGTGACTCAGCAGCTGCTTGTTCCGTAAAAGTACTCTGCACGTAGGAGATAAACAGGAGGGGCGATGTCTTTACCAGTAAGGAAATTCTCTGGTATGTATACAAACAAAAATGTCTTTCCCACCACACTGAATTTATGCAATAATTTTTTCACTACTTCATTTCAGATCTTCACATTGCATATACGGGAGACCGAATAAACTGGTTTATTTAGCCATTCCTAATTTTTGCCAGGAATCGATCCATGCAGATCTCTCTGACTAAATTAAAGATGTCCATTTTGCTCACCGAAAAACGGTACACACTCAGGTAGGAGACTGATTTTTCTTCCCACAAGCAAAACATTTGCCCACGATTATTTAAAAATAAAAACCATCTCTCCAAAACAAAAAAAATAAATGGCTACAAGTTTTCTGCACTTGGACACCAGCCAACTTAGAATGCGGAGACCTACAGCAAACACTCAATCGAAAAAGCTGGGGGAAAAGCCCTTCCTTGGAACGTGCAGATGCACATACATCAGCCTGAACACAGAACAATGGCAAAAAATGTAAAGGTAAAAATCTGCTTACTGCCACTTTACAGGAGACTACAGGTCTAAATTCTATTCTCTAATAAATGAGAAGACACCTGTAACATCTCGAACAACCTTCATTTTCTCTAGTACAGGAATCCAGGTGAACTGAGGATATGACACAGTTTCTACTTATCAGACTGACTAGGACTCCTCGACCTCAAGAAAGGCGACCATGCAAAGTATAATAAAGGTACATAAAACCCAGTTTTCACTGTGCAAAAGATGGCAATCTCAAATGAACTGATCAGGAAGAAATCCGGGGAAAAAATCACCAAATGGAAGAAGTTTCTGTAAACGTCTAAGCAAGCTTTGCCACTGCTTATGATAAATACCAAATTGAATATAGGTTCAAAAGTGATTCAACAACTTCATGCCTGGAGAAGAGAAGGCTCCGGGGTGACCTTATAGCAGCCTTCCAGTACCTGAAGGGGGCCTACAGGAAGGATGGAGAGGGACTTTTCACAAGGGCGTGTAGTGACAGGACAAGGGGGAACAGCTTTAAACTAAAAGAGGGCAGATTTAGATTAGATACTAGGAAGAAATTCTTCACCATGAAGGTGGTGGAACACTGGAACAGGTTGCCCAGAGAAGCTGTGGCTGCCCCCTCCCTGGCAGTGTTCAAGGCCGGGTTGGATGGAGCTCTGAGCAATCTGGTCTAGTGGAAGATGTCCCTGCTCATGGCAGGGCGGTTGGAACCAGATGATCTTTAAGGTCCCTTCCAGCCCTTACCTTTCTGTGATTCTGTGATTCTCTGCAGATGAGTACCAGAAGCTATTAAACACAAACAGGTGGATACAACCTTTGGCTCAACAAATCCTAGACATCAGACTGCCAGAACATACAACCGCATGGTCCTATGCTCTTTCCTGCGCTCTGTCAAAGAGGAATCCTCTCCTGGCCAATAGCAGAGAAGAAATATCAGATTTTAGGGGCCTATTGCAATAGTGTAAACAGCCATTCCTGCGCTTTATGTACTGGAGATGAAAAGCAGAAATTTAAGTTTGGTAGATAACAGTGGTCATCCACAAAGTAGGATCCAGTCTTCAAGTCATTCAGTCCTCAAAATATCCAGGAATATCAGCAATTTTACAAAAACAAAAATAAAAAGGATGATGCATACAAATTTACACACACTTACAGAATGGAAATCCAATTATAATATGTCTTTATTGTTATCTGTTTTCACTGCATTTTTGGGCAAGAAACACTAAGCGAGGAGTTGATCTCGCTGGTTCACTGAGGCTTTGTTTGCCATCAAAGTACAGTGCTTGTTGATCTCCTGCCCTAGTTTGCCCTTTTTTGCCCCATCCATGCATCCGTACTTACTCTAACTCGTAAAGCACCGAAACATCTTGGTAACTACACAGTTCTTGCAGTTTTGTTCCCTTCCGAATACAGCTCTTGCCTACAGAACTCTAATTCCTTCAACTTGCACTGTTTTTAAGGGACACACAAAAATTCAAGTGACTTTTACAAGATGTGAAGCATTATTTCGTTGACAAACAATATCCTCAAAGATCTGCTGACATAATAAGTGATGCTGATGTACAGACTGCTGTAATTATGGCAATAACGCCTCTGGGAATCCAAATGTATATCTTAAATTGCACTCTCTGCCACCAGCAAATGGTAGAAGAACAAAAATAGTAGCTCTTATTCCCGTAAGGATCTAAACAAAAATATGTGGGATGGCTTGTAGAAAATGACAAGAGTTTCAGAGAATTAACAAACACCATTCCCAAAGCTTTTCTTGAACTGTACTATACGAAAAAAAAAAAAAAGGGGACTTAAAAACTCATGTTAATTTCACACAGGACAAAAAAAAATCCATGTTTGCCGAGTGGAAAATATGAATCAAGATTAATAGAGAACTGCTATTTTTAAACTCCCTAAAAATATTACAGAGTTAAAAATGTAAAGTAGAAATTATTTTTATAGCAGCTGGCAATGTCCATTTAAGGCTGACAGTTTCTTGTGGATGAGTAGTACCATCTATCTCATGCAGCACCCACTGTTCCGAGTTTATTGCAGTATAACAGTATAATCAGATGGCTTTAAAACTCAGAATCTGTCCCTATTTTTGGCTTAAATCCAAGTTACAATTACAGTAAATGTACTATTTTTAAAAAAGAATGCTGCTGCTTATGTTTTTAACATAGTGATTTTGTTGTTTTCATGTTGCAAAACTGAAACTAGACTGGGATAAACACAGAGGGAAAAAATTAAGGCTTAAACCGAGTTTAATATGTAGCTCCAACTCACCATCACAAAGCCCAAGAGGCAGGATGTGCAATCCTGCATTCCTTACACACTCGTAATACCTCTTGGCTTCAGTGGAAGTTTTGTTTGAGAAGGCATATAATCAGAACCTATAATTTCATTAATTGCATACCACAGCCAGTCCATGTGAGGTAAGAATAATGAACCAAACCGGTTGGAAGGATGGTGGAACCCTCAGCCCAGCCTGCATCTTTGCAGACCACCGAGTCCACGCAGCAAAGCCATGAATCCTCCTTTTCCCAACTCACCCACGCTCCCAGCTCTTCCTCGCGACAGACCACGTCCGTCATGTAGAGCAGACCACGGTGCAGCTGCTTCATTCGGGGCACGGGACAGCTCTCAGGTCTCTGTCACTCTCTGCGTTACCGTCCTTCCCCAGACTCCCGGCAGTACCAAGGTTTTCACCCGATGCCAGTCCTTGCTCTGTGGGGATTTTCATACTATTCGTACCAGGCGCAGGCAAAATGAATGTTATGTAGCTATTACTACAGATTGCTTTGACATAATATATTACATTTTTCATTAGACATCCTTTGGACAAATTAGGAAGTATCACCTAAAAACCATGTGGATGGACTTGACTTTGACAGTATTACCACACACATAACTTTTTGATGCATACCATAAACACAAATGACTGCACTGAGCATGCGCTACAGATAGTTTTACAGTATTCCACAAGGTTTGTTTATACATGTAGGAAGAAACAGCATGAAACAAGAACCTCCCACGTTATAAAGGCCTTTTATTTGCTAAAGCACAAGCAAACAAAAAACACAAGCGCTTGCCAGCTCCTTTTTCTAAACATAAAACCACCTAACCCAATTCAAAAGGAAACCATTTGCAGGCTGAGGACTGGTAGGCCGTGTTACAGCGAGGGGCAAACCTACACTGCAGACTCAGCTGCAAACCGACATTTCGAAGTTCATAGCAGATACCTCTTCGTCTACAAAACCCCCGTTGCCTGTCTGTAGAATAAATTGAAAACTCTAGTTCATTTCTGCCTCTGTAACTGAAGACCACTCAATTTTTACAGCACCTAAATAATGACTCACTTACAGTGTCTTTTACAGCATCCTTACAACAATCTATCTTACTTTTGTTTGTCTGGTTTTGCTTTGTTTTGAGAGCATAGAGCATCACTCCCTAAACGATTATGAGGTCTTTCAGCAAGGGAAACCTGACTAACAAGACACATCACCTCACAGCTCTATACTAAAGAAAATATAGAAACATGTTTTCACTATTTAAAAAAGAACAAAATAGAAGGCAAACAAATGGAAGGTATAAAGATGAGGGTGACTGAGGAATAAGGAGGATGAAAAGAAAGGGAAGAAAAAAAGAACACAAGAAGACCAAACAAAAAAAAAAAAGGGAGAAGGAAACCCAAGACAATGAAAACAAATGAATTGTTGAAACTAGGGTGGGAGGAACTAAGGAATATAAATTTTTATTATTCTGATTACAAAATACATTTCAAAATTGGATGAAACACATTGTATGTATGTTTTGCCAAGGACATTCTTGGCAATTACAAAGTTAGGAAAATTACAATTCAATCAGTGAGGCGTTACTTAAAACCACTTGAAAAAGCAGACCATTTGAGCCATCGAACAGGCTGCGTGGGTAAAGATTTTAAAGACTCAACATTCTGGAGCAGCGCGGATCGCACTCGCATGTTGCACAGTGAGCCTTCCAACAGTGGGGCCATTAGATAAATAACAATTTTTCTCCCTAAATCTATTTCACCAATTTTTCGTCTCATAAATCACCAGTGAAGCCCCATCATCTTTTTCCATATAAAATGAGGGCAGTTCTAGTAAATAAAGTTCAAGCACTTACGCAGTAGAACTTTTGTTTAGCTGTAAAATCTGGTTTTAACATTTTACGGTGTGCAGCTCACGGCCACCAGACCACGTCTATGAAGATGGCTTCTGAGTTTATTAGACGCACGTGGGATGCTTTCCCGCGCACCGCACCTGCGTGCTCGCCTTGAAAAGGGCGCTGCCCTCCTCAGCGCCTCCGACAGCTACGGCCCGGAAAACGCCAAGAGCTACATCACAGCGCTTCGCTGTTGCACCGGCAAAACCCACAGCTAAACAGGTCGCCTTGACCTCTCCCACGTAAACTGTAATTTGGCGGGAACTGCTAACACCCAAAGAATGGGATCGACTGAAGGACGCGCAAGGCATCCACCGCTCCCGCTCAAACAGGTGCCTTCCCCGCAGCGAGGTTTATTTATGCGGAGCCACCACCCTGCTGCGGCCTTTACGGCTGAAAGGCGGCTACGCAGCCGGATTTTCACAGGACCGAGCAAGCCGGCCACAGGCACTCCCGGCGCGGCTTGGAACCGCCTCACGGCCACGGGCACCCGACGCCGCGCTGCGCGCCGTCCGCAAGAGGGGACGTCCGCCCCCAGCGCGCCCGGAGCCGGCAGCGCGGCAGCCAGCTCGGCCCTCAGCCGACCTCCGGGCCGCCACCGGCCGCCCGGTGCCCGACCGCCGCCCAGGACGCACCGCCGCGGCCGCGCCCTCCCGTCCCCTCACGGCGCCCGGCCCCGCCCCTCCGCCTCACACACCGGCCCGCGGGGGGGCGCTGACGTCACAACCCGGGGGGGGGGGGGCCGAGAGCTGCAGTGATGGAAAATTTTCGGCTCCGCAGCTCCTGCGCGTGCCCGTTCCCCTCCCCCCCCTGCGGAGGTGGGGGCGCTCTAGAACGTTCTGCGGCGGTAACGGTCGCGCTGCGCCCGCCCTGAGGGAAACCTCGCACCCCGCACCTCAGCGGGGGCGGGCGTTTCGCCGTCCCTCGTGTCCCCGCGGCCGCCCCTCGCTTCAGAAAACCACCACACCACCCCCCCGCCTCAACAAACAGAGGCCGGGCGAGACCCCCCCTCCGGCGGGGGACAGCGCTCGGCGGTGCGGGGTAGCCCAGCCTCAGCCCGGCGATGCCCCGGGTCGGGGCGGGAGCTCGGCGCGCCCCTCCCCTCCGCTATGACGCGTCCGCATTCCTGCCTGAAGAGCGGCGGCGCCCCGCGGGGCCCGTCAGAGCGGACGCGACGCTGCTGCCGGCGCGAATTTCCCATTCCCTTTAATACCGCTGGCTTTTCCCCACCCACCCACCTTTATTTATTTAGGTGTTTTTCGCTGACGCTCTATAGTTAAGCGTTTATTTTTATTTTTTGCCCCCTCCTCCCCTTGCGAGAAGCAGCGGCGGAGAGCGGAGCGTCTGCTTAATCCGGCGCTTCGTGAGGAAACCTCGCCCTTCTAGCTGCCGCGGAGAAGGTACGGCGGGTTCGGGGCCGGTCCTTCCCTGCCCGGCTCAGCCCTACGGGTGCGGGTAGGGACGCAACGCCAAGCGAGTGCGGCGCAGTGCCGCGACCCGTTCGCGTTTCGCCGCTGGAGACGGCGGGATGCCCGGTGTCGCCGGCGAGGAGGGAGGGAGGGAGGTAAGCAGGGAGGCGGTGTGACAATCTCCCGTCGGTGTTGCATCAGTCCCCGCTGCCGCGGCGGGGGAGCGGCAGCGCTGGCAGCGATGCCCCGGGACACCTCAGGCCCCGCCGCGGGGATCACCTTTGTCTGCCCGCGCGCCCCCCCCCCCCCGCCGCCACGCGCGCCCCCCGCCCCGCGCGCCTGGTACTTTTCCACTCGGCAGCGGCGGCGGGCGGGGGCCGGCGGGGCGCGGGCGCGCGCGGCCCACGTGACGGGCCGCGGCGGGCCGCTGCGGCACTGACGTCGCCTCCCACCTCCGCAGGCAGCGGCGAGCACCCACCCCCCCGCACCCCACCTCTGCCGCCAAGGACAAAGAGCGGCCGCCGAGCCCCGGCCCCGCCGTCGCCATGAGCAGCGCCGAGATGGGCAAGTTCAACATCTCTCCCGACGAGGACAGCAGCAGCTACAGCTCCAACAGCAACGACTTCAGCTACCCCTACCCCACCAAGCCGGCCGCCATGAAGAGGTGAGGGGGCTCCGCCGACCGCCCCGGTTTCAGTCCTGCCCGTGCTGACACGGTCACAGAAGCACGAGAGTGACCGCGGATGTAAACACGCGCAGTGCTTGGCGTACCGGGCAGGGTGGCAGGTGGGGGGGAGCAGTGTCCTCTTTTTGGGTCGTTCTGTTGGTTTTCTCCTGTGAGGTGGATTGGAAGTGCTGAACGGGAACGGAAACGCACAAGTCACCCCTGATGTTCGCTAATAATGCAATGATTTTTTTACAGCCACTATGCAGATATTGATCCAGAAAATCAAAATTTCCTGCTCGACTCCAATCTTGGAAAGAAGAAATATGAGACTCAGTATGTAAGTACACAGCAGTGATGTTTCAAAAAAATAAAAAAACAACCAAAAAAAAAGAAAAAGGTGCTTTCTTGCCAAATTTATGTTTGTTTTAATTCTGAAATAAGTAATAACTTTTTACTAATTATTACCTGTCTCCCTTTTCTCAGCATCCGGGTACTACTTCCTTTGGAATGTCGGTATTTAATCTGAGCAATGCTATTGTGGGTAGTGGCATCCTTGGTCTTTCTTATGCCATGGCTAACACTGGAATTGCTCTTTTTGTGTAAGTATCTTTTGGTTCCTCAAAAAAAAGTCTTTCTGCTGTGTAATTAATAATGGAAAAATACTCGATGTAAGAATATGACCTTTACAAAATACCCAGTCATTGCTGTAGGCACAGAATTGCATTCTAGGATTTATGGCTTGTTTTAAATTAAGAGTTTGTGATGCATTCAGAAGGACTTGCAAAAATTAAATGGATTCATTGCAAGTTCTGCACCCTCAAAACATTTTACATTGAATTTTCCTTTACTTAGCTGTAGTTTCTCCATGCATAACTCGCAGACTTCCCTGGAAAATTCCATTATCCAAGTGGAAAAGAGAGGTGCTACTTAACAGACTCAAGTCTACATCAGCTTTTTCCTCCAGAGTTTGCTGATTGAAATTAATGACTGCAGTGGAAGTCGCAATTACACAAAAAGTATGGGATCAGCCTGTAGAGAGTTAGAAGAAAAATGTAGGCAGAAGAGGATTATTTTATTTGTCCCTTGCAAGTCTGGCCATGTCTGTTCTTAAAATAAAATTTCTGTGGCCCAGTCCTACCGGTCAGGGACATGGTCTCCTTTTCCTCAGCTGACGTAGTTTTGCCTATGGAGGTGCGATGTACTTACACCAGTAGAAGAAGCCTTTGTATTACTATGCTTTTACTCCATTCAGTGAACTGGTTTCAGCTACACCTATAAAAATTGCTGTCTCCCTGCAAGGCAGGGATGTGGAGTAACCAGCATATCTTTATTGGTATGTCTATATTGGCAAAAGCTTTCATGTATAAGGCAAGATTATAGTAATGTAATTGGAGATGGCATGAGGGAAACAATTTTGTACTGTGCTTCCAAGTGTCTTGGGAGAGTACATTTCTGATGTATTGGAGGCAGTTCAGTTCACACGGCATGTGATACCAGTGACTGAGCGGAAATGGGGATCCGTGGATATGTTTAAAGGAACTTGGTATTTTTATCCCAGAAATAGTTAAATATGCTCAGTGTTCAAGAACATTGTGAAGAGTAATCTTTAGTTCAAAATTTGCCTTACTCTGTTGCCAGATTTCCACAAAGCTGTAAGTCAAATTTACTTCCAGGTATTTCGCAGTGTATCAGGGTGGTGTTCAAGTTCCCTGAGGATACTACTGTGTAGAGTTTTATTCTGAAGTGTTTTATTTTAAATATATGGTGATTTGTTAATTTTTTGCTAAGGCTTTGACTTACTTAGATGATGCTAAATTAAACGAACAATTTAGCGGCATGAATTCAGAAGAGATAGATACTTTATCTCTCTACACGTCAGTTTCGTGTTTTAAAGATGTTCTGCAACACATACAAGATAATCAGCGTAGTGCATGTTAGAACATCTCTGAAGAGAGGGGAAAAAAAGAATTTAAGGCTAGATATTTGAACAGATTTGCATATAATGGGAGGTCCTTTTTCGGAAGAAAATAAATGTTCAAAACTGTCAACAGTTTGGTGCTGAGGTCATTTAGTTGCCTTCCATTTCCAGATACTGCATGCAGATCTGTTTGTGTTAGTATCAATTCAAAGATAAACTAGCTTGTTGCCATTCAAAGCTTTGAGTATAGTTCCAAGGCAGGAAAGCAGTCAATCACTGATGACACTGAGGGCGTAGCAGACATCCTTGAATAACTAGGTTACAGATTCAGATCCAGATGCAGTTGATTAAAACAGTACATTCTTCAACGACTGTGTGGAGTCACTTGTGTCAGTGCTGTGACTTGTCACTCACGTCAGCACTAAATAAATGAATAATACGGTCTGGAAGCCTGAAACTGAGTGAGCTTCAAGATGAGTTTGCTGACTGATCTTGTCAACACTGTAGGCAGCCGTTCGAGGTTAGGACTGAGGGGGCCGGGATCTGTGCTGTTTTAACGACATGTAACCCTTCCGCATCTCACTGTGCTGTTTCTAGTTCATGGCTGAATTAAATCCTGGTTAATCTTTACTTGTCAGAAATACAGAGGTTTATTATTTGTGTGTTGGTGTTGAATTGGCACATAACACAAGTTTCATGTATTGCTTGTACAGACCTGTGAAGTTTTTCTCAGATGTTCTTGTTTCCAGTTCTTTGTGCTGTGTTTACTAATTTTGCAGTGACACAAAAGGAAGTGTAAAGAGTACTCCAGGAACTCTTAAATGCAGCTTGCTGGTTTTGAGCATATGTGCTGATTCTTAGGTTTCCTGTAAAGCAGATTGCTTGTATTGGTATAAGAAAGGCCAGGGTTTTTTTGAATGTGTTGTAATTTTCCACTGTGTTCTTCAGCAGCTGAGAAGTCCCCCCTAGTGTGCCACTCCAGGAAGTGCATTTGTTATGGGAGAGATCTGTTGCTGAGTGATCCCAATTTTAGATGTTGCAAATGTGCTTCTGAAAATAATGTATATTGCTTGTAAAAGCTGTGAAGAAGATAAACAAGCTACTAACGATTCCCATGTAAGCACGCAAGAAGAGTAACTTTTGAGCAAAGATTTTTTTTTTTAATGACAATAAATATGTATTTCCATTTGAAGACACAACTCTCAATACAGCTGAATTTTCAGTCACTTCTTTAAGGCTTTTGCAGTTTCATCTTTACATAAAAAAAAAGACATAACACAGTTTAAGCTGAAAAGCTGATTTGTTTAAGACCAAGAGATAATCCTCACTTTAGCTACAGTTAGTCGCAGCTTGATGTTCAATAGATGCATGAAACGCTGTTGAGCAAGGACAGGAAGATGGGCAAAATACAGTTTCTTACAATGATACAAAACCATTCCCATTGATACTTTGTCAAGTTATTTATATCAAATGTGGCCAATTATAATGGCCTGACACTTGCCGGTGCTTATGCCACCTTACACTGAATGGAAGCGTTGGCTAATCCTACACTAGAATTTCTCTGCATGCCAGTGAAATGCTTTTTGGTATAAAATCCTTTCTAAACTAGGCATTAATTGGGTTTTCAGAATGCTTTTATCTGGCCTTAGGATCTACAGGGTTTTCCCAGATAATAATATGATTATTTTTTATGTTTGATCTGACTTTATTTAATAAGGTTATAATAAGTCGTTGATGGCTATTAAACATTTGCGTGTTTCTCCCCCACAGGATACTCCTGCTGTTTGTCTCAATATTTTCTTTGTATTCAGTGCATCTCCTTTTGAAGACTGCCAATGAAGGAGGTATGGCAAATAACTATTTTACAAACACGTGGTGTTTGTTTCATGCAGTCTATTTGTGAAACACACCCTTCCAATGGATTCTTTTGTTTTCTTTTAGGATCTTTATTGTATGAACAGTTGGGAATGAAGGCATTTGGTATGGCTGGAAAACTTGCTGCTTCTGGATCAATTACAATGCAGAATATTGGAGGTGAGGACGAGATCTTAAAATGTCTGTACAGTCGATAGTAATTGTTCCCTACTTATTCTTGGAGACTTTTTTTTTCACACAACATGTGTTCATTAACTGCTTGTGTTCAAGTGAGGTTATGAAACATGTTATGTGATTCTTGCATCTTGTGGCATATTCTATATTTGTAATGATCTATGATGTTATTCACCTACAGCTATGTCAAGCTACCTCTTCATAGTGAAATATGAGTTACCATTGGTCATCAAGACATTTATGAACATCGAAGAGACCACAGGGTAGGTGTTAGAACTCCTCATCAGAGAAACTATTAGGAGAAGCAAATACGGAGACTGTATATATATTTATATGAAGACCACGTTCGGTACACCGTAGGGTAGCTTCTTACTCAGACAGAGATACAGGAAGTTTGCCCTTCCCCTGAGTGCTCCACTACATTTAGATCCAGCCTGTCCTGGGAACAGGGTAGAAAAATACAGGTATCACATCATATTAGACAAAGTTGTTCTCTAAAGAACATCAGGTAAGTGTTAATGTATGTACCACTCGGTACATACTCTCGATAAGGAAAGGTAAATGTGGTTATGGTTGTTTTTTGGTTTTGGGGTTTTTTTCTTACTGCGTTCTAAATTGAACTGATTAATTTGATTTTCTAGTGTTAATATGGTGGGAAGTGATTAAATATAAGACTAAGGTGCAGTTACATAATGAATGTCTTGAAGAGCAGTTCTCAAAGAGACATGGGGACTAAACATTGAACTAAACCAGAGTTTATATGCCCAAGACTAAAATGGTGGACGGATTGCCATTTAGCTATGGAGACAGCTTGACTCCATAGTGGCTTTCCTGCTTGGCTTTGAAAATGGGTGCCTTGGGTAGGGTTCATTTTATCTAACCGTACCATCTGAAAGTTAGATTTTGAGCTCATTGTTACTCTGGTCTTGTGGAGAACAGTTATTCTCTGTAGTGGTAAGTTCAGTGCACCTGGCTTAGATGCCTGTTTTGGGCATCTCCAGAGAGCGATTTATGATATCGCTCTGTGTTGAGAGGGTGTGTAAAAACAGCTATCTAAAACAAGATGCCTGACTTCAGATGGATAGAGTTAAGTGCTATAAATCTCACTCTTCAGAGTTGTACTTCTGTGCCTTGTCCTGAAGTGTCCCAGTCTTGAGAGGGCTGAGCAGCTCAAGACTCCAACTTACAACTAAGCCTGAGTTCAGAAGGTAGGCATTTTTCTGCCTGTGTTGCCCAAGCGGTTCAAGCCATTTGGTGGTGTTCATACAGCTTGCTGATAGACAATGTCATGACAACAATGCTAGCCATCTTTTTTTTTTTTGTTTTTTTAAATGTACTCAAAGAATGTACCTGCCCTATTTAATTATTAGTGTAATGTTCACAAATTCTTTGCTGGGAAGGTTCATTTCCCTCATCTGGCTGAATTCAAGTCCGTATTTTCCACTTCTTAAGAAAGTCCCTGGCGTAGCCAGTACTTACAAGGGGGCTTGGAGGCAAGTATTTTTAACTGTCCCATCTTCAGGGAAGAATTGAAAATCGATTGCAGTTGAAGAGGGAAAGTTAAAGGCTGTGAATCTCCCTGGATACAGCTGCTGCTTTGCAATATCTGGCAGATAAAATTAAGAAATGGAGATTTGTATCTTAAGTGGTTTTTTTTTTGTTGTCTGGTGTGGGGTAGCTGTACACTGATGTAAGGTAAATCTTTTCTCAGTGCTCTGGCAATTGTGGACCCCATTTAACTGACTCTCTCCATGCATTGCTTAGGGGAGTCTGGGTGGCTACCATTGGCATGGATTCCACTCTGGCAGCCTGGTGCCTAAAATGTAAGCACTTACCTGTTTAAATGTCCCAAAATAATGCTTACTGTAGAAGATATTCTGGAATTCTGAGACAATACTACAAATACTAGCTCCATCATTAGAATTAATTTGGTAATTTTCAAAGTACTCAGCTGTATTTTAAAGCTGTGCAATCCCATTCTTTACTCTTCAACACAGAAGGACTTTTAAGTCCTTAGTCTGAAAGTCCTGACGGCTTCAGTGGGGGATATGCACAATAACAGTCCACCTTCTTATGGCTATCAAATGCAAGGAATCTCTGTGCTGTGATTTCTTTTAAATTTTCCACAAAACTACTACATTAAAAAAACAAGAAGGTACATGATGTTAGTGTCCTACACATCTGAACTTTCTAAACCACAGTTTTTACATTCAGTTATCCCAGATAAAACTGGAGAAAGAGGTGACCAAATTGTTTTTGTGCTTACTACATAAATCCAGAGCAAGTCTGTTAAAGCTATTCCATATTTCCACTTCCATATATAGACTTACTCTTCAGCAATTGAGTTTGAATGCACAAATTTCCTATTAGGTCATTAGTTTTTCTTTGCCTAAATAGTATGCAGTCCATTTTAATACAAATACTGTTAGATGATACCATAACAGGATACAAAGTATTAATATTTGGAAATAATTGCTTAGTCTTACTTTAATTGCTTAAAGCATATAGGATGGTTCTGTAGGACAGATGAAGAAAGCAATTACCCTGCCATGATTAAATACTCAAGATCAGTTTTGCTTTTTGTTCAGTGAAATTACGTTACATTTGCACAGATTTAACTTTGGCTTTCTGTGTTTCAAAGGAAGATGTTAATCTTCTGACACTGCAAAATGTTTTGTCAAAAACTAGCTGCTGCTTCTTACGGAATACGTGGCAAAAATGATTGGAAGGAAAAACCTTCTGAGGTTCTTATCTTAGTTTCCCTACTGAAAGGGACTAAACACGCCTCCAAGAGACTCCTGGTGCTTGTTGGAGTTTTCTCAGCCAGTGGGCTTGAGCTACTGCCTTAACTCCAGCCCTCACCCGTTTTTCTTTAACTCCTGCAGGGCACCCAGCAGAGTTTTATTTCCATTGAAAGTGGATCACTACCCTGCTGGGTCCCTGCAATATGCTGATACATCTGGAGAGTTGGGAACCAACATTTAAGCAAATTACTGGGGTTTTTTTGTGATTAATCCCAGCTGACTTTTTTCTGACCATTTACTTTCCTGTCTTCTGACTTCCAGATGCATATTAATTTTAGAAAAGGACACTAAAGGAAAGGCACAATGCAGGTTTGGGGTGAGATAAGAAGGTATGGTAGGGCTTTAGGTCCATATAGTAAGCTAAATACTAATCCTTTGTGGTATCAGGTAGTACTTTTTTTTTTTTTAAGAAACCATATGTTGTAGGAGAAGATAAGAGTGAAGACTAAACTGCAAATGTAATTTTAAAATGCTTTGACTTGCTTACAAATCTTGCCGTTTTTCTGCAGAGAATGGTATCTGAACGGTGACTATTTAGTGCTGCTGGTGTCTGTCATCCTCATTCTTCCCCTGTCCTTACTGAAAAATTTAGGTAAGCAGAAGAGTACAATCAAAATAAAAATGCATTGAAAATACTGTGGGGACAGGAGTTGATACAGTGTTTGAGACTTGAAGTACTGTGTGAATTAACAGCTGTCTCCAAACTTGTCTCTTGGGACTAAACAGTATTTAGGTAATTGCTGTCAGTCTACTTAAGATACTTGATTTTTTTTTTCAGTTACAGATATGTTTGTGGAAAACAAAAGGACAGTAGATAGGGTAGCTTTAGAACAAGGCTCAACAGTAACTTTCTGCTTGTGTTCTTATCACAAAGATAACCTATTTCAGTCAGTGGTGAGATAGTATAATGTTGTTAGTAGTGAATAGTGTTACCATCTATACTATAACAGTCTCAGCTGAATAGGGGTTCCAGCCCTGGGCAGTAAAATTGTCTTTGCAATGTAATAGAAGTCACTTTTTTCATTTTAGATCCCAGGCAGTAGCAGAATATTCATACTAGATGCTTTATCAGAAATGGCTGTAATTCAGTGATATATGTGAATAGTTCAGTTAACGCATCAGAGATTCCTGTAGTGGAACCTTACTAACTGAGGGTCCTGATGTGAATTACTTCCACAAATGAAGTGAATCAATAAAAACTGAAAGGAAAAGGCTAAGTCATCTCACAGAGCATTCTATTAGAATTAATAGTGTAATCATGCTTGGTATAAAATGAACAATTCACATAGTTGTTGGTGTGGGTTTTTCATCGTGGGTTTTTTTTTTGTAAGTTATACAGCTGAATATTACAGACTCACTGTACATACAGACTCTAATATGTCTTTGAGAACTTTCAGATCTGGGTTGAGATTAGCAGGAAGTCAATGAATAATTAACTGTTCTGTGTAACACTGAGAAAATGGCAATCTAAAGAGATCACTGACAATATATTTTGTCATAATGTTGTGACTTGAATGGTGTTTCTGTTTATCACACCTTAGATTTTTTTTTTTTTTTATCTTTCTTGAACACAGGATATTTGGGCTATACCAGTGGCTTTTCCTTACTTTGCATGGTCTTCTTTCTGATTGTTGTAAGTATAATCTTGTAGACTTCCAGTGCTTGTAAAACTGCATTTCAAAGTGAAATTAAATACAGTTTCTGAAAAGTTTCACATGTTGCATTAGTCAAAGTAACAATAAGTGTGGCTTTATTTCTAGGTGATTTGGAAGATGTTTCAGATTCCTTGTCCTATGGGTAGTGACATCGTGAACATGACATTAATAAATGTGACTCTGGCACCTTTGGTAGATAAAAACATAACAAGTGAAGATGTGTGCAAGCCAAAATATTTCATCTTCAATTCACAGGTAACTGACTAAAAATCAAACTCTCAGTTGAAAATAACTGAGAGACTAAATACATAGGAGATAAGTTAGGTCATTTTTCCTTCAAGTAGTTGCCCAGTTGTAAACTTGGGATGTGCTGAGACTTTCTGTTCTGGTAGAGTTAGGAACTGTTTACCTCCTGTAGACTGGGTGTCTAATTTCTGTGTATTTGGAGTGTGTAGAGGAGCTTGACATGCCTGCCTGAAAGGAGTGGCAATAAACACATCTCGTTCTTCAGCACAGGATTTCTCAAGCTTTCTCAAGTAAATTAGGAAAGCGTTTTAAAAAGCAGATTGCAGAAGAAGGTGAAGTAAATAGTAAAAGCATGTGAATAGGAAATGTATGCCAGGGTTTCAGGAATGCTCCCAATTACGGTGGTGAATGTACATGAGGAAGAAGTATGTTTAATGGCCAATACCAAGATCAGGCTATAATGGCTTAAGCCTGTCACATGCAAACATAATTCTGAATGCAAATGCATTCAGCTCGGCATGGACTTTGGTGAGATTTGAGAGTATTTGGTACCTTAGGGTCTGGGTTTGAGAAAACAGGAACTTGTTTTAATTTTTGCTAAAGTTTCAGTTGTAAAGAATAGCTGGTCTTTATCAAAAACTAACCCAATGCCTAAATCAAAACTGAAAAATCTACCAATGAATTTCTTTTAAAGCTAAATTTCTAATGTCCGTTAGATACTTAAGATACTTTTGTTTTTCAGACTGTCTATGCTGTCCCAATCCTGACATTTTCTTTTGTCTGTCATCCTGCAATTCTTCCTATCTACGAAGAGCTGAAAAGGTAAATGTTAGATATGTGTCTGCAATGTCACGAAACAAAAAACTAGCATAAACCAGTAGGTTCTCATTGCTAACAATGTTTCTTTTTGTTGCAGCCGAAGCCGTAAAAGAATGATGAATGTGTCCTATGTATCTTTTTTTGCCATGTTCCTCATGTATTTGTTGGCTGCTCTCTTCGGATACCTGACATTTTATGGTGAATATTGCCTTCTCTGCTTTCTCTTCAATTAATTAGGTTCTGCAAACCCACAGTATTACTTTCAAGTCGGAACAAGCAGGCATTTACTGTGGGTTCTAAATATATACTGTTCGTTGGGGGTCTTTGTAATGCTTTTGCAAGTGCAGACCCAAAAGGAGATCAGCAGTAGAATTAGGCCCAAGTCACAGGATTAAAACTGGATTAAAACAGAATTTGTGCCTGTGTAAAATGGAGACGTGCTTACAGGAGCTGTTGAGGCTTTCAATTCATATTGCTGTAACTGTAAAATTCACTTAGGATTTTGAGCAGAAGTGCTTCTTTGAGAAGTATGTCACCTACATCTAATTAAAATACTGTGTTCTTTATAGGAAAAGTCGAACCAGAACTGCTTCATACCTACTCTGCTTATCTGGGTGCTGATATTCTTCTTCTTATTGTGCGTCTTGCTGTACTGATGGCTGTAACCCTTACTGTACCTGTAGTTATTTTCCCAGTAAGTATTTTATTTTTTTAATCTTACTACCTTTTTATTTTCATCACCTATTCTGCTGCAGTTATTTACTGATTTGGTAGCTTCCATTTATTAATTTAAAGAATTTTTCTCTTACCTGAAGAAGGAAATTTATTCTGATAAGCTTGATGAAGTATCTCTATACTGTTAATTCAAATAAATTCAATAAAAAGGCAGCATTTACAGAACAGTATCTAGAAATACATTCAGTTACATTGTTTTCTTGGTATGGTTTGATTGGGGAAAGTACATTGTGAACACAAATTCTGACCGTTTAGGTGTATATTGTTGGGTAGCATCCTTACATGCTGCAAAAATCCCTGGGGTTTGTTTTTGTTCAAGACAGATGTTTTTCCTTGTTTTTTCTGCTGTACTGGCTGTGCTTTGAAAATCTAAATCACTGAAAAGAGAAACAGAGCAGAAACACAGAGCTGCCTCTCAAGTACCTAAGTAAATATTTAAAAAAAAAAAAAATTTACACCTCATTCAACTTCTATTAAAATTTGAAGTGTTCAGGAAAATTATGTTCAGATACTTGCAGAAGAAAGGTCTAATTCAGGTGACAGTCACTGACTTCCGCAATGAAGACTAAACTGGTGTTTTTCTCTTTTTTTTCTTTTTTTTTTTATCCCCCCCCTTCAAAAGATCCGCAGTTCCATTACCCAGCTGTTGTGGGCAGGAAAGGAGTTCAGATGGTGGCGTCACTGTTCCATTACAGTTGCACTTCTGGCATTTACCAATGTGCTTGTTATCTTTGTCCCTACTATTCGAGACATCTTTGGATTCATTGGTAAGCATTTTCATGTCAGTTCAAGTAGTCTTTCAAATCTCAGAAAATGCAGTTCCTATCTAATTAAATTATATTTACCTGTTTATGAATATTTATTTATATGCTTTTTAAATACAGGTGCATCTGCGGCTGCCATGCTGATCTTTATACTTCCTTCTGCCTTCTATATCAAATTAGTGAAGAAGGAACCAATGAAGTCGGTGCAAAAGATTGGGGTATGTATAGACAAATATGTAGTAGTTATACTTGCTTACTAATTCAGAGCAAGAACTTCAGTTTCCTTCATGATTTAAGAATTCTGAAGTCCTGGTGAAGGTGGTCAGTGAATTGGCATTTCCTGTTATCTCTGTGAATACGTGGCAGTTACATAGGTACTCAAAACTGAGGAAACAGCCGTCACAAGGCTCCATTCACTTTAGTGACTTAGCTCACCCCCCAGTCTCAACAGTAGTCATCCTGTTGCTGATAAGAACCAGATTTCAACAGATTACCCTTAAGACCTATACTGAAAAGTCTTCTTGGTCTTTAAATTTTCTTTCAAGACTTACTTAAATAATTTACCCCATATTGTTTGAGTCATCCTAGCTGATCTTGGTGCTCTTACTGATCTTGGATGTACTGACTCGTAATCACATCTTAGGCGTACTGAGTCAGAATTAAGTCGGCGCAGTGGCACAGCCTGACTGGTATCAGCAGCTACCTTAATTTCCCTCACTTGAGGGTGAGGTCTGCTATACTGAAAATAAGTGTACTTTTTTATTTGAAAAATTGCCCAAAGTGTAAGAAAGATAACCTAGCTCCTTGTTGTTTACTGCGATCGCTTGTATCTTTTATTTTGTCCTCCATGAGCAATGGCATCTGTGCCCATAAATGGTCATGGCTTTGTGGGTATAGTAGCAGAAACTGAAATATTTCTTTTATGTTTTCTTTTTTTCAGGCTGCACTGTTCTTTCTAAGTGGTATACTTGTGATGATTGGGTGTATGACACTGATTATTCTAGACTGGACCCAGAATGTTACATCTGATGGCCATTAACTGACTTGGTGTAATCTCTAATACTCCACTTCAAATGCCAGTGTTCACTCAGATACCTACTGAGAATGAAAGTGAACTATTCAGCTTCCTTTAAAATGCAGATTCTTTGTTGATGGCTATTCTGATTGTAGAACACCGGAACTCTTGTCTCTAAGAAACTATTCTGCACAATTAACGTCAAACCACATGAGTGTGTCTGGCTGAAGGAAGTGACAACTTTATTCCATTCCAGAGAATGGACAGAACTCTCTGTAGACTTTTATCAAGCCATGTTTGGCTTGCATCATTGTTACTTGGATATTTTGTTATTTTACTTGAATGTGCCTAATGGAACCATTTGATGTGAGAAATAACTCTTTAATTTACAGTAAAGTGTTTAAATAACCAATGAGAGAGAGAGAGAAACGCTATTATTTTTTGTACCAAAAATTCTTAATGGACCTCAAAAGCACTATTTTGACTTTAGGTAACATTTTTCTAAAAAGAATGAAACAAGAAAGAAGACCTCATAAAAATATTTAATCAGTGTCCTAAATTAAATGTAGTTTGCCTTTCTGTAGAGGCATAATTAGAAGACATTTTATTTTAAAAGATACTTCTAATGACCAAAACAGAAAATGAACCCATTCAGGTCAAAATTCTGCAATTATAAATGCTTCCCGTGAAATTGACTTAGCTCAAAGTAGAGTGATGATAATCCTGAAAATCATTTGTCAGCTTACTGAAGTAACTACAGTTACCTTAGTTCCCAAAAATGATGTGGAAACCCAATTTTTTAAGCTTTAAAAAAGACACCCTTTAGAATGGGTGTGTTTGAAAAACGTAGCTAATCTAGAAATCGTAAACATGGTTTTGACATTTCCCTTCTTGAGGTACTCAGTAGTGCAATTGGGTAAAACAGGGTTTGGGGGTTCTTCCTTTTTTGTGGTTTTTTTTTTCTGTTGTACATATATAAAGTGAATGGCACTGGAGCATATCATGCCATTAATACAAAACTCCCTCCTGGAGTTCTCTCTATTAATAAGGTCCATTGTCAGTTGTAGCAATGTTTGGGATTTTTTTCTGTCCAATGTATCTTGAAACACTCTGTAGGAAAACAGAAAGGTCCTAATGTAGTTTACTAGTTGTATAATATTCCAAAAGTGTACAGTATTTCTCAAATTACTCATCCATTATTGGATTTTGAATTACTTGACTATTCTGTTTCTGAGTCAAATCCACAAAATAACTGCACCAGTATTTCGTGCTTGGTACAAACTCTCTTCGCATACGCAACTGGGATTCCTCTTCCAATTTATGCTGTGTACTAGTATTAAAGATAACCTCATAGACTGGATAGTCATCTCATACTTGTTTGCTTCAAAAGTAGGTAAGATTCTAACGAGCCGTAGCTAGCTAGCTGATGAACAGGTGCTGTATGGTTGTGAATAGCTGTTTTGTTTCTAGTGCATGTTTACTCTTCCATTCGTATCCCAGGCTGAAGAGAAGTAACAGTTGTATAACAGCGTACTTGCTTGTAAGAGGTTCTCAAACACAACAATACTGGGTACAAAAGCCTAGATAGAGATTATTAATGAAATAATCATGGCAATGTGGTCAGCTGTCTTCATCTGACACGATGTTTTAAAAATCTGATGTGCTAAGTTCCACTCGGTCATTGTGTCAGAAGGAACGAGTAAGGGCGTGTAATCCATTGATTAAACAGGGCCCGATACTTTTTTTGCTCTTGTAGAATTAATCAAGAACAAATCTGAATGATAGTCACTGTCTGGCAGGTAATGTCAGTCTCTGCCCAGCCATTGAAAATCTTGGGGGGAAAAAAATTGCAGGTATTTTGTACTGATACTTCTGCATGACTGTAAGTACTGGTCATTAAGTCTGTATTGTAAAACTGTAACGAGAAGACAGATTCCTCTTGTGTTGTTTGTATTATTAGTTGGGTGGTACTTAACTGGCAACTAACGATCCTGGAGTCGGCACCGACAAATGCTCCCTAGGTGCTGCTCCGCCTGAGGTACTGCACGTCCGTGGCTGTCGCATGTTACCTGATCTCCACCGCAGTGCTGAGCGTGTGCCGCCTCAGTACGGCAGCTTTTCTTCCTCTCCACAAATGTAGAAAGGTGGAAGAGGATTAAAATGTTGTCTACCTTTGAGCAATTTGTAGCACATAAGGGTTGAAACGCTTCCCTTGCCATCATTTAAAAAAAAAAAAAAAAAGTAGTGAGAAATAGCCTCCTTCCTCTCAGTAACCACGGAAGAGGAGGGAGGTATAAAGGAGAAGTCACTACACAGCCAGCGGCCAGAGAAGGGGAAGATTTTTCTGATGAGACCTCATAATGTGTCATACATGTCACTTAATTCTCCAAATGTAGCAATTTCCATATGTTACATTGTGTGCTATATTATTTTGACTGGCTCTCCACCTGCAACAGTTGAGTTCCACTTGGCTGGGTCGATTTCCAACATACAATTTATTTAATTATGGGATGTTGTTTTTTCAAACCTGTCTGCTTAGTTACCTACATTGCAAACCACCCAAAAGAGCAGCTTCAGTATTAAACCACTGTTTTGTCACCTCAGTTAGACGTTACTGTCTTCCATGATATTTCAGTCATATGTGTAACATGTTATTTATAAAACATTAATCCATTAAAACTAAACCTATTTTTCAATATTTATGATAGTCTATGTACATAAATTGTATGTGTGTATATACTGTAAGTATAATGTATATAATGTAGGTTTGCAATCCAGGATTCATGTATATATTCCTCTCTCATCACTGATTGTTACATCATTTCAAGGAGTTGTTCATGTACATATGTGACAGCTGTCAAAGGAAAGATTCTTTTACACAAAAATGGAAGAAACCATGTTCAGCCTAAGGTGTGTAAGAAAACACTAAGATTGTATTTATTACAAATGTATATGTTGCGATAAACACAAGAGTCACTTGGGTCCATAAAAAGCACCGTTCAGCTTCGTGTGTACTTCTCCTCTGAAATCTACCATGGATGTTACGATTTCCTGAATGTGGCAACCTAACAACTTCTGCGATCCAAGGTCTGTGTCAGGGCAGCGCGTTCAGGCGTCCGGCGGTACACCCCTGTAGATATGTAAATACCCACTGTAGGGTTAGTGGCCAGCAGTCCCGCTGCAGGTGGTGGCAGGGAGCGCAACACAGTTTCAGTGAAACACTGTATATTTGTTTTAACTGAAATAAAGAAGTAGATAATCCGGAGCAATGTTGTGGTGTCTTTTTGGGGGGAGGTGGCTGACAGATTTTCTATAAAGACAAAAGTACACCTCTAATTTAATGCATGTTTAACTTATTTATGAGCACTTTTCATGGTGGGGGAGCGGGAAGGAAAAATAGCATACAACCAAGCCCCCAGTTTAGGACACTACAAGAATAAACAACAAGTCTGGATGTTAATGAGAGATTAAATTCTGCAAGGAACTTGTATTATGTCATTTTTTTGCAGTAAAGGCGTATCTGGAGACAAGACTCAATGTGTTGGATCTTGTGTAAGAAATGAATGGCTCTTGCCAAAATCCTGCACCGCTTTTCTGCAACTGAATCTCCAGGAGAAGAACTACTGCCACTGCAAAAATTTTCAAAATTGGTGTGTCTATTTTGCTTGTATTTTAGCACGTGGATACAACCTGTGTGCGGCGTCTCAGTTCTCCAGAAATCTGTATCAATTCATACAAATTTTGTCTTCCCCAGATACTAAGAATTGGGTGTGAGAGATACTCGACACGTAGCTCGGTGTGTTATGTATACAACAAAACACTGTATGAAAGGAATATTAAAGAGGCACAGCAAAGTACCCTGAAATTAGGAAATGCTTCAATTAGGTTGCTTTAATTACATGATCGTGTAGTGTTTTATGCTGGAAGCCCCACTGAGTAGCTATTCGTTATTTTTTAATCGCGTTTTCTGTGTCTTCGCTCTATGTATTTGTCCAAAGCCTATCCTGATGATGGATGAACGCGCTCACTTCCCTGAGGTTCTCATTGTAATGTCATCTTTGTGAAACACAAACGGTTGTTCGTTTCCAGTGTTGCAGGCCTGTAAGAAGGTGTCAGTTGATCTGCACGTCTGGGCGCCTGAAGAGTGGAGAGGCAGCGCTGTGAAGCAGCCCTGCGGTTGCTCCACAATTTAACGTCCTATTTCATATCTCAGCGTTGGCTTGCATGCACCTGAAGCACAACTGCAAACAGGTTCTGAGCAACAATCGTTCTTGAAACAACCGCCCCAAGCACCAAGTTCGCTGCCTGGAAGCGGTGACCGTGTCTGGAAATGCTCATTCTCACAACCTGCCGACAGTCATTTGGGAATTTCACAGCAGTGGAGAAGCCCTTTCCCTAGCGCGCCACTCAGCTGGCTGAACAGTTAAGCCCACCCATCCGCAATCAGGCATTTCCATCAACTTCAATAATAGGTGAAGTAGTCTTTTCTACGCACTTCTGATTCCTCCCAGGAGCTTGCTCGCCCTGTGTGATGAATCAGATGGTGCAATGGTTAAAAAAAAAAACAGAAATTACGTTGTGTGACAGTGTCTAAAATCCTGCACTTTGAATCTCTTCACCTACCACAAGGCCCTCGCTCCAGAAGAGGGAGAAGCTGTCACTTGGGGTTTATTCACATTGCTGAGATCTGGGAATCTCTTGAGGCCTCCACAGGTGTGAGGTGGCATCTTTACTTTCCCCTGGTTCCCCTGAAATTTACCTGTTTCTTCCCTCCCATCCTTGCCAAGTCTGTTCTGTCCCAAGGTCATGCCTGGGCACCTCACCGCCAAGTGCTGGTGCAGCGGCTGGGTCACAGCTGCTCACGCCCTGAGGTCCCCCCACCACAGCTCGTACGCCCATCTTCAGGGCAGCACAGCTCCCGCTCAGTCTGTGTGCCCAGGTCTCCTCTCCAGAGAAATGGAGCAGAGGGTGGCCAGCGTCTGCCAGCTTTCAGTGGCAGAAGGAGCTGAGATGCTGCGAGGGAGCCTCCAGTCCCATCCTTCGGGGAGTGTGGACATCCCACCCCATCTCCAGTGCAGATGTGCCCAGTGCCTGCTTCCTTGGTCTTCCTGGTTTCAACCTCTTGAGTGTGACAGTCTAAATCCCACCTGCTTTCACGCGCATTTCCTTCTGTCTCCTTGCACAGCTGCTTTTGGCTGTCAGAAGGTGACTCCTTGCCAGCTGTGTAGCTCTTGCTCTGACCCTGGTCCCCGTTTGCCAGCTCCTCAGCATCACCACCTCTCGCAGCTCCCCCTGGCAGCCACCTTTCCTCACCTTACTGCCTTCGTGACTGCGTGCCCGCCCAAGTCTAGTTCCCACCCTTCCACATTCACTTTATCCGGGCACAGCTAGAAACATCTTCCTTTTATTTTCCTAGTCTCTGCCCAGCTGGTCTCCTTATGGCCTCTGCTCTAACTACAAGCCTTGTTTTCTTGTTCTCTGGATGTCCCTCCAGTCCCAGCTCTCCAGCAGTCCCACATGGATTCCTTCGGCGGCCTGGAGCAGCCCACTTCCACATTCAGCTCAGGCATCTCTTGTAGGGACAAGCGTGCTCTTGTTGGCTGAGCACGAAGCCCTGCTGTAGAGAATGAGAGGGGCAACGTTTCCCAGGTAAAAATGATTCATTATTTTACTACAGGAAAACATCCTCTTTTCCCTGATTTTATTCTCAAATGGGCCAAATCATTTAGGCTGATTTTTTTTCCACATGGATGCGCAAAAACGCCACACCGCTGCAGTTACTCATAACGGAAAACGTCAGGAGAAACATCTGAAGCTAGGTGACATTTAAAAGAACAGAAACGTATTCCGGTAAGGGAACTGTCCAGGTAACTTCAACAACAAGTGACATCATCAACCATGTTTGAAAATGATATTTAAATTAGAAATAAGTGCTATTTTTTATTTTTGTTATTATTTACATACATAAAAAAGGAAGAAAAAAGTTTTCCAATTGCAGAACATAAATTGATAGGTAATATATGTTGGATAGGTACTAAGAATAAAATGGAAATCCAGTATGGGTCTTGGAAAAGAAGTGTTGCTTATAAAACTAGCTTTTAGGTGATCTTTAAATCTTCTTTACAGCATCTCCTAACAGCTCAGACTGCAGCAAAATTAAATGGAGCCAAGGGAGGTGCTGCAGGTATTCCCGAGTGCTCAGGAGTTATTGGGCCGGGGCTAATGTGGTCAACCATGCGTCTACTTTTTGTTAAAATAAATGCCAGTTCATGAACAGCCAATGTTGCTTTCCCAGGATCCAGCCCTAAGCTTTGCAGTGAGCTCCTCTGAACGACGAAAGAAATTCCAGACCGTGTCACCCGCCTGGTCGCACCAGCATATGAGCTGCCTTTCAAAACTGAGCCAGTAGTTCAATGTAAAACAAATGCTTTTGGTTTTTTGCTGCCACAGGCTTCCAGCCATTGCGGTAGGTCAAATGCAGCACTCCACTACTCCTGCACTTAACAAAGCCAGTTTCCATCTTGTGGTTAAATTTCTCAACCCATTTAAACAATCCTTATCTTGGATCAACACACTGCTTATCTCCGAGTCCCAGTGGAGAAGTCCTATGGCGGTTATTATGTCTGAGCATGGCCAACTGCTAGAATATCCATCTGTCCTCCCCTGCAAGTTTTAGTTTGGCAGGGAACAGCAGTCATCTTCTCTTCTCCATTTTCTAGCAGCAACTTGACCAAAACTAACCCTCTGAAGTATTTCCTTTCTTACTCGCATATGGATAAGTGTGGGAAAGAATCCGATCCTATCTTTGTCATCCAGAAACTCTGGAGAACCATGGAATCCTTCTGAAAAAGACATCAGCAACTACTTGGAGTAACCGCTTTGATGGCCTTCTTATTTTCATAAATACTGAGGAAGTTTAAACACATGGAACCTAAAGTACTTTTGCAGACAATTTTGTTTCTGCCGGTTCTGCTGTTATCTGAGCCGAGTTGCCTGTGTGATTCAGACTTTTCCCTTGCTGCAGTGACTAGACAGGGTGCTTTCCCTGTCTGTGCACAGTGAGTTATTATGCACGGTCCAGTAACACAGAGATAAAACTACGGAAGTTCCTCTGCAAACACTTCCCTGCTTTCATTTCTTTCACCCTTCTTCAGACTACCACTTTGTAGCTGTCCCTTCTCCCCTCCACCACAGACACCCAAAACCGTTCACTTTTCAAATTCTCACAAGGTTTTGCAAACTTCTTAGCATTTTTTGTTCCCCACAAAGAAACACCTTTGCTTTTCATTTGCTGTGCAGAGTTTCCCGTATGATCTTCTCGTAGACCCTAGAGATGAACTGATTTCAAAGAGGAAGTACATAGGTCCTTTTCGCCCAGTCTAGCAAACAGACTACCATATAATTTTACAGTGGGATTTTAGAGAAGTACAAAACAGGGGGTTTTTTAAAGACTCTGTGATAAAGGAACAGTGAGAAATATTTCAATATCATGACAGTGAGTATAACAGCAAACCGATGCATTAATGTTACTAAACTATGGTTCGCCTTCGACACTGGAGAGGGTAACTGAAAACGTAACCGCACAAAGTTTTCTCTGCATCCTCCTGCTGCAGCTCAGCTGTGCTCACCTGCTACCCTGCGCACTGATCTGGCTTGCAAACCTTCAGGGTTTGTGCTTTTTTCCCTTCACCCGGCGTTGTGTCCATGAGCCCACCCACCCTGCAGCCTCCCGGGGAGCTGGTGGATGCGGAAAGATGCCACAGGGGCAGACGGGTGGGCAGGGAGCCGAGATGGCCACACTGCCCAAGAGAGAAGGGTGTCCCTCACGTGTGTGCTAATGAAAAGGATGCTTAGCCAAGGGCATGGCCAAAGGTCCCTGCCTTGGGCAGCCCCCCCCAGGTGCCTGAAGGCTGGGAATGAGAGTTGCCGGCAGCTGGTTATCACGTGCAGGGCAAAGAGGCAACACCATCGGCCAAGTGCCCATCATGACGGGGGCTGCTGGCCCTCCCAGGTCTTCTGCTCACCCTCCCCAGTGTGCTCCCAAGCAGGCTGGTGTCTCTGAGGCGTCCTGCAAGCATGAATGGAGATGTAGGCAGTGACTGCATTTTTGGAGTTGGCAATGGGTCTCGCTGAAGCCACAAGCCACGGGGGAGGAAAGCAAGCCAGAAGAAACACAAGAGGAAAAAGAGGCCTGAAGAGGAGCAGAAAAAGACAATAATTTCATGATTGTGAAGAAGAGGGAAAGTAGACCCACTGATAAATTAGAAGGTAGACGAGAAGTACGTCTGTGCAAAACATCAGAAATCCCAAAGTGATTTCATAGTTATTTGTTTGCCTCCTTGCTTTCCCTGAACAGGAAGGGAGGAAGGACTTTGTGGAAATAATCATGGATGAGGTACGTGTAACACAATGTGGGAAGAACTGAACATCAGCCAGCCCAGCCCGTAAAGCAGCTCAATTAATAAATATTCATAATAACTTGAAATTATTTAGAAATCTAAAAAAGGTTGGAGAAAACCTTACGTGTTGACAGTCTCCAAGGGAAGTCTGAGTCATTACTTAACTCTTGTTACTTAGTGCCCACAAGGCTATCTTCTGTCCCACCAGCACATTAACATAAGTAATAAAATAAATCACTATAAGCCAGAACCCTTTCCTGCTGACAGTGACCAATTGCTAGTATTTATATGCTCAGTGAAACCAAGGAGGTAGCTCATCCGAATAGTATGGAGGTCCAGATCACCATCTGAACATGGATTTTTAGAGTGGATATCCATTGGAAACAAGGTAAAAAGTGATGAGGAAGTTTTTTCAGACTTCACTGGTTTCTGACTCTTATTCAAAGATAAATATGCCTTTCCCTGTCCTGGTTTTCAAGCTGACGATGAGCAAACTCATCCTGGAAAACAAAGGAGCGCTGGCTCATGGTATGACAGAGCAT
The DNA here is from genome assembly GCF_030867145.1 of Opisthocomus hoazin. Lineage (NCBI taxonomy): Eukaryota > Metazoa > Chordata > Aves > Opisthocomiformes > Opisthocomidae > Opisthocomus > Opisthocomus hoazin. The sequence goes on from NC_134421.1 coordinate 39,072,927, forward strand.
CTCAGGGCAGCCAAGAAGTGGTGGGCAGCAACGGCTGGTGCAGCAGCCATGGCCATGCAACGGCCATGCAGCCATGCAGCCCCACAACAGCCCTGACAAGCAAACTGCAAGCAGGTCGTTCCTCCCTCTTCCAAACAGCCACAGATAAAATATACAGCATGTGTGCACCCCTCTCCAGAAAAACGTTCTCTCTTGTTACGGAAAGCCTTTACAGTGATGAGTTTTGGTGCTACAAATGTAAGATGTAAAACTTACTCATTCCCTAGGGAAATGGTCAGCCTGGTCCCTAGCCTTGAGCGACTCCGGGATTGTCACTCTGTCCCAAAACATACCAGAGATGCTGCACGCTTCTCCAGTCGCAGTCAATTAAAATGTTCTGAAACACAAGGATCGTGTAAAAACTGCAAAGTCACAAACAAGGTTCTGACCTTGAGTTAGTGACTTCACTTCCTGAAAGTATATCAACAGAAAATGGTAGGTTTGATGCAATTTTCCAGGAACCAGATAGGAAGGAAAAGAGGGTCAGTATTTTCCTCTGGCCAGAAGATTGATGGTGATATTCACATTTGAAGGGAGGAATTTGCCTTGACTCGTAGGAAATATCTTTGTTCTTGGGGATTTAAAAACAGCTTTTGTGGAACAAAATAGATGGCCTGAACTATGCCCGTGTTTCGAGGAAGGATAACTTTGCCTATTGAAAAGAATAACAAAGTGAAGAAGTATTTTAATGGAATGTGAGGGCGTTTTCATTTTTCTTTGTGGCTGGCTGCACCAAAAGCAGATGACAGTGGTGAATTATTTTAAAGAGCATGGCACCACAGAAATTGAAAGATGTTTAGATTTTGAGTAATTAATTTGGGTTGTGTTGCTATTGTCAAGCTGTTTGCTTATCTCGAAGACACAAAAATGGATAAATGCTTTGCTCTGAAGAGGTTTCATTCTTAACAGTAGTGATCTCACATAATGTTAGTACTAGCTGTCACATTTTTACCCCAGCTCACTCATTTTAAACCTACCACAAAGTTAACAAGTATTAATTGAGGCAGTAACAGAAACAGAGCTGCAAATCCCCTCCAAAAGCCAGAGAAGGTGCTCACTCATCTCCTAATCAACTTTTCTACACAGAAGAGTGGCCGGGGCTTGTTAAAACCATCTTCAAACCTGACAGCTTCACGAGTATAGTCCCCATTTTTTTGCTAGAAGATAAGCATTTGTACTCCAAGCGCAATGATGGTGCTGGAGAGGATCAGCAGTGCTTGAAAGAGGACCAGAACTTCAAGGCAAAGTTTGCATTAACTGCACTGGGCTTGGGGCTCTGGGGATCCAAACTAAGTATATGCTTTAATCAGCTTGAATGGTCCCACTGACTTTACTGCTCACTTTAAAGTAGTTTTGGGCTCGAGCCTAAAATAAGTTATTTTTGTACTCAAGTCCTCCTATATAGAATTAATTTGGAAACCAAAAAAAGATCATGGAGCTCAAACTTTGCACAGAAACAAGCAAATAGCTTGGGCACGTGCTTGAGAAAGGCAATGAGGAAAAGCCCTGTGGCATAGTAAGAGTTACCCCAACTCCCGGGCCTTGCTGCTGATACCTAATTACAAATTCCTATTACAAATCGTGCCTGGATCATTACAAAAACTGTTCTCATGATATTTTCCATTTCAAGGCCAAAACGCCTGCATGCGTTTCTCAGCATCGGGCATGGCACCCAGAAGAGAGGGCATGGTGTCAGCGTGGCCGGGCAGGCCAGTGGTGGTAAAACAAGCTGTGCTTCCGGGACAGGTTTACCAGGTATTCAGTCTTTGAACAAACCATCTTTTCAGTTTTATGGGCTCTCACAAATATTCCCAGCTGTACCAGTCAAGGACACTCTCACAGATGCCCTTTCATGGTGAATGTTTTGAGAAACTTCTCAGATAACGGACCTGAAGGTATTTCAGGGAAGACACAGTCACTTTTGGAAGGAGTCTTCTCAGCAGGGGAATTAGGAAGATGAAGAGAACCACCTCAACATGGCTGCTGTGTGAATATTTTATTTAAACGCCGGTGCCCCCCTGCAGCCACCGCCACGCTGCACAGGCGCCCGCACATAAAATGTCCACTGAGCAGGAGGGCAGTGGCCATGCTGCATGTGCCGGGGCTTCCCCTTGCCCCTCGCGGGGGCTGGCAAAGCCGCCAGCATCTGTTGGGCGAGGTCATATGGCAGCACACGGAAAAATACTGCTGTGTTTCCTTCCCGCTGACTAATTAGAGGCCAATCCCATACCTCAGAGAAAACTGGAATAATTCCTGCCTCAGGCTGTCAAGTAGCTGAGTTATGAAAAAGCAACTCTTTCCTTTAAATTCGCTTTCCATTCTCCTCTTGTTACAAACATTTTTTCATTCTGCTGTGATATAAGACCTTTTAACACTATGTTCTGTCTGTTAGGTTTCCTGTGTAGGAGGCACCGTCCTGATGTATTAATCATACACCGTCCCCTGTATTAATCCTTAAAGAGGATCAAACGAAAAAAGATTAAAATATTCAAATTTTGGAGTTATTAGGATCCTCTTGAGGATGATTTTCTGGTTTTCCATTTCCTGTCAGAATTTTATTTTGTAAACGAAGCTGACACATGCAAACCCTGATCACATCTTGCTATTAGTTTTATATTTAGACTTGTCTGCGTGATTTAGATTTAGCTTAGGATTATCACAACTTCAGCTGCTCACTTCTTTAACTCTGGCCTCTGAAAAACGCTCTGCAAGGAAAGCGTATCTGAGGACAACATGATGATAGATCGATAGGAGTATTATATGTCATAACACATTTCTGTTAAAGATAAAGCACTTCCCACTCTCTGAAAGATGTACACCCATCTTTCCCAGAACAGCAAAAGGAAAAGAGATAAAACTATATATCCCAAACCAAATGCATACCAAAACTAATGTGGAAAACACATCAAGAAAGAGAAATAAACTAAAGAATTTTCAATTTGGACGTCAAAGAACTGACATTGAAATCTTTCTATACATCTTAAACAGGGCTGCGGAAAACCTGCAGTGTAGCAGAGGAACACATATTCTCAGAACAGTCCATTATAAAACCTGGAGTGTCCCATAAGAAGCGTATGCTAGTGAACGCCATCTGCATGGGCTGCGTCCCGGGCCGTTGCCACCCTTGCAATGTGCTAACACAGAATAATCCCAAAGGCTACAAACCAGAGGGTGAGCTTTACTGCAGCAGCACGACAGTGACACGAACAATTCAAGCATTAGTGTAATGACATTAATAGCCTCGTGTCACTGGCATAGGAGAAAATAAACACTTTGACAGTAAGAAATAATTTCTTAGGGAGAATAATAGGCAGGCGAATGAAAAACGAGTTAATTCTGGATGACACAGTATTTTTAGGCTGAATGGGGCGGGGGGGCAGTCATTTTTCTTAGTAGTCAAGTATTTTCCAAGAGCAATTCAACACTACATTGAAAAGTTATCTTTGAAAGCTTTATTTCACTCTCCAGATGCACAGTGTGGACTCCAAAACCCTAAGAGAGCACTCAAATAAACATCCCTACTCCAACAGCCCCGAATGGACCACCTAGCTCCTGCGTATCATCACCAAGACGAGGAAGGGCGCAGTGGGTGCTCGCCATCCCAGCGGGCATACTGGGGAGAGGTCTGGGTCAGCTCTGCAGACCCAGCGCACTGGGCAAGGCAGGTGAGCTGGCAGTGAGGTGTTTTAATTCACAAAATCTTATGCCCCGAAGCTAGTGGAACGAGAGTTTTGTCTGTCCTAAATTAATGACATTGGCGCTCCACCCTTTCCACAACGTAACATGATATGTTATCTATGATATAGCCTAGCCTCAATAAACCGAAAAAAGGTAAGGAAAAAGGCAGGGGAAAAACCATTAATTTTAGTCCAGAAATTTTCCAAACATGAGATTAAAATGATGAGGAAAATTCTCTCCATTTTTAGAAGTCCCGGTGCAGCACCGTTGCATGCAATAGGCCTGAGGAAGGCGGCTTTTGGTTGTGTTACTGTCCTCTTCACATTACACAGCTCATCAACTCTGTTGTCACAGCATTTTCAGGCAATTGATTACCTGGTTAGGAAACACAATTTAATGAGTCACGAGCAGCAGTGTTTGTTGTGAGTGGCACACGTTTGTTTAACCCACACGAGAAATTAAATGAAAAGCATCAGTAGCCATTGCAAACTAGACGAACGTCAGAGAAAAGCAAATAGCTTTATATATGTAATACTACACGCCGGCACCGAACCCTCCTCCTGCGTGAAAATCAAAAGGCAAACAAAGAGTAAGTGAATGTTTGTGCCCATAGAGGCTGCATACGTCGCCAGCAACAGCTAGCCGTGAAATTGAAAGCAAATATTTGCTCTGCTTAAAAAATGCTCAGATTGTAGTAATTGCATAGTGCTGTAAGCTTCGAAAGCCTTCTTGATCGTTTATGGACGCTGCCCCTCTGCTTGCTGAATATTTGCTGTGAGTGGGGTGAGGTTCCCAGCAATTCGCTATCAGTCGCTCACCTGCTTAAACCCAGAACATTTTCAAACAGAATTACGCAAGTGAAATAAGTTCTGGTACACCATATGTTTATTTTCCTATTTCCCTGTAGCGCAGGCTTGCTGGTTTTGTTGGGGTTTTCTCACTGCAAGCAGTGGGCATGCCCCAAAGCCTGATCACTCTTTTATTTAAGGTCCTGACTTGGGTTTCTTAGAACCACAGTCAAACTCTCGCTGAAATTTCCTATGCCTGAGTGTGCTCCAAGCACTGGTTTTAGGTGGTTTGAAAGGAGTTGTGGGGCCGACGTCTCAGCCAAGAAGAGAGGAGGGGGTCTGTGGCTGCGCTTGGCTACCTACTGTCTGTCACCGCCGGCAGATCTGACGCCCAGGTCTCTCACACCTCTCAGGGGCCAGCACCGCGCAAACGGGGTGAGCCACCGGCAGACTGTCACGGTGTCCTCACCAGCCTTCTCCTGTCCACCAACAACCTACACATCGCCAGGGCATCTTCATTTCTGCGGAGAAGCACAGCCTTCAGTGCAGGCACCAAACAGTGCAAAACCCAAGGTAAACTGCCAAAGTGCTCCGTTTACCTGGGACACGGGAACAGATATGGCTTTATAATGCAGAGAGCCACGCAGGTGTTTGCCAGCAGCTTCTGCAGGGCTGCGGTCCCTGCTGCCAGGACCTGGGACGAGCTGCCGGGGTGCCTGGCCACGGAGGAGGCTCCCGTGGGGCTGCAGGGAGCCGGGACGACCTCCAGGGCTCCCTCGTGGCTGTCATGTAAACCGTCCTTTCTCAGTCCTACCAGAGGTTTGCATCGCCAGCCTCATCCCCTGTATTTTCAGGTAGCCCTCACTGGCTCTGACAATGCTGTGATCCTGCTCTGGTCCCAGTCACTCCCAGTCCTGCCCCTGCCACCTCCAGCGTTGGCGTGTCCCCACTGTGGGTCTCAGAAAGGGACCTGGTCTGGTGAAGAGGAACAGCAGCGCAGTGGGGAATCTGGAGCACCCAGTCTGGGAGGGGACAGAGATGGGGGGGGAGAAAAAGAAGTAGGGTCACAGACAGATTCATGTGGGTTAAAAACACTGGCTCAGGCTCCAGAGAAGCAAAGCCGCCTACTTCTGCCCTCTGGGAACATATCCGAGATCAAGGCTCGGGGTGCAGGGAGGGTGTTCTTAACCTAGACACATGCCACGGCCTGGCTCAAAGCAAACGAGACATCTGTGCAACCACAGCCTAGGAGGAAGGGGTCCTCCTCCCCGGGCTGCTCCTTCCCCCTGGCCCCTTGTAACTTCTGAGCAATAATGTACATCATTATGTCCTGGACTCCCCATTATGGACCAAATTTGGGAAAGTGCTTCACTACAGGCTATGTTTTATGTACCTCCATGTCTTTGTTGACTTCAGCGAGCTTCCAATCAGCCCTAGCAGTGCCTGAGCTTGCCAAAGATGTGACTTCCCACAGCCCCCCACACATGGGCAGTGGAGCAGGGTGATGGGTTCTGCGAAATCAGCACTGCAACGCTTTCTGAAAACAGCCTTTTTAGATGACAATCTTTTAGCAAAACATACAACCTGAACCAGGTAGCATTTGTAATGAACATTAATATTTCAGAAGACATTTACAAAATGCACTTACTCCTTCCTCTTACAACTGCATTAGGCCATGATGGTAAAGGTAAAAACATACTGGGTCAGGCAGCTTTGCACACAGCGGTCCATAGCAATATTGATGATGCGACTTCACTACTTGAGCACGCAAAATTTGCAGGATCAGGCTATGACTTGCTGCCAAGGAAAGGATTTAGGAAGACAGTGTTTTCTAATGGCCATTTTGGACTAAGAACATTCTAACAGACCATAGTCGAATTCATGCATCGAATACACATTAGAAACCCATTTGCAGGGTTTTTAAAAAACTTATTTATTAGAAGAGATATAGTAGACATCTGCTATCATATAATGTACAGTATATGCATCTATAAATTTTAGCTATAAAATAGCAATATATATAAATTTATATATACTACATATTGTAATAAATCTTCTGCCTTCTGATTACCCAGAGCTTTATATACCAGGTCTACTTGATAAAGCATGTGTTACACTCCGATCCTGTAGGAATTTTTTCTACTATACCTCACTTCAGGATATTTTTTAAACCAACTTTTAGACATTCACATGGGTCTTAGAAATGTTATTGTACTTTTCCTCTGACAGAGCTTTGTTAAAAAGTTATGTGTTTTCTTCATCTTCTGACTAAGCAATGTGAAACAGATGGTAAAACAGGAGGGGCTTGTAGATGAGATAAAGCAGTGGGAATCAGAACTCCTGAATCCCTTTTCTGGTGTGAAGGGCCTCTACCAATGTTTGAGTTATGTATGGTCCACCAATAATCATTATCTTGTTTGATGTAAGAATGTGCACATTTAGTTGTATGCATTGCTAAATGAACGGCATCTTCCGCTAACCCCCGTTTACCAGGGGAGGCTGTAGGACAAGGCAGGTGGTGTTCACTCAGATGTTCAACTTCTGGTCACACCGGGAGTCCCAGATGGGACACTATAGGGATGTAAGCCCAGCATGGAGAGGGATGTAAGCCCACAGCTTTGCAATGCGTTTTAGGTGGGCAAATGTACAGCTGCTGGAGACAATAAACTAGATGCTGGTAGGGAGCAGGTTCAGCTTTCCATCTCCAAAGATGTCAGGAGCTGGCATGAAGGCAGACCTACCTCTGTAGAGGCATATACTGATAATTAAGGCAGACACACAAAGTCTCGTAAGACGTCTTTTCTCTTGTAATGCTGTGCTCCTATCATTAATACGACCACACAGAACTTCCTGGTTACTGTACAAGGAGAGCAGAGCTGCTCTGGGAAAGAAGGCTTGCAGTTTCTGTATACAACTGGAGGCTGTAAGCAGTCTCGTTTTGTACCCGAAATCCATAGCACCGGGACCTGCATGGAAGACTCTTCCATCCCAGAGAAACACAACAAAAGGTCTTTTGCTTCTAGGACCCCTCTCAAGGACATAGCTAGTCTTGAACTAACTAGTCTTGCTCCATCATCTGACAGGGATCCTGAACAAATAACGTATTCTCTCATTTTTCCTCCAAGTCTTCAATCTGCAGTGGGACTAATAATACTCACTGCTTGCAGCAAAATACTAGGAGATTCGGAGATGAAAAACACAGTGTAAGTTCAAAGTACTTATCATAATCAATAATTCTACAATATGATAGATGCCTCACTTCAATCAAGCGCACTTTAAAAAAAAGATGTGCTCTAAAGATAATTTCCCAAAGACTACCCTTGAAATCAGAGGATTCAGATACGCAGTACTTAACTAGATTGCAGGAATGCATGCCATTTCTAGTCCTGTAATTAGGCAACAGAGCAGATCTAATCACTTTATTACTGTAATGACAGCTGCTGTATGGAGCCCAAAACCAGAGAGAGAAATAGGTTACCACACAGGTACCTCAGAATGTTTTTAAGCATGACTGCTAGCAGAGCTGCACACTTTGGTATTTTTGTCTGTTATTTGCCTTTTTTCCTTATTTGCAGTGTGGCGTTGACCAGCTCCGCGCCACAAGGGAGGCTCGGGGCAAGCAGCAGTGCTGGAGACTTGCCCGTCTCGAGCAGACCAGGAAGTTTTGCTGTATTTATAACGTGAAGTTCCACTTGGCTTAATTTTATCAGTTTCATGTTTCTTCTACAGAACTTGACTCCACCATAAACAGGTTATTAAATGCATGCACATGTAATAACCACTGAACAAACACGCACAGAGTATTGCTTTGGCCTACAGCACTGTCACGGTCTCTAGGGAAGGACTTTCATGGAGTACATGATACGCAAAGCCTTCTAAACTACACATTGAATTTTGCTTCCACCGATTTAATTTACATTTAATGAAAATGAGATTTATTTGCATTTTAAAGAATTGCAAGAAATAATGTAAATACCAGAGGAACATGGGACGGGTACCGGGCACCGCATGAGGTACCTGCCAGGTCTTACAGATGTGTTAACAACCTCACCTTTTAAATAAGATTACTATTTCTGCTATATTTCAGCTGTATTTCCCAACATGCTCTTGGGCATGTCAATAGCTTTATTTTGATTTATTCTTTTAAAAAATATTAGCTATCAAGATGTTTTCAAAGGACTTAATTTTAACCTAGTCCTCTACTAGGAGTTTCTTGAGTGTGAAGCTGATCTATATTGGCTGGTTGATTACTGTGGTGAGTAAAGAGTTCATTATTTTACACCATCCTGAAAAGCTTACGTCACCTTATTAGATAAGAAATGTCAAAAATAAGAATTTGCCCTTTTATTTTTTACCTTCACTCATTTCATGATGTGTCACTTTCCCACAACTTTCTCCAGTTGTTGGATTACAATAAGGTCAGTATGTGCAACATAGATACTTCTAGACTAGCATCTCATTTCATACATAGTCGGGTACATGAACACTCTAATTTCTAGAGGTACTGAGTTCCCTCAGCTCCCACAGATTTAAGCAAGAGCAAGAGATGCTCAGCAACTTTTAATGCCTCTAATTAATTATATGGATATCATAGAATCATAGAATGGTTTGGGCTGGAAGGGACCTTGTAGCTCATCTAGTTCCAACACCCCTGTCATGGGCATGGACACCCGCCACTAGACCAGGTTGCTCAAAGCCCCATTGAACCCAGCCTTGAACACTGCCAGAGAGGGGGCAGCCACAGCTTCTCTGGGCAATCTGTTCCAGTGATTTAGATCCATAGTATTTGGCATCAAACTCCTGAATTAAACTTTCAAATTCTTTTCTCCTTTTCTTTTCTTTTCTTTTTTTTTTCTTTTTTCTTTTTTCTTTTTCTTTTCTTTTCTCTTTTCTTTTCCCTTTTCTTCCCTTCTCTTCTCTTCTCTTTCGTATCTTTTAATCTATCTTTTTAACAGAGGAGAATTCATTTCCTGGGCTGTGCACCCACAGGCCAGTCCTGGATTAAATAAATTGTCTTTAGTATGATTTAATTCACAATAATTATCAATTATTTCATGCTCCTAGATGCATCCCATCTTCCATAGCCATGCCTTATGCTGGCATTAGGAGTTGCAAATTGCCAGGATCGTTTCTGGCAACCCAGCATGACAGGTACTATCGCTCAATATGCTGAGCAAGTCTTTAAAGTTACTCTATACAAATGGAATGGCAAAAAATATCATTTTCTGGGGGAGAGGGAACATCCTCTTTGTGTTGTAAAATGACAAAATCTGAGTCATTTCAGAAAGATCAAAGTTTTATGGTCTGCTTAGACCATAGAAGTTGGTCTATAGCGCTATAAATTGACGGTAAGAAGCAACGCCTTAAAAGCAGTTAAACAAAAGAGCGTTTTGTTACACATACTTCTAAAGTGTGCTTTAATGAAGCTTTTACTTTGACCATAGGCATCTATCACACTTGCAGATCTCTTTGTTTTAGTCACTGCTATTTCCTTAGACTTGTGCAAGAAGTATGAAACCTTTGCTTTCCAGCAAAACACTTGTTCTGACCAGAGAAAAACGTCAGAGCAGATGATCAGAAGGTAAGGAGAAAAAGCACAGCTACCTGGTTCCTTGCATGAAATCCTGAATCTAAAGAGGAAGAGCAGAGGAGAATGCTTCCTATTAAACCAGGGTTAGTCATCATAGTTGTATACCACACTTTGGCCAGGAAACTAACAGATGATACCATCTCACGACCACAGAGTCACAGACATACACGCAGAATTTCGCAGCCCTCAAAAAGTGATTGTCTCAACATGCAGTTGGAGGCGGCTGAACACAGGTTTAAACACGGTTGATGATATCAAAACAAAATGTGTGACAAGTGTGGGCAGCTCTTCTCAGAGTGTCGTGCAAGACCAGTCATGTACACATCGTACATTACACATCGTAGTCAATGATGTTTTTCCTTGCTCAGCTGCTAGGCAAAATACCCTTCTCAACTAATGTCACAGGATCAATGTCGGGACCCTGCTAGCACCAGCACGCTTTTAACACAGCAGTACATTTCCAGGAAAACTTTATTTTTTGTCTGATAGCAAATCCTGGCATCACAGACTAGAGAAACTGTATTTGTTGAAAATTTTACTTTACTTCCAAGAAGAAAGTTGCACCGGGCAGTGCAATAGCTCGCGGTACTGCCCTGGAAGAGTTCACCCACCTCAACGGCCCCCACGGTACGCTTGGGCTTGAACCACCCTCAGCCCAGGTACGCACCAGCTCTGTATTCCTCCTTGCAGCACATCGGCAAGCCTTTTTGAGCACACGGTCTCTGTGGAGCCTTGGCGGGAAGAGGATCTCGCTGTCTTAACTTCTTCCTAAAAGAGGACCAGTACTGCCCTCTCCTGTGAGCAGCCCCGTTGCTTAAGCACTGCCTTATCAGACCCAAGCTCGTGGGCTCTCCTCAGCAAATGCACACAAAGCCTTCATTCCAGTAAATCAAAACCAAACGAAAAAAAGCCCAAAAAGTCTGTACTTTTTATCTCAACTAGTGCAAGATGTAGATGCAGCACTGAGGTGCCAAAACAGCGTTGCCTACACCCTGTGCTTCCTCAACACTCTCGGCCATTCTTGAAGGCCAGTCAGAGACTTCAAAGATGTTCAAGGTCACTTTCTGGCAGCAAGCATCTTCTCTGCAAAACACAGGATTTTTCTCCTTCAGCTGGCTTTCCGCTTCTGGTCTGTTCTCTTTTATTCCCCTCTCTTTCACACCAGCACTAACACGTAAGTTCAAACATGCCGATGACGGATGCACTTAAATAGAGGTGAAGAGAGCTCTGTAAGCACCTCCAGCTCCTCCTGTCAGGCTTGTCACGTCAGCCGTGACCCCCCCGCCCCAGGCACAGCTACCTCCCACTCCAGCAACTGCTTTCCCCTGTAGCCATCTATTTACCCAGGGGTGGAATATTTGAACGGGTAATCATCCAAATTTAATGACTCTCTGCCACCAACTTTGTGCCAGGTGCAAGAATTGTGCTTGGACTCTCCCACAGGCTTCACTGCAATTTGGAAGCAAAAGACAGCAAAGAAGCCAACCAAGCCCCACTTTCAATAAAATGCACCCCAAACCAAACAGCATTCATAAACTGTGCGTGGAGGAGCTTGCCAAATGTCTCGCATGTGACAATTTAGTCAAACAAAGAAGTACTCTGTGTCTTTTGATTTAAGTTCACTTTTATTTTATAGGCATATATTTTTGGTTTGTACCTGCAGTTTCCCTTAGACAGTTTAAGCTAGTCAATAAACGTAATTTTTTGAAGGACAGTTTAGAATCGAATTTTCCAGACTCTGGAAGAACATTGCACTTCAGAGTGTAGTTCTGAAAATGAACGTGGCTGTTGATGCATTTTAGGCAGCCGAAATATAATCTAAAGAACATTTGGAAGTTGCAGGTCTGAGCAAAAGCAGGATGGGAATGGTGCTATCGCAGGCAGAGAAAGGCTCAGGGCTGTTTCAGAGGAAAGAGAAGAGGATCCATCTTGACTAGATAAAAATGCACTGAAAGGCGTCCAAGAAGAGAACTACCAGTTCTAGACGGACGAGAGCGAGAAAAATGATGGGCTTGAAAATTAAATTTCTGAATCTGCAGTATATCTGAAGCCAGATATAAAAATGAGATTATAAGTGAAAAGGATAAAGAGAAAAACCCAGGGGGAGTGAATAAGTTCAACAAGGAGTGAATGGCATGAAAACCTATTGAAAAAAAAGCTTGCAAGAAATCATAAAAGCTAGAACTGGAAGGTGCAGGTCACAAGCATCGAGGTTCCACAGAATATCAAGGCAAACAGAACAAACAGTGCTAACAAATCAGGAAGACATTGAGAGGAATCACAGAATCACAGAATGTTCGGGGTTGGAAGGGACCTCTGTGGGTCATCTAGTCCAACCCTCCTGCCGAAGCAGGGTCACCTACAGCAGGCTGCACAGGACCTTGTCCAGGCAGGTCTTGAATATCTCCAGAGAAGGAGACTCCACAACCTCCCTGGGCAGCCTGAAAGAGTGGAGAAGTTCGAAATACTTAAAAGCTCGAAGTAAAATAATTTTCATTTCTGAGAAGTGCCCTCATTTTTGTGGAGCTGTGTTAAGATATAAAGGTTTTTTTCCAAATTCTACATAAATTAGTTACCTCAGTTCCGAGAATGTGCGAGACAAGGTAAAGATCCGATCATCTGTAAGGCAGAAAAGCCCCTGCCTTTACAGGCATGAAAGGAATGGTGGCAACAGAATGCATCGAGTCAACGACCATTCACCTGACACTCGGCCTGTCGCACGTTTCGTTTTCAAGAAACACAGCAGAACTTCTCCTCGTTCCCTGCAACACCACCACTGACCACGTCCACTACATATTACACGTTCTGACTCAGTCACTCGGGGGGGGGGGAGGCGGACTGTCGGTTTAAGACGAGTCAGTCGAATTGCGTAAGGGGGAACTGCAAACGCCTTCCCCTCTGCTCCCAGGCGCGGTGCCTTGCACGCGGAGCTCCCGCCCTCTGCCGATCTGCGGTTCCCGCGGGGCTGCGCGGCGTGCTGGGGTGAGCCCCGCAGAGGTTTGTTCGCCTCCGGCTCAGCCACCTGGGGCAGCTCGCCCTCCCTCCGGCCTCCCGCGCGTTGCGGGGCGATGCCGCTCTCGCCCTAGCGGGGTGCGAGCGGTGCCGGTTAAATCACCGCTCGCTCAGCGCTCCGCACCCGCAGCGCGCCCGCTCTCCCACCGCCGGCTGGTTTTTCTTCTTCCTAGCCCAAAGAGCTCACGCAGCGCTCTCCAGAGTCGGGCACGGCCATCAGCGGCTCCGGCCAGCCCCGCTCCGCGCCTCGCCCCGCCGCCAGCCCCGCGCCCCGCGCCAGCCACGCGCCCCGGCCGCCCGCGTGGGGTGCGGGCTCGGCGTGACGACACAGGAAGCGGGGCAGCGCGGTGACGACACGCCTTCCGCGGCCGTTTCGGGGAGAAAAGACGCAAAAAAGGGCGTCCTGCCTGCCGGGAGGGGTCTGCCGGGGGCCACCCGCGGCTTAGAAAGAGAGAGAAAAATGCCTGCCTTGCTGTTGTAAAAGGAGTGGAAATGTGGGGTTTAGAGGGGGCAGAGGGCGGGCGCGCGCGGAGCTGGGGGGTTGCTGGGGGGGACCTGCGCTCCCCCGCCCAGGGACCCGTGCGAGCGGCTCCGGGGGGCCTCGGGGGCTGCTCCGTGCCCCGCAGCACCCGGCCCAGTCGCGGCGGCGCGCCAAGCGCGCTCCCGGCCGCCCGCCCGCCCACCTCCACATGCACACACCCGCGGCGGGAGGAGGAGCGGCATCTTCCCCGCCGTCTTCGCTTCGCCAATTTAATTCCCCCCTCCCGCCCTCACCCCTGCTTCTTAATTATTTTCTTTTTTTAATTCCGTTTCGTTGTTCTCGCTGTGACCCTGTGCCGGGGCGCTCCGGCCGGGTGCCGCCGGAGGGGGGGATCGTTCCTCGGGGGCTCCCCTCGGGAAGGTAGGCAGCAGCTGATGCAATCGGGGGGGGGGACGGGACGCGGCTCCCCGCGCACCTTTTGTCTCGGCGGCGCTTTGTCTCCGCCGGGTGCGCACCCCCCTTTCCCCCCCCCCCCCCCCCCCCCCAAATGTCCCCTCGCCGCGGAGGGTTTCAGCGCCTGGGGATGGGCGCGGCGAAGGGGGGGTGGGGCGGGCGGCGGCCATGCGGCATCGCGGCGGGGCCGGGGCGAGCCGCGCCGCTGCGGCGTGCCTGGGGCGGGGGCAGAAGGACCACACGCAAAAAAAAAAAAAAGCCGAAACGAGCTTTAGCTGGCAGTGCCAAAAGAAAAAAAAAAATTAAAAATAAAGAGTTTTGCCGGGGCCGTGTGTGCCGCAGCCCGCCCCCCCCCCCCGCCCTGCGATGCGGGGCCGCGGGGTTCAGCCCCCGCTCCCTGCCCTGCGCTTAAACCCGGCGCTGCCCTGGGGTCGGTGGAAGTTTGACGGCCCGCGGCGCCCACGCGTGTGTGTGGTGTGTGCGTGTGTGTGCCCGTAAACGCGTAGTAACAGCTGAGCCGCTCGCTTGTAAGGGCGCCGGAGGCGAGAACGCGCGGGGCCGGGGCCGGGTGCGCGGCCGCCCAGGCGTGCGGGGTCCGGCTCGCCCCGCCGTCCCGCAGAGTTTGGCACCACAGCCTGTGGCTGGGACGCGGCTCCCCGCGGAGGGGGGGGGGGGGGGGGGGGTGAACCCGTGCTTTGTGTACGCGGCGTTAGGAGGAGCGAGAGACCCCGCGCCGGGCGGCTGGCTCTGCGGCGGGCCGGGCTGGGGGGCCGCTCGCCGCATGCCCTGGGGCTGCTCCGGGGCCCTGGGGCTGCTCCGGGGCGTTACTGCTCACCTCCCTGCCGAGCGGTAGTAACCTGCGCTTTGCGGGGCTTCGTTCGCCTTTCGGTTCGTTTGGGTTTTACACCCGCTCGAAAAGCGAACTAACATGGACCAGCCATCTTTCTGAAAGAACAGCGGCCTTTTCTAAATACGTTTCTAAAGTATTAGGAAAAGATCCTTGCTAACTGATAAATTACGTTCTGGAAGAAAAAAAACAAAAAGACATTTTGAGTCAGACCGTCTTAGATCAGAAATAAGAACAGCTACAGTGGGAGAAAGAAAGAAAGAAAGAAAGAATATCTGTCCATCTAACTTTTAGTCTGTTTGCTACCGGCCTTGTTTAAAAAGCCTCTAAAAGGAAATTCCATCTGTTGCTGAAGGATGCAGAGTGTCAGTAACCGCCCTTTCAGGCTGGCAGCCGATGCCGAAACTGAGCTGAAACCGACTGGCAAAACCCTCCCGGAATCTCGGGATTGCCATACTGCTGGTGAGCAGGGGCCTTCTGCTGCGGCTGGGTGGAAATTCACTGACTAAAACGGGATCTGCTCCGCCGTCGTACCAAGTGACTCCTGTGTGACTTTGCCTTTTTGGAAAGGTGCTTTTTGTTGGGTTTTTTTTTTTTGTTCTCCTTTTGAGAGGCACCACAGAGAGAGCACTTCACTGAAGCACACTACAGCATCGTCTGGCTCGACACTGGAGACTATTTCTGCCGTAGCTGGACCGACGTGGCTCTCCAGCCTGGCTGGGGACAGGAGGCGTGCTGGCAGTGAGTGCCGCGCTCCGCGTACCCCTGCGCAGAGGGTTCTCCTCCCGGCTGTTCGAAGCTTTCTGCAGACTGCCGTAGAACATGGAGGAGCAATCGTCCTCCGGGTCCAAACCCTGCTTTTTACAAGGGTTTTAAAGGACGGAAGGGGAGGGAGAGCTCTCTCAGCCGGTCTGCTTGTGGCCTGCTCATCCCGGGTCTCTGTGCTACATTTTGTCAGGGTTTTCTGGTTTTGGGGTTTGCTCTTTACCAGAGGAAGAGTAGTGACTGAGCAGAAATGGGCCTCTGCTTCCTCCCGTGCTCTCCCCTGTCTTTTTCTCAAATTGCTCATTTCTGTAGAAACATGCTTACCGCATAGCTTGACAATAACCACTGCTTCAGAAGTTTGTAACGTGAAGGCGAACGAGGTGGTGTGGGAATGTTTCAACATTCTAAGCATAACATTCTGAATTCAGTCGCCTTACTGATAGGTATTTGTTACTGTGACCTTAATCCAATCCAGGAAGTTTGAGAGGCCGCTCCTGAGAAAAATGGCAGCTTTTTTATGTTGAAAGTGTTTCATGGCCCTTTCCCAGTTAACTCTCACAATACTTGTGTAAGCTTATCAGGTAAATATCCCTCTGAGTCTCTTACTGTCAAGAACACCAAAGCAAAGAAATCTCTTGTAAACTAGGGAGGAAGGAAAAGCGAGTTACATGTGAACTTATGCAAAGAGTTCTTCCTTCTGTAGTGCAAAATTTATTTTAAACGAGAACTTCAGAGCTGCTATTTAGCCCTCACTAATTCGTCTGGATGATCTGTTTCATTGCTGTAACCCAGAAAGCCCTATTCGTACAGCGCTTCCGCTTTCTGTGGAAGACAAGAGTTCGTTTATTTGTGGCGGTGCTTCTGGGATCTCTTCAGCAAAGCCGAGACCGTTGAGAGGATTTCACAGAGAAATATAATTAGGAAAAAATGTGACTATATTCCTCTGCCAAATGCCTTTCTTAAATTGACTGGGAAGGGCTCAAAACAAAAATGTACTTAAACCCATTTTCCTTTATGGCTCATCTTTAAGTGTTTTGCCTAAAGTAATGAATCACTGGGTGAATCAGACCAGGATTTTATGATTTCTTATTTGCCTGCCTTTGATCAGCTGAGTAGCCTGTCGAGACTTAATTTGGGACTGTCTTCCCTTTCTTTCTGGCAGCGTGGAAGGGCACTGTGGAGGGCGGCGGGGCAGAGCAGGAACATTTTCCCGTTGCAGCGCAAGGTCACGCAGTACCGAGAGAAAGGTTGAGACTCCACGTTTGTGCTCTTCACTTCTTTTTTATAGCATCCTTTTTCCGAGCTTCCTTCTGAAGTCTTCTGTCACTTGTTTTGCTCCCCGCCCCACGGCCCAGCCTTATCTTTTAACTTTTTCCATCCCTCGTGCCGTGGGGGCTGTGTCAGAGAGAAGGAGCCTGGAAGCAGAAGGTGATGGCTTGCAGCCACCGAGGAAACAGCTGCAGCAGCTGGAAGGCCTTCTGGCCACCGTGTTGCCGGTGGGCAGGACAGGCACGTGCCGGCACCTCGGCGGTTCCCCTCGGCACCCCGAGCCCACCGGGGCGAACCCGCTCCCTTCAGCTGCTCGGGCACCTGCAGCCCGCGGCAGAGGGGCAGCGCCGAGGGGCGGGAGGCACTGCGTTCCGAGCGGTGTTTGGAGCCCTGCAGATATTTGCTCGGTGGATGTGAGTCAGTCGTTAATTTCCAGGCTCTTTGTTATCTCTCTGGCTCTTCTCTAATCTCTCCGTTTTGCCCTTCCTGTAGATGAGGAGTAAACAGGGAGCTTTATGTTCCACGTGTCAGGTGTCGCTGATGCTGAGCAAAAAGGAGATAGTCACTTCCCCACCTCACAATGTAACACTGTTGCATATAAAACCTATTATTGCTTTTTGTCATTTGAGTGAATAGTCTGCACACAGAGTTTCAGGCTCAGTGTTTCGTTATTTGTGTCTATAGCACCTTACCAGTCGCATTGCTCTTCTTTGAAAGAACTTTCAAAAGTACGAGCAAAGAAAGATGCATCGCATCTCAGGCTTTGCAAGAATAAAACCAGCTTGCGTGAAACTCAAGCTCTGGATTCTGATGACTCGTAACTGACCAGGAGGAGTTCTTGGCAAAACTCCCTTTGAGAAGAAAGTTGAGTCATATTTCAGTTTTTAAGCAAATTATCTTGAATTCCATAGTTCACATTGCTTAGCGTGTCTTGGAGATTCGCCATCCCTAAGACTGCAGGTAGCACTCGGTGAATGAGGTGCCCGGTGAGTGTGCAAGGGCACGTGACAAAACCTGTACACGGAGACCGGCGAGACAGTGCCCAGCCCAGCCACTTAGCCAAACGCTTCTCGTATACCAGGTCAGCTTTTGGGCAGCCATGTGTTTTAAGATGGCACTTTTTGAATTACATCATTTACAGAATATGAAAAAAAAATGGCCTGTGAATTAAACCGTCATCATTACCACTAAGAGTGATGATGATACTGTTAAAAACATAACTACTGGCAGAGTGTATTCTGAGCCCATTGCTGCAGTTGTGGAATTTTAATGGTCCAGAAAACTGGAGTTGCAGGGACTCTTTTTTTCTCTTTTTTTTGATGTTTAAGAAGGCAGCAGAGAAAATGACCCTAGTTCTTGGAATGTATTTTAATGGCTTGTGAAGGTCTCGGTATCCTTGAGAAAAATAAACTCATTTTATCTTCTTGTGTCATCTCACAGTCCTCCTTCTGAAGTCTGTGACCAGTTGTAATCTTTCCCATATTCTCCAAGGAGCACACGATGAATAAATTATCCATAATGGGTTTTACAAGATATGTCATGGGATTTTTTAAGGGAAAGCCAAGCTCCCAGGACAGAGCAGTGCTTTTTCTACTAAACGAGGGGCTGGATCAGCTACCAAACACAGACCTTTGAGGTTTCTTTAGCAGGGTCATAAGCTCTTTCCTGGTTTTCTCTTGGGGTGATTCCTGCTTCAGGGAGGAGTATTTGCCTACCTGAGTTGAAAAGTTTGAAATAAGGGCAAAATTCTTATTTATTCTTGTTGATTGACTATATGTGTGTTTGGAGAGACAGGTTTGATGGCAGGTATCTGGAAGTTTTCTTTTTGAGAGGTTTAAGGCTGGGCAGAGTAATAGGCACAGTGACTGGGATTGCTGCAGTCACTCTTCAGATGATTATTTACTGGCTTTCAATGTGAATTAGGAATGAAGCTCAGTCTAGGAACCTTTGACAACATAGCATTTTTATTTGCATTTATTTCATGCCATTTCTTGAATGAAAAGGCCTTAAAAGTAAAAATACTTCCATGCTTCCAGTGTAGTTCAGCATCAACATACGATGAATTTTCATCAGTTGAAGCGATTTTTTTTTTTTTTTTTTCCTTCCCACAGCATTGGTGGCACCTACACCTGAGCTGGCAACTGGCTTAGCCCAGCTGCCCCAGTGCCGAAGCTCCCTTCGGGTGCAAAGCTGTTGCATTCGCAGCGAGCAGCTCGGCATGGCTGCAGCCCCTTCCCGTGGGCCGGGGCGGGTTGTCCTCCAGCTGCGCCACAGGGACCAGGTGATGAGCCCGGAGCGGACACTCATCTTGTAGGAAATGAGGCTGGTTGACATGAACCCTACCCTTTGGGACTGTAGATTTTATTTAGACTCTGCGATTTGTCGCATCTGCGAACCTGAAATCTAAAATAGGTGATTTGGGGGTGAAACTCATGCGACCACCTGTACTCCGCTGACTGTGGAGGGTGCCTAAGGTACTTAGCAATGACAAAGGCTTTGCTCTGTGTATGTCTAAGGTAAAGTTATCTTTGCAAAAGATTTGCAGTTTGCATAGTGTTTTTCCAGGTATCTCACTTCTATCACCCTTTCCCTCTGAATCCGCAAGCGCTTCACGAACTGAGTGCTGTTGTCGCTTTTATCATCTTAATTTTGCAGATGGAGGTGCTAAGAATGAGGTGGCTGTCCTTTGCCAAAGCTCTGCAATGCGTTCATGCTGTGAGAGTGAAAGTTTTGGTCCCCAGCCCCACCACTCTGTCTTCACCCTCCTCGTGTTTTGGCGCTGAGATCAGGTTTCCTCATACCTGAAAGCGCAACGCATTGTTTTGCTTGACAGTTTTTTGGTTTCGGGGGTTTGCTTGGGGTTTGTTGTTGGTTTTTTTGTTGTTGTTGTTGGTTTTTTAGTAAATCACTTAATCTAGCAAGAACCTGAGGCAGATTCAAAGATGTGCCCGCCGTCACACTGCTTCAGGAGCAACTCGTCTGCCCGAAGCCTGGGATCTGCGGAGACGATTGCTGCTGCTTCCGCTGGCACGGCTTGCGCACAGCTTTTTCTCTGCCTTCACTCAGTCAATGTCCCGTAGAATCAGAGTTTTGGTTAAAACAAAAAAATCCTATTGCTTTTGTGCTGCGAAAGATCCCTGGCGAGTAAACCAGCAAGCCGTTTTCCTGCCGGTCTGGCCCCGCAGCGTTTCGGCTACGGAGGGGCAGGACAGCAATGCTGGAGCTGCGGGGTGGCGAGCTGTGGAGTCTGCTCTCCGGCACGCCATCTGCCTCGCTGGATCGCTCACCTCAGGACCTGCTTTTGAAACGCTGAACAGGGAATTTATGAAGCACAGGCAATGTCAGGGCCATTCTGTAAACCCTCCTGGGGGACCGTGATGCAAAACGGTGCCCAAGGGGAAAGCTGCTCTTGCCTGAATCTTAGGCGAACCTTCGCACGGGTGTTTAAATGCCAGGGGATACAGATCTCGGTACAGAGGTTGTCACGTCTATTAAGGAACAGTTTATTTTAGGAACTCATGGTCACAAGAAGCTTCAGGATTCAGTGGGCTCGGCCCTTGCCACCTCAGCAGTCATCGTCTCCCGTGGCTTTATCCTTTTATAAAAAGATCATGCTTCTCTTCCAAAATAGGTATTTTATCCCCACAGGCTCCAGGAAGACTGTTCTGGAATGTCACTGCTAAAACCATCCTCTGCTTGCAGGTCTGCATTTATTTATCAGCAGCCTAAATACATTTCTTCACCATGAGGGTGGTGAGGCACTGGAACAGGTTGCCCAGAGCAGCTGTGGATTCCCCCTCCCTGGAAGTGTTCAAGGCCAGGCTGGATGGAACTCTGAGCAACCTGGTCTAGTGGGAGATGTCCCTGCTCATGGCAGGGGGGTTGGAACCAGATGATCTTTAAGGTCCCTTCCAACCCAAACCATTCTATGATTGATTTTTTTTATCGTGCCAACATTTGAATACCTGCGTGGTTGCTCCCCTGGTATCTGTAGCGGAAATTTTCTCTGCAGAGGAGCTGACAAGGACCCAGCTCCCATTTCCCCTACGCCGTCCTCGCACCGGGCTGTACCAGGCCCTGTCTGCCACCATAACCATGTGTAGAGTTGCTCCTTCGGGAGAAAAGAACAGATTCTGCCCTACTGTAAGCCTCAAGGCTTGCCTTTAAACTTTGCACCTGAAATTTGGACAGTTTGGGTTCTTGAGAAAAAAAGATCACATGTAAACTTCAAGATAAAATTACATTTCTGAGAAAGTCTTTGCAGGGAAAAACATGCTCTTTTGCAAAGCCCTTTTCTGTGTGGTGGGGATGTGGTATAAACCAGAAGTATTGGGTCCTGTAAACTTCATTTGAAACAGGCAGATGTCATGCCTGCATAAGTGAACTATGGCCTCCCACCTCGACGTAGCGCCCTGCGAGAGCCGGGGATGCTCCTGCTTCTTCGGTTGCATGAGAGCAGTTTGATGGTTTTGAGGTAGCCCTGAGAATTCGAAAATACCCCCAAATTAATCTGGCACCCGAGCATTCACCACGTACCCCAGGGTGAACCGTTATTTGGCAATGCTGCAGAAAATTCATTCACAAAATGGGAATTGAGAGAGTTGTGGTGCGGGAGCTTGTTGATGAATAGCATCCTGTTGCCTCAGCACCACGCTGGAGTTGTAGCTCCGCCAAGAGTGGTCGCGCTCCAGAAATTATTGGTCTTTCAGTTGATTTGCATTGCTGATGAAGAAATGTGTCACCGTAGCAGACTTGTCTGATCTGCCTTTGGTGTTATTCTCTGCGCTTTTAAGCAACACATCTATCAGAGGAGAGATCACGTGAGCTCTAGATAATAACTGCTTGACACAAGATACACACTGCTTTTTCTTTCTATGATACGTGAGCTTAGGGATTTGGGTTTGTCTGTTTCTGTGCTTGGTCAGAGTAAGTTTAACCGTACACAAAGCATCCTCTGCGCATCCTCTTTACCGAAAAACTTGGAATACAGACATTGGTAGAACAGAGTACTGGGATAACTCTATCCCTCTGTTCCATCCACTTAGCAACAGCACGGACACAAGATATACTGCATATTTTTAACTAAGAGGCAACTTGGAGAACATACAGAAGATGAACACTGAATATAAAAATGGGACTTGGACAAGCAAATAATTTTTATTGCTTATTTGTAGGTGGTTAATCTTTTTTTCCTGAAATAAATAGGATTGGTTTTCTCACTAGTTTGTAAATACGAGTACTGTCTTCAGCAGTTGGTTGCGGGAGCGGGTAGATTTGTAAGGTTAGTGAAGCTGATCTCATTAAGGCATCTAAGGTTACTACTGTCCTGCAGTGCGTTTAGGTTACAACCTGGCGTCGTCCTAACAATATAAAATCGGTTGATAAGAATGGTCCCCTTTGTCCAGGTTTCACTGGTTTCTTCTGGTGATATTGCCTTCTATTGGTGGTATATATCTTTCGGGTTTTTCTTCTGTCTCATTTAGGTTGCTGACACTGTGGCTGCAGTTTACCCAGGAGATACCAACTAAACACTAATATTTGGAGAAACACTTGGATACGTACAGTTCCTCGCCCAGGATGCCTTTCAAAGCTGGATTAGAACTGACTGAATTGCAGAATATGACTGTTCCTGAAGATGATAACATCAGCAATGATTCAAATGATTTCACAGAGGTGGAAAATGGCCAGATAAATAGGTGAGTATTTTTCCACTGACGCTGCCTGCACGAAGAAACACACTGTTTAAAAACAGCATTCTAATTTTCAGTATATGTCTTGAATTATTCATTACCAAGTCATGCTCCATTTGAAGATGTAATTTGAATTTCTTATGTGACATCTGTTGGGCATAGGCTGCAACAGCAGATAAAGCAAACAGTGGCAATTTATTCATCATTTCGAATCTTCCAAATTAGTCTAGTAAAATGCACAAACGTATAACGTAGCAAAAATCCAACATTTTGTAATGTCTGCTTGCACACAGCAAAGAAGTAATAATAATTAATACAATTAGACCAATGACATAATTTGGGGCAAATCGCTTTGTTGACCTTTGATTTCAGAGATAACAGTTTTAACCTGCCTGGCCACCTCCAAGCACCCCAGCTCCTAGGGATTCACAGCTGGGGTTGGTGGCAGCAATTGTAGTCCTGGTCCACGTTCACAGTTCGGCAACGTAAACTGGGCAGTGGCTGTCCCTCCCTGAAGCAAGGGTGGCAAGAAGCCAGGAAAACAGAGGTGTATACCTAACTCAAGTTTAAAAAATGCATCTGTTTATCAATACTGGTGAAAATCATTACATCTGTTTAAATTAGGCTGTAGACTTTTCCTGTAAGCTGCGCAGTCATCTCAAAGAGCAGCCTGTTCCACCTGAGAGCGGCTCTTCAGCCCTTCCCACCGGCCTCCAACAGCCCTGTTTACGGCAGAGACCTGCTGACAGACCGTGTTTGGGTTTGGGGAGCTGTAAAACAAGGAGCTGTTTTTCGATCAAACTTCCTGTTCAAATATCACAACCGGAGGCGGTGCCCGCGCGGGGATCCAGCCCTGCCCGTGAAGCCTCTGCCGGCACGCCGTCCCGCTTCTCTGCCGCTGGCCTGCTGCTGCCTGTGTTTATGGTCCTTAAAAACCTCTTCTCTTGCCCTTGCTTCTTCTTGGCTACCCGGAGAATTTCACTTTCTAGCGTACAAACAAAATTAAAAGGTGGTTTTTCCCAAGTGAAGATAAAGGCACATGGCTCTCGTGGGCGGACAGGGAGCTTGGCAGCGGCGCAGCAATAAGCCCCGGGCTTTGACCATAGCAAAACCAGCCGGCCGTAGCCTGGGACCGAGCAGGGGGCCCTGGCCGGCGGCACGGGTGAGCCCCCCGGCAGGAGGGTGCCAGTCCGGCTCCCCACCACCCGCCCCTGGACTTCCCCGGGGCGGTCGGCAGCTGCATCCCGCAGCCCTGCGACCGCAGCACAGCTGCGCTGGTCGAGATTAGAGCTGGTCAGGAATTTTCTGATGCAACTGCTTTGATGGAAAGTGCCAGAACGAAACACAAACCACTTCTGTAAAAGAGGAAAAAAAAAAAAAAAAAAAAGGCAAGCACAAGAAAAAACCCCCTCCAACTTTGCCAAAACAAATCAGTTCCAGTATGAACCTGCTTGCTTTCCTGCTGGCTCTCTTCGTAAGGTGAAGAGCTCAGGGGCTGACAGTGGTAGATCCGTTCCCTGGAGCCTGCTGAGGGTTTATATCCTTGGGAGGAGGAGGAGAAGGAGGAGTGCTTGTACTGGCTGTGCCTCTCCAGCGATTTGGCTGGTGCCACCAGTAACTGTTACGGGGAAAAACCCTGTTAGCATTTCATCTTTCAGTGAATGTTTATGGAGGGTGGGGAAGGAGCGTGTGCCCGATCCTCAGCAGTCACAATGTGCTTTGTGGAGTTAGGGCATAGTAAGCGGGGCAAGGTCTGGGTCGGATCCAGACTGCTGCAAAGGGAAGAAGAAACATAGGGTGAGGAAAAAACATCAGAAACTTGGAGGCAAAATTTCTGATTACTGTTCTGGCTCTTAGGGCAGATGAACAGGTCCCACAGTTTTCCATTCCTTTCTGGATAACTCTTTTCCTCTGCAGAGCATTGAGCTTGTAGGATGTAGCCCATTACAATTGTCTGTTATCCCTCTGCTGAGCTGCTCGCGGGATAGCTGCTTACGCATCCCATGCGTGAATATTTTTCCCTGTATATCCCAGCATGTTCACGTTCCCCTCCATGTCTAGACCAAGAGTTTCAAGATGGCTCGCACTGCCCTGAGGCCCAGCCACCCATGGCCACTGCCCAGTGCAAGCATGGACACAAGTGATGAACAGGCAGGCGTTATTCTCTTTCACAGAATCGCAGAATGTTCGGGGTTGGAAGGGACCTCTGTGGGTCACCTAGTCCAACCCCCCAGCCGAAGCAGTCACCTACAGCAGGCTGCACAGGACCTTGTCCAGGCAGGTCTTGAATATCTCCAGAGAAGGAGACTCCACAACCTCCGTGGGCAGCCTGTTCCAGTGCTCCGTCACCCTCAGAGGGAAGAAATTCTTCCTCATGTTCAGATGGAACTTCCTATGCTTCAGTTGGTGCCCATTGCCCCTTGTCCTGTCACTGAGCACCACTGAAAAGAGTTTGGCCCCATCCTCCTGACACCCACCCTGAATACATTTGTAAGCATTTATAAGGTCGCCTCTCAGCCTTTCTGTGACTATTTTAGCAAATGCCCTGTCTCTGTGGAATAAAAGGTTAACAGGCTTACAGGAGAAAACATTTTGTAGTGCCTGGCACACGGGGCAAGGCCTTGTGAAACTCCAAAGTCCAACAAAATCAGTGGGACTTTTTCTGTTGATTTCACTTGAGCTTTAGATTAGATTTGTAATTTTCAACTGACTTCTTTTGTTGTTGTTTCAACCTGGTGGTTTTGCACCCTGTATTTCATTTCAAATATTTTTTTTCTCCCAGTGCATAATTTCTCAAGCTCAGTGTAGAGCAGAGTTTTTAAGGGTCTTTTGGAGAAGGTACACCAGGGAGAAGCTGATTCCAGGTCTGGTTTTAAACTCCAAATATGTCTTGATCTTGGAAAAGAATTCTCTAGTTTCCTTTGGATTTCCAGCCTGTTCTGGGCCTAAATTTATACATGCATTTTTATGTAGGGAGGGCGTGTTGTTTGGAAGGGGCTGTATTAGGAGGGGTTTTTCTTTGTAAGCAGATGTTGAATTTCTTCTGGGAATGTCGATAGAGACTTGCTTCAAATCCAGACATGGATTTGGTGACTTTTAACCGTGTATCCTGGCTAGAAAACTTTGCCGTCTCTGCACATAACCAGTATTTAGATGACCTACTCCTCATCTGTACCCACAACAATGCTCTCAGGAAGCTGCCGTCTGAATGCATGTCTCGTTTTGCAGCTACTAGTAAGTTATCAGCACCCCTTGTTCAGTTAACAAGGTTGTAAGTAGATATACCCAGATCTGGTCCGAGTTTCATAGTGTAAGCCAGACCAAGGTTTCTTCTGCATTTCTTGTTCCTGCCTGCCCTGGAAATCTTTGCCGTTGCTCAAGATAGAGCTCAGTTTAAGAAGGTGCCTAAGGATAAAGTTCTGTCATCTTGGCAAAACTAGCTTTCCCTAGCAAATGTTTAAGGCATTGTCAAATATCACTTTAATTTAATTATGTTTAAATGTATCTGACATAGCTAAATAGTTTTTGGCTAACTCTGCTTAGCCAAAATGGTTAGCTCGAGGATATCACCTTAATCAAACATTTCTCATTTAAGTCCTCTAATAAATTAAATTTGGAAACCATAGTTAAACGTGGTCCTTTTAAAACCAATTTATCAGTAAGACTAAATTTCTACTTTGCGCTAAATCAAACCAGGAAAAGAATTAGATGACGAAATTCTTTCCAAGACAACCGTGAGGCTTCATGCATTGCAAGGATGAGCTGGTTACTTTTTGGCCAGGAAATTTCACTGTCGTATCCGAAAAATTTTGCACAAGCTACTCAAACTCAGCTGTGTTGTAGGAAGCACAACAGGAAAGCAGAAACATAGAAGAACAGGTTATGTCTTTTAATGATGAGTAAAGTGTTGGATATGAAGACAGCAAACAGCGTGGAAGGATTTCGCGCTTGTCAGGGAGTCACGGGGCTTTGATGGCACAGATGGTCCTACTGCACACTTCCACAGTGCCTGTCACAGTGGCCCCTAGTCCTTGGGAGGGCTGGGAGAGGCTGGAGTAAACAGTGGTTTCGCCTCATTTGTGTCATATTTATGAAGGTCAAATACACAACATTCTGTGACAATGAATAGCTCGCTTTCTAAGCACATCTGTTAAGCAGAGCAGATGTATGTCATGGTTTAACCAGAAATTCCAGTATTCCAACATACGTTCCCTTTCATATGCTGTAGGGGGAACAAAAAACCACTGTGAAATGAAAAAATGTTTATAAAAAGCAAAGTCTTGGGAAGATTTGTTTCTGTTGAAGCCATGGGATTACCTTCCTTCTATATATGTTTGGGTTTTTTCAATTTAAGTTCAGTAGTACATTCCATTTGTGGAAAACTTAGGTTTTCATACGGTACGTCTGAGCGTGGTCCTGAGGCAATCTTCTCGTCTGGACTTGCAGGTTGAATTGTCGTTGCCTGCAATAGCGAATGCAGCACAGCCTCCGGATCGGGTGGACCCCGCATCCCCCATCGCTGCTGAGCTCTCTGGGCAAGCTGCCCTGGGGCTGGGAGGCAGGTGCTTGGAAGCACCCCGTAAAAAAGCCGGGTGCAATGTAACGTACTTCATAGACATTGTGGTTTGGGAGCCCAGTAGCCACATTCCTGTGCCTGACTTTGTCCTTCCATACACATCACACAGCACAAATGGAGAATTAGTGTGCGGTGTTACATGGTAGATGTGGGGTGGATGAGAAGCCCAGCTTGTAATGGGATAGGAGAGGCTGGACAACAAGCCTAGTCTGTTTTAACGTAGGACTAACTCAAAAGAAAGTGCTTCAGATCTGTTTATCAAATCAGACTGGTTTTCTTAAAGTCCCATCCAGAAGGAAATAATGTGTTTGTTGGCCACAGAAGATACCAGTTCTGTATAAGCTATTTACTTTGTCAAAAGTATTCTAATGGGAAGTCCCACGGTTGCTTTATATTCAAGCAATATTACTCCAGTGTTGTCTTTATCATGAGTTCATTCTTTAACAATAATTTTCATTGAACCTTAATACCAGGTGGCAATAATAATAGTACCTACAAATTTATTATTTTTGTAATTATTAAGGGGGGACTGGCTGCAGAGGGGTGAGGAGAAGTGGGGGGACCAGACAAGTTACCTTCACCATAACTCTTGACAAAATCTAAAATGACACATGGTGTCCATAAATGACAGAAGAAGGCAAAGTCCACTGATGTTCCCAGCAGCACTTGCAAATTCAAAAGAGACAAAACTCTCCTCTGTGCTCCTGCCTGTACAAATTGCCTGCGGGGTGTTTCGACAGAGAGTTGGAATGTCTTTTTCAAACCGTTCACACTCTGCTGCCTGCGTTCAAGAAATGGGCTTTAAACAGACATGAAAAAAAAAGCACACGCTCTGAATTGGGTTGAGATTTTATTCCGTGAGGATGAAATACCTACGTGGTGAGCTTTGGAAAGTTAATTTTGGACCAGTCTATCCTGGAAGTGGTGGCTTTTAATTTCTTAAAACAGTGGGGGAGGTTCAGTCATCTATTCCAACTGTGTTAGGGCTGGTAAACCTGGCACAGCGTGTATATTTTGCAGCAAGTTAGTTGCTGAAGTTAGTAGTTTAAAAAATATAGGAGAAGCCTATAGTTGGTTTTTATTGATATAAAGGAAGTCGAAAGAGACCAATCAGTAGGAGTCAAAGCTGCAACAAAACCAGCAAAAATACTAAATCCATTTTGCCAGCTATGCCCAGGTTCAAGGGATAAACTCAAAACATGTATGGAGTATATGAAATGTTAAAGACACAGGGCCCAGCGTGTCAGCTGTGGAAGGCAAGTCAGCAGCATTACAACTGCATGATTTTGGCATACACTTAGAAGCTGTGCTAGCACATATTGCTAGTAATTAGGCCACAAACCTGGCAGTACAGAAATTTGATAGAGTCTTTATGAGTTCATGGCTATATTACCATCCTGAATACCTTTGGATGTACTCAAATGATGCACAGTCTCGAGTCACAGTTTGAGCTATACATCCCAGGCCGGTAGACATTCCCAGCTGTCGAAAAGGACCAGCAGTGCTGGTCTTTGCGTTCAGCATATTGTTTGCCGGTTTTAATTTAAGCAGAGCCACCTTAATGTACCTATAGCCAAAAGGGTCTCTGACACTTGGTGACAGCCCCTGGTTAGGTACGTAACACATACGATGGCTGATGCATTTGCCAGTGCAGCCTAAGAACCATCTGTGGATTAACAAAGACGCCAGGGAATTAATTGTCCACAAACCTTCAAAAGATGAAAAGCTGAAAGAATGCTTTATACAAACTAAAATGTTTGCTGAAGAGAGGATCTGGAAGAAAATAACTGCTTATCCAAATTAAAAGTGACGTAAATCCCAAGGATACTGATGCAGCGGCAGGACGCAAATTTTGTTCTGGTGACAGTAAGTTCCTAAATGTGGATATATCAAGGACGTAGAGCAAGTAAAGGGCGCAGGAAAAAATAAAAACTGTTTATTCTGTGTTTCCTTGCACAGAAGTGTTTAATTTTGCAGTATGGTGAATTCAGTAGTGAGTTTTGAAAGGTACTTAAATGAAAATCCCCTAGCCCAGAACAGTGCACTAACAGAGCACGTCGCCCAGTTCAGGATGCTCCAGGCAGCACTGGCTGCGTGCAGCACCTCTTGTTCCTCTTAACTCCAGCTGTGCCGACCCTATGGTGGCAATTTAGGGTTCTGTAGCGTGCCATGCTGTATTCTGACACTGAGGGGACAGACAGAGTCTTTTGGGGATCCTTGGCAGAATGATGATGGCACTATATTGTAGTTACGATTAAAGCTTTATTTTATTAACAGGGTATTATGATTAGTATAGCACAGAATTTCTTATTGGAATGTCACAGGATTTCTACAAGCAGAGTCAATGTAGTACAATCTATAAATAGCATAATGCAGAATTTATAATACGACTTAACTTACAATTTCTAACCACCTGGACCCTCTGCAGATCGGGTCAAATCATGATACATGGTTTGCTGTATCAGTATAACAATCATAATCTAGACTCAAAAAATCGTATAAAAGAATACAAGTCACTCCCTCAGTCCTCGGTGGAAGCAGAGGACAGCGGAGGCATCCCCGGCCACCTTGGGGTCCCCGGATCTCCCTGGCCGGCAGCAGCTCTGGTCCAGGTTCCCCTCTTAATACTTGCAACTGCTTGATTTTCTGGACGGTGCTGTAGGTGCTATTAGGCTTCCCTATTCTGTGAGGGGGTCATCACCAGCACTTGGTGGGCCGGGTGCCTGGGGCCTTCAAGGCTGACAAGGAGGGGTGTAATCGGGCTGGCGCCCAGGAGTCTTGAGGCCGATAGGGAGGGGAAGAAGAAATCTGTTTGGTTTGTCTACTTGGTTCACGGGACCTTCAGGGCCTGGTAATGAGGGAAAGGGAATGAATACATTACCCACTCAGTCACAGAGAACAGTGCTTGCCTTATAAAATGGCATTAGTTGTGCTAACGACATGAGCAGGGGTCAGGAGCCAGGGCTGCTGGTCACACGCACCTCTGCAGGACACCTGGAGAAGCATCTCCCCTGAGTGTCTGTGCAAACAATTTGCTTTCCCGTCCACAAAATCGGTGCTGCGGCTTTACTACACCTCCTAAAAGACCATTCTGTATATATACACTTACTCTGATCTTGTGTTAAGAGTTACCTTTATTAATGCCCAATGTATGCTGGTATCAGTGAAGCATAATCGGGCTCATTAAATAGTTATGAGTTTGACCTCTTTTCGCATACAGTTTTTATTCTCTGCGTATTTGGTAATCACATGCTGCTCATGGAATTAATGTGTTCTCATTTTCTAAATGCTTGCTGAAAATAAATCCTCTGACTTCTTTCAGCAAGTTTATTTCGGATCGAGAAAGCAGAAGAAGTCTCACAAACAGCCACCTGGAGAAGAAGAAATGCGATGAATATGTAAGCCTCTTGCTGTTCTTTGCCAAAATGAACTGTATGTTGTGTATATGAAGGGCCTTTAGACATGGTCTTCAAAAGGGCTGGGCACACACAATTATAACTGAAATTCGGGGAGGAACTACCTGTGCTCAGCACTTTAAAAAAACCCAGAACGAAAAAAACCCAAACATTTTGGTTGAGCTGAGGCAAGGAAATCTCTGTGGCCTGTGTTAGGCAGGAAGTCCTGGGGGTTCCTTACGGCCTTACAATATATAAACCATGTGCCTAAGATGTTTCACAGGCGTAGTGAAAGGTGGGGTTTAAAATTGTAGTATGAGTTGTGTATTGCCAATACCACTTACGACAGTTTACAAACTCTGTAGGACAGTGAGCAGAGTGTGGCTGTGACAGAGTTCAGTGGCGCTTTTGCCTCTTTCAAACCAATTTTTACTAAGTCAGTTCCGTAACAGTAGTTACTTACATCTGATATATCGCAAAACGTGGAGTTCGAAGTGTAAGATGCGTTTATTTCCCTGCTGTGTTCCAAGCTGTTGCTGACATGTCTGTCTTTACTTCTCCAGATCCCAGGAACAACTTCACTGGGGATGTCCGTCTTCAACCTCAGCAATGCAATTATGGGCAGTGGGATTTTGGGTCTCGCTTTTGCTTTGGCCAACACAGGAATTCTCCTTTTTCTGTAAGTATTCATGTGGTGAGTAGCTGATCTCCATGCAGTTTCACTGCGTTTAAAGAACGTGTGTGCTGCCAGCAAACGGCAGGATTTATAGTACATGTGTAATCAAACACAGCATTCAAGCCTGGAAATGTTAGTGAGTGGTTTCAGCCATTTTTTTTCAGTAAAATTTTTTGGGGGGAAAAGCCACTACTTGCAGTGCTAGAGCAAATTAAGTCCATGTTATTTAGTACTGACCTGAGCCTAGCCAGGGATTTTTCCAATGGTCCACAAGCTACACAGACATCGGAAATATTCAATAGTAATCAGAAATATTCAATAGTAGTAGTTGCAGTGGGATAGTACCTAGTTCTTACTTGTGTCACAGGATCTCCAGAGCTTTCATCAAAACATGGTGCAATAACTACTGGGGTTTTTTAACCAAGAAAAAGAATATTTATATTCCTTTATATGTTACCTATAATATTTTCATCTCACTCCCACAGTGTCTTTAGTTTCTCATGTGAGAGCCCTTGAGAGCCAACATAAATACAGCCAAGATTTTAGTATGAAAAGAGGGTTGAGGTAGAGTGCTTAACTCCAGGAAAAAGAGGCATTCTGTAAAGGAGGATTTTATAGCTTAAAAATGAAATGGTGCCAGTGAATGAGTAAGACACAGTGTTATTCTGTGTTATTCTGGATTGCAGTATGAGACGTTTCATTGTGAGAAGTGATTGTTAAGGAATCAGTTGGGAATTGTGTGCAGATTCCAGTGATAAATGTTCATTGAGGGAAGAAATACAATAAATTACAATCTTTGAGAACTGCTCAGCATGGTTATTGAGTTTACAAATTACTTCAAAGACGTGCCTTTTCTCGAACGTCAAATCTAAAAATCTAGAATTTCTGTTATTTCTTAGGTTTGGGGAAAATATATAATGAGCTCTGTATATAGCAGAGAGAATGGCCAAAGTGGTACATATAGCCATCTGCTCTGGGGTTTTGTGCCAGGATAGCTACATCCATGCTGCTAGCGTACAGCTTGCTGTGGTTGGGTAAAATCTGGGAATAATCCAATTTGTTAATCCATTTACATTAAGAATGTACAAAGTCTCATAAATGCGTTGTCACTAAGCTAGGCTATGAAGTAGCTGGACTCTAATTTAGGTCTTCATTATGCAGAGGAGCTGAGTTTATTTTATTTTTGCTGCCTTTTTTATGCAGTACTCTAACCCGTATGTGATACTCCTCCTGTGCTCTGACAAGCACGCCTCTGAAGGCACAGACTGGTGGTTGCAAAAACTGCTGTAACCAGGCAAAGAAAAGTTACCTCTCTTCAGCCTTGTTACCTCTTCTGTGATAACAAGTGTCTCAGCCAAGTGTCTCACCCTCAGTTTCTTCTTACTGCTTTAGTTTTCTATAATCTCATCCTCTTCTCATTCTTTCAGCAGTTTATCATGAGAGTTAAATGAAATGTGAAAAAGTGTTTGCTCTAGAGGATGTAAAAAGGCAGTTTCTTTTAAGTGAAGTAGATCAGACCAGTGATGTGAACACCAGAGAAACTTCTAACAGTGTGTGGTGGTGGCTGGGCTCCTCTCAGCCTGAGCAGTGAGTGTGCAGTTCTGTACCACCACATTGTACAAAACACTGCCTAACCTGAAAGTAGAAATTTTATACAGTAAATAACAGCATTATTCTCTACAGAATTAACTGTAGGTCTTTACAAGTGAATAATTGGTTTTTTTAGCTTTATAATGCCTTTAGATCTGTCGGCTTGGAGATAGACCAGCCCGCTGAGATCAAAGGGAAGGAAGCTAGCGGGACCTAACTGACCAGGCCAGCAGAGCTTTCCCCTTTGAAGCCTGGAGATACAGGATCCTGATGTGGTGTCTGTAGTTATGCCTGGAAGTTGAACTGATTTAAATGTTCTTTTATCATGTAATAATCTCAGAGTTAAATCTAGTCTGTTAGTTTCATATTTTTTTCTCACACTCTAATTCAGTGCATTTTTCCCATAAATGCATAATTCTGCTCTTGCTATCACAGGTAGATCTTAGAACCATTTCCACTTTACAAGTGATTAAAGATAGATTCCCAGCAATAGCTTCATTGCTGTTTGTACATGAAGAAGCACTTACATTCATTGCTCTTCGGTAGCACAGTTCTGGAAAGTTTCTAGGTTGCTTTATCTAATATGGGCATGCACCATCTCTGAGAAGCAGAAAGCAGAGGCAAAAAAATTAAAGGAACATTTTCCGTGCTAACAAAGAAGACCCAACCTGATTTCCGCTCTCACAAATGTTACAATCCTGCCGTGTGAAGCGTGTGCACCTGGATCAGTTCAGATCCTGTATTCTTGGCATAAGACATGCAAGATAAACACAGCAATGAGTACGTACTCTCACACCCTATTGGCATAACTCAGTGCCGTAGCAAAGTGTCATGCTTTCAAGGCAAAACAACTGAGGTAGGAACTCAGAGGAACTTAATCCCAGTATGGTTGATAACTACAGTCTAGACCAAAGAAAAGCGTCCTTTCCCGTATGCAGAAAGGGAGAAAAGCTTGCTGCAGAAAGACAGCACAAAAGGCTTGGTAAGAGATGGGCCAGGCCACGTAGGGATGGCAGGAGCACTGGTTGCTGGCTCACCCTACCTGTGGCTTCCACCTGGAGACCCAGGACAGGAGTGATGGATCGCACTGCAGAGACATATGGGCCAGCCAAGTGCAAAGCGCCTTCAGCTGCATTTAGCCTGGCACTGCACGCGATCTGCAAAACACCGCTGAGGCACAGGGGCTTGTTAGAAGTACAGTATGAGATTAAAACCGAACTTTCAGTATGAGATCACAGCCGAAGTTTCACACTGCAGCTGCTTCTGCTAGAGTAAACTGGAAGCAGCTATGAATCCACAGCCTAGCTCCTTGAAGGTTTAGGGCAGGCTGGCAGACCTCTGGGAGGCCGTACAGTGGCAAACCCCGCGCTCCGCCAAGCTCTTCTGCACCCGATGCCTCATGGGGGTTCAGGGCTGTTCTGTGCGATAGGGCAGGTGACTGCATGAGCCTCACGGGTCTTTTCTGGCCCCAGAGCCTGGGACTCTGCAGCGGGCTGGGGACAGCACGTGTTCCAGCTGACCTCGTAGTGCGGCAGCTGGGAGCAAACAGCAGTGGCATCGCAGGAATGGTTTGTTCTTCCCAGCGCTCTATCAGTCCCCTGCCCTAAACCATTTATTCTGGATTTGTTGGAGGGAGGTGATTTTTGCAGGCGCCGGTCCCTTGCATAGCTGCCAGCACTCCTCTAAAAGCAGGCAAAATAAGAAGTAGGGGAGTGCTTTTGGGACTGCAACGCAAGCTCCCCTGCTTCTGTTTTGGATTTGTGTACAGCGAGTGGCACGGACATTTTCATTCCTCTCCAAGGGGTGGTTCTGGCACGGATATCCCTGTCCATACCACAGTCCTAACACAAACAAGTTTTTCATACAGCGCTAATGAAAATGCCAAGTGTCTCTGGAAGAACCCTACGGGGAGCTAAGGACAACAGATCAGATAAATACCTGGCTGCTCGGGAGCGTTATTTTTACCGCTGCAAAGACTCCATGAGCTCAGTGCCTGAAGAACAGGAGCTTTTAATGTTAAAATAGACTTGATGCTGGCAGGCGGAGCTGGGGCCGTTTGGGTCTGGGAGAGAGTCAGGCCAGCAGCCGAGCACCGAGGGCTGCGAGCACCGTGCCTCGGGCAGGCAGGGCTGCAGCAACTCTGCGGGGAATGCCGGCAGCAGCCAGGCTGAGCAAATCTGCAATAAACGGAGCAGAGTGACCGCAGCCAGAACAATCTCCCTTCCCTTCTCCTCCTCCCCACGGAGCAACACCCTTTGGGCTGTACGAAGTGCGTGCTGTTATTATCAACCACCATTCTCTGTTGGCAAACAAGCAGTTCCTCCTGTCACCTCTTTACATTTCTCCCTGCTCCCCTGGCCCCAAGAAACTTGTGGGTCATTATTTGGCACTAAAGTATTTCTAGTGTGAAATAGTGAAAAAGAGGAGGGAGAAGGCTTCTCATCCTGGTCTTTCATGGAAAAGATACGTTGCTGCCTATCTATGACAGCAGCTTGTTCTCTGTTAAATTTTAGGCTTGTTTTTCTCAGTGTCCTGAGGGTAGTTGTCATAATAAAGAGAGGAATTGCCAACAGATTGTCTGTGTGCTCTTCACACACATCATGAAAACATCATCAGGTCTTTGTGTGTCAGAGTGTTGGAGAGGAAGGCACACATGGTGCTTGGCTTAAAGACATAGAGCAATGAGCAAATGTGGTTTTATGCACTTAGCCCCCAGCACTGACTAATTATCATTTGTGCCAGCAAGTTCCCCACACAAACAGTTTGGTCATTGCTTCCTCCAATTCTTTTACAATGAAGTCACATTATGGATCACGGCAGACCAGGAGTGACATCAGTGAGGGAACATGAGTCCCCACTGGACAAAGTATAAGCTTTTGGTTTCTGCCTTTATTCCCAAGGGAAGCCAGCTGAGCCTTAACTTCCCTCCTTTCCCCACTCCTTGGGCACTAGGAGGCACATAAATAACTTTTTGGGCACCCCTTTGGCAGCACATGAAACATGTCCAGGGAAAAGATACTTCCATTTGCTATGGAAGTCTTTACATAGAGGACTTCCCTTTGAAATTTTTACTCTGCTTCTAGAAAAAAAGCTTGAGAGTGAGTGGTAAGGGACATACCTGGCTCATCCCTGCTCTGATTAAATCTTAATTCCTATCTGAAAAGACATCTTTATTCTTGCTTCTTTCAGCATGGGGAGATGCAACTCACTAGCAGGCTGCGCTCTGCAGTTCTGCTAAGTTTTGCCTGGTTGAATCCGGCTCCATGCAGGGCTTTGTACCTCCACGGTGGTGTGGTGGAGCTGCAAAAAGCATGTGAATCACATGTATTTTTAGGGCTCTTTGCATTGTGAGAAAAGTATAAAAAATATCTCAGAGTCAACAGGAATGTGACCCCATGTGAAGTATTGCAATGTTAGAGCTCAACTGTTACAGTAAGCTTTATATTCCATTCTTTTGTAGGCTGCTTTTGGTTTCAGTGACGCTGCTGTCTATTTATTCAATATATCTCCTGTTGGTGTGTTCAAAGGAAACAGGTAATTTAAGATGTTATTATACCATTAGAATCATACCAGTAGAATGTAAAGAAAAAGAGGTGAAAAGTGCTCAAATAAGGCCAGGTGCTGTGTGTAAGTCGGAGTTTTTATCACTTTGCTGACACAATAGAAAGGCTTAACACATTTTGGGTCAGAAGGCCAGAATTAACAAGAATCTATGACATGGCAATGGAGAACAGCATCTGACCATCACTATAAAGAGAAAGACCTACAACATAGAGTGAATCCCGCTACCACGACATGTTGTCTTCGGTGAGCTAGAAGAAACAGCTCATACAGTTTCTTTGCGTTACAAAACCAATTGCAAATGAAATATAATGAGTCTTTGCCTATAGTGAAGCTTACCTGGTTAGTGTGACATTCCTGACAGCCTTTGTGGTGTAGTAGGAGGTGTCCTAGAAGAAAATAAAAGGGAACAGTTCCTGCACAGAGAGAAGTGTATCTGTAAGCAAAATATATTCTAAACACAGAAATTAGAAGTTACTTACAGTGTTAAATGTCACTGTGCTCTGAAGTCCAAGAGTCTCTTTCCTTGAGTAACAAACTCTGAAGCCAGATTTTTAAAATTATCTGTGCACAAGAACACTGTGATATTTTAATATGTAATTTGGACCCACTGAGTTACTGTTGTAGCATATATAATGTCAGAAACTGTCTGTTTAAATTAGATACGTATGCCTAATTGTGGACACATTTGTGCCCTGTTAGTTCCCAAAATCTAAGCCCTGGTTTCTATGCTGCTGGAACATCTAAGCTCAAACTTACTGTTTATGCAAGCTTCAAAGCAGAAATGTCAGCTATAAGGAAATATAGAGAAAACCAAACAATAGGATGCATTTTAAAAATCATCTGTACAGTGTAATATCTGCAATACTTCTCTTTCTGTTCTCATGTATCTCGCCATCGTCACAATACCCAGTCTTTTTCTCAGCCTAAATCACAGCCAAGGGCAAAAACATTTAACAGAAACACAAACCAATTAATAGCGGAGTTTCTCAAGCTTGACGTATTGAAAATGAAGTTTTAGTTATAATTTACACCTTTCCCTGCTTTTACCAAAAACATACCACACTAAGAATTCACAGGCTAAAGCTTCATCATGAGAAACTGCAAATCATCCTGTAAGCCAGCGGCTGCCCTCATTAAGATCATTTAGTCAAAGCAAGCGAAATTGCAGAATTGTGGTACTGTGTCTGCTGTGGCCAGGCTGCCTGTGCTGCCTTGTGGATCCTGCTGTAACGAGTTTTGTCTGGAGAGGAGGCTTCCTACGTCACTCTCATTGCGGGTGCAAACCTTGTACGCCAGGATGGGGATACCAGAACTTAACATGTCACTAGGGGTACAGACAGACTCATTAAAGGGGCCTAATAGCCTTATTAAGAGCTTCCATTTCAAAATGGCTGGTAGCCAACAATAACATTTATAGACGTCAAGAAAACATTCCTACATAAGTTTCAGCCCTAGTAATTACAAGAGAGCTCTATTTACTTGCAAAGGGCAGATATGGCTGCACGGATGGGTGGTTAGCTGTAAGTGTTTCGACTCCACAGCTTTCACTGGTGTATTTGTTGCCTTTCTCCTCGTTTCTTTTCATGCAGGCTGCATGGTGTATGAGAAGCTGGGTGAGCAGGTCTTCGGGACCCCAGGGAAAATGATTGTCTTTGGATCTACGTCTCTCCAGAACGTTGGAGGTAAAGGAGATGAGGGGTATTGAAAAACAAAACCCTGGAATATCTTAATAATGGTAAGGCTATCAGCCAGTCAGGTTCCTCCTTCTCTCAGCGACATGTTGGGATCTCCGTGCTCCTTGATATAGCTGTGGCTAACGCTTTGCGTGCAGCCCTTTAAAAATGCTGCATAGTTGAATGATCAGTAGTTCACAATCAATTAGAGTTTGGGGTCTGCTGTCACCAGACGCTGATGCGGGAAAAGGTTCAGTATGCTTCTCCGTACTTGTTCCAGTAAGGTTCCTACCCATTTTCTAACCTGACTGTCTTCTTCCTCCAGCAATGTTGAGCTATCTCTTCATAGTCAAAAATGAGCTGCCTTCTGCCATAAAGTTTCTGATGGGAAAAGAAGAATCTTTTTCGTAAGTTGAACTCATTTTTGTGATTAGAGTGTAGAATTTAACATTGTGTAGATACATTTAAGCATATGTTTGTAAAATCTCTTTAAGTACTGGATACTCTCTAGGTTTGTCAAAGTAGGTATTCCCAGGAATATCTCAGGGGGTTAATAAAAACGGAGGCAACTTTGGGAAGGAAAAGAGGATGGATAGGAAATAAAATGTGAAGCAATCAGTAGTTACTCTCTTCATACACCAGACTTTCATGCAGAGTTGTGATTTATACAAACCTCTTATTGTAGGATCTAATCTTTTACAGTATTAGGCAACACCTGAAGATACTGGGAACAATGCAAGTCTAAGATATTATGTATTTCCCTGCATTCTTAGCACCTTACAGGATTTTGCCGCTGAAGTACTGTCCGTAGTATGAAATTCTTCGATACTTGCATATGACAACAGCGGAATATTATACTTGGATTTCTACTGCTTATCACTCACTGACATTTACCAGCTTCTATAACAGAGGGGTGGTATTTCTTTATAGTGGTAAATATCCTTTGCACTGGGTTATAAGGTATGCTGTAGTGCAAGATAAGAAGGTAGAGATCCCATTCCTCAGGCTTTCATACTAAATTGGACCGAGCATTGGCTATACAGAACATCACTAATGCTGTCCCTTCTCCCCTTTCTTGCTTGGCAGCAGAATTGAAAGCACTTTGCTAGAAGGAGATACAGCCTTTGCCTGGCTACTGTGTGCCAGCCCGCAGGAGCCAGGTTTGCTGCTCCAGGCACGTGCCCAAGTGGTTTAGCAAACAACTGGTGGTGGCCTCCCCTGCCCCACTGTGCTGTATGTGTGGCCCCTTTGCATGGTCTTTCCTAGTCCTGGCAGGTCGAGGGTCTTTATGTCAGGTTGCAGAGCCTGTTGTTCTGCCTCTCAGCCCCACTCACTGGTCTCAGCAGCAGGGTGAGGTTTTGTCTAGGGACTATGAAAATCTGCCATATCCGAGTCAGAGCAGTGCCAAATTTTAAGGGCTGGGTACTTAATGAGCCTACAAAGCTTGGACATGGTCCCCATCTCTCCTTTTGTAGGAGCTTGTGGAGTAAGGAGAGCAAAGATAGTCCTGGAACTGCAGCAATGGAAAAGGATGACTGAGTGTGAGGAATACAAGAGAGGGTTTAAGGCGTGCTCATGGTGGGGTTTTTTTAATTTTTTATACAGGGCGTGGTACGTGGATGGGCGGATCCTTGTTGTCACAGTCACGTTTGGTATAATCCTGCCTTTATGTCTCCTTAAGAACTTAGGTAAGACGTAAATGCCGTTGTGGGAATAAAATAAAGGAGTCCAGACACCATGCCACTGACTGCCACACCGGCAATTCAACTACAATTAAAAAAAACATGCTCTCATTGTAATCGAAACAGCCTCCTTAGTCCAGGAATAAGCTGTGTTTTGAGCATATTTGAACAAGAAGGCCTAAATTGTCACAGCAGTTGAACTCGGGATGAACCAGCTTCATCCATACAATTGTGGAAATCGATTTAAAAAATTATAGTTAAGAAGGTCTTGATTTCATAAAGCAATTCTTGTTTATGTGTAGCCTGTAAAAATAAATTCACAAATCATGAGATTACAAAAAATAACTTAATTTTCTATCAACATCGAGATTTTCAGTGGTGAGGTTAACTGGAGCTATTGGACTTTGAAGTAAGATGTGTATAGAAGATTGTATTTTCAAATGTGTTTGAGTCCACACAGATGCTGTTAGGTACACAATGCGTTTTTTAAAACCACATAATAAGTTCTGGCACTGAAGTCTCTTTTGGGGTTTTCCTTTTGAAAAAAAACCCGTACTCAGCTGATGTGGCTCATATCAGGAATCTGGGTCATGTTCTGATTGCAATTGCACATTTTCAGGTTTGTTTCTACTATCACAGCCCCTTGCAAAAGCAAAATTAGTTAAACAGCCGTAAAGGTGACACTTGGGAAGTCAAACCGGTCAGAGCAAAGCTCAGGTCTGTCTGAATGCTGGAAGGCTTGCAACATGAGAGACTGCCACACCAACAGGACATGCTTTTGTCCTGCCCAGAGGCTCACAGTGCATATTAAATGTATAATACAGTTAAACTTTAAAAACCAAGATACGACTAATAAAATAATTATGTATGAGATTTCCTTTTAATTTCTTTCAGGGTATCTTGGCTATACCAGTGGATTTTCATTAAGCTGCATGGTATTTTTCCTGATAGTGGTAAGTTCAGTTTGCTTTGTTGGATGAGAACCACGTGATAGGATATTCACAATTTCTCTGATGTTTTAATTTGCTTTTTGTTATTGTTTTTAGCAATTAGCTGTCCTCCTCTGTCGTTCTAGGTTATTTACAAGAAGTTTCAAATTCCCTGTGGCGGATCGGAGTTCAATGCAACATCATCTATCCTATCAAATAGCTCAGCACATGAACATATGTGTAAGCCAAAGTATGTTATCTTTAATTCCAAGGTATGTTTCTTTTTATAATACTTTTTTTTAATTCACATAATACATGCACTTACACCCTGTGTTCTTAATCCGATCAGCACCACGTAGGGCCTGATCCTCTGTGCTTGTGCTCCACTGGTGAACACACAACGGGTCTCCTTGCCCAGTCTTCCAGAGAGGCCGTGTTGAATGTTATCTCCTTGCAGTCTTGCTCTGCCCTGGTAGTAGACGTGCTAAGGCTGTGAGCCCAAGCTACCACCGGACAACTAATGCTTTCTTTGGGAGAGTTTTCCTTTCCACTGCTTCTTACTATCCGTGCTGCCACCACGCCTTCAGGCTGTAGTTTAGCAGAGGTTGAGTAAGCCGTTCCTGCATCCAAAGTCCTGAAGTAATCCCTCTGTCCTTCCGCACACAAACCACTTCTTTGTGACAGGGTGCGTGTTTTCTGTAGCCATATGGTTAACTGGATGGGGAAAAGGATAGAGTTGAAAGCTAATCCAGCAAAAATTTGATTGCCTTTCAGCTGGATGCTTTCCTCCATCGCCACACAGCTGCAGGAAAAGTTGTGCCAAGAGAATGCGAGACAGCAACTGGCCGTAGCTGTGGGAGCCGGTGGATTGCTCCTGCCAGCCATGCTGGGGCACAGGGCTCGTTAAACAGCACCTTACCCAGCAGGGCAGGGTCCTCTGCCTGCCGCAGTCACATTCGCAGGCAACGCGCATGTATAGCATGCACGTGCAAAAATTAACTTTTTTTTACATCCGTACTACTAGCTTCAGTTGAAGAAGCCAATACAAGTACTTTTCACTAGTTGGGGATAGCCATCAGCCCAGATTTGGTGTGACAGATCAGGAATTAGTTAACTTGGTGTGCAGTAGCATCTTAGGTGCAGGTATATTTTAGGTAACGTTGAAGGGCAGCCGTCTTCTCCTACAGTAAGTGTCAGCATTTGCCTCAGAGTTGATGGAGGCACATCAGAAGGATCAGTCCGTCTGAACTAGGCACGCTGGAGCTGAACTCTAGAAATTTGCACTCAGGGCCAACAGTTTGCCAATCAATTTAGCAACTTCAGTGTATGAGAGGAGAGACAGTTTCACAGGACCAGAGCATGGCTGAGGCTGGAAGGGACCTCTGGAGGTCATCTGGTCCAACCTCCCTGGTCAAGCAGGGCCACATAAAGCCGGTTGCACTGTGTCCAGGCAGCTTCTGAATATCTCCACAGATGGAGACTCCACAACAGTAGCATGCTGTGGGGGAGAGAAGGAGGCACAGGACTGGGTGAGGAAGGACTACTGGAGACCAGCCAGCGTGTTTACTGAATCTGTCGGGCCTGAGGCATACCCCAGGACAGCTTCTGTGGGAAGGGGATGCCTGTGGCCGGAGCGAGCAGATCTCAGAGGGCTGGGGAGAGCTGCATGTAGGGATGGACTCATTTTGTCCTTACAGGAGGACCCATTTTTCGTGTGATCTCTGCTCGTACCCATTCCCTGGGGAGAATGGAAGTTCTTGGGCACTGAGATCATTTGTGAAGTTTGGCTGTATGCTGAGGACTGAAACTCGCTCAGGTTTTCGGTGGAGAAGGGGGTGAGGTCCACCCCAGAGACCTCCTGCACTTCCTGGTGACGTAACGGTCTCTCTCTTTCCCCAAGGAAAAGCATTCCTTCCACAGCCCTCCTAGCCCTTTTGTTGGCCTGGGAAATGAAGGGACTCAGTCTGGTACCTTGAAATATCCATTTATTTGTAAGTTCTGCATTCCTCTTCTCTTTTCTTACAGTCTGGATATGGGCTTCCTCTTCAGGACTTCAGCCTTAGCACCACGGGTGCGCACCCCTCTCCATGCCAAGGCAGGGTAGCGTAGTGGCGACCCACCATACATCCCTTTTACGTGTGACGGGGTGCTAGTAACGGTGGCAGTAGCTGGGCAGGGAAACTCATCCCAGGGAGTGAAACCAGCGGCCGTGCGGCGTCCAGCGCTGCGCTCCACGAGCAGAGTCAGGACTGTGCTCGCATGACCAACGCGAAGGCTTTGTCCTCCCATTTTAAGAGCACCGCTCTCCATGTTTCATTAAATACGTGCTAATTGACAGGTCTGCTGTCTTCTCTGAAGGCTCTCAATGTTCAGTTGAAGAGTCCAGAGAGCTGGGAGCTGAGGTAGTTGAACACGGATAATTTTTTCGCGCCTCTGGGGGAAATACTTCTTCTTAACTTCTTTTCTGAAATTCCCTCCGAACAGACCGTGTACGCTTTGCCCACCATTGCTTTTGCATTCGTGTGCCACCCGTCAGTCCTACCGATTTACAGCGAGCTTAAAGAGTAAGCCTTTCTCTTTTTTTTTCTTTCCCCCCCCAGTTAATTGTTTTGAACCGCTTTGCACGGAAAATGTTAGCGCAGAGGTGCTCTGAGTCACTCGTGCCATTCGGAGGAGATGTTCTTTAATAACACCCAACAAGCCAGCAAGCGTGGCTGTCAGCTGGGAAATCTGGCCGCCGCGGCACGCCGCTGGGGCGGGGGTGAGGGAGGTTGAGGATAATGCAATGCTTTGGGAGTTTTCTCTGGAAGCACACAGCAGCCTGGGGAGAGCCAAGTTGTGCTGGTCGCTGTTTGACACGGCAGAGAGGTGTGTGTTCAGCTAACGGCGTTTGCTCCAGTGCAACTAAAAATCTGTTGTGGTACCAGAGAAAAAGGGCATTTTCAGGCTTGCCTGTGCTAAAAGACCTTTGCCAGTACAGCTGTCTCGCTGATACCTCCGGCTGGGCAGGGCTGCGGGGAGCTGGAGACCAGCCCTGCTGCGGCATCGTTGGCAGCTGGGGGGGCTGCAGTGGGGTCCTGGGCCATGGGGGGACCCACAGGGGAGAGGTCGGGGTCAGGCAGACCCAGGGGTGCCCTCAGGTCCCACACACTTGCTGGGCGCTTTGAGTTTCAAGTGACTTGAGCAGGTTCCCAGATGCCTACTTAGGGCATCCCTGTGTGGATTTAAAAGTCTGAGTTTAGGTACTGGAGTGTGAATATTTCAGAACAAATATTTAAAAATGAAATGTTTGCACTTAATCTGTTTTACAGGTCTACAGTCATCTGCATACGTTCATTATTTTCTA
This sequence comes from Opisthocomus hoazin, assembly GCF_030867145.1. Taxonomy (NCBI): domain Eukaryota; kingdom Metazoa; phylum Chordata; class Aves; order Opisthocomiformes; family Opisthocomidae; genus Opisthocomus; species Opisthocomus hoazin. The sequence continues at coordinate 39,116,970 of NC_134421.1, forward strand.
CCCATGGGGACACAAATTTTTCTCTGCAAACATTCAGAATGTTTTTTTTTTCCTGTGTATAATTTTACTCTTCCTTTACTTTGGCCTTTTAATTTAATTACTGAGGTGTTTAAGGGCCATCCCTCTCCACTCGGCTTCACCCTTCACTCTGTTTAGGCGGGTATGGCCGGGGAGCAGAGCCGCAGGGCAGAGCCACCATTTCTTGACTTAGGCCCAGGTAGGGTCCGTTTCCCCAGTCCTTCTCTTCCTTGTGCAGCTGTCAATGAACTCCCGTTTTAAATGAAAATGCATTCATGAGTCTCCCCAGAATTACAATGTTTATGCAAAGACTAAATATATTTTTAAACAGCTATTGAAAAATCCGGCCCAACCATTGTTATGTGTTCTTTTTTCTTTTTTTCCCAGCCGTTCACAGAAAAAAATGCAGTTGGTTTCAAATATCTCATTCTTTGCCATGTTTGTGATGTACTTTATGACTGCCATATTTGGCTATTTGACTTTCTACGGTAAGTATGCAGTTCTTTACTGATCAAAGTAGAAAGGGAATACATGTGAAATCAACAGTGTAACCCAGCTGGAAAGGAAAGTCCTATCCACTTATATTAAAATACTTTTTCAAATAATTTTCCTTAAAGTTTTCCCACTGAAGGTACAAATCCTTTCCTCCTTTTCCGCTGTGGATGAAAACCACAAGTGAGAGTGGTACTTGCAAAAGTCATATTCAAAATATGAGAGAGAGATTTGTTTAAGAGAATTGAGGACTAGCTGGGCCCCACTAAGATTTTCATTCCAAGGTCCTCACCCGAGTGTTGCATACATTGGTAATGACTGAAGCGTGCATATCTGCATAAAATGAGACAGATTTGACAGCAAGTCCTGGGAAATGAGTATCAAATCAGCCATCACAGCTTTTTCGTTTTCTTACTGACACTTTCATCATAGAGGTGAAGGACGAAATGTTTTCCCTGTGTCCCTAGAGCCGACCCCTTCAAGCCTTGGTTAAATAAACTGGCAGTGAAGGTGGGGAAGCTTCAAGTGTTGTCCCAGCTCAGCCGCCAACGGATGGCTATTTCAGTGTTGGAGACTTGCACCCTGTCTCTTTTCATGCATATCAATTCACTTACAGAAACAAACAAATTATGTTGTATTGCTGGAGGATACAACATGTATGTCCTAAAGGCACAATTATTAATTAAAGGGGGATAAAACACGAATGTCGCCCAGGAAGCCTCTCCCATGTTCCAGTATAATGTGAATGTTGAAAAGTAGTACCTTTTCCACGGACCGTTAAGGGGTTACAAGAGAGATGACAAAACTGCTGTTTGCGTTTTACCCCAGAGTCACCAAAAGGTCCTCGGTCTTCCCCATCCTAAAGAGTGACCTTTTTGTTGCGATCTCCTCATTCATGATACCATTCCTTGTGAGCCACTTATGGCAAGAGAAAGAAAATAAGGAAATATGAAATGTGGCATTTTTTTTTTTCCAAAGGTGTACTTGTCTCATATTTGTTTTCTCAGGCTCTCATTCTGATTATGAGGCCTGAAGTCTGCACGTGTTGAAGTAACTTGAGGTCATCTGTTCTGATTTTCCCAATAAAACCGCAAACACGCTGCAAGTGACAACAGCAACAGCCGTTCTCATCCAACTGCTCCCGTCTAACACGTTTTCATAGAAACGCATCAAATTAGCGGCCCCAGGGAGCAAGTGGGTGTAAATCAGCACGGACCCCTTCGCTTTGGCAGGGAGGAGATTCTGATGTGCTTGCCCCAGGGATCTGAGGAGGCAGATCCGTGGCGCTCCTCTCTGGGAATCTCCCACGCCCCTCAAGGACGAGGGTCTGGAGTCCATGGAGGAGGTAGGGGCTGCGTCCTTCTGGCCCTCCCGAGGGGGGACGGCGGAGGAATCCCTGGGGTGTCTCGTGTGCCTCTCCCCACGTCAGCCGTCCCTGATCCCCAGCGCCCATGGGGGGAAGCTTCTGCAAGGGTCAGTGCCATGACAGGCAGAAAAAGAGACACTGAGGGAATACAAAATTCCTCCCCCTTGATCCTTCTTTCCCTTGAGACTGACAAGACCTTAACTTCCATATGTTGGCTTCCAGTTTTCTAACCCTCTTCTCTACCCTTTCCTGGGTAAGAACAGCGTTTTTATTGTGGCCATTTTTTCTTTATGCCAATAGTACTTGTCTGTTTGCTGTGTTCTCGAAAGTGTTGCAGTGATGACTATATTTACATTGCAGAATTACAGAAAAGAGGTGTTTTTCTTCCCCTAAAAGGTCACACTGTGGTTGGGCTCTGTGGTGTATCTAGCTGAAAGGAAAACAGACCTTCAACTGTAAGCCTTGCCCTTCACTTCCTACCTGGCTGCAGCCCGTGAGCGGTACAGAAGTTGCAGTCTGTGCTTGCAGGAGCAGAGTAAGCTCTGTGTTGCAGAAGCTGTGCATGTGCCCGGCTTGAAAACCCCACTCCTAATCTGCAGGGAGGTGGGAGAGTGTTTTCTTTCTCCTGGTGGGGATTCAAGCACTGCGTAGGTGGTGTTGACCCGTGGTCTCTCCTGGAAGGGCGTCCTGGGGGGAGCGCAGGCATGTCGCTGCAGGGCAGATCTCACTGCCTCCAGGAATACACGAGGGTTTACCAAGTGCCAAAGGTCTTAAACTAGACGTGGCCGCCGAGTTCCCTTTAAGGACTTTGGTTTAAGAGCTGTTCTGTTTTACCACCGGCTTCCTAAGATTAGCAGGCAGAAACGAAATATGAGCCTAAAAAGGGTCAGCGAGCATGTTTTGTGGTGCGCTTTACAGCCGCCCCCTTAGGTTATTGCTCCTAGATACTTAAAAGCGACAAAGCAAACACACAGGTCCCTCAGCTACTTGGTTTTCCTGTTGGTTAGCACACGCAGACCCACTCTGCGCTATTTATCACAGCCTCAAGGAAACATTTTTGCAGGAGGTCATATTAAAATATCGCCAGCACCTCCCTGTTAGGCACCCCCCACAATCTGCCTTGGCTTCTGGGGCCGCTGGCTCGGGGCGGGGGGGTGGCAGGTTCAAGACAAAAAAACATCAGGGCAGCCCTCGGAGGAGCTGCCGAGGGATTTGAGGCAAATGTCAGAGCATCCCGCTGAGAGCTGACCCGACACAGGCTTTTGTTCTTGGTTGAGAGCAGGGGCACTGCTTTTCACTGGAAGTTTATTTGCTGTTTAGACTAATTTAGCTCAAAACCTTGTAGCTGATATTAAGTTCAGTCATTGCAGTGCATGTGGTTATTTTTATATCATTTGAAACTTTAAAAAAAAAAAAAAGCCCACGGAATCAATTAGAAATAGCTTATTTCACTCTACTTATTTTTTATATATGTACATATGTAAGCAAGCTTTCGTCTATGACTCACTGTTGTCTTTCCTACAGTGAAAATTACCTTAGACTTAGGCATGTGCTGTCTTGAATTAGGATGCATTCCCAAATCAGGCCTCCAAAGGATTAATCTGGAATAATGGGATCATTAGGATTTGGTTGAAAGCGCTGTTTTAACTCAAGACTGTTTCATTCCATGCTCTTTTGTTTGCAGATAAATCACTTGTTGTTCAAGAAGGCAGTGTTGTTAAGTAATGATTTTTGTGAACGGATTGCCTCTTTGCCAGAACACTTATCTTACTGTCTTTTCCATAGACGATGTGCAGTCAGATCTGCTTCACAAGTACCAGAGCAAAGATGACATCCTCATCCTGACCGTGCGCTTGGCTGTGATCGTTGCAGTGATACTCACAGTGCCGGTGCTGTTTTTCACTGTAAGTAAAAAGGTCCGCACGGTTTGGAAGTCGGTAATGGCTATGCGCAGCGCGTTTCTTCAAAACACAGTCCAGCAGCTGCCAAGTCAGCGATGTTGCAATTACGCAAAAAAACCTTGAGCTTGGATCGGTCTTTTCCCACACCAGACTCCCACTAACTTCTGGAGAAGTTCTCCATGCAGGAAATAAATTAATCGGTTTTGGTCTTAAATCTATTTTAAATTGAATCCACAAGGGCGCTCTCTTACTTCACATGACTTCACTGGAGCAGGCTCAGAGGCGAAGTTCATTTTTAAGGGCAGAAGGACCCCAAAAGGCATGCCAGAAAGGGAGGAATGTCCTCATGCAGATGCATGTATAACTACAGTTTCAAAATACTCAATTAATTTTAAGGATTATTTCAAAGGGCATTACATCAGAGACCCCAAAGTTTCTGATGGATCTATGCAGCGCTTGTTGTCGTGTGAAGAACCGGTTGAAATAAACATGGGAAGCTTTGAATTGGCTTATAGACTTTTCCTGACAGAGAACTCTCTCTCTTTCTACAGGTGCGTTCGTCACTATTTGAGCTGGCTAGGAAAACAAAATTTGACCTATGCCGTCACGTTTTGGTTACTCTTGTTCTTTTGGTTATCATCAACCTGTTAGTCATTTTTATCCCAACCATGAAGGATATTTTCGGAGTTGTAGGTACGGTATCCTGGTTTTGTACTACTAGTGAAAGACTGTTGCTAACCAGTCAATTAGCTGTTGCTAACAACTAACAAAACTCATTTATTTAAATTTCGCAGGGGTCACTTCTGCCAATATGCTGATTTTCATTCTTCCTTCATCGTTGTATTTAAAAATTACGCAGCAGGATGGATCAAAGTTGACTCAGAGGATTTGGGTATGCATTCCTTTCCGCTCAATGCAGCGCTTTGATCTTGTCATTCCTTATAATGTCCCAGACGTAAAGCGTAACGAATCTGAACACACATGTGAGCTTCTTCACGTTACTTTCCATCCTTGCTTCAGTCAGCTGGCAGCTGTGCTTGCCCTTCTCCTTTGCTTACCCTGGGGGTCTCCCCGTGGAGGGGCCGAACGACAAAGGGCACCTTGTCTTCTGGGGTGCCCTTCTCTGCAGGGCGAGGGGCTCTCCTCCTGGCTGGCAAGCGGCAGCTCTGCCGCAGCCGTAGCTGTCAGCAGGGTGTGGGTACCCACACACCCCCCGGCCCCCGCCAGCAGCCCCTTCAGCCCAGCAAGGCTTCTACATTTCACCGCGTTGATTCAGAAAGCGTGCGATGCGTTCCGTTTGGGTATTCCTCGTGGATTTAATTGACCCGATTCAGACTTAGGGTGCTTCCACCAGAAGCAGCCAGTCGAAATGTTAGCCCTTTGGCATGCATGAGCAAATGGGAATGGGCCTTGGAAAGATTTCCTATGAGCCCCAGAAAGAGCTGCAGCTGAAAAGATGGAACGCTCTTGTGTATTCCCAGTCTAACGGGGCGTGCCCTGGAAGCATCATAAGGTCAGACCTTCCTGCTCTGAGCAGACACGCAGGAAAACTGTGTTTCACTTGTGGCTCCATCCACAGACCCCAGGACGAAGGGGCTGAACTTAGATGGACACATATCCGATGGGAAGAGTATACCTACCTCCGTGAGGCTTTGAAAAGAGCAGAGTCGATTGGTCCTAAAAACAGACTTGCTTAATCCTCTTTAGGGATGATTGGTGTTTAAGAAGTGAATTGAAAGGAGAAAAAAATAGAGTTTGGTGTTCAGCAAGTAATTATTAATGACACTAATCTGTTTAATTATCTATGGGTCTTGTCTTTACCAGAAGTGCTATCCCATTTTAGCTGATAACTCTGATACATCACCTTGTAAATCTCTTTAAGAGGAGAAGTTAACATGCTTGACTTAATTGTCTTTCCCTTTCATTCATTAATTTTCTCTGCTTTTTGTTCCAGGCATCCCTTTTCTTGGCATTGGGGATAATGTTTTCCCTAGTGAGCATTCCCTTGGTCATCTATGACTGGGTACAGTCAGGAGGCAGTGCCGAAGGCCACTGAAGTTCACCTCCTTCTGGAAAGAAGACACCCCCGTTTGCTACACACCAAAATCGCAACCATCCGTTCTGTTATCTGTTCCATCTTTTGTGAGTTTACTCAAATCAAATCCAAATAATGATTATCCAGTACTGAAAATACTGTTTTGGGTATACTTTCTTGCAGAAAACAGACCCATTTTTCCAACACGCGTATCACTCTGTCCCCCGATACCGAGCTATCAGATCAGCTGAAAGTCTGCGTTAATTGTCCATGAGACTATATAGAGCATTGCTCATAGGAATTCATCACAATTAATTTGTTTCCCCTCTTCCACTCATGAATTGCATTGTTCTGTTATTACCCTTAGCCCTTCAACCATAAGCTCTGCTCCTTTCGGGCAGCAGCGCCTGTTGTTATCAACCCCAACTGGAGTGATGTCAGTTCACGCCCTTCCCCCCGTCTTTTAGCCAAAACTCTGCTCTCCGATCGTACGCATCCGGTTTGTTGGCTTGTTTGTTTGTTTTGTTGCTGTTCCATGTACCATTTGCCTCACTGGGTTAAACGCAGCATCCTGGATACAGGCACAAAAGGCACCACGAGTGCGTAAATAAGCGTTGTATAAGCCTAGGTCCTAAATCTGGTGCTCCTCTCTGCTGTTCTGGTGGGGGAGCCAGCCCCAGGGCTTGGCCCTTTTGTGGCTTTGGGGAACAGACCTGTGTGTGTGTCTTTGTGACGGGGGGCAGGGAGCAGGAGAAGGAGAGCCACCACCACCAGCCACCAATCCTCTGGCACACTTCAGTTGAAGCCTGACCAGAACTAGACTTGACCCCAAGCCATGAGTACTTGAGCCTGAAGAGAAGCAGATGCTTGGGAGATTTCCATAGGAACTCTGCATTTCCTTCAGTATTAAACCGTTTACTAATGCCCTACTTCAAAAAAGCTCCACTTTTAGCAAAACCTACGCATTTAACCATACCTCATGCCTTTTCCATTCTGGGATTCATTTGTACATGCCTTGTAGAGACTGGCTCCTCTCTTGTGTCTTATCCTCCCCCCACTGAAGTCAGACGGATTTTTGACAGCAGCGGGAGCAGGATTTGACCAAGCCTGCCAAACTACTGGATTTCTAATGGAAATTAAAATCTGTAGCATTTCTTTAAAAAACCAGAAACGCTTCTTATATTTAAGATGTTTCATTTACATTTCTCATCAATTCTCCGTAACAATTAAAGAAAAGACATTCAATTACTACTAGCAAAACCACTGTTGTCCACAACATAAGCATTTGCCTAATGCCTTATAGCCGGTGTAGAGAACTACCTGTAGAGACTCACACGCTAAGCAGGTGATTGTTAACCGTCCTGAGCAGCCATCTTCTATTAGTGCACTGCCAGCAGCATAAACGTGTTCACCTTGTGTTATTCACCATGTGAGCAAAAAAGCGTCTCAAGATACGAACCCAGCTCCCACTGAAAGAACCGATGGCTGAAGGGCACCCCGCCTCACGCCCGAGGGCTGGGCGATGCCCTTGGCGTGCTCGGGCTGTACTGGTCAGTGTGCCGTGACCCTCCTGTTCCCAGTAGCTGGTTCATTGCCAACTCCCATTGTAACTGTGGAAGGAGGCTCTCATCAGGTGTGAGGAACCTGTCATTGCAGCTTGTTCTTTTTAAGGCTAGAAGTGGTGAATTTGGGATCTTGCAATTTCTGTGAGCTATTGAGTTGCCTCAGTTGCCATTGCCTTCTCTTACATGGCTGGAAGTCACTGGTAGCTGAGACCATAAGCACCTCTCAGGACCTCGAAAGTTGGTTTCTGAGGGTGACTTCCAGAGAGGTTAGTTTGCGGCCTTCCTTGGAATCTGGGCATCGAGATGCAGCGTTCATGCTGCAGAAACTAAACCCGTGAAACCTAGACCTCTAGATCTGTACCTCAGCCTAGGCAGTGAGGTACCCAGCTCTGCTGATACTCCACTGTGATCCAGAAATAAGGCAGAGCGGACTCTGCAGGCTGCCCAAGTCCCCGGAGTAGCCCAGCAGCAAGAACAAAACTGGAAGCTTCCTGCCTCCGGGCAAAGTGACCTGCTAGACAGCAGAGCAGGCTTCCCTGAGTCTGTCCTCCTCCTGGCCCCTCAGGCCTTCACTCGCAGGGTCCCCGCGAGGTTTCCAGTGCTGTGTCCTTCCTCCCAAGCACCCCCCGGCCCCACATTTAGCACATGAACCGCTGAGCTGCCCGGGAGCCCTGGGCTGAGACAGCTCATGCTTCTTGGCAGCTGGTCTCAAACCCATTCCTGTGACGGTGCAGGTCACCAGTTCTCTCCACACCATCTCTTTATGGGACTGATCCCTGACATGATTCACAAAGAAGTCCACACCGTAGCCTGCGAGCCCAGGTGTTATTCAAGCTCTGGAGAGGAGAACCCATGCTTGGTTCCTATCTCCTCAAAGCTCATTGCAGCCATCTTCCCAGCTTGGTGTGTGAGTTTGTGGCTCCCCTTTCACAGGCTCCCAACTCTCCCTGGTAACTGCAGCGGGAGCCCAGCATCTCACTCCATTCTCTGACTCAGCTTGCTGGGGTCACATTTTAGGTTTCAAGGTGCCTTGTAACTTCTCTGGATCTCATCCCAAAAAACCCAGCTCAGACCTGAGTACCGCACAGTGTTCTCCTCAAAATGCTCCAGGGCTCTCCTGCTTTCCTCTCCCCTTTATCCTTCTTCTACTACTGATTTACAAGCAGTGCAGCTCTGTGCATTGGAGGGTTGTGAGAGAGGAGATCCTTGGAGAGATTTTCAAATACCCAAGTAGGAGCTAGAGGTCTGATCTGCTGCACAGGGTCCCAGCAAGGTCACAACGGCGACATCTCCATTCCACTCCACCCCCCAAAAAGTCTGTAGTCTCGTGTTTAAAATAACAGCCACTGAGTTTTGGCAGCCAGCTTCCTTCGGCTTGAAGGGCTGTTGGGTGACTGATCGCTCCTTGCATTTTCCTAAAACTCCTCCATCACTATCACTCTCTCTCCTCTTTCCTATTCTGCCTTCTTCTGTTTCCCAGTTTATTGGTATACCGGAGTTTTACTGGATAAATAGGGAGAAGAATGAGCTGGGTGTGTGCGCAGAGTGAAATTACTCGAGGTACTGGACCATCAAAGCATATCTTAGATACTGAACAATAGATACCCAAAATATTGAGTCTTTAGACAGACTTTGTTTCTGGGTTTCTGAAAGTAACGAGGGAATTTTGCTTAGACTGATTTACTGGCATCATATTTATAGATATTTATGGAAAGGAATCATGTGTTTATTGATGTCTGTGGTAATGAACGTGAAATAACGTGCTTTTTGTTTTCTCATCAGGTTTATACATTCTTAACAGAATGCAATAGACCCTGCTGTAACTGTCAACATCAGTGATGGATGACAATATTTGTATGAGGTTATCTGTAAAATGTACTGCTGTTATTCAGTTCATTTGAAATAGTGAACTTGTAGCCAACGATGTACGAGTCCCACATTTTAGCTAGGATTTTAAGAGCACAGTGAAATGCTGTAGGAGTTTCTCTGTTGTTAAATTAATAGGATCCAGAGTACCGTATCTGCTTAGGTGGTAGCATGCTTTCTTTTCATAGAGAGTTTATCACTGTTGTGAGCACTGCAAATGTCATAGACTCGACGCAAAATTGCTCCTTAATAATTACAACAAAATACTTTATAATTCTTTTTTGCGTAATAGCGACAATTGAGCGGTGAGGGACAAGGAAGGACTAATTAGAAGCAAAGGCTCCTAATAAGATTGTAGGAGTTAATCCTACACTTAAGAGACAGCCTTGTTGCCTCTCCTAGTCCGCAGCACATTGCAAAGAAAATAGTTGTGAGCTTAAAGCACCCTTACAGTCGCAGAATACACCTGCCCTTCTCTGTCCGATGGCAGACACCCCCAGTAGGTAAAACACAGTAAATTGTTATTTGGGGGCAGCATCTCGGGAGGAGTGACCTCTCTGGGTGATGCTAGCTCCTGGTCAGAGGGCCAGTGCCAAATCCGTGCACCGGCACAGACCTTGTGTAGGGTCGGCAGGGACCGAGCGGTGCCCGGCCGGCGTGCAGGCCCAGGGCAGAAGAGATGGTCTCGTCCTGTGAGGTCAGGGCTGGGGCTCCCCATCCGCTCCCGAGGGCTGCTTTCCTGAGCCACAGACTGACCCATAGCTTGCGCTCCACTTGCAGTAGGTCACACGCGCAAATGCAGGTTGGATGATGTATGGGTTGTGTCTGTACATCTGCCTTACAATGCATAAGCACCACAGCGCTCTCTGATATTAACAAGAAATGGTATCTCTAGTTTATCTTTAAATGAATACGTTTCTTTGCCTGAACCTTACATTAAGGCTAAAGAGCATCTTGGTCAAAACAAAACTCTTTCCTTGTGGTGGTGTCCCACCTCCAGTCCTACCGTCCCGCCCCGGTGCCTGTAGGAGAAAGGCACAGCAGAATGTATTCAGCTCCATCAGCAGCTCCACGAGATGGCTTTATCGTCTGGTGCCAGGGTGCTTTCTTAAACAATTCCCCAGAGCCCTTGGCACCAGGAAAATCCTTATTTCCTATAATTTACACAAAGAATGTTTTATTTGTATCTAATGTAAGGATTTCTGTAACAAACTGTGAAAAAAAAAGATAATGAATTAATAAAAAGTACAGGACTGGAAAGGTCTGGAGTTCACAAATTGTACACATGCCTATGTTTCTGAAGACAAATCTATGCAGTTGTGTTGTATTGTAGGAAATTTCATTTTTATGTACATATATATATTGTAAATAAATAGGATGCTGTATATTTTTGCAGTTGTTTATCCCCTGTGATATAGAAGTGTTGAGATAGGCGCTGCATATTAAGAATAATTTTAATAGAAATACAAATACTTTAGCTTCTGACTTAGCAAAATATACATCCTTTCCTTTCTCCCAAGATTTCGCAAGTTAAATTCTAAACTTGAAATAATAATTACGTTGCTAATGTAACCAGAAGAAGAGAAACAAAGGGTCCAATGAAATCACTAGGATTAGTTCCAGTGCACGACTCCCTGATTTCTCAACAGCAAGTTAGCCAGTCTTCCTGCTGGGTAAACTATCTCCCTTGTAAAGGGCCCCTTTGGTACCCAGGTACCTCTCACCTCCTCAGCTGAGGTGGCTTTGGGCAGAAACCAGAGCAGACTACAGCCAGCAATTTGACCCAACATTACGCTGTATTGTATCCAGGCATGCATTTACCCAACTAGTACAAACAGAAGTCAGGGCAGGACTTCTGCGTTTCCATTTTAAGCCACCAGAAATGCTTGTAGTTCAGAAAAAACGTACTACTAGCCAGGGGTGGGCAGCAACCAGAGCAATCTGTGCTGTTTCTAGCCCACTCCCTCCCTGCAGGGTCCCGTGGCTGCTCCTCCGCCGCAGACCCAGGCACGCTGCTATCATGCGACCAAACAGCTAGCACCCGAGGCTGGCGAGAGCATCCCTGGCCAGGGACTGCTTGCACATCCCACCCTACGAAGGGGCAGAGGCCAGTGTTTTTGTCGTGGGATAGCTGCGTGTCCAGAGGTGAGGGTGATGGGAGGGGAGCGTTGTGTATGTCCTGAGAGTGCTTCTGTCAAGAGCCTTGCGTGGACTTTCTAGCTGGTAAAGCACGGAAACGTGTTTTTTCAGGATTGCTGAAAAACAGAGGTTGAGAAATGCATCTAAAAATAATTATTTTTTTTTCCATGTTTACTTTATGGTCTTGGATGAAAATGAAACTTGAAATAATGTTTGTTTTCACCATGAGCACAAATTTGAGGAAAAAACCTATATGCAGTCACTTCTATGGAGCTTTTCAAATTAATACAAGTGTACATTCTGTTTTCAGTGTTACAGCCAACAAAATATAAACTGTAAAGGTATTTTTCCACAAGACTTGAACTTTGTCTTGTTTCTAGAAACCTGTTTTTAGTGTCCCAAGGTATGTTAAGGCTCACCCAGATCCAGTATAAACAATATTGTTTGAATGATGTGCGCTTGATACGAGCTCGTCTCTAGTAGATTGTTGAAGTGAGTCATTGGTAATATTTTGCTCCTGCTAACATCACCATACTTTGTGCTGCTCATATCCAAATAAACAATGCAGTTTTTCAGTTTCTGTGTGTAAATAATAAAAAAAAATGTATTGAGTTCTATAATCTCTGTTACCTCTATAGTTTTTAAACATTAAAATTGTGATCTAAACTGATGTTGGAGCCCTACTCATTCTTTCGAAGAGATGACTATATATCATTACAATGCCTTAAACAGTGTGTGCTCCCCACAAATATTTTCGCTGAACTCAGGGCGTGCAGCTCTTGCAAGGCTCGGTGCCGTATATAGAGCAATGCATCAATACATGGCTACGGGGCATTAACATGAAGTTTCTGATATGGCTTTAGAGGGAGCTGAAGCCAGGGTGTATGGTCACCACAGACGGGCGCTGCTGTTGACGGTTGTTTCTCAAGCCCAGTGTTTGTTTCTGCCTGTTCCCTGAGGACTGTCCGAGTGCTCACCAGTGTTCCCGGGCCGAGCCAGGCTGCTTAACTTCAAGGGCTACTGCTTGGGTTGGGTTTGAGTTCAGACACCAGACTGGTGCGTGGAGTGGTTAATCCGCTGCCGGACCCTCTCTGCTACAGAAGCAGAAGCTGTTAGCAGATGGATGAGGAGGATACCCAAAACCAGTAATGTCTTAAGCATTCCCAGCTAGATCTGCCAAAGTGCCTCTGTCAAAGCCTTAGAGGGTCTGCAAATCACTAACTTTTTGCCTTTGACCACTCATTTTACTAGTGCTCGGGCTGTAGTGACCTCTTACAAAAAGACCTCTTGGCTAAAGTCCCGGACATATGACTGGAGAGCTTACTTGACTGAACAGGATGAGTACAGCCAGCACCTCTGTGGCACAGCTCCCCGGGCCCCTCTGCAGGAGAAGCAATAGGAGGATTTATGTATCAGAGGATCCCTGGCAAGCCTCTGCCCGGTCCCCAAGCCCAGGGAAGTGTCTGAAAGCCATAATCCTGGGAGCACAGAGGTACAAGCTTCTGCACTGACCTGGTCTAACAGCCTCTCCTGTTCAGGCATACCCACTTCTCTATCCAGCCAGGCATGATTACCTCAGAGCCGTATCTTAAAACACAGGAGCATGGGCTGTAGAGTTCAGAAAAAAAAGGAGAAACTGTACTTCTTTTCTTCCTCGCTTGCTGAGACAGCAAAAAACATTTGTTGCCTTTTGCAGTGCAGTCTGACAGCTTCACCTGAAGCTCACCTCAAGCCACACAGCCAAGGAAAGGAACACCAACCTCCTTTCCAGCCACGAACTTCTACCTTGGGTTTGGCTTGGTCTTCACATATCCCGAAGGTCAGCCGGACGTCTGAGTTCATCTGACCAGTCCCTACTTGGGGGTGGAAAAAAAAGGAAAATTACCTAGGGCAAGCTCTTCCAGAGGGAAGACACCTCCTGTTTGGTTCAAGCAGGGTCTTAGTTTGACTTAAGTTTGTGTGAAATTGCAGTTAGTCTTCAGGCTGAAGCCCAAATTCAGGCCATTGTTAAGATGTCTCATTCTGCACCGTGCCAGGGGCTGGTAGTAAGCACTCACGCCAACTTTTAAGAAGTGTAGAGAACGCGCAGATGCTAGGAGCAGGGATGCCCCGTTTTTAAGCCTTTCTAATCACAGACCCCAGATAATCTGAGCACGGGCTTCACTTCTCACACCCTGTTCTCCTCAGACCCACGCAGGACAGCAGCACCATTTGCTTTGCAGGCAGTTGTGTTCTCAGTCTCCAGCTGAAACACTGACTTCTTAACACAGACCCCAGTGTGGTTAAACAGAAGTTTTCAGGGAGCCTGGCATCTGTATTTTGCAGTTATTAAGTGCCATGCATTTCTCTTTAAACTCACGGTTACGGAAAATCAAGTCTCTTAAAGCTGTTGGCGTTCCACTGCTAAATGCCACGGCGCTGGCGAGGGATGGTGTTGCTGGCTTGGTGTGCCCCAGCCTCGCCATGGCTCACTTCTCGAAAAACACGAGGTTACTGGGATTCTTGGAAAAAGGTGTAGTTTTTTCGAGGCTCAGACAATAGGGCTAGGAAAGTAAACTGCGACAGGCTGGGGTGGCCCAGGCCAACCCTGTCTGAGAGGCAACCTGCAGAGCAGAGCCACCCCACCAGGCTGGCCGGCGGTGCCTGGCTGACTGCCGCCCTCTTTGAGATCCTTCTTCCGTGGGCCCATGGAGGCTGCTGTCATGGAAAAACGGAGGAAGCGTATCATCAGCAGGGGCCAGAACGTACCCAGGAGCCGAGAACCACATCCCCTCCTTGGAAAATGCCACTTGGCTTAAAGCCTCAGGTCCTTTCCCCAGAGGTAACCAGATCCCCTTCCTCCTGCCTACTGTGTCCCCTTGGGAGAGAGTTTGCCCAGTGGTCAGCAAACCTTACCCCATGCCCTGTTGCCGGTTATGAAAAGCTGCTAAATTTCATGTGGTTTTTGGTGGAAATCATCACTTCATACTACACCCTGTGAATGCACGAGGTGCTGACCATGCCCACGACATGCTCCCATGAGCTCTCCTTTCTGTACACCTCTGGGGACCTGTGCTCACATTAAGTTCCCAAAAGTGACTCTTTCCAAACCCTGTTGTTTTCCCAGCAGTGCTCACTTCACATAAGCCTTGCAACAGATGAACCACCTCTGTCACTGCCTGTTGGAGACCTGCCCCGCAGCCCAGGCAGAGCTGCCGGCTCCCCTCACCTCACTTAGGAGGGGTTTGCTCAACCAGTCCACTTGTCCAGTACGGAACGGCAACAACCCCTGCGCAGAGGTGTTTGACAGTGGTTAGAGAAGCGAAAACCAAGCTTCAGATGCAGGAGTATCCGTGGCTGCCATTTCCTCTCTTCGGGCTCGTTCCCCGCAGGCAGCAGCGGTGCTGGGGAGCAGCCGACGAGGAGGAGAGGAGAAGCTCTGCTGGCCAGATGCCTCCCCAGCCGCTGGGACCAGCCCTCCGGAGCTCCTGGCTGTGCAGTCCGCCACAGCGATGCAGCGAGCGCAGGGCTTGGCAACATCGCCGCGGGAGCCAAGCGCGGCGAGGATAAAACAGCGGTTGTTCTGCCCCGGCTAATTACAAAGGAGCATAGCGGAGTTAGGCGCCAAGGTATTGGAAAGTGTTATGATAACAAAGAAACTCATGAAGAGGGTGGAGAAATTTTTACAACGTGAGATCAGATTAATGACCTGTACAACGGCTGCAGTAAAAACAGCAGCATACAGATGCTACAACATTTGTAGAACACATTTCTTCAAACCATAACCAAAGCCTGTAATTTGGTAGGAGGTTAAAAAAAAAAAGAAAAAAAAGAAAATTATATGTTCACTGACACAGCCAGTTCTTGCAGACTCTGAAGTCTCCTCGGGCTTTGTGCAGCCAATGGTTCCCACTAGTATTTCTTGTATGAAAGCTGGATCTATTAATTTTCAGATACCGTTTGTAGATAATCAGAGAATTGCCAGATGCTGGAGAAACAACTTCACTGACATAACGAGGCATTATATATCTCTTGCAATTAGATCATCACACAATGAAAGGAAAACAGGCATCAGTCTGCCATTCTCGCATCCAGTGGCATTTAAACAATGAGCACGGTCTCTGTTACTACTGCTGGCAGGCCTCCAGCAGCGCTTTGAAAAGGCAGCGTGGCCTCCCTGTAAATTGATAAACAATCTTGTCGAGCAACAGGCACAGGAACATTCAAGCCTTTGTTAAATTTTGACTCGAGTGGAGCACTAATTGGCATCTTTCCGTGCAGAACAAACAGGGTCAACCGCTCCACTTTCCAGAGGCAGATTATTTTAACCAGGATCCGCAGTCCCCACAGTTAATGGAAGAAAACCTGGCAATGCGGGTACTAAGAGATGCAGAAATTATTTGTTTTCTTGAAGAATTCTGGTAGTGAAAACATTCAAACTCAGTTGTCAAAAAAGCCTGAATAACTGGGTCCTAGGTGTGCTGATGACTTCAGCACACAGTATCACTGCAGAAACAGATGTGCCATCTTCACACGGGATGCTGATTTCCTAGTGTAAGATGTGATCACTGGCTGTACCATTCAGGGCCATTCTAATCCAGGGAGAGGATGATATTCTCATCTCTGCTCTAGGCCAAGGAACAGAGAACAGCCTGAAATCTTTCATGTGGGACCACCAGCGCCTGCCAAGTTGCAGAGGACTCTCTGGTGAGTGGGAAGTGTGCTGAGACATGCGCGTGCCACCTAATTATCCTCTTTCGTCCAGTGCTCCAGCACGTCCATGCCTGCTCCAGATTGCACTGGGGAAAACGCAGCTCTTGGTGGGACCCATGCTCTGGCCAGCCATGAGGAGGAAGCTTCATGGCTGACCAGAGCATGAGGCCCAAAGGATGCACCCAATGCAGTTTGCAAACCTCAGGCAGGCAACTAAAGCACTGAGTAAGTGAGGTGGGACGACAACGCACCAGGCAAAAACATCACCAACACCCTGACTTCTCTGGGGACATTCTCACTATCATAAAAAGAGAGGACAATTATAAACCAGTTAATTCAATTAAGAACATGTCTATATTGACATTACAACCATCTACCAAGCACAAAAGACCACTAGCCCTGTTTACTGCAGAAATAACCCATACTTCCTTTGAGGGCACCTGAACACCACTCTGAGAGCTTGGGAGAGTTGTCTAAAATTGGAAAGGTTTTTTTAATTTTGGTATTTACAAACAGTCCAGATGCCAGTAAACAAAATAAGTCAAAACTAATTGCTAGAAAACATCTCTTGCAACACGGTCTTCTGTGTTGCAGAAGACCTCTCTTCCACCTACCTCTGAGAAAACACTGTGGTTAGCACAGCTGAGCAACAAAAACAACACCCACAAAGAGTAGGATTCATCAAAGCTGGCTCGGAGAGGTGTACTTTTCATGAGGGGACAGACATGACGAGGGCATTTACCCACAAGAAGAACATGCAGTGTTTCCAACCCCACTGCTTTATAGGTGCTGTCTCAGCAGACCTGCATCAGTGCTCCACCAAAGGCAGTATTGTCCCAGCACACAGCTGGTAACACCTCTCCTACCTTGCTGGGGAAGTACGAACTTTGGGATGTCCTATGGCTCAAAGCTGCAAAAGAGACTTCATGTGTCCTTGCCACGGATCTGCCCAGCAAATTTTTGGTCCCAGGGACCCTCCAGGAAGATCTGGATGAGCTAAAGACAGAAAACCCACAGTCTAGTTACAACAGTCAGATTAGCTATATAGCACCCATATACAAATGCTGTAGATTTTCAAAGAAATAAGAACTAAGTAACTGCTAACAAGGATCCCATTTAGAGTGCTGAGTTTTAAGAGCAAAGAAATTTAGCCACAAAGATCTTGGGTTGGTACAGAGCTTATTTCACAGAGGTCACAAGCAGGCACCACTAAGTGGTAGGAACACTACTGAAAAGGACCAGACTAATTTACTATTAGATACACAGAGCTCTTCGCAGGCATCACTTCCACGACTTTCCAAGGTTCACAGCTTGCTGTGCGATTGTTGAGGTCACTGTGGTCAATGGAATTAACCTTAGGTTTATATAATCTGATAAAATGTCTTAGACTTTCATACTCTGAAGAACTGTCTTCATGGGTCTCTACTAAGATACTAAATTCTACGTGAATTGTTTTGGCAGAACGGAGGGGACAAGGGAAATGCTAGGTAGGCTTCAAGCCTTTGCATCTTTTATTGCTGATGTAGGATTTATATTTTATTGGTTCCAACCTCAGTAAGAAATGAAAAATTGTCTAAACCAACTCTGTAAAAGATGTGGAGAATCAAGAAAAACCAAGGAAAATAAATAGCAAAGGATGCCAGTGTTGCACTGCTGAGGAAAACGTTTTAAGCAACAAAAACCACCACAACTGAGTTGTAGGAGCTCCAGGTGTTCTAGGGCAACTTTATTGCAAATCTCAACTAAGCAGACAAACAAACAAATCAAAAAAAAAAGGCAAGTGCAACTGTAAAGTTCAGTGAAACCCCATCTAATGTGTGAGGCCCAAGCTGTGATGAGGTAGCCAATGTGGCTAGTGATGGCTTTTGAGGATTGCACAACTGGGCATCTGAGTCTTCACTGTTCTTGAGGCAACATTACTTCGCATATGCACTCCTATTTCTAAGTGTATATTTGACTATTGCTGCTCTTTTTCCTTGTCTCCACAGCCAGCTGAGCAAAAATATCATTAGTTATATGAGTTTCTCCTAGTGGGCTACACACATGCAGACTAATCCCTGACACAAATCTACCATTCGTATCCAAGATAAAGAGTTAAATTTGCACAGACACCAGCAGTTTAGCACTAAACCAACAGGCTTTGCAGCAGCACTGCATGCTATAGAACACACATCTGCTCTCCTCTCCAGTGAAACTGGGTCACCAACAGTATTTCCTCCTGCACTGTTGTTTTATATCTGAACATGCAGAAACCGAGGTGTTACCCCAGCGTACAAGGTGTTGATGACCTGTGTAACAAATCCACCTCACCTAGCAAGGAAACACAGGGCAACCAGAGTCCTCACTGGTACTCACAGCATTTTTCATAGAGTTAGGTCTGGGATAAGACAGATACCTCGTGTTTTGCCTCAACATCTGAAAAAATAGTCACACCACAACACTAATGTGTGCATGTCATTTAGCAGCCCAGCTCATGCTGCTTGTGACGGCCTTAACCTATCTGCGAAACACTGGGTGCCCGCTGCTTTTTCTGTTTCAAGTCAGCAGATGGTGCTTTTAGGAGGACTGTCTTCCATCTCCGCTGTTTTACAGCCAAAGGAGTTTGGTAGACCCCGTAGAGAGATTCTCCACCAGGCTGCACGTCATCTGGGAAGCCTAGAAGGGGAGTAAGAGGAAAAGGTTGCACACATAAACTAAATAGTGGTTGAAGTAAGGAAAGACTGACAGAGGGTCAGAAAGTTTTGTGTAAACATGTAAGTCCCTTGATGAGCCATGCTTTAATTTTCAGTAACGTGCTACTCTGCTGTCTCAGCATTTTATACCGCTGTTTCTCAGCAGAGAGTCTCAAAGTGCCCACAGTGCACAGCAAGTCAAGGTGGTGAAGTCTCTGTGCAATGTGTTCTGCAGAGACGCACAAAACAAGCTGCAAAAGAAGGAATTCACCACCAGAGACCCATCACCTGCTCAGAGCTGGCCAGGCAGGAGATGTTGGCCAGAAGGTCCGTTGGCTCGCCGTCCTGCGTTTGAGGAGGAGAGGGAGGAGAATAAGGCAGTTCAGTTTATTTGTTGCTCAGTTTTTACCACTTCTGTCCTTCCCCGTTTGACTCAGCTGCCGCCCTGTGGTTGGAATGTCAGCATCAAAACCTGAGCAATTTGAATGCATTTTAATAATCTTATTCATAATATTATACATAATATTGTTACACTAGTACAATACTTCAGAAAATGTGCATTGTTAATGTTCTTAAAATGTGCATTCCCTCTGCCTTCTTATTGAAAAATATCTTTTTCTTGAGCTTTCACCAAGATCCTGAGAATTCTCACCAGTCTCTCCTCCCGCCCCTGCCCAGGCAGTGTAGCTGCAGGCGGATTTTTGCAGGGCAGCTCAGCCCTGAGGCTCCCCTTCCCCACACACTGGGGTGACCCAGGGACTTGTAGGGGCTGGGCAGAAATCACAGAATCATAGAATCATAGAATGATGGGTTGTAAAAGACCTCTAAGATCATCAAGTCCAACCATCCACCCAACACCACCATTCCTACTAAACCCTATCCTGAAGTGCCACATCTACTCGCTTTTTAAACACCTCCAGGCATGGGGACTCAACCACCTCCCCAGGCAGCCTGTTCCAATGCCTGACCACTCTTATAGTAAAGAAATTTTTCATAATATCCAATCTAAACCTCCCCTGACACAATTTGAGGCCATTGCTTCTCGTCATATCGCTAGTTACTTGGGAGAAGAGACCAACACCTGCCTCACTACAACCTCCTTTCAGGCAGCTGTAGAAAGCAATAAGGTCCCCCCTCAGCCTCCTCTTCTCCAGACTAAATAGCCCCAGTTCCTTCAGTCGCTCCTTGTAAGACTTGTTCTCTAGGCCCCTCACCAGCCTTGTTGCCCTTCTCTGGACAGGGACGGCTCCTTGGCCCCCAGCCGAGTTCTCAAACCATGTGAGAGCAAAAGCAACTCACTGCCTGTGCCAAACAGGCTCGTTGAACCCTTCCCAAACTCATGGGGTCAGCACTAGGACTGGCCATCCCGCCTGTCATCCACCCCCTTCTTTTCTTGCCGTAATAACCCCATAGTTTCTCAGTCATTGCCCTTGTGCCCTCGAGGGTCTGCCAGCAGCCTGGCTCCTGTAACGCTGAACGGTGCAAGGCATGGGGACATCGTGCTCACACCCATCACCACCCACACTGCCCTGTTGCTGGTGCTGAGCCCCGCTCTCCCTGCAGAGCCCGTGACCCATTGAAGAGTTCTTGCTGCTGCTGCGCCATAACCTGAGTGGCATCAATGATGCTTCCACTTGTCATCTGTGCTTATGGCATCCCAATACTACAATAACAATAATAAAAACCAGATCTGTGCAACTTTCTCAGCTCCTTTGTAATAAATGAAAACTAACACAAGCTTTGTTCTAACATCATTCAAGCAAGGCTGTAATAAGCTTCAGTCCTGTATGGAAAATATTTCAACCAATGATAAGTTCTACACCAGTCTTCTTGATGTTTTACAGAATAAACCTTGTGAAAAGCATTTTAACTTGAGCCTAGTTGGTTGGTGATACTTAATGTGCTTCATAAACCTAGCAAAACTCCAAGCAATTGGAATCAAATGAAGGGGTGCTTACTAGATAGGGGAAACCCCAGAGGATTGTTAGTCCTAAGCGTGTAGAAGTTGGCCTGCATGGCTGTCGTGGTATATTGCCACAGCAAATAACCACACACAGTTGATACCAGGCAGAAGACCAGCAGAAGATGTGCAAACACCACGAAGGAATTGGCTCTCTACAGTTGTCTTAGCTGTGCCTCCTGCAATTTGTTATAACATCGCCCGCACATGGAAGCAGATGGTACGCTACGTACCAATTTACTATGCCTCTTTCACGGATTCTTTCTCAGCTCCGTCTGTGCATTTTTATTCAAAAGGGGACCATATGGTCCCTGTGAGGTAGTTTATAAATAATTGTATATTTACAGTAGCAATACTCTGAAACCAAAGTCACATGCTTACCTTCAGGAAGGCAGCTGGAAGCAGTTGGGTACTATAGGGTTTGGAATGATTTCCTCAGTACAACATAGACATATGCAACGAATAATTAAACAGAAATTGATTTCACAAGGCCTTCCTGATTGTATTTGTTCTGCTACTGCTGCAAAACACAAGGTTCCTAATCAGAACTGGTCGAAGAGAGACGGGGCCATGCGCGCTCCGAGGGCATTGCTTCCATCCATCATTTGCAGGCTGGAGCAATGATCCCCTGTGCCTGTTCTGCCAGAGGCTGGATCAAGCTCTGGGTGAGGGATGGTCTAGGAAAGACGGTGCTGTCTCACCAGGAGGCCCTCCTTTACTTCATGCTTGAAGTCTATGGGGGCTGGTTCGAACACCTAGCTCAGCCCTTCCCCTAGGAGAGCAGTTTTCCAGGTGCAGATGGTTGGAGGACAGCAGATAACCTAATTCACACCGCTTCCCCAAACCCTCTGAGGCAGAAAGGCTCCTGCAAGCCACCACCCCACTAATGCCTCCTTCTGCTCGCCCTTCCCCTTCCTCCCCGCGTGCCTGCTGACCATACCTTATTTCCATCTCAGCAAAGAGCAAATTTACCTTGAGAAAAAAAATAACTCCCTGAATAAAGAAGACCAACACTATTCATGCAAAACGTTAACCTTTTTCAAAGTGGCAGTGACTGAACTAGGGACCTCCTCTGCCCTTCCTGAATATTTTCAGCACTGTCCTTGGTTTTGCACGTAAAGAATGACAGAAAAAAATGCACCTCCCCGGTACCAAGGGAGGGTGTGCAAGGTCAGGTGTCCCAGATGCTCAGTCTCCCCACTGGGGATAAACTGCCAGAAGAGCTCAGGTCAATAATACCTACCAAAATAGGATCTGCTTAGGTCAATAAATAAGAGTAATTTTTTAGAAGTGCCTCACATTGCTGTTACTGGCTAGGATATGTCAGTGAGAGTGCTTCTCCAGAGAGTTCAATATCCCTTTGTAAATCCTGACTACTCTTTTGTGGGCTTAACTGGGGATGCTGGAATAAACATGGCCCCTGACTCCCTAATCCCACACCTTCAACGTGAGATCTGGTCTCTTCTGGTGATGGAAAATCCTGTAGTCCAATTCTTACCTCATTCCCTACCCCCCAGAATGACAGTTTTTCTGTGTCTAAGAATTAATACTGGATTAAAATGAAGATAAAACTGATTCAATCTAGGTGGTGACATTCTAATTCTCTTTACTTTCCATTTTCTGGCAACGTTATAATTTTATGTACTTCCCAGGCTCTATCACTTTCACTGCTGATCGGTAATGAGATTTGCTTTTCATCATGATCCTCCGGGTTGATGCTTAAGAAGACGGCTGCGGGCTGCGATTTACTGAGCTGGGAGGCAGGATTAGGTGGGTTATGCAAGCAGGACGGCAAAATCAATCACAAAGGAAATTTAGACTCATTCCAGTGTTGTGTTGAACTCTGCCCTCTCCCCTTCAGCTCAAGGAGAAAAATTGCAGAGATCTGTACAATGATTTGGGAAGTGGCTTGCAGGCACTGCCCCTCCTACTCCTTTCCAGCTTGGCTGTTTGCCCTGCCAGATGCTGCCAGCATCTTTTGTTTCGGTTATCCAGCATGTTCATCAGCGCCACATGCAGCAATGCGTGCCAATGTGTTTCTCTCACGGAAGTGTGAAAGAAAAGTAATCTAACATATAGTCGCAGCCCCAGCCAATTAAGTCTGCTCCTGGTTCAGTGACCTGTAAATCTGAATTTGAGCAAGGTGATGATTTGCCCACCGAGGACTTGGTGGCCATGGGGACAAGCACAGCCAGCCCTAAGCTCTCCAGGGGTGACCATGGGGATGGTACGTGGTGGAAAGCGGAGCAAGCTGGGTGTGCAGCGTTGCAGAGATATCTGCTTCAGAGATGTCGGGCCTCCGGGGTGCTCCAATTATTTGCCTTAAGAAAGCTGGAAGAGGCATTGGCTGGAATTGCTGCTGTTTGGCCCCTTCATGAAGTGGTTACAGCACAGTCCTCTTGCTGAGAGGGTGAGGAAGGCTGCCCACCGCTGCTGGCCCCAGTGCCGGCCGGCCTGACCTTCCCCTTGCCTCGGGCAGGTCGCCCTGCGAAAGCATCTGTGAGCTGCCGCGCTGAAAGCCACCCACTGGGGACTCAGGTGGTATCTTCCCCACGGCTGTGTGCAAGCTTCCTGCCCACTTTCCTTATTTAAAGAGTGAGAAAGAAGTTTTATTTTTCACTGTTTTTCTTTCCAAGCCAGACAACCAGACTGTTCACATCAACAGATTAGGTACAGTTTACTGCGTTTCCATTATCAGGACTAACATCTGACTCCACCAAGTTATTTAGGCTCCTAATAATAAACACGGGCACCAGGCTTGTGCTAGATTTCCAGAATGAAATGCCTCTGAAGATCTGGGTCTAAGCGGCCATGTCAGTAAAACCATAAAGCTAATAATACACAGAGGGCTATCAAATGCATAGATCAATCAGCTAAAAAAATAGGGACTGCTTTTTGCTAATTGCTTTCATTAACAATTATGTTGCTGTTATTGGTGATAGTAGTTCAAACTCTTTTTCTCCTGGTGGGATCACCTTAAATGTGCCAACGCAATGCTCAGTACAAAGACATCACACCAGTTCTGTGCTTCTGCAAAAGCTCCAGATGGTAAAACTGACCTAGAAATGAGAAATATAATTTTTTGTCTAAACTAATTCGCGATGATAAAACAAGAAAGCAATATAGCTAAAAATACCAAATTTTAAAAAGTGTTATTACTTTATATAACCTACAACACTACCGGTTCAGCAATCCTACCTTTAAAGGTACAGACCCACTTTTAAATACACAGGACCAGACAGTACACTGACGCAAATAATAATTTCACTGATTTGATCAAAGCTGCTTTAATTTTCGTTAAGCGACAAACTGTCCTCTATTTTTAGCTTTACTCCAGAACTCCACATTGTTCCTGGCATAGTAAAATGACACCCTCCACAAAGACAAGAAATTCATTGACTTCATATGCTAAACAAGTCATTGTTAAAGTAAATGGAAGTCTCTTAACTCTTAACAATAGTGAGTAAGATGGATCTGGCCTCTGCGGGTGGAACTTTAATTATGCCCACTATGTTTAAGAAAGTACAGTATTGTAATAATATTATTCATTGCATACCAAGAGTTCCATCAAAGGCTTGACAATCCCAGGAAACGATGCACATCCTCACTCACACTGCTGCTAAAATGCTGAATATGTCCGGTCATATAAAGCCTGATCCTGTGAAGTTTTGGCATTGCCACTTCATAGGAACTAACAACATCTCCGTCCATCGCTTTCCCTAAGGGATTGTCATTGTGGGCAATCACAGCTTGCCGCCTTTAGCCCTCTCTAAAAAAGGATAACTGGGACACAACTCCAGCAAAAACAAGTGGTGTTGCTGCTGTGCAATGAAGTGTTTGGGAGGGGAAGGAAGGAAGGAAGGAAGGAAGGGGGAGGAATAAGTGGTTATCTGGTGGGGAAAACCAGGAACAGGTACTTTATAGCCTGTAGAGGACAGAAGGACTGCTGGAGGGAGGGAGGGAGATTGCAAAGTGACCTAAAAGCAGCACCACTGCTCTGCCTGCAGTGTCTCCTAACCAGCTCGGTTATGAATCGGAGTTCCCAGCCACCAAAATGTCCTCTCAAAGGTCGACATGTTGCCACTTATGGCTTTGGGGTCTAGCACGGAGCAGGGGGCGACTCACTGGGCTCTCCTGGCCAGCTGCTGGAAAGATGCATCAGGAGTGATAAATCCCAGCAGCTCCTTCAAATGATGTGGCTAATCAATACTTGTCTATCAATTAATTTTGAATAGACTTCATTGAAGTGAACAGAAAAGTTGTCTAAAAGGAGTTAGTGCAGCAATCCGTTTTTTTTGCTGAAAATAGAGGATGCTGCCGCTCAGTTATACTTACCATTCACAGTCAGTAGTGTTCATAGAAATAATCACAGTCTTCTTCTGAGTCACAGGCTGTGTTTTCAATCCTGCTGGAATACTCTTTTCAGGTGGAAATCAGACACGATGTTCAGGCATCTAGAAAATTAAACTTTTCCCCTAATCTTACATTTTTACTGCAGTAGTTGGGTCAGTAGTTTGGGTCCCGTGCCTGCTGGCATTCAACCCTGCTGTTTAGCTTTGTTGAATAGCTTGCTAAATCTCTTCCCTGTTGAGAACTGCTTTTTTGTTTTTGCTCTCTATTTGAAGGCCCACTGATCACTTATGTTTGGAATATACCAAGCAGGATACCTGCCAGCAGTTCGGGAGGCAGCATGTCTTCTCCCAAAGCCAGGAGAAGCATCTCGTGGGTTGCTTCCACCTTCCTCTCCTCAAAACGAGCTCCACCATGTGGCTGGTTCAGTTGTTTTGCATCTTCTGCAACTCCAGACGTATAATATAGCTGCTTGGAGGCTGCTTCGCAGGAGCTGTCCCTGGAAGGTTTTCTAAAAGGGACTTTCCAATGGCTCATCCTAGCTTTCATTTGGAGAAGAAGCCCTATTCAAAGCCGATTTTGCATCTTTCCCCACAATTAGCTAAATAATTAAAACTCAGGAAAAATATGGGCAATTGTAGCTTGCATATACAGTTTCTGTTCCATTTAAAATTTTCAAGAATTATTAGTCTGTCCAGAGTGGATTGAAAATATCTGCATGGCTTCTGTTTCCATTTAAAATTTTCAAGAATTATTAGTCTGTCCAGAGTGGATTGAAAATATCTGCATGGCTTCGAGGAGCAGCACAGGAGGTCTGTCCACCTCCCCCGCCATAAAAAAGGGAGCACCCAGAAGCCGACAGCCCCCATCTGATAAATTTATCTCACGCCCAAAATGGTTGCCTACCTTGAAGTTCTTTTGAAAAGGTGGTCAGCAAGAGGAGAGAGCAGCATAATTGCTCTCATGGGTAGCAATACCCTCCCAGGCCACCACACCACCAACCTCGCTCGTGAGGTGGTATGTTGATGCTGTGATAGGGAAGATGGCATCAAGGAAACGCTGCCTTTGCAGGGCTAGAAAACGTTCAGCCTATCCAACTTATTCTGGAGGGGTTGGCTGAACATAGAGCCCCCATCACATCTCTGCTGGAGACCTGCAGTCCCAGTGTTAGATTTAATTTTTGTTAAAAAGTCATAAAATTGTATTTGGAATCTCTCTATTATAGACTTTGAAGCAGCTGGAAGAGGTTGGCATATACTTTGTGCTTAGAATGTTCCTTTTGAGCAGCATACCCCAGTACTTGAAACATGGGGTTTGTCACACCTCAGGTGTGGACTCAGCCATACGCTCAGTGTTGAACTGAGCAGGTCACTACTGACCCCGTAACAGCTTAGTGTTATTAATAGCTACGATATATGTAATGTGCTCCCTCAGCAGAAATGTGGCTTTCTGTTTTATTAAAACTTTGTAACATTTCATTCTCACTAACCTGGGAGGATGGCGTTTGTATGATCTACTTTGCTCTCTAGCCTACCAATTCGGAAATTTATAAAGCAGCTCATCTAATTTTATGGCATTTTCTTTTCCTTTTTCCCATCCTTGCCCAAAAGCAGCTTGGCAGAAAAGGCCCTGGAGGTCCCGGTGAGCACCCAGCTGAAGCACCCTTGCAGCGAAGGCAGTGAATGGGCTGCATTAGGCAAAGTGGGTCAAGGGAGATGACCCTCCCCCTCCACTCAGCACTGGGGAGGCTACACCTGGAGTGACGGGTCCAGTTCTGGGCTCCCCAGTAAAAGAGAGATATGGAGCTACTGGACAGAGTCCAGCAAAGGGCCTAACAGATGATGAAGGGACTGGAGCACCTCACATATGAGGGGAGGCTGAGTGACCTGGGACTGTTCAGCCTGGAGAAGAGGCTCAGGGAAGATCTCCTCAATGTGTACAAATATCTGAAGGGAAGGTGCAAAGAGGATGGAGCCAGGCTCTTTTCAGTGGTACCCAGAGACAAGACCAGAGGCAATGGGCACAAACTGAAACACAGGAGGCTCCCTCTGAACATCAGGAAACACTTTTTGACTGTGAGACGTGACCAAGCACTGGCACAGGTTGCCCAGGGAGGTTGTGGAGTCTCCACCCTTGGAGATATTCAAAAGCCATCTGGGCATGGTCCTTGGCAACCAGCTCTAGGTGGCCCTGCTTGAGCAAGGTGGGGGGTATGACCAGATGACCTCCAGACATCCCTTCCAACCTCAACCTTTCTGCCATTCTGTGAATTCTCTCTGATAAACAAATGGATAGACAATCATCCTGTACAGGTCACAAGGATATATCCAGTGTGAAAAGCACACCCAGACCGTGAAGGGCAACGGCTCAGTAGGAGTTGCTATGGGCAGCTGCCTGCAGGCACTCCACCTAAGCAGGTCTATGATAACAGCAAGGTGCTGGGGGAAGAAGATGACTAAGACAGTGTTGGTTCCTTTGATAGTTGGCTGATTGGGTTTGATAGTTCAGATCCCTCCTGATTTTTGGCATTACATGATAGCTGCAACCCAGTCACTCTTTTTATCTCCTGGGCCCACTGAAGAGACAATGGCTTTTCCTTTCAGATGCTGCTCCAAAATTTGCCTTTCACCTCAGAAGTCCTGTGAACCTTTCTTGAGTGACAGGTACGTATTGTGGCAGTCCTGCTGTCCTCCTATGCAGAGCTGAGAGCAGCAGGGATGGAGACCCCACAGCACATGGTATGCCCCGCAGCTCAGGGACCCCTGGACTGCAGCATAGCAGGTGTCAGAAGGTGCCCAGCTCACTGAATTCCTATTGGGAAGGTCACTTCACTATATTCAGTTATTACATACAGGTGTGAAGGTGCTTACAGCTTTGGTTAGGTTTTCTTTTAGCATTTTAAGTTCAAAGGACTAAGAAACTTCAGGTGGAAAAAGCCCCACTGGAAAAAATCCTAGCTTAACTGCTGAAAATTATTCTTGAATGTAACCATAGGAGAACAAAATAAAACAAAACAGTCCAGAAAAACCCCAAGGCATGTGCTGAAGGACCTAGGAAATAATTACATAGGTGCTTAGTTTTCTGTCCTGTGAGTAATCTCAGTGATTCGACAAAACTCTCCACAATACATAAAGCTAAGCACCTCCTCCAGTCCAGCCCAGACGGCGGCTGCATCAGTTTGAGCACCATAACATTAACAACTCCTCCACCTAGCTGCCTTTTTCCATAACGTCAACCCGAGCAGCTGCAGACAAGCAGCGGCTCGTTGAAGTGTTATTTTGGGGGAAGTGCCAGAAATTATTTATTTCATCAGACTTTTGAACACACTGTACTATTATTCTTAGAGTGTATTAAGTGCGGTGTGCTTTTAGTAGAGTGAATGCTTAATTCTTGTTTTGAGTAAAAAGATTCTCTATTATGCAGTAAAAATACACCTGTGGTATTATATATGATTAAGGGATGTTCTTTTTAGTGGTGTCCTTATTGGCGAGTCTGCCGTGAAAAATGTGGTTATTAGATAGCTAACAGCACTTCAGTTTGTACTGGGCCATTAGCTAGCAACCTCATGGGTAACTCTACTGCTGTTTCTGGATAATCAGCTGGGGATTATTGCCTAGGAACCGTAATAACATAGCTCAGTTTGGGTGCCATAAATCACTAATGTCCAAATTATGTTATCAACATAAAGTATTTAATAATAATACAAAGCTAAATGACTGTTTGGAAAAGCTGATGATGGTGGTGGTGGTGTTGATGTAGTTCATGTGAGCTATACAGCAAACAATCTGAAGTCTGAAACAATTTTTTTAAAGTTATGGACAAGTTTTGTTCTTATTTTAGTCACTTGGATTATCACTTGTTGTGCTTAGGACTTGACATTTGCTGAATATATTTAAAGCAACTTTAAAACTAGTTAATAGAATTTAATAGAAGAAACGGTCATAAAGTCCCCAAGAAGGTGCACGGCCCCTGAGAGCCGCTGCCTCAGAGCAACTCCTCTTTCCACTTGTGTGGCACTAAGCTACATTTCTGTCTTCTGCCTTCTCTGCAGAAGACCCATGCAACAAACACAAGGAATCAACAAACTGACTCAGCAGACTCAGACTTACCAAAAAGATGAAATCAGCCATCTCAAAAGAGAAAAAATTGAGTAGAACCTTCATTCCTTATCACCACCTCACCAACTCTACCAGCACTACCAAAAGTGAACATGGATTGTCCTCTGCCCTCCCTGAGTATTTCCAGACAAGCCTGGGTGACTCATGTGGAGCAATCAAAGAGGGTATTACCACCCCTAGTTATCTGCTTTTCCCTCTCACTGATGATTACCAACTCACAACAGGCAGCAGAATCAACATTTCAAACTGCACAGCTCATCACCGTGCCTATTAATGTAAAGCACCATCAGTTTGGGATTTGTTTGCTAGTTTGTTGGGGTTTTTTTTCCTGAAATAGAAATCTTCAGGAGATGGACAGCTTAGACAAGTGGGGAAAGTAACTTCTCTTGGTATGAACAGGCAGATCTTTTCTGGAGACCCTGTTCTGCAGCACGTTCTTTAACTGCACTTGGATCACATCTAGATGGCATGGTATGTTGGGTTTCAGAGACTCTTGTTCATCCATCAGTTACTGCCATTGCTAAACGACAGAGTTACAGATACAGAATTCCTCAACAGGGAGAACAGCAACTGCAGGAAATTTTGAGAAGTCTGATGTATTCAAAAGCTCAAGGAAGGGCAAATGACACTGCAAGACTCAAAATGCTGAACAACTGAGGAATAAAAAGATTGCAAGCCAGATTTTTTTTTCCCTCGAGCACCTTTGAACTGTAGCATTTCATCAATGCTTTGGAGAAAGTAAGTCTGTGCTAAAGATTTAGCATTTTAAATGAAACATAGAAGGCTTCTCTATGGTAGAACCAGCAAAGGCCAAACAGTGTTCCTAACATCTCGAGGTTAAATAAGGAAGCAGGTCAGACAAATCAATCCGCCCTTATTTGTCATGTAAAAATCAACTAACAGACCTTCTGCATCTGTTTGAAAAATAAAATCTTTTAGGTATTCATATGAGTGCAAAAATACTGATTCAAGTGAAACAAAGCTATTAAATTGCAGTGTTATAGTATTCTCCAGTACGGTTCAGACTGCATATACTCTTGATAGATGAGATGTTTTCATCCCTTAGGCTAAACAAAAAGAAGAAAAAATGATAGGGAGGGAATGCTGGTTTATATGTTTATTGATGTAAAAGAGTGCTGGAATGCAATAGGAGCAGTACCTCCATCTGTGGGGTCCAGCTGTGTGGCACAAATTAGGAGTCAACATGCAAACAACAAAGTACCAATCAATGTGACTATGTGACAGGCCTCAGAAAGGTTTAATTTCATAGGGTTCCTTCAGTCCCTCGGTAACACCTAAATATACCGAATTCATTACCTGTTTGTAATAAGGACATGAGCTAAGAAGTCAAAATGATGAATTTGCAATTAACAATTGCTTTAGCTGAAATATTTTAAAATATACTGGAAAGGTGCATTTAACCCATCCCCTCATTAATCAAGAACATTAATGGGCATATTCCTATGTCAAAAGGAAAGTAAAATGAGACCTTACATGAAGTAGATTAAGAAGCAGTCATTTAAAAAATCAGTATATAATTTTAAATGTTCTTCTTCCTACTACCACATGGGAAAAGTATACATTATTTTCACTTGTATGCTTTATGTATCAAGAGGATTACAGTAAAGAGCTTCCCAAATAGATGGCTGAATCTACAGCAGGCACGGGCTGAGACTGAGGACGAGAAACACGTTCACTGTTGGCTGAGAAGGAGGTATCAAAAGCTGAGTCTGGCCAAGCTGCCTATTTAGATAATATTAATTGCTAAAGGCACTGATCTATCTGAAAAACACTAGTCAGCCGTTATTTAAGTAAATAATATGCAGAGATTAATGCATATGAGAAGAAGTTGATGGAGAAGCAAGGTATCTTTTGTCGCATTTTTGCTTATTCTGGTTATTTCGACAAATGTAAAGGACTTTGCTTCACTAAATATTTTAGCTGTGCTCTCAGTTTTTTCTTGCCATTACCAGCTAACTCCGCTCCCTCTCATCCTCCTCTCCGTCACACACACTCCCACAGCAAAACCTCTCTGCCCAAAGAGTTCAAGACCACCTGTGCCTTTGATTTGAGCTTAACTTGGCTTTTACTTAGCTATCTCCTACAGTTCTTCTAAGACGAAGGGTGGCAATTAGACCTGGCGCTTTCAATAATATTTATCACAACCTGTTACAGCAAATTTGAGTGAAACCAGTAAGTCTGTTCAGGGTGGCGGAGAGGACCATTGTACAAAGTGGTTCACCTTAAGCCCAATGTGCTAAACTAGTGAGACAGGTCACCATCCCACAAATTAGAAAACATAATTTGGAACAAGAAAAGAATGCAGGCTATTTTGCAAAGGAGCGCATTGTGGGGTTTTGCTGGAATTTGCAAAGTATGCACATACTGTATGCTGGTGTTAAAAGCTCCAAGTCTTTTTTTATCTTAAGACTGTGAATAAATGTGGTTGGTCACAGCTCACTGCTAGAATATTTGCAATATGCTACAGGGAACTCTTGGAATAGTGAAAGAATGGTGTCTCCATGACAGGATAACACCCATCCCATTTCTTGCCGAGGAAACAATATGGTTATATGCTACAAATTATAGCTAATTATCTCACATCCTGTTTCCTCATAGCCCTAAACACAGGAAGCCTTCTCTTCTTCATGATATTAAATCTTGCTGTTAATAACATTTTTCATTTCTACTGTGGGATGTATTCCAGAGGATTCCAGTCTATCTCCATGGAGCACAGTCAAAGTGTGACCATGACCTGGCATGGCAAGAGGAAAACTCTGACCAAAACCATTACAAAATTCCTCTGATCCTATACAAAAGGGTTGCTGCTATCCACAAAGCACTGACAGAGTCTGATTTCCTAGGGTTTTGTCCAAGATCTTCAGCTTCAGAGCCAGAACACACTTTAATTGAGCAGGAAACTCTCAGGAACTGACACACGATTCCTGGATATGGAAATATTGTGAATCTGAAATGTGTGCTGCCAAATTTTATCTGATCTGATCCCACCCATAGGATTCTTTTGAAGCTGAGTTTTTCCAAAGATCAAGCAAACAGGGGGGTTTTGTATTTATTTTATTAAATGGTAAACATGGCTAGTTCAAACACCAACAGTAGAACCAATAGTAGCTGATAAATCTCTTTAATGGATTAGAAGACCAAAACCAACCAACCAAACAGAAATCCAAAGTGGAGGTTTGATAACTTTGTTTCCAACATGACTCTTAGCATTTATTAAAACACATACCAAAAAAAAAACCAACAAAAAAACCCCACAACAGTTGTCTATACTCTGACTGACTATACTTTCCAAAAAGATTCTTTTTAGGTGTTAGACCAACCTTTTGCATTTCCTTTGGCTAAAAACCAGAAGTCTTGAATTTGTCATCAGTGTGTTAACTCATCTCACTTATATTTATAGAGTATCGTGCTATATTTTCAAACAATGATGCTTGCAAGCAAAGACATACTGCGTGTAAATAAAGAACATGATATCTGAAACTCCCAAAAGTGTCACAGTAGGAAGAAAAACCCACTACGCTAAAATTTTTTCACCTTAACTCTTTCAGAGACAGAATGCAGTACTGGCAGCTTAAAGACTCCAAAAATACCACTTCAGGCTCATTCAGGCTTATTTCATTGACAAATTAATAACAATAATAAACTCATTTGCTTGTGCCTTTGTTGCAGTGTTGTGTAGGTGGTAAATGGCATAGGATCGTTTCAATGGCACAGGATATTTCCAAGTTAAGAATTCAAATTCACAGCCCAAATAGCAAGTGTCTCCATCTCCTCCTCTGTGCTCTATGCCAATCCTAATTTCTGCACTCATGGATAACTACCATTTTGTCCCCCGGGAGTCCCACTCTTTACCATGTCCTGACTCATCCCTGTTTTCCTCACCCACCACCTCCCTTCTACACTCTACCATATTATGATCAAAACCTCTCAGTCTGTTCTGTCATCATTTCCCTCTCTCCTTCCCCATAATACCACTCTTATTTCTAAGCTCCCTGGTGCTTCCCTCTCCAAACAGCCATGCCCTCACAGAATCACAGAATCACAGAATAGTAGGGGTTGGAAGGGACCTCTGTGGGTCATCTAGTCCAACCCTCCTGCCGAAGCAGGGTCACCTACAGCAGGCTGCACAGGACCTTGTCCAGGCGGGTCTTGAATATATCCAGAGAAGGAGACTCCACAACCTCCGTGGGCAGCCCGTTCCAGTGCTCCGTCACCCTCAGAGGGAAGAAGTTCTTCCTCATGTTCAGACGGAACTTCCTGTGCTTCAGTTTGTGCCCATTGCCCCTTGTCCTGTCACTGGACACCACTGAAAAGAGCTTGGCCCCATCCTCCTGACACCCACCCTTCAGATATTTGTAGGCATTTATAAGGTCCCCTCGCAGCCTTCTCTTCTTCAGGCTGAACAAGCCCAGTTCCCTCAACCTCTCCTCGTAGGGGAGATGCTCCAGTCCCCTCACCATTCTTGTAGCCCTCCGCTGGACTCTCTCCAGTAGCTCTTCATCTTTCTTGAACTGGGGAGCCCAGAACTGGACACAGTACTCCAGATGAGGCCTCACCAGGGCAGTGTAGAGGGGAAGGAGAACCTCCCTCATCCTGCTGGCCACACTCTTCTTGATGCACCCCAGGATCCCATTGGCCTTCTTGGCAGCCAGGGCACACTGCTGGCTCATGGTTAACCTGTCATCCACCAGGACACCCAGGTCCCTCTCCGCAGAGCTGCTCTGCAGCAGGTCCAACCCAAGCCTGTACTGGTGCATGAGGTTGTTCCTCCCCAGGTGCAGGACCCTGCATTTGCCTTTGTTGAACCTCATCAGGTTCCTCTCTGCCCAGCTTTCCAGCCTATCCAGGTCACGCTGAATGGCAGCACAGCCTTCTGGTGTATCTACCACACCTCCCAGTTTGGTGTCATCAGCAAACTTGCTGAGGGTACATTCTAACTCTTCATCCAGGTCGTTGATGAAGAAGTTAAACAAGACTGGGCCCAGTACTGACCCCTGGGGGACACCACTTGTTACCAGCCTCCAACTAGACTCAGCGCCGCTGATGACAACCCTCTGAGTTCTGCCATTCAGCCAGTTCTCTATCCACTTCACCGACCACTCATCCAGCCCACACTTCCTCAGCTTCTCTAGGAGGATATCATGGGAGACTGTGTCGAAAGCCTTGCTGAAGTCGAGGTAGACAACATCCACGGCTCTCCCTTCGTCTACCCAGCCAGTCATGTCATCGTAGAAAGCTATCAGATTGGTCAGGCATGATTTCCCCTTGGTGAATCCATGCTGACTACTCCTGATAACCTTCTTTTCTTCCACTTGCTTGATGATGGCCTCCAGGATAAGCTGCTCCATCACCTTTCCCGGGATGGAGGTGAGGCTGACCGGCCTGTAGTTCCCTGGGTCCTCCTTCTTGCCCTTTTTGAAGATTGGAGTGACATTGGCCTTTCTCCAGTCCTCGGGCACCTCTCCTGTCCTCCAGGACCTCTCAAAGATGATGGAGAGTGGCTCAGCAATGACATCCGCCAGCTCCCTCAGCACTCGTGGGTGCATTCCATCGGGGCCCATGGATTTGTGGACATCCAGATCACTTAAGCGATCCCTCACACAGTCCTCCTCGACCAAGGGAAAGTCGTCCTCTTTGTAGGCTTCTTCTCTTACCTCCGGGGCCTGGGATTCCTGAGGGCCAGTCTTAGCACTGAAGACTGAAGCAAAGAAGACATTCAGTAGCTCTGCCTTCTCCGCATCCTCCGTCACCAGGACACCCGCCTCATTCAGCAGCGGCCCCACATTGTCCCTAGCCTTCCTTTTGCTGCTGATGTAGTTGAAGAAGCCCTTCTTGTTGTTTTTGACATCCCTTGCCAGCTTCAATTCCAGGTGAGCCTTGGCCTTCCTCGTCGCATCCCTGCATGCTCTCACCACGTTTCTGTACTCTTCCCAAGTGGCCTGTCCCTCTTTCCACATTCCATGGACCTTTCTCTTCTGCCTGATCTCCGCTAGAAGCTCCTTGTTTAACCATGCAGGTCTCCTGCCTCCTTTGCTAAATTTCTTTCTCAGGGGGATGCATTGCTCCTGTGCGTGGAAGAAGTGTTGTTTAAAGAGCGACCACCACTCATGGACCCCCCTGCCTTCGAGAGCCCTGGCCCACGGGATTCCTCCCAGTAGCTCCTTGAAGAGGGCAAAGTCAGCCCTCCTGAGGTCCAGGGTTTTGATCCTGCTTATCGCCCTGCTTCCTCCACGCAGGATCCTGAACTCAACCATTTCATGGTCACTGCAGCCAAGTCTGCCTCCAACCTTCACATCCTCCACCAGTCCCTCCTTGTTTGTTAACACGAGGTCCAGCAGCGCGCCTTTCCTTGTTGGTTCCTCCACCACTTGCATCAGAAAGTTATCATCGATGCTCTGTAGGAACCTCCTGGATTGTGCCTGCCTAGCTGTATGGTCTTCCCAGCTAATGTCAGGGTGGTTGAAGTCCCCCATGAGAACCAGGGCCTGTGACTGTGAGGCTGCTTGCAGCTGCCTGTAGAAGGCCTCATCAACCTCCTCCTCCTGGTCAGGTGGCCTGTAGTATACACCCACCGTAATGTCACCCTTATGAGCCTGTCCCTTAATTCTAACCCACAAGCTTTCAACTCGTTCCTCATTTGCCCCCGGGCCAAGCTCAATGCATTCCAGTTGCTCCCTCACATATAGAGCAAATCCACCACCTCTCCTTGTTGGTCTGTCTTTCCTGAAGAGTCTGTAGCCATCCATGACATTCATCCCTCATTCACACCATTCTCCCTGTGTGTCTTCCAGCTTCCTTCTGGCACATCTGGCCTTGCAGCTGCACCACGAATACGGGTCTGCTTCTGCTTTCACACAACACTGTCCTCCCGAGAGACACACGAGTCAGCAAGAGGCTCAGATTCAGGGAAGTTGCCAGCTCTTGTGGCTGTAGGGAAACTCTGAAAATGTGGGCAGAGTACATCCCCCAAACAAAACATGGGGCACACACAAAGGGCCACCAAAGTACTGCTAAAAATGATGTGCCTCCTAAAGCTTGAGGTTTACTCGTGATCTTTGAGTAGAGCATCGTGGAGCTAGCTGGAAAACGAAAAAACAGTCCTACTTACACCTAGCTAGAGAAGACAACAGGCAATAGCAACTGTCTTGACTAGTCCTATCCTTCATCTACAAAGGATTTATGTGTTGTGGTGTCCACCTTAACTAAGGACAACCTCTGCCATCAGTCACTGGAAGAACACTTGAAGAAGCTAAAGACTTTAGAACACGTAAAAACAGACTAAAGAAATTATGTTTTTACCATCCTAAAGCATGAAAAAAAAATCAAATGTCAAAAATCACAAGCTTGGCTCTTAAGTCATAAGGTTTTGAAAGTAATGTTCTCCATTCAGTGAAACTGGCTGGTGCTCCCAACTCACCCACTAATCCCAAAATTGTGACAAATTACTTCTGTAACCATCCATATAAATTTTGTTCCAGTCTAATAGCTCTTTTCCTGTCATCTTCACCTCAATTCCTAATGATATTTCATTTACCCCTTCAGGCCAAACCGCCCTCCCTTCTTGATTTTTGAGGAAAGTACTAATGGGTACATGAATGAGTGGAGCCTGATAAATTCACGAATGTGCCAATATCACAGGATTTGCAGAGGTTAGTAGAAAATCGGAGTTCATGACCCCCTTCTTCTGTTTCCCTGTACAAAACCTGAACTCCTCACTCCTCCTTTCACCAGAAGAAGGAGCCACATCTCACACTGCCCTCCTTCTTTGCAGAACTGACTGACCACTCGTCCTTGACGGCCTCGTTCTGGGAGCAGACAGCCAAGCAGACAGCCAACCAGACAGCACTGTCCTTCAGCCCCTGTCAGACTGGAAACCTCTGAGGGCTGGAACTTCATGTACACACAGGAAAACTCAAGACAAATTTTCCAGAGCAGTGAAGTCTGAGATTTTTCTCTCCATTGTAAACAGTGTACGGTACGTGCCCATCTCAAAAGGTGGATGAGAAAGGGCCAAAGACATTATTCTGTTACTAAATATCTTCAAATTGTGTGAGTAGCTATAAAGGACAGTGCTGGAATGGATGCAAGATACACAATCGAAGGATCAAACCAAAGCCCGGACAGCACCTCAGAAGTGACGAGTGTTTCTCTTCACATTCCTCTCTCTCACAGACACCTCTCTTCAGACGCCCTGGCTCCTCTGCACAACGTGATCAGTGCAGCATGAGTAGATGACAGCAATGTCTTCATGACTTGTGATAGAAACAGTGAATACTGAGGCTTTCTCTGCATCTGTGAATCCCAAGTAACTTAGTCGTCATTTTAGTTAAAAGACTTGACAGTAACAAACAAAAAATTACAGCAGCTCTGTGTCGTATACCCTCTTTGCAACAAAACCTTACCTCTGTGGCTGGCCAGTCAAACACATAGCTGGTTTTCTGCTATCGTTCTCCCTTCTTAATTGCTTCAGTGTCTTGTTCTAAGGTCATTTGAGATTTCAGTCTATTCAAAACGCAGCACTGACAGTCATCTTTCTTATTTTAATCCCATCCTTCAAAACAGCTTATTCCTTGCTTTAGATGATTCCATCGGAGATTTGCGGAGTTCATTAACCTTAATAACTTTAAAGTCAGACTTACCTTAAACATTTCATCTCCATTCTTAAGTTTGTGCTTTCCTACCTTTGGCTATAGTCTTGCTTCTTATCACATTTCCCTGCAGCCTGCTAATGAATCCAGTCTTTTCCTTTCTTCCTGTGACTCCTCTTACACGCTGTCCCCACAGGCTGCTCTTACTTAACTCAGGTTCTTCTGAGTTAATGCTAAATTAATGTTCCATCAGCAATCATGGCAACTAATAAGGTATCATCATTTTTGACAGACTGCCGCTGACACATATTTTACTTCACTCAGGCTGCAACATCTTCATTCTGGACAGGAGGAGACACTCCACCAAGCCTGTGTATTCGGGGTAGCTGATTCCCTTTACCTGCTGTTTGCTGCTCTGGCAGGCGCATTGCCCAGGGGGTTCAGCTGAGGGTTTGGCTCTCCACGCCCCCCCCCCCCCCCCCCCCCAGCTCCTCGCTGCCTCACAGCCTGGGCGGAAGGGGTGCGAGCAGGCTCACCCAGTCTGGCTGGCGGTGCTGTGATGGGAGTGTACGAACAGGACCGGCATGCAACAGAAGCTGCTGCATCGAACAGCTTTTCTGCTTGCTGTAATCGGGACGTATGGCAGTATGGCAAACTGCTTTGAAAAAAATGGTTATGCAAATATAGAAGGACTAAATCTCATCACTTCTGCAAGGCCTACAAGTACCATCCAGCACCGATCACCACTGACACCACTGGCGGACTCTTCGGGCACTCGCAGCAGCAGCGGGAGCCCGGGGCGGGACCCCCGCTGCTCCCATGCCCTGCACAGCACCGTGGCCACGCTGGTGGCTCCCCGCAGAGGCGCGCCAGGCAGCCCTTGGAGGGGCCCACGGCACTTGGGGGCACACAGCCCTTGGGGGGCACACAGCTGAAAGCCCCACGCCTCTCCGCAAGCGCTCAGGGCGGCGGCAGAGGCGGCTCCCAAGGGCCTCCGCCTGCCCCGGGCCTCTTGCCCCGCCGCCAACGCCATCGCCCCAGGCCGGGGTCCGCAGGCCCAGTCTGGGCCTAGGCCACCTCGTCAGCCCCCACTGCCTACTCGGACAGATCGCGCTCCTGTGGCTACAGGGCTCCGTCCGGGGCTCTTTTGGGATAATTTTATTAAAATAATAATTAAAAAAAAAAAAATTGCAGCAGAAGATGGCCCACGTCGCGGTCAGATGACGTCACAGCCACCGCGCCTCTCCACCTGGCCCTGCCGCCGCGTCGCCACCAGAGGGCGCCCCCGCCCGCGACGTGCGGCCCCGCCCTGCCTCCCCCCCTCCCCCCCCGGCCCGGCCCCGCGCGCCCACCCTCTCTCATCCCATTGGCTCCTCGCCGCCGCCGGCTGCCGGTCACGTGCCCGCCCCTTCCCGCCTCCCTTCGCCCTCTCGCGACTCCCCCGCCCCTCCCCCCCTTCAAGAGGGCCCTGGAGGACCTATCCCACAATGCTTCCGCCGGCGGCGCGGGACTGTTTGGAGGCGTCTCGCTGGCGGGCTGCGCCTCCCGCCCGCCGCCACGCCACCGCCCCCCCCCTCCCCCCCCGGCAGCGGAAGGTGGCAGAGCAGCGCCCCCCCGCGGCGCCCGCCGGCGTTGCGCGCTCCCGGCGGCGCGCGGACATGTGGCCCGGCGGCCGCTGAGCGGGGCCGCGCCGCGCCGCGCCGAGCCCGCCCTCCGCTCCCGCCCCGGCCGGCGCTCCTCGGCCCCAGCGGGGCGGCGGGCGCCGCTCCCGGAAGCCCCGAGGCGGCGGCGGCGCGGGGAAGCGGAGGCCCCACTTCATGCGGGGTGGCCGCGGAGCAGTGACCGCGCGAGGGGACGCCGCGGCGCCAGGTGAACACCAGCGGTCGGGGCCGGGGCGGCGGGGGGGCGGCGGCGCCTGCCTCGGGGGTTTCGCTGAGGGGAGGGCTCGGGGCCGTTCCCCGGCGTGGGGCGGCGGCGGCGGGCAGGGCCCGGGGAGGGGGGGCGGGTGGTGCCGCCGTGCCGCTGTGCCCGGGGCCTGCGCCTCCGCTGGGGGCCTGCCGGGCTCCGGCGCTCCCTCCGCCGTCCCGCTCCGCCGGGCAGAGGGCGGGGTTTGCTGCCGGCTCCGGCCTCGAGTTTCCCCCCGTCCCGTCCGGGAGCGGGCCCGGCCCGGCCGCCGTGACAGGCCGCTGCGGGGGGGGGCGGCTCTCGGCCGCGTCTCC
Organism: Opisthocomus hoazin; assembly: GCF_030867145.1. NCBI lineage: Eukaryota > Metazoa > Chordata > Aves > Opisthocomiformes > Opisthocomidae > Opisthocomus > Opisthocomus hoazin. The sequence goes on from NC_134421.1 coordinate 39,156,972, forward strand.
CGGGGCGAGAGGGGAAACAAAGGGGGAAGCCCGGGGCGATCCGCGGTTCCCGGGAGACCGCCCCCCCCCCCTCCCCCCCCCCGAGCCGAGAGCTTTTGTGAAGGGACGGCGGGAGCAGCGGGCAGCCCGGCCCGGTGATCCGTGAGCGCGGTTGGCGCGGGGCCCCCCCCCCGCCGCGGCGCCGGCCCCAACAAAGGTCCCGGGCCGGGGGACTGGGGGGGGGGGGAGCTTCCCGGGAGCGGCCGCGGGAGGAGCGTCCCCGCGTAGCGGAGGAGTTGCGGGAGGACTTGGCGGTTGCGGAGGGAGTTGCGGGGAGAGGCTCCGCTTGCAAAGCCCGGCGCCTCTTTTGTGGTGTTGGGGGGTCGGGGCTGGCTCGGGCATCGGTGGAGTTGCACGGAGTAGCGCTGGAGCCTGGAAGCGATGCGGTTACCGAGCCACCGAGAGACTCACCAGCTCTCCTGTGGCTTAGAGTACATCGTGTCCTAATTCTATTTATTTTTTCTTTCCCCCCTTTGGTGAGTATTAAAGAATATTATTAGCCTGAGCCCCATAGGCAGCTCAGCTTTGTTTGGCAACCCGTCTCCACGTTTGTAACTTTGGAACACTTTTGGTAGGATTGAAATTGGCCCCTTTCCTCTCGCACGGTTTTTATTTTAGACGACTAAATATTTTTAAGTTTTTCGGAAGAATGAGGTAACAGAGGGAAAGGCTGGCTAGTCACTGTTTGTTTAGTATCAGTAACTAGGTACTGTTGGCAAAGAACCATTTACTTAAAAAGTGAAGAGACGGTGAAGGCTGATCAACATCTGATTAATAACTATGTAATGGATTGGAATGCCTCTGGTTATCGAACAGCTGTTTTAAGATAATTTTATAGCTTTTTAGGGCTTTGATAACCTTAAAGGGTGATCGAGCTGACTTAGTGTCTGATGCTGTGTTTGTACATCACTGATATATTGTGGACTTTTAATTCTCTTTCAGTGGATCGTAGTTTTGAGTGAAGTGTAATCTAACTTAGAGTTTTACTATGTGGGATTCAGACTCTCACACACAGGAGAAGAGGGATGGGGGGGATTCCTTAGTCATTTTGTCACAGTTTCTTTTGATCTTAGCAGAAGATTTCTTAAATGACGAGGTGACAAAAACTTTGGTGGTTTGTTTGGTTGGTTATATGTGGTAATCCATGTCTCTTCTTTGTTAACTGGAAAGCTGCATTTAGAGATTCACAAGGTTAAAAAAAATGGATAGCATCCTCTTTAGTTACATGGAAAAGACTTGGAAATGATCCAAAGTACTCTTTCAAAATACTTCATTTAGAATTTCTAGGAATAGTGTTTGTTGTTCTGTTTTCCTTAGATGACACAAGAAATGGGGGCGGGGGGGGGAGGGCGGAAGGAGGCTATTTTATTTAATCTTTTAGTCACAATGTTAAATCTTTTGCAGCTTTCAATTCAGTAGTATACATTTGCTGATGTGTCAACTTCCAGAGTGATAAATGGCCCAAATAAGAAATACATCAGTTTTCTTTCATGTTCCACTCTCTTTAAAGTCTGTTTGTGAATAAGCAGAATGGACAACAGCTTTGTGGCCTGGAGGGACAGAAATCTCTCTTCCAAATGGTCTTGAAAGAAAATGTTCTTCAGACCTTCTTTAATAGCAGTAAACCTGGATTCACTAGTTTGTCTTATATTCAGATTATCTTTAAGATTGGGAACACTTCTCCAGGAATTTGGTGAGTTTTTTGAGCATCAGTTTATAGTGCTCAAACACAGGATGTGAAGGTTGTTGAGTTTGACTCGACAAGGAGGTGTAAGTTTGTCTTGTTCTCCAGTTATTCGGCTGTCACTTCTGAAACATCCAGATGATGAAGAGTTGCTTTGTGCTCTTGATTCACTGTAGTTTGACACAGTTGATGCATGACTTCCAGCCTCTGGTTTTATAAAACTTACAGATGATTCTGCTCATGACACATGATGGTTCTGCTCTGGTCACAAACATCTGTTGTTGTGTTTTGACTTTTTTCCTGTTACAGGGATTCTTGGCGAATCTCTGTTTTCCACTGTCCTGAGTACTAAAAAACCTATCAAAAACCCATAAGTTATTTAAAGTTGTCATTATTTAGTAATTCTTTTAAGAGTGATTTTATTTCAATTTATGCTGTATTTAAACATACATGATATTAATGGGAGGGGAAGGGAAAAACTGCTAGAAGAAGTTTGATGGACTGACTTGCCATACCTACACCAAAATTCTTGAAGCCTGGCCTGCTGTCAGTCCACTGTTCAGTGTTGGGATTTTCTTTGCCAACAATCTAAGGTGAGGGGAAAAAAAAAAAAAGCCCTGCTGGTTAATAGTAACAAAAACATGCAGTCCAGTTCCCACTGGTAGCTAAACTGGTTATTCAGTGCTCTCTATCATTGTTACCAGTTTGTCTTAATGAATTCTGAAATGATTACAGTTAATCATTTAAGATTAAAGTAGATTTTATAAATCTCAACATAGCCCAATTTTTTTTGCCTGTTTTTTTTTGCAAGTTGGAGGTACAGTGTTAAACAGATTTATACCCCAGCCCTTCTTCTGTAGTCATAAATACTGGGGGTCTCTAACGTGCATATTCTGTAGAGCACTTCAAAACATGGACTAGTTCCTGGTTTTTCAGCAGGACAGGCACATTTTGTTTCATCTGTATGTGCTAGTGCACTTTGCCCTGAAGGGCAGCAGCCTTGATTGGAGAGGATACTAGTACAGTGACATTGTATCTTCTCTTCCCTACTTTTCCATCTCTTTACCCAACAGTTGTGGATGTGGGCACAGTTAGCAAGCAGAAGGCTGTGAACATCGCTCTTTTGGATTGGAAAGTTGCTTGGTTTTGTTACCCTAAACCACCTGAGTAGGATGGTTCTCTTGCGTAGGAAGTTAGCTGCAGTCATGGAGTAACAAATGGCAGGCTGTAGCTGCTGGAAGATGGAAGGTGACTGCGCGCCTTTCTGTTCCCTGAAGCGGCAGCTCTGCTGTCCCGAGCAACTGTCCGTCGCCTCCACATCTGGGTCTGGTGGAGTGCCAAAGGCAGGGCGACTGCGTTGGAAGGGCTCTCAAAGGCTGAGTGTGCATCGTCTGTACTTCAGTGGCCCACACCAGATTCAACAAGTAGTGTTTCTGTCAGGTGTTTAAAAAAGTAAAAGAGCCAAGGAAGTTGCCTCTTCCTTCTAGAAACATTCAGCTTTCCTGCAAAGTATTTTTATGACACACCAGATACCTTTCCTTAAGACTTCTAGTTGAAGAAACAAATTAAATTTAACCAAATGGGGAAGCTGTCACTTCTAGGCTGGGGAAATTAACTGAATTGACAAAGGATGATCAGAATAGTGCATTTGACTATGTATGAGTAGGCAAGATTAAAATAAACTTTGTATAAAAATGCATTTTCTCCGGTAATAAATATATATACACACACCCGCGGGCATATGTGCATCTATGCCTTACATTTGTGTATATTGTGCTAAAATGAATATTTTCACCCATTCATTTTTTATTATCAAGTAATGCTGTCTCTCAAATTATTTTGATGAAATGATAGTATTACTCTTTCTCTTCTCTCCATGAGAATGTAAAATTTGAGTTTGAACTCAAAAATACTCCATCACAGCAAATGTGAAAAAGTAACATTATAATTTTGTGATTCTGTGGCCAGTGGTATTTCTTATTTACTTTCTCAGATTATTTCGGATTATTTCGTGTGTATGTGTATATATGAATGTTTAAAAAAAAAAAAATACGTAGAGAGAATTGAGAAGAAGAAATATGTCTTCCAGAAGGTGTCTTCTAAAGCCTAATACTGTGGTAAATTGCAGTATCTGATCACTTTTTCTAATAGACACTAATAATAATGTCTGTCTTAATGCAGATTTATTTAAGGATTGGTGAACTCCCATTAAAATGCAATCTTTGTTCCTCTGTTATTAGGTCTGTAACTACTGCTTAACTGCGATCTGCCTTCAAAGGTACTATCTGTGAGTAAACCTGAGTGATGCATTTAATGATGTTTGGAACTTTTCCAAGCTAGTGTGAAATTGCTTGGAAACGTCAAGTGAGTTAACACTTCTTGTCTCTCTACTTAATACCTGGCTTTTGTGAGACTGCCAGCAGTAATAAGGAATGTGAAATTCCATGGGATCAGTGACTCATAGAAGTCTTCAGATATGTCCATACCTTTAGACAGCAACACAGGCCAAAACTGCAGCAGTGAAGAGTCCTCCTACCTTTCTTGGTGTGCCACAGGAGTGGTGGAGACCCTTGCATGAAACTGAGCTGTACTGATATTCAAAACTTGAGTTTTAAGGTAGAATCTGAAGTTAGGTGCATGCTGTTAGTTGTGCTGCTCACTGTCCAGAGCAAGTAACTTCAGCAATTCTGAACACAGGAGGGACAGTGAAATTCTTCTGTGCTTTCTGTATGGCCACTGGATAAGCACTTCTTGTATGCAGTTTTGCTTTTTCAAATGTTCTTATAGTTTGTTACTTGTGATGCAAAAGATGGTGACCCCAGTGGATAGATAGGTGTAATGAAAAGTAACCTGAAGTCCTGTGAAACAGTTGGAGAAAAGCAGTCTGTTAGGACTACTTTGAGCTCACTGGAGTTTTGGTTTAGAGGTGTTGCCAGATAAAGAGATCTATAACAATGAAGGTACAGTATATCTTTCTCTCTAAATCTATGCAATTGTGATTTTTTTGAAATGTAGTTTCATCAGCTCGAGCAAGAAAGGCACCTTATCCAACTCTGAGATAAGTCACTTGATACCAGCAGTTGCTTTGTGGTTGTTATTGTGGCGGGAAACTTCGAATGCAAATAGGGCTCATCATTGTGAGGAGCTTCTAGTATGTTAGATGTGGGAAACTTAAATTCGTTTTGAAGCTTTGTAATAAGGTAGAATCATCATTTATAACAAAAACTAGATTGGTAACTTAAGAATTCACAGTGAAGCACTGTTTTGTTGTAGGTGATTTCTTGATGCCATCTGTGCAGTGGAAGTAACCCACAATGGTTATTAGCATGTTTTTGTATTAGTAGACTGTTCTCACTAGTTAAAGGGAGGGGTCATGGAGTTCAGGATATACTTTTCAAGCTCAGGTCTGGCTTTTTCCCTCTTGCGTGGTTAATAGTTTCTGTTACCTTTTGTGTGTTGCTGTTTGTGCTAAGGAGACCTTTTCTCACCTACCTGACTTCCATTCCTGGCCATGTTTTTCTAGCTTTATTTTAGCTGTCTTGAAAGTTATCGCTGAGTAACGGCTGTGAAAGCAAGATCAACAGTAGTTGAAACTGCTTATTCCCCATCTGTCTACTACTTCTGAAATGATGTCTAATGCGTTGTTATACTACAAATATTGTAGGAGATATCATGCAAAATACAATTACACTTATAATTATTTCAGTTGTCATAAATCCTTTGCAAACTCTTTCTTCCACCATTTTCCGATAACGTAGCATTTATTTTTGTCCTAGATTTGTAAGAGGTTGGTGTGGGTCTTTGACCTGAGCTTATAAAATTCTGTTATTCAAATTCAAAAAGAGCTTGAGGACCGTGTTTTTGACACCATAGCTTTCATCTGGTGCCTGTTTTTTAAGAGTATGCCTCAGAGAGGCAAAATGTACTTCTAAATAGCTATTTTTTTTAATCAATATCTGAAATTACTTTTTATGGAAACACATTTTTTTAATACCAAAAGAACATGTCGTATCTCTAAACTCTTCGTTTGATGCTTAAAATGAAAGAACAGCATGCTTTTAATAGAACAATCAAATTCATTATATTTTTATCAAGCGTGGGGGGGGGGGTTCTATGCAATCTTCTGTAGTGTGCTTTTCCATTTAAGTAAATCCATAAAATTATAGGGAAGCCTATACATTGCATAAAATTTATTAGAGGGATGCCCTTCGGTTTCCAGGCGTTCAACGTTCAGAAGCTGAGAAAGACGACCACCATGATGTAGGTGAAAGAAGGAATGGTGGTAGTCTGTAATTGGACAATTACATGCTGTTTCTTCTTTTGCCAGATTCAGCCCGTTCTTCTTTGGCTCGGTGTACTTTTTGAAACACCTACCACTCTGGTTTTGTTGCCCCATTAATTTTTTGCATCTTAAATGTGCTGCTTGCCATTGCTACTGTCCCTGAGCTCTTCCATCTGAGTTCAGTCTTACTTTGTTGGTTTTGCCCGTCATTTTTCCTTCCACTGTTAGAAGGTCTGAGCTTTTCCGCTTCTGTCTTGGCAAGGTCTTTTGGTTCAGCTCCTGCATCCCTGGTGTTTAAGTCCAGCTGTTTGGGTATGTTTAGGGTGATACTAAGAAAAATAAAGATGGTCTTCCTAGTTTCTTTAGCATCGGATAAATGATTGCAACGAGTCCTGCTGTGTTGCCATAGCACTGGCTGAAGTATGCTCATTCATCTTGTGGGAATGTTGCATGTGCAGTGTAGCAATGGGATAGGAACCTCAAATTATGAGTCTATGCTGAGCACGGATCAGGTTTATGGGGGGGAAAAAAATGAATGAAACAACTAGGAAAGATTTCTTGAGTAAATGCAAACTTTTTCCACCCAGATCTATGACGTGACTAAATTCAGGAGGATAGCTGGTATGGAAAGCGTATTCTTGATCTTGGTGACCAACTGCCAAATACCTGCTCTTTGGTGTAAAGCATGAAAATACTAGTGCTTCCAAGTGGCTAGAAAAATGTGCCTGCCTTTTTTTTTTTTTTTTTTTTTTTATAAAAACTGTTCTTGGAAATGGCTGAGCCATTTTTGCTGACTTTGGTATGTAATGCTATCCCTTCCAGCTGCAAAAGTATGCATGTGACTAAGGACCCTCAGCAGTGGAAGGCAAGGTCATGAGTTTGTGCTGATTTGATTTAGTTGCTTGAACCATGTGCAGCAAGACAATAGTATCTAATTCCTAATTAGTTCCTGTTATTTGAAAATCTCAGCTTCACCAAGTTTAGTCACAGACTACTTAGAAAAAACACCTAAGTGCTGAATTGTACATTTTGTGAGAGAATGTTATGTACACTATTTTCTCTTTCATATTTCTTTGTATTGTGTTAATCACTATGGTACTTAAGTGTTTTATCAGCAGTATGTGGAACAACATGACTTAGCCCCTGGCATACATGCATGTTCTCCCTATGGGAGTGGTTGTGGTACGGAGCTTCTTCTGTTGGGAGTCTTATCGTACACATGCACACGTGAAACAGCAGCACAGTGCACATTGCCTTATACTGAAAATACAGTTTTGGAAAGCAAAATAGGATGGTCTTTTAATTTCTGTGAATATACATTTCATCATCTTGTATCAGTCCCTAGAAGGTTCTATTCATCCCGTCTTCTATATAAATGAGGATGTTTTTTCCTGGGGGAGTTAACTGTGGCTCCAATGACTGTTCCTTCTTATGGCTGTCGTGGACCCAGACATGTACTTCTGTAAAGATTAGGTCTGAGATTGTCTAGTGTAATTCAGAACGTTTTTGGTAAAGTGGTGTTATGAGTGGCAGCCTTACTGAGGAGCTGCTCTGCAAAATTGCCTTAGTCCAGTGTGTAGGGAAACAGCACGGCTTTGACCCATCTGCTTTTGTGTTGTCAAGAGCTGACAGAGGCTTGAGTAACGTGGTTTGTCTTCTGGCAGAGTGGAAAGGGATTTTCTCACAAACTTGAGAAATGTCACTGAAGAGCCAACAGGGACGCAAGCATAGCTTTAAATTACAGGTTAGATTGATCAGCTGTGACATATATACTTTGAATCAAACAAGACTGCACTGTGACAACTAACTACCCAAAGCGCACTTCCCCCCCGCCCATTGCTAACTACAGTTTTAGCTTCGTGTAGTTCTTGGTCTGCAAACTGAATTTGCCGAAGTGCTGGACCATCCTGGTTGTCAGTGGTCACCTGAACATACCAATAGCATAGAGCTGTCATTTCACTATAGTTTGGTATGTAGTCTCATGTGGTCTGGTGAGTTAACCTCACGGCTGCTGGCGGATACTGAAAATGCTTGATTTAGATTGACTTACGGAGGGAATCTGCAGAGGTACAGTTTCTGTGTATGAGACCTTAATATGAGTTCAGGAGGCATCCTAAACTTCTGCCACCTATGCTAGTGGAACAAAGTGGTTTACGGTTGACAATGCAGAAAGATGAGAAATGAAATTTGCCTTCTGTAGATAATTACCCGTCAGTGCCAGTAAGGTAGCTGTAGTTCAGTACCAAACTCAAATTTGTCATGTCTAAAAGCTGTGAACTGCTGTACAAGCTTGTAATTGGCTTTCCTTCACCTCTCCATGAGTTTCCTCAGAAAATGGGGCTCAGCCTTGTGTGGTAGCATGGTGAGGACCGATGCATACAGGGAAGCTTTCTTCAGTGTGTTTTTGACAAAAATAATTAATATCCCTTTGATGCTTTAACTGTTTTGGTCAAACATCATACCTTTTCTTGCTTGTGGAAGTGTAAGTCTTTACGTGGATTGTCCCAGTAATTATGTGGATGCCCATTATTCTGATGAGCAAATCAGCTCTTGCATGTATGTCATCTTTGGGGGCTGTGTGTGATAAAGTGTTTCCCAAGCCTTCATGTCTTGTGTTGTCTGAAGTTATCTACTACTTAAGACTGATAAAATGGCATGCTCTTTTGGATGGTTTCTTGGGATGGGGTTTGAAATTTCACTGAAGACTGTGATAACTTTATTATCAGTTGAATTTTATCACAAGATTTTGGAGTTTGTCATTTTGTTACTGCTTGTTTTCCAGTGCTGATGGTTCTTCTGTAACCTACATCCTTATTTTTCTTGATTACTAGGTAGAAAACTAATGAGAACTGGTTACTTTGGGAAGGAAAGGAACATGAAGGCTGGTAGATCAGGGAGCCAGCTGCATGACTGGGATGCTGAGGTGAAGGGATGCTTGTCCCGTGCATGAGTTTCCCAGTACAAAGACAGATGGGAAGTTCTTTAATAGATACCGGTTGATGATACTGACTTTGTTGCTATTTTCAGTCTTGGTGGTACTAACTTTGCTACTGTCTTCAGTCTCTCACATGGGTAAATCTGTTGGGGTTTAGGTTTCTCTTGGCTTTGATAGTAACTCTTACTTAGGAGCATTAAGCTGGCACCATGCTGTGGTTAGAGGTATTAACAACAAAGTACAATTTTTGTGATAGAAGTATGTTGCCCTTTTTTTTCTTTTCAAGTTGGTAGTCTGTCTGGTTTAGTTCTGTGTTGTACTGAAGCTTTTTGGATAGTGACTTTTCCAAGTAGAGCGGGAACGTGATTATTCACCCTTACACATATGAATAACATATGATGAATAAAGTATTCTTCAGTTACATTTAGTAATTGTAGAATACTAAAGAAACTTGTGGATCAGCATGACCTGTCAAGGCACAGATACATGAAATGGTACTGCTGACATTGTCTGGCTACCTTCTTTTACTGTCCAGTAAACTGGAGCGTTTTAAATGCTAGACACTGGAGTTCAGTCTGATTTGTAGCAACACTTCAATGCGTAACATGCTGTAAAGACATAGTGTGTTCCTCACAGTTTATAGAATATTCTCAAATATGTGAGGTCTTATAAAATGGCATCTTTCTTACTGCCCTGATGTTTTGCCTATGTCTTGCAGGTGCTCTTTTGTTAAACTTCAGTGAGGAACAGTGTCTTCCCCCCTGACTTAACATGAAGAGGTCTCTATGGCAGGTTTAAAGCTGGTTTATGATTACAGGCTTTATGGAGGAAGGAGATTAGCTTGTGTGTGTGCCCACTGTAAGTTCTAAATCTTTCTTGAACTTCTTGGTTCTTTGGATAGTCAGACAGGTTGCTAAATGATAATTACTGCTCCTGAGCCACTGCAGCAGTTCCTCAAGCTGTATTTGCACATTTCCATAGAGTTCTGTGTGCCTTCCTTGCTTAGGAGACCATTATGATGTTGTCCCATATATTTCAGAGTGCTGACTAGTCATGAGCGTTGAGTGTCCATAGCTGCTCTTCAGTTTGTTATTGTTGAGGTGGCCACAAAAATGAAAGCCCTTTATTTAGCAGGGACATAGCTGTAGCCCCAGCAGTGTAAGTGTGCTTTATCAAAGTCTTGCTGCTAGACAGTGGAAAAAGAAGTGCTGAGGAGGGTATCCAATGTGGTGTTCTGGGGACGTTTTACTTCTTCTGTGTAAGGAAGGGGAAAGTCAGCGGAAGGCAGTGTATTGTTTAGGATGGTATAATTCTAGCCATTTCTCTTGTGACTCTCTTGAGTAGTTGCATCCTTAGAGGGACTGGAAGGAGTCTTTAAATCAGCAGTGTCTCCTTGCCTAAAGAGCACTGGATAAAGACCTGGCTGAATGGCCGAGTGCAGAGGGTGGTGGTGGTGAATGGAGTTCAATCCAGCTAGCAGCCAGACACGAGTGGCGTCCTCCAGGGCTCAGTTTTGGGTCCGGTCTTGTTTAACATCTTCATCGATGATCTGGATGAGGGGATTGAGAGCTCCCTCAGGAAGGTTGCAGATGACATCAAGCTGGGTGGGAGTGTCAATCTGCTTGAGCATAGGAAGGCTCTGTAGAGGGATCTGGACATGCTGGATCGATGGGCTAAGGCCAATTGTATGAGGTTTAACAAGGCCAAATGCCGGCTCCTGCACTTTGGTCACAACCACCCCATGCAGCGCTACAGGCTTGGGGAGGAGTGGCTGGAGAGCTGCCCAGCAGAAAAGGACCTGGGAATACTGGTCGACAGTTGGCTGAACTTGAGCCAGCAGTGTGCCCAGGTGGCCAAGAAGGCCAATGGCATCCTGGCTTGGATCAGGAATAGTGTGGCCAGCAGGAGTAGGGAGGTGATCGTGCCCCTGTACTCGGCCCTGGTGAGGCTGCACCTGGAATACTGTGTTCAGTTTTGGGCCCCTCAGTACAGGAAGGACATTGAGGTGCTGGAGAGTGTCCAGAGAAGGGTAGTGTGGCTGGTGAGGGGTCTGGAGAACGAGTCTTATGAGGAGCAGCGTCAGAGGAGGTTTAGGCTGGGTGCTAGGAAAAATTTCTTTACTGAAAGAGTGGTCAGGCATTGGAACAGGCTGCCCAGGGAGGTGGTGGAGTCCCCATCCCTGGAGGTGTTTAGAAAACATGTAGCTGTGGCACTTTGGGATGTGGTTTAGCTGGCATGGTGTTGTTGGGTGGATGGTTGGACTTGATGATCTTAGAGGTCTTTTCCAACCTATGATTCTTTCCAAGACACTGGATCTACGTGAATGGGCTTAAACCACCTATAGAAAAAGGTTTCTCTTTCTATCCCCAAAAGCATAGCACTAGTCCCTTTCTTTCTCTTCATCTTTGTTGGTTCTATGGCATTCCACTTGGGAATGCAGACAAGGTGCCATCTGAGCATGCAAAGAGTAAAGATCCTCTTCAAAAGCCCTCTTTTGAGTGTGCTTGTTCTGTTCTCACTAATGTTCTGGCCTGTGAGATTTTACTACACAAAGGAGCAAATCCAGGATAAGTGCTTGCAGATCCTCAGTTCAGCCCTCATTTATTGGAGGGCAAACCACGTAACTGAATTGTCACTTGAAACAAGTCTACCTTCCAGGCTTTTCAGACAACTGAGAAGTTTTTCCAAATAAAAAGAACTGTAGATGTTCTTGATGTGCTTTTGCAAATACCCAGTAGCATCTTTTGTTTTTTTTCTTTTCTCAGAGTATGTGTTGTGTTAGACTTAACCGTGCAAGTAGGTAAAAAGCTTTTCAGATATTCAACTGCCATTGGAAATACTAAGTGTTTCCTCAGCCGATCTCCAAGATAACAAACGAGTTCTGGGAAAAGTTTTCAAAATTTTCATCAGCAGCTGGACATATGCCCAGTAATGGTCCAGAGGTTATGGTAAGCCCATAGGGGGAACTCCAGAGGACACTTCATGTTCTGCCATTAATTACAAAAATAATCTCTGTTTTTGTAAATGTGGCTAATTATTGAGATCCGTTTTTCTTAAAAATGTACTTGGTGAAGGAGAATCTTAAACCTCCTTACAAGGTTCCTTAAATCAATATGAATAGGACAAAATAGAGTCCTACTTATTGCTGCTTAAAATTTTTATGGGAGTAAAAGGTGTCATTGTTGTTTCATATTTGAAACTGATTGGTTCCTGCATTAGTAAAGAAATCAAAACACAACTAGGAGTGCCACAAATCCTTTCTAAAATAAAATATTTTTAGTAGAAACAGAACAGTCAAAAGAAGTTGCTACTATGAGTGTTGGTGCAACATGTATCTAAGAACTTGAAAGTTTAATTACAAATGTTGAAGTTAAGTCCGTTAGGGGAACAAGAATAGGCCAGTCTTGGACATAATTTTGCACTTGCTTACTGGAGGTCTTGTTGGATACGTTCTCAATTTCCAACCCCCTTTCGAACTGAACAAGTGTACTTCTGTGTGGATAGGTCTCTAGACCCTTACTGTATTGGATGAAGACTTCTTTTAGTTAGTCAAAAAGGTGTGTGCTAGTTTCAAGTGTTACTTATAATTAGGCTACTACAGTTTTTCATCTGATGATTTTTCCATTCCTATTTGATTTTAAGTTTCTAAAGATTTTTTTAAGTAATAGGTTTTAGTTTAGTAAGAAATTCAGTTGCAGAACTTTGAACAGACCGAGTGTTCCCTTCTGCGTGCACAGTGAATTAGTGTTGAAATACATATGTATTTTTAGGTTATTAATCGTATGAAGTAGTTTGTGTTAATATAAAAGGTAAATCACACTTATATTTCCATGATACAGAAAATGGTTTAGTGTGTAAATGACACTTGTATCAGTCTGCTTTATGGAGTTGTTTTAAGTACATCATGAAGCTCAGACAGACAGTGATATTCCCACGTTCTACAGTTAACTCTGTTTAAGCACTTCTGTTGGCAGATGTCTTTGGCATCTGCCTTCCATGAAGACAAGAACAGGAATTTTCTTTGAAGAATAACCTAGAAACCTAGATGTTTAACTCCTGTAAAAATAATGGGGGGTGGAGTGGTGGTGTGTACTTGTGATAATGTCCTTGTTCACTATTTTCAGTTTAATATATGAGAATATTCTTGCTTCTATCTCAAATATGAAATTAAATAAGGTATTTCTCGTGCAAAGTAATACCATTGAAAACTTACAAGCACCAGAAAAGTACACTTGTGGCTGTAGTGCTATGCTGTCTTTAGGCAGTATTAGGAAGTATTTCATCTATAGAGTTGAGGGAGTGGTGTGATTTTGTTTCTGTCAGCAGTAACACAGTACAGTGCTTGTTGCTGTCAGTTGCCTTGCATGTGTGGGTCTTGGGGTATTTTCTAACATTTCACATCCACAACTGAATGATTGTAACTAGAACATGCTGGTCATGGGTCAGTGGAATCTGGTAGAAGTACTCTTTGGATATTAGCATTCTTCAGATGCGCAGTAGCCTGATCGGACAGGGTTAGCCAAGGATGTGGACATAATTTGATCTTCATGTGAGCTCATACAATTGGGTAACTGGGAGAATGACAAAAACTTATCTCACTTCTTTCACCGTCTGCCCCCCACCCATGACTACAGATTTCATGTATGGCATGCAGCTGGAGTGCCAAAGTCTGAGAAATACTTCCAAATCTCCTTGAAGTCTGAAGAATCTAAAGGAATATGTCACATTTTGGGACAAATGAGAGTTCTGTTTTCTGTGATGTCTGCTCCTCCTAAACCACTATATTCTCTTTTCCTAACTCTGTTTTTGATTTTATAAATTTAACAGCAGTCTTCAGTGTTAACCCTTCTGCTATTTCAATGCCTGTGATGCCCCTTGTAATATAGTGAAATAAACAGTCTTTCCAAAGTTAATCTGTTAAAATAGTAGATAAATTTTGATGATGTCTTTTACTTTAGTTATGAATATATATGTTTTAGTATTATTAAATTCCTCTGCTGTGTTGTGCGAAATGCAGTGCCAAACTGGCAAGGTGTGCTGTGCAAAGTGATCTGTGAAATGCGTTAGCGGCACTCAGTATCTGTTTAAATAATAGGTTTGTGAGACGAACGATGTAACACTGCATAAATATTTTCAGTTGCTGCACATCTTGGATTTACTGATATTCTGTCAAAATCTTAGGATCTCTGTTTTCCTAATTATTGTAACTGTGCAAGGATTTCTGGGACATCTTTGAGTCTTAGAGTATTAATGGAGAAAGGGTTACCTTTTCTGGGGGAAAAACAAATAAAAGGAGCTTCTGTAGATTCTGTTTCTGCACTCTTAGTCAACTCAAGATCTGTGTTATAATAAGCATGAACTCCACAGCTACTGCTAAAGTTAAGATTTGGTGTCTAGATTGTGTCTATTTAAAACCTTTTCTGTGGATGGATTCAGGGTGCAGAATTCTTGATCTTCCCTTTAAATGGTCTCAGCTGTGATGTGTCCTGGGACTTTACAGGTTTGAGAGAGGTTTGAGCACAGCTTATGGGTTTTTCTGCTTCTGTAAAGCATTCCTGAGGCTTTGTTAAGACACAGAAAAGAAGGAATGTTCTGTTTTATACATAAAAGCATGTATACCACATAACACCACATGATTTAAACTTTTTGGGACCAAAGCCACTTGAAAGCCCTTTTGCAAATCAGTGAAAACAACAGACCTCCATCTTGTATTTTAAATTCAGATGTGTTTTTGGTGGTCTTACTTGTCCTAATTTGATGCAGATTTTTCTTGTTTAAGGCATTAAATTTTCGAGTAGCAGTTTGGCCTTTTGTTGGATTTCATCTTGTCTAGCCTGCAAAGGATAATAGGTGGTGTTCTGATCAGTGGTTGTTCTGTGAAGAGAACTTGTATACAACTTACGGCATTCACTGCAACACAGTCTGTATTAATATTAGTGCTACTACCTGCTCTACAGTTGATGGCATTTATCCTAATGATATCTTTAAGTCATTTATATATCAAAATAGGATAGCAATGTGGGGGGAAAATTCCTCTATAGCTAGGTTTTTGTTATGTTCTTCCTTCCCTTTCCCCACACTCAGCTGACTTGATTCGTATGTACCTTTGGGGGGGATTAAAAAGTAGTTTCTAATGGGAACATTGAAGCCATTGAGCATTCTCATTACCTATTTCTAATTAGTTTCACAGTTTTGACTATTTCTTTAATAAAGTTTCTGTGTTCAAGACTCAGATCAGAATCCTGCTTTCCTGGATTGCCGAAGAAAATGAGAAGTGTGTTATGTGATGGGTATCTGCGGGAGCATTTTTCTCAGTAAAAAGAAATGATAGTTAAAACACTTCCTGCTGCCAAGATTGAGCAATAAAGACTTGATCAGAAGATAAGCTTTGGGAGGCAAATTCTGGCTTTCCCTCTCCTGGATATCCAGGTGGTAAAGGGAAACCAGTGTAGTTTGTAAGTGAAATAGGAGGAAGTTTAGCTGAGTGTGATTGTGGTATTCTCGGCTCTGTTCTGCTGCTTTTTCTAGCAAAGGCGCTAAAGAGTGAGGGGTTTGAAACCTGAGTTGGTTTGATTCAGGTTGGAATGCTTAAGTAGCGGATATTGGTAATTTCTGGTTTCTTCAATCTCTTGTGAAGTTTTAATTTGTCCTTTTAAATAATAAGAATTTTTAAAGCTTTATGTAGTTCTGAAGAAAACTGCTGGTCCCTCTAGGGCTATTGGGTTGGAGCTTTAGGTGCTTACACCATCTCTGATGTGGCTACAGAAGTTTGAAATACAGGAGATTCAATCCTTGGGGTAGCTACTTTTTTTTTTTTTCCCCCAAGCATTTCATTCTGCATGTAGTAGATAAGCCTCCAATGAACATACACTTGCTCTTTCTTGTGGGAGATCAGATTCTTTCAACCTGTATGATGTGGATCACAAGAATATTCTCTATCCATGTTATTCTTACTTCATACGGCTCCTTTGGAGAACAGTTAAAAGGTGCATCCTCCCCATTCATGAGACTCCACTGCACCCCTGCTTGTCACCTGTCCCTTGTTTGATGTGACTTTCCCTGAATTTTTTTTTTTCTGAGTGCCAGTAGTTCTAATCGTATGACAAAAGCAAGCAGCAAGCAAATGTCAGATGCTTTCATTTTTCTCACTTGCCACTGCTATGGTGATGCTAGGTGTGGAAAACAACTAACTCTTCTAGTGCTTGTGTGTTTAGTTTTGTTGCTCCAACCATTTGTGAAGGGCAATTTGCAGATGTTAGTTACTTCAGTGTTACCTGAAGTGGCTTGCATGGAAACTTAGCAATGCATTAAACTTTTAATAATAAAAGCACCATTGGTGGTCTTAAAACACTGCAAAAACTTTGCATTTGTTGAACAAAAACAATTTTCAAGTTGGAAGTATCGGTTTCTAGACAACATTAATGGTGCTCATAAATTGAAAACAGATTGTGAATGATCTATATCTAACTCTTAGTGTCGTGTGTTTCTACTCTACAAAAGTATAATGAAATGGAAAGCACTGGAGAGCACTCATTAAACCCATAATAGTCATTTTTATTTTCAAGTTGCAGTCTAAATGAACTGTGCAAACTGTTTCTGTGTTTTCTAGACTGCATTTCATAAGAAGATGAAGAACAGGAAACAATATATTCAAGATACTGAGGGTCAAAAGCATGAAGGCATGGAAGGTAAAGTCTGTGTGTGTGAAAATATTCAAGTATATTATTCAGATTTAAGCTGTGAAGGTCAGATTTCACATTTACTCTCTCAATTAGTATGCTGCTTGTTTTGAAAGAAGTTGTGTAAACATAACCACTATCTCAGCATATTTTTCTTTGGCCTGTGGGGTCCCCAAATCCTTTCCTGTCTCTTCTGTTTTTCACTTGTTGACTTCTAGTAGCAGAACAGAAATGGAGATAGCAATTGTTATTCAGAAAAAAAATAATTTAGAGTAAAATTCCTTGAAGACAAGGTCTTACATTTTTATATTCTGAAAACAATGTCTAGCGTTAACAAAATTTGGGGCATTTTTTATTTAATGTACATAATTAGGTAAATATTTGAGGATGTTCAGATTAAAATAGTCTGCAAAACTAAAATAAAGGAAGACCATGTGTATATAAGATAATGAATATAGAATATGCTGGTCTAATTTATTTCATGGAGAGAGAGTGCAAACATCTGAGGAGAAAGAACTCGGGAGAACGATGTCTACGTGGCCAATAGGAAACACTGTGTGATGCTTACTTTATTTAAATAGCACTAGAGCTAACTTTCCTTTGTTCTAATGGCAAATATTGGTACAGTGGTCTATGAAATGTGTTGTGTAGTATTTTTCACCTGAATTACATTCTTTAACTATTCCTCTGGCCAGCGTCTTGACTGCATTAGACCTGAAAACTTGATTAATTTGCTCTTAACTACATAAAATTGTATCTTATTGCCTTATTATTTGAATCTAGAAGGACTGAGTTTCAAAAACTGTCAAATATTTTAAGTGTCAATGTTAATAATACCAGGTGAAGAAAATGAAGAAAGCTGTTCCTGTTCTACGCGATTATATGATGGTGACACATGCCCTATCTGTCTGAACTGCCTTCTAGAACAAGAGATTGGTTTTCCTGAGAGCTGCAGTCATACCTTCTGCATCACTTGTATTCTTAAATGGGCTGAGGTAAGACTGAGAACCAAGGTGTGTGTTTATTTTTCAGTGAAATCTATTGCATCTAATACCTACGGATTTTTTTTTTTAATAAAATAGGTTATGCATTCTGACTTTGCACAGAAGCGTTTCAATGACCAGTTTGTAAATAGATCATAGGAAAATTTCTCCTTAGTGCAATAAAGTACTTTGTTTTCTTTCACTAGGCATCCTGACTTACTATGTGCCTGTTGTAATACGGCAGTGTTGTTAGCTTAATCTTATTTTGTTATCCCTTACGCTGTTTGTCATACTGTCAACTCTTACAGCTGGGACGAGTATGTTTTCATGTTAGTCTACAACATGAGTCTGATAAAACCTTAGTTTTCTAACTCTGAAGAAAATTAATCTAGAAGGTTTAGTGTTATTCTGAATTAAAAATTTTTGTTTTAATTATGGCTATTACTTGATCTGTGTCAATACCTTTGTGATAGTTCTGGAACCTTGAAGAAAAATGACTTGTTGAGGATATTCTTGATGATCTTATTCTGTGTAATCCCTGTTTGCCCACGTATGTCCTGTATGTATCTTTATCTTTCCTGTAACTTTCAGTTGTCAACATAAAACACCAAATTAGAATTGCTTTATGCTGGGGGGGGGCTGTGCTCAAATGAGATGCTGCTTTTTATCCTGCTTCTGTGCACTTGAATTGGTTGCTCATTGTAGTAGAGATCACTACTTGATTTCTTTGCGATAACTTTCTTTTGAAGTAAATGGTGATTTTGGTTTCAGTAAATCGTTTAGAATGTTGGTATCACTCATATGTGTGTATATATACATATGTATTACCTATTATTTTTTACTTACTATATTTTAACTTTAATTTTTATGTTGTTGATTACTGAAGGCAGACAGTAACATAAATCAGTTCTTTATGAAGGTTTTGTATGAACTTCAGAGTATTAAAAAAGGTTATTAGATGAAACTTGCTTTAGATTCACAAACCAGATAGTGTACTAAGTCTCCTGTTGCCAGATTTTCTGCTCTGCAAATGATTAATTGCAGTACTCTTATAAATAAGGGAGAAGGAAATTCTCATCCACAATTTTATCCTGGCTTCCTTAGCTGGTTGTTGAAAGGTAATGAATAGTGACATGCACAGGGAAGCAGTACAGTGGGTGGAGGGCTTGCTGCTGGATTTGAGTTTGGTCACATTGTCTTAACAGATGCTTTTAAACCCAATGAGGAAGGGAAATTTTCTTGTTTTAGAGGTGAGTGATACAACATTTTTTTTGCCATGTCAGGTTTTTTTTGGCAGAAAGTACTATCCAAATAGAATAAAAGCAACTGCTGCTCTTAAGAGTTTACAGGTGATGTAGATGGAATGCCGTAAAAATGGTGGGGGGTTGTTTTTAAAGCTACGTAAGGCTTCTACTGCTTCTTTCCATTAATGACATCTGATGGGTAAAACCAGCCAACCTGCCTTTTCTGAGGGTACTGGGCAGTTGGACCTGTTGAGTTCATGAAACTCCATTTCCTATTCTAGTAGCTTTAATTAAAAGTAAAGGAAGAAAAAAAAAAAGTGGTGAAAACTGGCTGACAGGATGTTCAGAGGCTTCAGCTGTGTGAAGCAGATGAAGTTTTATAGCTTGGAATGATGGAGACGTATTATAAGCATGTGGCCATGTGAAGCATGCTGATGCCCTGTGGGGTTTGTGTTGACTATTGATATTTAGTAAGTAAATGGTTTTGTTCTTTTTGAGAAGTGTTGCATAAGGTTTAGCTTTCTCTGCGAGTTCTTGGTTGATCATAACTAATGAAAACTAGATAATTGACAAGTAGCCATTTTAAGTCACTCTGAAGAATGAAGATACAAAAATTATCTGCTCTTTAAAAAATACGCTACCAGATTCTGTTCAGCGATTAAGTATTTTTATTGGGTAGAAATAAATAGGTTTTATAAACACTATTTTTCTGTTTAAGCACTGGAGAATAATAAAATTAAGAGTAAGATTATTGAGAAAAATCTTTAAAAAAAAAAAAACACACACACAAAAAACACATGTTCACATTCCGTGAAGTGCTCTTTCGTGTGTCTACAGTTACACCACGTACACTTACAGGCTTTGCCAGCAGTCTGTGTTCAAGTTGGGTATTTCCTCTAACTTTCTGTGTTGCAGATGGGCTTCAAAATACAACAGGAGCTACTACTTCTTTAAACTGTTGTTTTCAAATTCTACAGAATCATTGTTCTTCTGAGAGTTTATGACTTTTACATATAACTGTGTAGATTCTAATTAGAACCAAGGTAGCTTAGGCAAACAGTAAGAGTTTGTTTACCATTCTGCTCCCTCTTCTATCTGTGGGAGTTTTTCAGCATTGCAACTGCAGTGAAGTGTCCTGTACCGGCAGGTTTTCTGTGTGCAAGGAGCAGCCGTAACACTTTGAAGATCTTGCTTTTTAAGAAGAGACGGAGAGAGATAATATAAATAGGTATATGTGCACTTAAAAGCAATATATAAAAATCACTTTTAAGCGAGTATGTTCTGGTTTGTTCCATGAAGGGCTACAAAGGTATAGGAAATTTGCCATAGAACATCTAATATATTATATCCTGATGGCTAAATCTGAGCATTTAGTTTCAGAATTAGGTAGCATTACAGTTGAGTTGGTGCTGTATTTTCTTTCCCTTTAAGGAAAGGTGTCCAACTTGTAAAAGAAAAATGAGAGGCAGATCAGAATCCTCACTAAAAAACTAGTCTTTGGATTAAGGGACATTTAAAAAAAAAAAAAGTTAAATTGTTCTACACTCTTTAAACTCTGCTATACTGTGAGACTGTTGTCTTGTGTGCCTTTGGTCATGCTAACCAGAGCTCTCCCAAGCATTGCTTGGCAGCACCAGGCAGGCAAACTGCTGGGGACTGTTTTTAGTGGGCATGCAAAGATTAACATAATACAGTGACAGCTGTCAACTGCTTCTGTAAACTGAATAATTTACTAATGGAGACTTTCAAGCTTGAGACTTTGTTATTTCAGTGAGGCTATGTTGGGAGATCATAAAAAGTAAAAGATGCTAAATCCGGAGCTGAGGTTATTGGACACACCCTTCAATGGGAGTGCTGAAGGATAATGTAAGTGAAGGGTTGCTTTCAGTGTAAGAACATGTACGTGATAACACTGTTCTGCCCACATAACAAAGAGGGAGTGTTGGGTATTGTTCTGTGTGTAGAAAAGGGGAGGGGTGGGGGGTGAACCAATAGAAAAACCACAAAAACCCGCCTATCTAGAGTCTTCAAACACCATCAGTATTGTTGTGTTACACCAAGGGAAGTAATTACATTATGTGTTTCTCTTGTCTGTAATACCATGAGTAGATTAAAAGTAGTTGGGTCAAAACTATATTTTTAAACTTCTTTCTGCTACGTTTGTGTTTTTTATTTCAGTTGGTAAGCACATATGTTTTAGCTTATAATAATCAGTTCTGAAAGCATTTAAGTAAAGCTAATGTGAAGGGAGGTTAGCTGAGTATCCATGGCAAGCAGATACAGGAAGTAGCCCAAACCACCTCAGCTAAGGCAGCTGCTTTAGCAGCAATAGTATCTTGCCCGCGTGCACTAGAGGAACACTCTCTACTTTTTTTTGTATTTTTTTTAAAGAAAACAATCTTAAATTAGAGGATATGGATATTTATTCTGCTTTACTGCAGGTTTTTTAACTTCCTGTCTGTTCTTCAGAGTGCTTATATCTCTCTCTGCACCTGGTTTCCCTCATTCATTTTTCCTCATCTAGAGGATTTGAAAGCGGAGTACGTTCAGCTGTAAATTATCCAAAGCGTTGGGGCAGATTGAGGTAGACCCTGTGCAGTATCAGTGGTTGACTTAAAAAACTAAGCAGTTGGCACGAAGAGCTGTCTTGTGTTACATTTCTAGCAGATGTTCTGCTCTTAGAGTAGTAGTTTCCTTTGTCCTAGTATGAGGTTTGGTTCATTGATCGTGTAGATTATACTGCACATGTATATTCTTCTGAGGGTAGGGAGAGTTGCCTGTATGGTAAATGGAATTCTGAACCTATATTCCTTCTGATCTGGTTTTCATTTGTCCTAACGGATATAGGACGGAATCAGTTCCTGTGGCAGCAAGCTCCACAGAGATCTGCAGTACAGAGCACTGTGGGCAGGGTTAAGATTACATTCGTGAACCAAATATGCATTGTGTTCAAAGAAACGTTAAATCTAAAAATCAAAACAATAATAAAAAACCTCCTTGTTCAAGTGCATCCAAGGTAATGCATATATAGACAATGCATCGGAGAACTGCTGCACAGAAACTGTATTAATCATTCTTTCACAAAATGTAGACTTTAGATACCTTTTTTAAATTGCATGTATGTCTTTGCGGTATATAGTTCTTCTTGGCATATTTCCTTGCCAAAGCAGGGCGGTTGGACAAGATGACCTCCAGAGGTCCCTTCCAACCTTAACCATTTTGTGATTCTGTGATTTATCAAGTACATTCATGCAGCAACGTATGAATGTTCATGTTGTTAAAGCACAGTGCAAAAGTCTGTGTGAGTTTTTTGAGTTTGACTTCAATTCTTCCGATAATACGGTGTCAAAGGAAGTACAATGACACGTACAGTATCTCTCTTAGCATAGAGTTCACAGATCCTTACAAATAATGGATCATTTCACCTGTTCCTAAAGACAACCACCATTCCAACAGAACTTGTCAACACTGTATGGCAATTTTGGATTGGAAAGTAAGGATTAGCCAGCTGTGTGATGTAGGTAGAGAGAAGATTGGAATTATAACTAGGTAGTTTGTTGATTAACTGTTGAGACTAGAATCTCTGTTCTTATGCACTTTGTATCTTTACTATCCATGAATATTTAAAAAAAAAAAAAAAAACCAAAATTTAACATCTCTTGTCAGAAATAGTGCTTTCCTAAAGCATAACTACAAAAACTTCAAATGCCTTTCTTAAGCGGACTGAAAAAAACAAACATCCTGAGTTTCTCCATTTTTCTAGAGAACAGTGTGTTTCCTCCTGTCTTCCTTCTTTCATCGAAGTGTGGAGAAGGATTTCTCATTACATGTGTTGCCATCGTCTCCCTTTTCACTGAAGTTGGAGGCGGAATTGTGGTGAGCTTTTTAGTGTACTATTATTACTAGGTGGAGTGAAATACAGAGATGTTTCTTTACAATCTAAACCTCACCTTTAAGCCTGAATTTAGTTATGAGAATTTGGTGTTATTTGTATTGCTTAACAAGTTGTCTAATAAAGAAGCAGTGAAGAGTGCAGGACCATGTTTCTTTTTTGGATCAGCAAAACACATTATAGGGGAAGGGACTTAATGCAGTGACTTTAATTTTATACTCACATCTTGTTACTACTTGTTATGAAACCTCAAAACATGGAACTTGATGAGATGGGGATGTCTGTCAGAGTTATTTTATCAGCCAAATACATTTTGGGGTTAGCTTGCAGCTATTCGTGTAGCTTCCTGAAAATTCCCCGCTAGAATATAGTCACTGCTTCAGCCCTTTCTCTGCTTCACTTTGTTCAAATGCTGTTTGAAGTGACACAGTTGACATAAGGGACACTTACTACTTGAGCTTAGAAATCACAGTTTTGTGGTGCTGTAGCCGTTACAAGAATATTGAACATTATGCCTGTGGAGCTAAAGCAAGATTTTTCTAGAGGGTCATCAAAACCAAATAAAATATTATGAAATGAGTTTTTGGGAAACTTGAGAACTTACACACACATGCTCATGGATAGTTTTTCAGGGTTCCTGAACACTTATGTATTTTTATGAAGAGAATTCTCCAGATATCACAGGATAGGTGAAAGAATGAATCACTGTAGAGTTACCAGTTTTAACATGAAAACTAGGAGTAGTTTTGTGTGGAGAGTATAACAGTCGGAAGATAGTTTGAAGTGTGCTGAGCTACTATTCTGTGTTTGTCAAAGAAAAGCACTGTTGGGAAGAAAAGCAAACCAACTCACAAATACCATCTGTGAGGTTCTAGTGATTTTGATGGTTGCGTTAAATACTACATGATCTGATTGTTAAACAGTTGTATTGAAGGAAGATACTGTATGAAGCTGTGGTGGTTCTGCCATTGTGAAGCGTCCCACGCTCCTCCTCCCTGTGCACAATAAAAGTGATAGCTGCTGCTTGGAGTCATTCCATCTCAGTGACTTTTTTCTTGTTTTAAATTTTTGCCTCCCAAAAGGATAGTGTACATTCACTATTACTTACGATGCTACCTGAACAGAAGCCTCTGAAGGAGAGGAATTGCTAACTTGCCTTCAATGAAAGAAGACTCAATACTTTCTTAGGTTACTGAACCATATTCTCAAAAAAAATGGAGATGCGTAAAAGGCCACCATGCCTCATAATTGCTTCTTGTAAAAATGTAGTCAACTTTTACCCTCATTCCTTTCTATAGCAGCACAAATTCAGTCTTGCTGTTGGGAAAAGGGACAGGGGAAACTTTTTTTTCTTCCATTTCCATTTAAAAGGCATTTTCTTATTTGTCTGCTGACACATAAGAGCTGATGCATGTTTAGACAAAAGTGTTATATAGATGAAATAACCTCTAGTTTACCTCAGGGCTACCCAGCAATTGTACTGTGCTGGGGAGCAGGAGACTGCGCATGGGGCTGTCCTGTTTTTGTTAGAATTTCACTTGAGAACTGTCAGATAATGCTGGGGCTGTGAAAAGCAAATGAATAGGGGTGAAAGGAGCATCTGCTGTTCCTGAACATAATGGTAGCTTTGGATTCTTCCAGAACATTTTCCTCTTTTTCTACTCCTGTGTATAGCTGTATGTAATTGTTAAATATTTGTCCAGAAGAACTGAATGTGTAACAGTAACATTTTTCTAGTGGAGCAAAAACACTTGTCATTTGGATTGCTGTTAATCTCACTTAGTATTCTATGGTACTTCATTGCAATGAATAAACATAACTTACTGTGACTTAAACTTGGGAAGATAATCTAATATTCATGTGTAAATTTAATGTTAGAAACATTGTATTCTTGAAAAAACTCCCTTTTCAGCTAATTTAAATACTGAAATAAGACTGAAAATGACTTAAGAAAATGAACTTCCTTCTACCTGTCTCTGACAATGTAGTATGTCTAAGAATCGAAGTATTAACCTTGACGTTTGCAGCTGACTCAGCAGTTACAGTACACTGCATACTGTCAGATATCCCAAATGAACAATATACTGTTATGTTAATGTGGGTTAGCTTTACGTTGACTACAGGACAAAACTGTCTGCATGATCTGAGTCCTTGGCGAACTGGCTGAATTACCTGATGTGCTTTTCTTAACCAAGGCCATGACACTGCAGGGAGCGATGGTATCCCCCCACAGAGGGAAGTTTTTAGTTAGGACAAAGTACCAGATCATCAAAAGGAGAGTTAACGGCTTTAACTTATATTCTTGTTCAACAACTTGTTCATGAAACTACCCCTGGCTTTTTTTTTGTTTTGTTTGGTGTTTTTTTTTAGTCAGTCTAACTTTGTTCTGTCTACTTCAGTTGAAATCAGAAGCTGCCTGAATGCTTGAGGTTTGGAGGCTGTGTAGGTGAAAAAGAGCGCTCTTTGAAACTGAGAAAAGATCAGAATGAACTGGAAAATGCAAAGCCCCAGTGAAAAGACAAGAAGGAGGTTGACCACTGAATTTCAGGGCAGAGTTCATATGCAGGTTTCTTGTCGCTGCTTATGCAATTCTAATACTGCATCTTGCTTGCATAAATAAAAAGTGCAATACCCTCATAGTTGTCTTAGGGTCAGAAATTGCATGCCTCTTAGGGATGGTTCAGTGGATGAGTTAGGGCTCGAGGCTGGCTGTGAGCCCGTGAAGGCCATTGGAAAGAAGGAGGGTGAGGATGATGACAAAAAACCAAACCAAACAAACAAACAAAACCCACTAATCCCCCACACAAACACTTATATGGAATTAAAATGAATAAACAATTCTCTAGAAGCAAAAAATAATATCTAATATGGATTTCTCTGAAAGTTTATTTGCTACGTGATCCAGTTGGGTGGAACTTCAGCTGAAGCTTCCCTGTTCCATGCTTAATAACATTTTATTGTCTTCTCTGTGTGTGTGCGTGTTATCTGATCTAATGCAGCCTCAATAAGAGGACATTTAGGTGATTGGGGAAAGAACAATAAATCTGTATTTCCATTAAACTGTAGGGTAAAGTAACCTTCAGTTCCATTCTCTTGCAAGTGATTTGTAAAGCTTTAGCTGTCTTACATGTGGGAAATACGTTCTCTCTGCTGACTGCAAAAAAAAGATGTAGTATAGTCAAATAGGTGTGCAGGATGAGGGGAGGCGTCCCGCGTTTGCTGTTGGCCTTCCCAGTTTTATGTTTAGGGGGGCCACATGACCCAACACACTTTCTGTTGAACATTAAGACATAAAATATCAGTAAGAAGTGAAAAGGACATTTGCATATGGGTATAAAATCAATTCTCTAACAGGGATTAAAAAATTTCAAAAAATGTAGCGAACTTGATGCAAAATGCTTTTCCTCTTTTGAATGCAGCTTCTGAATTGCAGTCTTGTTTCCTTTAGATTTTCCCCTTAGGAGAAATCTAATTATACGAAACAAAATACTGAGTGTATGGATAATGTGTGCAAATACATTCATATTGTAAACAAGTAGTGATTTTGTGTTGGTTTTTTGTTTAAGCTACAGTGATAGCGAATAAAATGTACATGTAGAAATGATAGAGAAAACAGATTTGTCCTAACTTATTACAGATTTTGTAATAAGTAAAATAATTTTTCAGACGCAGGCTTCGTGTCCTATTGATCGCAGACCATTTCAAGCAGTATGCAGGCTTGATGCAGTGGAAGAGCAGATAAAGGTAAGTTCCAGACTTATTTTCTGAAAGAATTTCAGTTGTAGGAACACCCCAGTGATGCTGCAGCCTTTTATTCATACATCTCTGTTAGGTAAGCTTTCCTAATAAAATAATTACTGCTTTAATGTTTCTGTTAAGTATTTGAAGCTAGGAATTTTTTAAAATTATTTTTTCAATGCCAGTTTTTATAGTAATAATAATCACAAAGCTGCTGTTGCTGCTTTATAGTATCTTTGAGTGTTCCTGATATATCCAAGAACATTAGTATAGTAATTGATCTCAAAGTGTTTTTTGACTAGGTTTTGTAAGCAGTTGCTATATCAATCAACATGCAGTCTGGGCTTTTAAGCTGAGGTGAATCTTTTATGTGTTCACAGTCCCCAATTCACAGACAAAATCACACGAAGGCAAGAGGAGTCAATTAACGCTAAGCCTTGTTCAACCTAAATTTCTGAATTTTTTTGAGCTTTCTGTTTTTCTGAATAGTACTTCTGTGGAGAGTAGTTTATCAAGTAGGAAAATAAAATGATTCTGATAGTTGATCTTGAAAATGTATGTAGAAAGCTGCTGATAATTCTGTGTACAGTTTTGAAATTATGTGGTGAAATTATGGTTATAAATAATTCCAAAGATGTGGGGTTTGCATTTTGCTATGTTTAGAAAACAGGCTCCCACTACCCAGTTTTTGTGCTTCTCAAGGCCCAGGTAGTCAACTGCAAAGGCACCATACTGAGAGCCGCAGATACTTCCTCCTCATAGGAAACCGTGCTAGCATATTGTATCTTCTTTATTTCTAAAGAATCAAGGAAGCAGCTGAAAAAAGATAACTTTTCATTTTGCACACTATTTCAAAATACAGTTTGAAAGGTTCTGCAGTATAAGCGGGTGGGCAGAGAACAAGGGTTGTGCTCTGAAAAAAAGCCCCTGGAGCAGCAGGGATAGATGGAATGCGTACCAAGAAATGCTGATGTGGGGGTCAGTATTAGCAGGGTTGCCACTGGGACATCAGCAGCTTTCAATTTGTGGTATTCGGAACAAGAATGCTAATAGCTTAAGGAGTTGCATATAAAGCCAGCATTCTGGAATGAGGAAGTACAAAATATCTGGTGCGAACAATTGCAATGTAGCCATTGAAGTAACTTCATAGTGTGTACCAAAAATTGTATTGCTTTCTTAGAATTTTGAAGATGTGGAAAAACCCCAATGTTATATAAAATCCGTAAGTTATTTTACTCTAGAGGAAAAGCGGGTGTATTTTAATTAGGAGGAAGCACTTGACATTGAGTGGTAGTTCAGCATTTTCCCAAACTGAACCTCGTGTATTTACATCAACCAACTTAGTTTAAAAAAACCTAGCTTCCAAATTTTCAATGGAAGATAGTGCAGAGCTTTGAGGTACTGGAGACGGCAGTCTGAATATTCAGGGATTTTTGGTCTTGTGAATTGATATGCATCTCTGACATGGCCAGTATACGTATCGAAGTGAGTTTTCTTCCATTTCATGAAAAACAAATGAAAAAAAGTTTCAAATCTTCAAACTGTGAGATTAAAGAAATAATGATGTGAAACGGTTTCGAGTCCTTCTGTTCGAGCTTATTTTCTCTGTAGACCTTAAGAGTCTTTGAATGTATTTGAAGCCCACATGTATTGAGATTCTAGAGTGGATTGACTTTATTTTCAATACAGGTTCAGGTTAAAAAACAACTAAGGAGGAAGGAAGAAGAGGAGAACTGTGCATGCAATAAGGGAAAATATAGCCATGTGAAGATGAGAAGTTTTGTGAGGTTGGTTATCCACTTAATTTCAAGTGTTCTAATTGGACTATTGAAAATATAAATTCAACTGTTTTAAAAATACACCTGGAATTTTTTTAAAAAATAAGTTTCTTTTAAAATAAACTATTTCCCATCAGTGGTGGTTTAGCTTTACTTCTGTCACTGATGTAATTCCCACTTGAATACTTACAAAAGCAAGCAAGAAGTAAGAAGCAACGTGTTTCCTGCATTGAGCTCTGTGAAAGCTGCATTTTTCAGGCAGTTCTGGTAAATTTCCTATTTAAATTAAGACTTTGTGGCTAGATCATATTTTAACAATATGAGTCTTTTTCTTTCGTTATCTAAACAGACATCCCCTTTCTTGTGTGTTATAAACTTTGGTGGTGGTCTTTTATAGTAGGACCTAGTTTTAGTCAAGAAGTTATTTTATTCTAGTGAGTTTGAGGGGGAACTGTGGAAATACCATTCCTAATGTGGGAAGCTTTATTATTTGCTGCATTGTATAAGGGGAAGCTCAGGATTACACAGACAAATTTCACTAAAAAGTGATAATTTAAAGGCAATGTTTAATGGAATATATGATACATACGGAGATCATGAGATTGAATTTGAAGGAGACTTTACTGCAGAAAAGGTACCTGGAAGTAAATCACCTTTTTTGCTGTTACCAGAACATAGATAAGATTAATCTTTGCACCTCACCATTCTGAATCACTTTTGACTTTGATATTCTTCAAAGCAGGTTATAACATCTTTCACATGTTGCCATGAAATGAAGCAAAATTAAGCATTCAGGTTACAGTTAATAGAGGATATTAACTTTTATTGTGTATGTGGATTTTCCTTTTTTTTTCCCATCTGTAAGCTTTTTGAAGCACTGTGACTTTTAATATATGGAAGATGATATACATGATGCAAGTTCAGGTTTTAATAGCTGTCAGAACTTGGTTTAGGTGCATGAAATAAAAATTCCTTAAAATAGGAGCTGATTTTTTGGGGGTGTGTATACTGTTGGCTTAAATATGCCCAGAAATTACTTTTGTAATAACTTTTGTGAATCTTGCAGAAGAGCTGTATGTCCAGACAGAGGGCCGTTAACAGCAAAATTAAGCAAAGTTTTGAAGAAAAAATACAGTAAGTGGTATTTGGCCTCCATTTGCTAGAATTACTGCTTTTTATTATTAAGGAACTCTATAATTTCTTTTCTTGATAAACCAATTTAATATTTTTTTTAATTTCTTACATTTGCATGTGAAAACCAAGTACCAAGGAATAGAAACGTGGAACTTAAGGGAACAAAATAGCAGTATGTGAAACTACTGTTCTTACTTTACTGGAAAGACTGCCTCTTCAATTTCAGTCACAAGTGAAATGGATTTGGTTTCAGCTTAAAGTCATTTTCTGCATCAGACAGCTGGTGCACAGCTAATGGCTAGCTTTTATTCACAGGAAGTTTTCTGGTGAGAGTTCAGACACAAGAAGCACTTAGCTGTATTTTATGGCTGCCATTTTGAGAGGCTTGTTTAGTAGATATCGTTCAGTAAGTGTGTTCATAACTTGGGAAGCTAAGCAAATACCTGAAGAGGTGAAAACTGCTTGACATATAAAAAGCTATTATGAAGGTGCATGCATTTTAATTTTATTCAGTTTGTATGTAACATTGTAAATACACTTGAGATACATTTTCATTAACCTCTCATAGCATTAATGATTTTGACAAACAATTAAAAACTAATATGCCAAAGTTAAGATGAAAGTTTTGTTTCTTATTCCTCACAGGTAGTATTTTGTATGACAAACAAAACAAGAAAGCATTGTCTGTGAAGATAAACAAGGTTGGTTCTGATAAGGAAACATTTATAAACCATTTTTCATTAAAGCATTTTTAAAACTGCGTTTCTGCTTATTTTTAAGGTTAACTGCTTCTATTTGTAATTTTACTATGATCCAAACTTTGTTGTTTTGTCTCTTTTTGTGTTGAAGGAAGTAGTTAGAATATAGTGCTAGGTTATATGAGCGTTTCTTTCAGATTAAACATAGTTTTGTGGTGGTAAGTATTTTCATTTAGATTAGGATGTTACATTATAGGATACTGTAACTACCCTGTTTGTGTCTGCCTTCACCAAAAGAAGGTGGTATCAGCTGCAAGATGCTAGCCAAGGAACATATATGAAGGATATTAAGGTTTAAATTATTTTCATGAAAATACATAGTTGTAAGGAACCAAGTAGTATATTATGTGAAAAAGCCAGGGACATCATAGTTTGCATCAAGCTGGTTTTTTTAATGGGAGATTAACCCCTGAAATGTTTGTGTTTCCAGGTTTCTTGTTTAGTTCATAAATTTTAGCCTGTAAACACTGGCTTATAACGTGCAGAGTTTATAAGGAGCTATAAAAGCTCTGTTTGATTTCTGCCTTCCCTCCTTTCGAAAGTATTTCATGTCTCTGGGACACAAGTTTGTGATCAGTGCTTTCTTACTCATGTACATGTAGATGTATTTGCATGAAATCATTTTAGGCTGTAAATTTCATTCTGAAGTGTAAATGTCATCATTCTCCATCATTCTCTTACCTGAAGTTTTAAAATTTGGAGGAAAAACTGTCTTCCAGTCCCTGTCTTGCCTGCTACCTTGCTTCATGTAGTATATGTACACGTACTACATCATGTGTCTTTTCAGTAGCTGGTGGCCTGAGTTGTCACTTTTATTTGGTGCTTATAGACCATAGATCTCCGGGATATCTTTAGCTCGAGGCTTCCCCTTCTAAGTCAGGTATTTAGAAATTTTGATTCTGTTACCATGTAAAGTTAAAGGTACCTTTCATTGAATTGGTTTTGAATTGGAAGGATAGGGCTTAATGATAGGTCAACTTCTAATTTGACTTCAGGGTTGGTGAATGCTTTCATATCTAGTTTAACTGATTTACTGTGCACTATTTAATGGCATTGATGTCTCAAATGGTACCTATTGCAAAAAAGGTACATAAACAAAACTAGATCCATTAAAAACCTTTAGGAGGAGGTACAGGGCTCAATTATCCCATAAACATTCAAAATCTAAAAGAATTTAAAAGAAAGCACTAATTTACTGACAGCCACATCATAAGGATATTTGTGGAACATCTGGATAGCTTTTTTAGATGGAGGGAGAAATGTTAATATTCAAAATGATAGTATTTTTAAAATAGAACTTAAAAACAACAGCTTTTTGGGAGAAACTTACAATTTGCACACTGATGAAATAGGGCATGTTCCCACCAAAACCAGCTCTCAGTGCCAAAGTTTGAGGGAGTGTATGGATAATGACTGCCTACTGGAGACATGTATTTATGTACGTCCTATTACAAAGTTTATTTTTCATCAGAGTAAATATATTCTGAAAAAAAGATGGGGAGACCCTGTAAGTTCCCATTTTAAAATACCAGTCATAGGGAATGAACAGGAATGTTTCAGTCAGATTCAAGGTGGCATTAACCCTGAAATATAAAAGGTGAAAGGATATAAATGGTAAAAATGGGTCAGCGTAGGTAAGTGTTGTCAGTCTGGTAGTCTGGGAAAAGTGTCTGGAGGAATATTGTTTGGGC
Source organism: Opisthocomus hoazin (assembly GCF_030867145.1). Taxonomy (NCBI): domain Eukaryota; kingdom Metazoa; phylum Chordata; class Aves; order Opisthocomiformes; family Opisthocomidae; genus Opisthocomus; species Opisthocomus hoazin. The sequence goes on from NC_134421.1 coordinate 39,188,809, forward strand.
TTTTTTCCCCTGCAGCCAGCCCAGTGCACAGCAAGAGAGTTTACACAGAATCACAGAATCACAGAATGGTAGGGATTGGAAGGGACCTCTGTGGGACATCTAGTCCAACCCTCCTGCCGAAGCAGGGTCACCTACAGTAGGTTGTAGAGGACCTTGTCCAGGCAGGTCTTGAATATCTCCAGAGAAGGAGACTCCACAACCTCCCTGGGCAGCCTGTTCCAGTGCTGTGTCACCCTCAGAGGGAAGAAATTCTTCCTCATCTTCAGACAGAACTTCCTGTGCTTCAGTTTGTGCCCATTGCCCCTTGTCCTGTCGCTGGGCACTACTGAAAAAAGCGTGGCCCCATCCTCCTGGCACCCACCCTTCAGATATTTGTAAGCATTTATAAGGTCCCCTCGCAGCCTTCTCTTCTTCAGGCTGAACAAGCCCAGCTCCCTCAGCCTCTCCTCGTAGGAGAGATGTTCCAGTCCCCTCACCGTCCTCGTAGCCCTCCGCTGGACTCTCTCCAGTAGCTCTTCATCTTTCTTGAACTGGGGAGCCCAGAACTGGACACAGTACTCCAGATGGGGCCTCACCAGGGCAGTGTAGAGGGGAAGGAGAACCTCGCTCATTCTGCTGGCCACACTCCTCTTGATGCACCCCAGGATCCCATTGGCCTTCTTGGCAGCCAGGGCACACTGCTGGCTCATGGTTAACCTGTCGTCCACCAGGACACCCAGGTCCATCTCCGCACAGCTGCTCTCCAGCAGGTCCCCCCCAAGCCTGTACTGATGCATGGGGTTGTTCCTCCCCAGGTGCAGGACCCTGCATTTGCCCTTGTTGAACCTCATCAGGTTCCTCTCTGCCCAACTTTCCAGCCTGTCCAGGTCACGCTGAATGGCAGCACAGCCTTCTGGTGTATCCACCACACCTCCCAGTTTGGTGTCATATTACTACACACCATGCGAGAGGCAGTGCGATAGCATACAGTGCGTGGCTAGGCGTTGTTAACAACTGCAACAGGGGGTGGGATTTCTTGAAATAAGAGGTGGGTTCTGGGTATCGTGCCTTTGTGTGAGGGCCCAGTAAACAGACGCACCAGTCAGTCTGCAATTTCATAATTCTACCTGAAGGCAAAGGAGAATCCCAGCTACTTACATTAGTTCTTCCTGTTACTTTGAAACCAGACATTCAGTGAGTTGCTGTGAGGGGGACTGTCTGAAGGTGCTAGCACTGTACTTATGGTGGTTCATTAGGTAGCAGAAATGGGAACTGTGAAATAGTAAAGGTCAGGCTCATTTATTTGTAATTTGTGTGTGGAGCATTAAAGATTTTGCCCTGGAAAGCCTATATAAATTGCAGGTGTGGAAAATTTAGACTGAATAGAGAATATTTGTTTGCTGCAACTGCAAATCTCAGCATGTAACTATGGAGCTACTATGATGCCTGCTTTTTGTGAGCTAAAGTCTTGCTGACATGATTTAATTTCAGTGCATCTCCATGTATTAAATGTTAATTATTTTATTTTGGATGCCTTTAATTCATACATTTTTTTGTAGCCCAGAAGACAGACCTGCTGGAATGAGTGCTTCAGAACTAATTTCTTCAGCATGCTTCCGGCCGGTGGTAGCAATGAAGAATCCTTTTTTAGTTGTAGAAATGACTGGTTAGTATATACTAGTGCTTGATATAACTGATGGGTTAACATATTGTAGATGCTATAGTTCCTTCTGCTCCTGTCTATATACTGCTTTAAAATATTTTGAAGATGTCTGAGTTGATATTCATGAATGAACAGCTGTTAAAGGATAAACCCAAATATTTTAAGATTAGTATTGTTAAGGGCACACCCCAATCTGTCATGTGTCCAGCATTAAAATACTTGAGTGTGTGCTTTTAATCTCATTGATTTAATAAGAGTTAATAAGTTTTATTTTTAGCTCATAATAAACTCCTTGCTGAGTTGAAGCCATGGATAGGAAAGCGTTAGTCCTGTTACTACAACAGCAGTTAGCAAAACAGTTAACAGTAAATATCCTGTTTTTTATCAGAAACAGTCATTTTTTATGTTGATCCTTGACTCCAAGAGGGGAATACTTTAAACATACTTGAAGCAGTTTTGTTTAATGAGTCTAATACTTAAGAACGAGTGTTAAAAAAAAAAAAAAAAAAAAAAAAAATCAGTTGAGAAGATGGAAGAAAAAGAACAGTCTAGAAAAACATTATTTGGATAATATGGCCTAATGAAAAAATGATTGTGTCCATATGTTTTCAGCAGCCTGTAAATGAATAAACCTTTTGGCTGTGCATGCAACAGTGTTGATTTGTCAAGGATGCGAAGTTTCTCCATCTTTCAGCTCCCCAGAAGACACATGTCATCTCCTGTTTTCCATTCTGTCTGCTTCATTTATTTAGGACTTCAGTTAGTTTACTGTGACTGCTTTTTCCCTCTAAACAGTAATCATGGATAGTTTCATTGTGACTGAAAGTTCTGATAAACTTAAATTTTAAAAAAGTCACTGATAGAAGCAATTGTTGAAATACAAAATTGTTATAGTACAAAGTTATTTTTTGTAACTTTTTGTATGAAATTTGTGTTTCAGTACAGAATTCGCAGAAGTCAATGCAACGGTTAGACAGAAGAGACGAGAACTAGAATTGTCCTGTTCATCTGTGCTTGCTCGAGTGGAGAGGTACGTGTTTTGTATTCGTAGTGCAAAGGGTCTTAATACTTCAGGTTTGGAATTTGATAAATTCAAATTGCTCTTTAGATAAAACTATATTTTATCATAGAAATAATGTTTGCATATAACTTGTTACATTTTTGTGTTTGCTGCATACTGGTTTTATGCCAATAGATTGTTTTCTGTATATATTAATGCTTTTTTGATACTCATGACAAGCACAATAACTCCACTGATGTGTGCATCTTGATATGTCACTTTCACAGAAATGCACGTTTAAATATATTTTCTATTTGGAATTTAGTGTGCAATCTGCTTTTAAAATAATTTCTATCATTAAAAATCAGACTACATTTGCTTTAACGTCACTCTGATTCTGATTCCTGTCCCCCCCTTTTATGGGTTATTTCTAACACTTCTTTCTGTAATTGTTTATAAACAAATGCATTTAGAAAGAATTAAGGGTATTCTATCAAATGAAACAGAGAACATAATTTTTTTTTTTTGTCAGAGAGCAGATGTGTGTTAAAACATACCCTAAGGATGATTTCATAAATATCAAGCAGAAGCATAAAAATACCTGATTTTAAAATAACACAGTAAGAAATTGATTCTGTTTATGATCTTAGTTTCACTACATGTCTGTTTACTCTCTTTGGCATAAAATAAAGACTAAAGACAAAAGAGCAAGTAAAGAGACTTTAAATTTAATTAAAAGTTGGACCTAGCATTTAAAGAATTAACTTAAATTTTTTTTACATATAGTTTTCCTTATGAAAAGTTTCATTCCAACTCAGTGATAGCTTAAGAATTGTCGATCTAGAACTAAATTCTGGTTTTGCCCAAGGCTTGCTGAGGGAGTCTTAATAAATATATATTTAAAGAAGCCTTTACTAAATTGTTGTGTACACTGTTTCTCATTTTTCTGCAGAAAAGGCTATTCTGTTGAAGTATCAATGTTGAGAATTTGATTTCCAGTAGTACAGCCTACTGATTTGGAGGAGACTGTTTGTTTGGCTTTGAAGGAAGCCACGTGTGTATTCCTTTAACATAACATACCTTGTTCAAACTGTTTTACTAGATTAGGCCTTAATATAAGCCTGAAATTAAAGAAGAGAAGGAAAGTTTTGTTCTCTGTCAGCTTTGCTTTTCTCTCCAACGGTGGTGAGGTTGGAAGTGTCATGGTTGCCTAATGTTTTGGGTTTGTGCATTGTTTCCAAAACTTACTACAAACAGCTAAAGCAACTACTGCTAATGCTTTTATTTTTCCAGAATTCCTTTACTATCTTATGGAGCTGAAGCTGAGACCTTTCTTCTCATTTCTACTACAGTGGCAGGGACAATTCTTCCAACAAATACCAGGCCTTTGGAAAACTTTGGTAAACTTTTTTTTTGTAAGTTTTATTTATAGCTCATGTGGAGTATCATTAAAATATGATTCTCAGAAATCAAAGCTGAGTATATAGTTACAGTTAACAGAAAAAATAATCTGTTTTGGTGCAGTTTGGTACTATTTCAAAACCAGCTGGTTTTTCTGAAGTGAGAATATAGAAGATGAACCAACCATCTCAAAACTGGCATAACTGTTCTTCATTTGAAGATTAATTTAATTTCTAAATTCAACACTTCCTTTCACGTTACAACTTCTTTTGCTATTGTGCAAGGATAAATCTCATTTTGATATGTTATGAATTGCATGACATATTTCAGTGGTTTATTGAGGAACAAACTTATTTCCTGACGGAGGAGTAGTCAGGAAATGGTGCAGTGCATGGATCTCTTTCTGTATGCCTACAAGCCCTTGCAAAGGTGCTCAGGCTCAGGGTCTGTTGGTTTTTTAGCAGAAGACACAGGCATGGAAGGAAATACCTTCCTTGAGTTGCTTTAACAGCCTTTCTCTCTCCATACTCAGCAAGAATGTAGCTTCTCTTCCAACAGGGTGCTGGGTGCTCAAGTTCAAAGAAGCAAAAACAAAGGAGTGCTGTTTTTTAAGGCCAGAGATAATGCCTTCTTTGAATTGTGAATTGTACTACTCTCACTTGACTAGTAGGCAAAGAGAAGGGAGAGATTTGGGTTTCTCAGCTTACAAAAATTGTGGGTAAGTGAATTGCTTGGAAAGAGTTAAGTAGCAGAAGGATCATGAAAAAGATGCTTTATTCATTTGTATTCTGCATTCTTGTTAAAAGTACTTATTTCACCTGTCCATTCCCCACTGAAAAATGGATATGTTGCTTCCTCAGGCCTCTCATGTTTGGCAGTGAATTTAACTAATGCTTAACCATTCCTGCTTCTAGTAGTAATGAGTATACATGCTAGCTCGTATCTCTTGATTTCCCTTCATCTTCCTATTTACATAGCCAGGCTTCTTTGTTAATGTGCACCAAAAATTTTAAAAACAAACAGAAAAAACCCCACCAAAGCAAAGCAACAGGTTCTCCTTTTTCTCTCTCATCAGAAAGACAAAGAATATTTGGATAAGCAAATAAGCTCCCAATTATTTTTCAACACTAGACTATTTAGAACACGTGAGTAATTGCTGTTGATAATACCAGTAACTGATCTACAGATACTGGCAACATTGTCAACTCCTAAGGCAGAACATGGAACTAAATCCCTTATCCTGTCTTTTGGGAGAGGCAGGAGATTTTGAGTGAGTCTTGACAGCAAAGGGAAATTATTTTTTTCATATATTCTTGGGTTTATATTTTTATGTAGAATATATTTTTCTCATTCGTTGTCTTGATTAGAACTTTGATACTTTTTATATAAGCATTGCACTTCCTCTCTTAAAGGTGTGATTTTTAAATGCGAAATTACCAAGCTAACAAGACACAGCAGTAAATTCCGAAGTTATTTTTCTATGTTTCCATATGTTCTTGCCACACCTTAACTAAAGTCCAGATATGTAGTGTAATATATTACTTGTACTGTGGACAAAGTGGAAGACAGTCATCAAGATTGAATCTTAAAACATTACACTGTGTTGACACTGAAGTTTTAAGTCATCTTCAAGTTTGACTTAAAGACTTCCTGCTGATAAGAAGCGTGCAGGGAAGTAAGACACCGAGTCTTTGAATTTCCTGGTGAAACTAGGGGATGTTGGATGTGAATAGGGCCCTTGAGGATTTTGGTCACATTCTGTTGAGTGAGTGTTCCTTCCCCATTCAGATTTTATATAGCAACTGAGGAAAAGACAGACCTGCACGAAAAAGGTAAGGACAAAAGCAAGGGGAAGCCTAGCCTGAATACTGTTAGAGATGTATGACAAATGTATATAAATGAGAAGGGAACAAGGCCTTCTTTTACAGGAAGTATAAGAGATGAAGGAAAAGGCAGAAGGTGGAGGTGACCCTGAGATTTTTTACAAAGGTGGAGCACAGGAGAAAAATGAAGAAAATACTGAAAATACATGCGTACAAAAAAAAGCAAACTGGATCTTGTGATTCTTACTAAATTGGGCCTGAAAGATGGCTGCACAAGTTTTTTGTTTTTGTTTTTTTTTTTTTTAATTTTTACGCACCCTCCCATCTCCTGGTCACACTTAAAGTGTACAGTTTTGCATCAGAGTAGTAGTTGAAAGTTGCTTCCAGAGTTGTGCAAGGAGGCATATGAATATCAGTGATGGACATGTGACTGTACTGCTTGAATCTTCCCTGTAGATGCTGCAGTTTTTTGGATTCTCTTACCATTAAATAATCTTTATAGTGGTTTGACTTGAAAATGTGTTAGTGAATCTACAAATATTGTTATAATTTAGACTGGCATTATGCAATTCTTTTGTGTGATTAAAATATTTCTACATAAAGATTCAGTGAACTGAAATGCCTTGTATTTGGTCCAAGTCCAAAGCTTGTGAATTTTGTCCGGTAAGTTTTTATGAGTAGTAAGGAATGCTGAAAAGAGGCTTGTGTTTCACAAGCAGACTTTGAAAGTGCCATGGCAATAACTTGCCTTTTAATTCTGTCAGGATTCCCACATTTCATTTGTATTCTGAATTTTTATTATTGCAGGGTGATTTCTTCCCCACTGAAGGAAATCATCATGGATGTTATATGTCATTACAAATTTTTAATGTCTAACTTGTTTTCCTGGCTGTTGTAGTAGGTTTGAAGACGTAGTTGGTCTGAGACAGCCGCATGTGGCTGAATAACTGCTGGTTGACCACTGTGAGGTCACTTCTAACAAAATTACTGGGGAGGCTTACAGTAGATACCTTAAGGTGCCAGTCACCTGAAACTCCTTTGGAAGTTCTTTACCATACACGTTTTCTTTTAAATACATGGTACCTTTTATACAATCAATACTATTGGTTTTCATTACCTTAAGTGACAATTTGATCAGTGGACATCCAGAAACTGAAACTAGATTTTTTTTTCATGTTCCGTCAAATTACTGTGTTTATAAGGGAAGTCAAAGAAAGTGATTATAGTCCTGTGCCCTGCTCTAGCCTTTTAAAAGCTAGCGAGGTGCTTTCCGAGTTACTGCTCTGAGAAGTTTACATTTAATAGACAGTGATATGTTTTTGATTCTGCTAACAAAGTTGTAAGTGGTAGAAAGAGGATTTGGTGCTGTTACATACTTGTCTTATTGCTATCAGATTTTTATATGATCTGTATAGGAATACATTTAACATTTTTGTGCAGTAAAAGCATGGGAAATAACATTATACAGAGTCAGAATCAAGAGTTTGTGTGATGTGGTAAAGCCATTGCAAATTCCATAGAAATTAATATTTAGCAAGTTTCTACTATTTATATATGATAATGAAGCTGTAAAAATAAATAATTTAAACACCAAATTCCTGATGCTGTCTAAAGTCTACACAAAGTGTGAAAGAAATTAATGGACATCTCAGGAAATTAATTTAGTTCTGAAGTGAGTATTAAATTCAAGTATATTTACTTAATTATCACTAATCATTAATTCCTGAGCTATCCCTCATAAGCTTTCATAGGTATCAAGAGTACAGTCTGTTCCCTTTGCCGTGAGTACAACCCTTGGCTTCGCTACAGAGACGTATGTCACATTGTGGATAGCAGGAAATAGATTAGTACGGTATCCACATTAATTAATACAGTATCCACACAAGGGCTCCTGTGCTGCTGTGTACAATTTAAGGTCATTCTTACAGCTTCAGATTTTTGACGCACCCTAGACTGCCCCAAAATTGTGCTCCTTATTTAATTTGTTAGGTGCTGCAGGCACTGTGGGGACCTTGCAGCAGAGTTTAAGTCCGGTTTGCCATGGAGCATGCAGGGTCTGCCTTATAACTGGTGAATGAGTTTGCACTGTCTGAAATGAGATTTTGTAGAGAGGTATGTTGTCATTGCTGCTGAGCAGCTGCTTCCTATGTGGTCATCTGCTGGTGGCCATTTAAAAATGTCACTTTCTATAGCACTGAGCTTCATTTCTGTAGTACTGAGGCTTCACGGCCAACAGGCCTGCATTTTAGAATGACAGGAACTGCTGTGTGCTAACAATGTTGTATGGTTACTTCCTTTTCTAAGAGTGCTGACTGTCGTTGAACAGCAATATCGGTAGCGGTTTCATTGTGAATGCCATTACTGTCCATGTAGCCATGCTGATACTGCTTCTAAAATGTGTGTTTAGATGTCTGATGTGTCACTTTGTTAGTTTGATTCTGTTCTTTAAAGAAAGTCTGCACTGCAAAAAAATAAATGCTGTGGCAGCATATCATACTAAATCTTAAATTGTATTATTTGAAGATATCTGTTAAACCGGTCATTTTATGTTCTTAACTGTGTTCGGATAAATGGTTATTATCAAACTTTAACGTAATCTGCTTTTATTAGAGTCTTTAGGCAAAGGATACGCTGTTGCGTGCACCCAAGAAGGAGAAGAGAAAAAGCAAGCTTCTGGCTCATCTGGCACTAGAGGAACTAGAAGGAAATCGGTTAACGCTACTCCAAGAAGAAGGTCTGCACGAAACAGCAAAAATGAGACTCTGGGTCAATCTCGGAGCTCACCTCGGTCAAGCAGTTCTGCGTGCGGTGCCTCTGATGGCAATAACCCATCTCTGAATAAGTCTCCTTCGGAATCAGAGAAGGCTCCTCCAAAACGAAAGTCTAAAAGAATAGTTAAACAACAAACACCCGTGGTTAAAAAGAAACTGAGAAGTTCTGCACGTTCTGAAAAAACACCCAGTGATTCTGTGGAAGATGATGACGTTGCTGAGTCTGAAGCAGTTCTAACGTTAGATAAAGACCGGCAGTCAGATAACGAAAGCAATAGTGCAAGCCTTCCACAGAAAAATAATGTGGAAACAGAATCTGTTAATGGGTTGGAAAGGTTTAGTGAACATGCAGAAATTGAGGAAACTATGGGAGAATGTAACAAAGATGAAGATACCTCAGGCAACATGGATGTCATTTTTTCTGTCCAAGAACCTCCAGTACTGTCTTCAGGGTGTGAAAGTCAGGAATCTGAAGTGAAAGGTGATACTGGAAAAAATGTAGATCATAAGAATGAGGACATCTGTGAAAATACTCTTGAACAAATGGAAACAGTAGCTGGTCCCACAGTTGAAGTATGTGACCATGCAACTTTCGAAAAAGTGAATCAGACATTGTGTAGTCCTCAAAATGAATTAACAGAGAACATAGAAACTTTGACAAAAATAGATCAACCCATAGGTAGTCCAGAAAATGAATTGTTGGAATATCCAGAAAATTTGGGAAAAGATCAGCCATTAGAGAGCCCCAGGAGCAAATTGCCTGAGCATCCAGAAGCCATAGAAGTAGATGATTCCAAGGCTGAAGAAGAAGCAGTAGTAGACTGTGCACATACAAATATTCAAAACTTAGAAACTGTTCAAGTTGAAGAACCAGATACATTAATACCCAGTATTTCTATGAACAGTACATCAGAACCGTCCTTAAAAGAGAACACTGTGCCAGAGAGTGAAGAGGGTAGAACTTCAGAGTCACCCCAGGTAAATGCTGAACATAAACATTTTGGTGAAGATAACAATGAGATGATACCGATGGATTGTGACTCATTTTGCAGTGACCAGAATGAACCTCAGATTGAGCAGTTACCACCAGTTGAAAGTACAGAGCAAGAAGTGAACTCCTTACAGTGTGATGCAGGAAACTGTGCATCAGTTTCAGGACTTTCTGATGAAAAAGATGAATCTATTCCTCAAGAAAGAGAGTGCCAATCAGAACTCAAAAAAGATAAAAAGACTCGAACTAGAAGATCTAGGTTTCACTCTCCATCAACAACTTGGTCTCCTTCTAGGAGAGAGGGCAGGACATCTCAATCACCATCCCCTAAAAGGGAGATGACCAGAGGCAGGAGCTCACGATCACCCAAGAAGGAAACTGTGAGGGAGATAAGGAGATCCTTATCTCATTCTCCAAAGAGAGAGACACTCAAAGATGAGAAAAAAACACCATCTCGATCTCCCAAAAGGGAAACTGTCACGGAAAGCAGGAGATCATCTTCTCGATCAAGAACTAAGGATTTATCTCCGAGGCAAAAATCTAGATCTCGAAGCAGTGATAGAGATAGTCAAAGAAGAGATCGTGACAGAGAAAGAAGAAGTAGGAGGTGGTCTAGGTCACGGTCACGATCTAGGTCAAGATCACGATCTAGGACAAGAAATAAAGGTTCTTCGTTCTCTAGAAATGAGAGGGACAGTCATTCACCTCGATGGAAAGAGAGATGGGCAAATGACAGCTGGAGGAGTCCCAGAGGAAATGATCGATATAGAAGAAGTGATCAAGAAAAACCAAATGAAAGTCTTAAAAAAGAGAAGGACAATACAGAAAAGACCAATGATGATCAGTATTCTTCAGACAAGCGGAGGAGTGATTTTCCAGACTGGGTAATGGAAAGGATAAACTCTGTTCCAGAAGTCAGGAACAGAGAGAGAGATCAACCACATTGGGAAGACGGCAGGCATGATAATTCAGGACACTCTTGGAATAAAAACTTCGGTTCAGGTTGGATTCCGAATCGAGGGAGAGGTCAGCGTGGCCGAGGTGGGCGTGGAAGAGGTGGTTTCATGTATGGAGACCAGAGTGAAAATCACTGGCAAAATAGAAAACCTCTCTCAGGGAACTCAAATTGTTCTGGGAATGAAACTCCAAGATTCCCAGAACATCAGCCATACAAGCGTAAGAATGAACAAGATTACTCTTTTGATACGCCTGCTGACAGATCTGGGTGGACGTCGGCGTCCAGCTGGGCTGTGAGAAAGACTTTACCTGCTGATGTGCAGAATTACTATTCAAGAAGAGGACGCAGCTCATCAAGCCCACAGTCTGGATGGGGAATGAGGCAAGAAGAGGAGACACCTGAACAAGGTATTTGTGGGTTTGAAACGTAAAAGCTTAGTCACAGCTGCAGTAGCCTAGTAAAATCCTAGTCACATTGACCTATCTGGAGTTGATTAGTTCTTCAACGTAATTCGAGGTGAACCTGCAGTCCTTTTGCAATATGGAGGTTTATAGGGTGTGGAGTTTGGGGATTTCTTGTTTTCTGATGGTGTTTGGATGGCTTTTTGGTTTTGCTTAAAGTTAGACATAATTCAAGGTCTATGCATTTGAAGAGTGCTGTTTAAGTAAATCCATTTGGTTGAAGAGAACACATATCCACTTCATGGTTACTTTTAGCACCTGCACACTTTTTAAAAAGGGTAATTTTTTTCAGAGATTTGCGTTTGTCTGTGCAGATCCACACCGTAGATTCTAGAGGTGACAAATCATTATCTGATGTTTATGTTGCTTCTAAAGAAGCATTTTCCTCTTTACCTAGGAAGGTTTATAAATACAAACCCAGTACTTTTACTGTACTTCAGCATTAAAATCCCTCTAAGACCTCAATAGTAGTCTTAATATTTTTCAGCATTTTATATCTAAAAGTTAACTGCCCTGATGGAAATAAACTTTTGGTAGAAAGTGAGGTAACTTTGGACGAGATTGATTCTGAATAGCTAAGAAGTCATCCACAGATTATTAATGCTCTGAAGTAAAAGTTGTGAATTGTATTTAAAAACTGTAAAATCCAGTTCTGAGGGCAACCACGCTTGCACTTTCCCGTTGTCTCCTTGTTTTGACTTTGTTTTTATCAATTTTTATCATGTATGCCAGCAGTTTTCTCAGTCTTCTCAGAGACAACTGCATCAGTGGCTTCTTAGTTTTGAGGCAACTTTGTCAACCTGCAGTCTGCTGCAGGCAAAATTTATCAGACCTTTAATGGGAAGTATGGTGTAATTTGCAGCCTTCATTTCACCTAGTTCAGCAACAGTCATACTGGTAGAGTCGCTTTTGGAACATGGGTTCAGCTGAGAACAGTACAGTGATCTCTCAAAACTGGATAAAAATAGACAAGGTTGGCATGATGACATGGTCCTGGGCAAAATGGTCCTGGGCAGCCTGCTTTGGCTGACCCTGCTTGAGCAGGGGGGTTGGACTAGATGGTCTTGACAGGTCCCTTCCGACCTCAGTGATTGTGTTATCCCGTGATCTTTAAAAAAAAGTGATTTGGGGTGAAGCATAAGGGTTTAAATCCAAATCCCTGTGAATTAGGTGACAGGGTTCATCAAGGAGGGGATTCTGAGGGAAAGACATCTGAATTATAACCCATCAACCGTTTCTCAGAACTGATTTCTTGACTTTTGGAAGGTTTGCTGCTTGCATCTAGACTTCAATATTTTGGCTTCTGTTGAAATCTGAGTGAGACAGTAAAGTTATTTTTTATAGAAATACTGACCCGAGAGGTTATTTTTACTTCCAGGCTTTCCCTGTTGTGCCATTACAGGGTTTTTGAACAACTCTGTCTGAATATGAACATCTTTGAAATTGGTTGAGCATTATTTATTATTCAGTGAAAAAAAACCCAGCAGAGTATTTCTGTAGTTACCAGAAACGGCACCGGGTGAGTGTGTGTGAGTCCGGCACAGGGGAGCAGCGCACTGCATGTGCGACAGCGTATGGCAGACTAACCTTCGGCAATTGCAGAAGCTGGAGAAATTACATTGTCTTCCTGCTCTTTGGGGGAGAGTTACTGTTTCACTGTGATGAAATAATTTATTAGCTGTGTCGTGAGAGCAAGTAGAGAAAATAGAAATTCCAAATGCAGGCTTCCATAGGAACGGGAACTTTTTAAAGTCGGAAACTAGCATTTGGCTCCGTGACGTGTCTGGTGATGAGTGCTGTGTAATGGTGGAATGCAAAATCTGTAAAATACTCAGATGATATAAAGCTTTTTGATACTCCATACTTCATGGAGAACTTAGACACCTGGCTCCACTTTTGCTTTATGAAGTATGGATTTTTCACTTCATATACTGTCTGGTTTTTCTTTTGATAGATCCAAACCTCAAAGACCAAGGCAACCAGCAAAGCGATGGTTCTCAGTTACCAATAAACATGATGCAGCAACAAATGAATGTAATGCCACAAGTGAATGCACAGCACCAACCTATGAATATTTTTCCGTATCCAGTGGGTGTCCATCCTCCCATGATGAATATGCAACGAAATCCTTTCAGCATCCCCCCTCCAATGCCCATGCATCTCCCTACCGGAGTGCCTCTCATACAGGTAGCTGCTCCCACAAATTTGTCTCAGGGATTACCTCCGCCTCCACCTCCACCCCCACCATCTCAACAAGTCAGCTACACTGCTTCACAGCAAGATGGAAAACAATTGCAGGTATGCTTTATCAGAAGCCGTGGCGAGAGCAGTATTGCAGTAATATCAGTTAAGGGTTTCTTATATCAAATGCCGTAGTTTTGATAAATTTATACTTGCAGTTTCTTTCTCTCTTGCCTGTCCTCTTCCACCCCACACCGAATTTAACTTGGAAGTATCTATGAGGATATGGGTTGTTCTGGGGCTCTAGCTTTTGAATAATAATACACAACACTATAACTGGGTTTTTGCAGTAGCAAAGTGTTCCAGCTGTTAACGGAGCACTAAAAAATTCCATCAACAGTTGTCCATTACATTTTTCTTCTTAAAAGTGCCCCGTTTCCAAAACTAAGTTTTCCCCTTCAAAACCTGTTTTTTTTTAAGCTTTAGGAAATGCTTGAATCCCCTTTCAGCAGCGTGTAGGAAGTGACCGCAGCCTCTGCTGCGGTTCTTACCCCGTGGGGTGTATCAGCAGAGGAAAGCTGTCAAGTACTGCATGGCACCCATTTGTTCCACACTTCCATTCTCAGCTGTCACTGTCTCAGCAGCTTACACACACACACACACACACGCATTTTCTATTCTGTTTAATCTTTTGTTGATAATTTCCAAGCTTGCTCTGCTGTGTTTTTCTTCCGCCTTCTTGCCTGATTCTCCTGGTTTTGCATGCCCTGTTTGAGACCTAACTCCCACTTCATTTTGCCAGTTTGGAAAAGATTCTGCTGTTCTTGCAGCAGGTCGGACCATCTCTTTGTGCCTTTCAAGATACTTCAAAACAACCTTTGTGTATGTGAGCTCCTCCTGTAGCCAGCTGTTTATATTAAGAGCTTTTATACCAGGGAAAGGAATACGAACAACTTCCAGGAGAGTGCGTGGCCCTGTGAGCAGGTCCAGTGCTGCATCTGTGATGTGTAAAGGGCTCTTCGGGGTTTGACGGAGGATTGTGCTTTTCTTCCGTTGCAGGCTTCCTGCTCTAACCTAAAACGCTTTCCCGTGCATTCCAGGTTGAAAAAGTGATGTCCTAGAACAATGACTTCTAACCCTCTGTTTTCATGCATCATCTCTAAAGATCTGGAGCGAACCTATAAATGGCCTACACTTTCACTTTCAACTGCTGTTATCCATTTGTATTCACTAATTTAGAATGAAAGGAGTTAAGTACTGTGGGAAATACTGAGTGGGGTTGCCGGCCGTATGAAATACTTTAATACTCTGCAAGGTAAAACAGTAAGGTACTATTGGAACTAAAATGCTGGTAGATTGCTTGATTTGATTAACACCTGCTGTCTTTAATGAAAATATTTTCACAATTGGAAATTCAGTATGTTTAACCTCTAAAAATGCAAGAAGTCAGAACAAAGGCTACAAACCTCTGTGAAATTTAGTATCTAATGCAGCAATAAATACATTTCTACGTAGATTGCATATTGCTTCAAAATATAGTTATTTGTTAGTGAAACCTCTGTTATATCTGTTGCTCATACGTGCTTTTGTGGAATGGAGTCGGTGAGCCTGAATACTTTTGGGAGCTGCTGCTGCTGTTTTATCTTTGAGCTTTCCCTGAACGAGTCCTGGGTGGGTCGCACCGTACAAATTGCTGAACACTGCAGGACTCCACCTGTTCTTCCTGTTGAAAGGAAGATGAAGAGCGCACACGGGCGAGCGTTGGCATGCCGGTCATAACAGCTCAATAACTGTGTCCTTTCTGGGAGCTCAGATTCCTGTTTCATCATTTTCCATCTGGATAAATGCAGACATGAAAAAAAAGTAATAGCAATTACCTGCCAAAAGGTAGCATTTAGGGTAGCCTGCCAGAAACGTGTTGGGAGGATGCATTCTTGGCTTTTGCGAAAAATGACCTCTGTTTGAGGTCTGAGAGCTACTTAATTTCACAGTTCCAAAGTATCAGCAGTGCCCATGGTATCACTTGGTGATACTTGGAAATGTTCAGGACATGGCTTTTCCTGAAGAAGAGATCCTGGTGCTTCAACCAGTGTTTCACCTCTGCCCTCGAGTGGACTTGCGTAGGTGTGTTTACATTTGAAATTCATTTGCAAGTTCAAGCTGACAACAAATACGAAAATAAATGTTTTCAAAGCAGCATCATTATCATGCAAGTGTGGTTTAAGGTATCTTTTTTCTATGTATGTTTAGGTGCTGATTTTTTAAAAAAAAGTTTACCTGATTTACAAAACAGGGCTTCCTATAGTCTCCTGTGACAAGTAGAAAGGTTCTGCAGCTGTTAGCTTCCCTCCCCTTGTGCTGTTACCCTCCATGCCTGTTTGCAGGATACTCACTTTGCTTTATCAGTGGGATCAGAGCCAGAATCTAGCAACCACAGTGGTGATGTGGAGGATGCCTCGCTTTTCCAGATTTATTTTTTTTTCCCTTTGAGTTAGATGTGGTATAACATACATATCTTCTGTAATAATGAACAGCGTGGCAATGAGCTGATGAACCAAACCATGCAGTAGTGATGCCCTTTATAGCTGCTGAGACTTCTAGAACGGCACGTTGTCATACAGAAGGATAATGTATTAACTACTGATAACTTTTTACAACAGGGTATTCCAAATGCTGCTCATGTAAGTAATGACATGAGTGTTCCAGCCTTGCCTGCTCCAGCAGCAGTCCTGGGAAGTGCGGGAATAGTTCAGGGACCAAGTTCGGGTAATGCAACGTCATCAAGTCACATCAAAAGCTCCAATGCAGCTGTAAAATTGGCAGAAAACAAAGCAAATGTAACAGTGGAAGCCAGCGCAGATAGCTCCAAGAAGGACCAGGCAAGTTCAAAGTTCAGAGTGTATACGTGTATATGTTTTTTAGAATATACATAGCTATAAAATATATAAAATAAAAATCTTGAGATACTAAAAAATAGCAAACTATGACAAATACCCCTTCTATGTAATATACTTAACACCAGCATGTACGTGGTACTTTGATGGTGGCTGTAGGACAGAAACCAGCAAGCTGACTCTCTGTAACGTAGGCGCCTTTAAAGCGGCGCTGATACGCCTGTGACTACAAGTTGCTGTGGGACAACAATTCTGTTCTTGGTAAAACACAGGCTGAGAGCCGAGCTGCGAGCGAGGGGAGTGTGGGTTTCTGCTCTCCCATAGTAGCTTTCATCTGTGAAGTCTGAATTGTGATTGATAGATACGTGTGCAGGCGCTGAAAAGTAACACTCAAGTCTGTTTTTTCATCAGAAACTGTTAATTCAAGAAAAAGCAGCACAAGAGGTCAAACTAGCTATTAAACCTTTCTACCAAAATAAAGACATCACTAAGGAAGAATACAAAGAAATTGTGCGGAAAGCTGTAGATAAGGTAAGTTGATCTGTTCACCTGAAACGCATACATTTCAGCGGAGGTGGGGTGTGGGGTGGAGTTCTTAGTCTTGTGGGAACAACTGGTAGTTGCTGGGGCTGGGAATGGGAAAAGCAGAAATACCTTGGTCTTTCTCCATCCTTAAGAGCTTTTTCAGCTCCTCGGAACAACGCACTGACTGTGTGGGAGTGTTGAATAGGAATCCTGAAGTATTTGGGAAGCGTTGGGAGTTTCCAAAGCTGTTCTGCCTGAGATGGAGAGGCCTGGGGTGTTGGGAAGATGAGTAACTGATGTGAAACAGGGGCACATCAACAGAAATGTTTCAAAAGTTTTTTTTTTTCTTCTTTAAACCTGTTGTAGGTTTGTCATAGCAAGAGCGGAGAAGTTAATTCTGCAAAAGTGGCAAATCTAGTGAAAGCGTATGTAGACAAATACAAACATTCACGGAAGAAGAATCCCGAAGAGGCAGTCTCCTGCGAAAGGAAATAGAACACGTTTTCAGTTTTTAATTTTATTCTACCTGCAAAGTGCAATTTCAACATGAACCGTTCACTGAAAATTGTACAACAGTGATTTGAATCTGGTTTTGATAAAATTATTTTTCAATGTAGTATATAATGTTTTGTTCTAAAGAAATATAGATCTACAGGGCAACTTCTTTATTCCTTTTTAAAAACAGATGTCTAAAAAAAAATAAAGGTGTAAAGAAGAATCATTAGGAATGTACGATTGTGTGGATACTTAGGTGTACAGCATTTTGACTTGAATAACAGAGTGCATTAAATTAGAAACTTCTGTCTGAGTACATTGGTTTTGGAACAGGTATGTACAGTACATGTAATCGGTCAGATTAAGATTTTTCTTTTGATTTCTCCCTAATTACAGCAAAGATAAAATAATGTATTGCCTTGACAAGTACTTCTAGTGTTAACTGGACAGGCTGAATGCAGGGGTCACGGTGTGTATATAAAAAAGCACATGGAGTTGTCTGAACAGAAGAGCTGTTTAGATTTTAAAAAGAAAAATCATAAACAGCAAAATGCAGCGCCCAAACCCATGGGCGCTGCGCACCTGTTGTAACACCAAATAAAAATTATGCTGCTTGGTTTTGTTTGTGACGTTCTTCAGTTTGTTTTAAGACAGTGAGATGAACTTGACTGATTTTTAGGTGCTGAAAGCCCTCACCCACCACCCACTGACAGCCTCCGTTCCTGTTGAACCCTGCCCCTAGCTTCTAGGGTGTTCGTATGCTGGAGCTTGGGTGTTGCGGAACAGAAACTGGTTTCTTCAGGTCAGGTCAAGAAAGCTGGAATTTTTTCCCAGCTGATCAGAGCCGGTGAGTTGTGCCCAGTCCTCACTGTGTAATCCTTCTCTTTGTGCAGTAGGGATGGTAGCACGGACGGTCAGGCTGGAATCGCTGAACCTGCGCAGTTTGAAGTCACGTGCAACGGCTTTTGTACTCCCCCGAGCACTTCTGTGTAGAGAGGTCAGTAGAGGTGCCACAGGGATTTTTAAAGCAGATGTGGAGTCACTGGACATGCTGGGGGATGCAGTTTTACTGAGGTAGCAGCAGGGAGAGTTGCTGAAACACTGAGGTCACTACGTGCTCCTTCCGGAAAGAGCAGCTTGGGATCCTTCCAGCTCTGAGGGGAGAAGGAGCCTTACTCTGAGATTTACTCCAAGGTAGAAATACTTGTCCCCTTACTCTCAGACAGTGCTGTTAAAACTTCTGCGCTCCCCCTCCAGTCCTGCGGTGCGGTAGCAGCCTTTGGCGTTGGCTCTGCCTGGCTGCTGCTCCAGCCCAAGCCTGAATAAACCTTTTGGCCAGAAGCGTCAGTCGAATTTTCGGAGAAATTTTCTCTTAGGAGCCACTAGTTTTAGTTCCCCACTAAAACTTTTCTTGGCAGAAAACAGAGTCTTACCCTGTAACTAACTTCTTTGCAGAAGCCTGGGGATGAAATAAGGGATGTACACCCCTGCACACACACATGATCATATAGGGAGCTATACATGTGTAAAATGTGATGTTTGTCACAACACTTGATCACTTGGTTTTACCTATAACTTTCTGCAGACTTAATGAAGCATTTGACTGTCTATATTTATTTTTGTGTGCCTAAATAAAAATACTATGTAAATTAGAGAAGATATAATGCATTTTTCTACAGTCAAGCCAGGTTTTAGATTTTTCAGAATACTCAGTTTTACACTGTGGTAGCAATTTGTATGGTCTCTGGAACTATTTTAAGCTAAAATTGGTTAGCACTTTTTGAGAAAATGTTGTAGCAAATTGCTATGTCTATCCTGGTTTATCACGCCGTGCGTACTTATTTTTATTACATTTTCCTTCTCTGAATGTTGGGATTTTGTATCTTTTTACTCTATACAGTTGAGCCTTGCTATAAAGCTCCTTTCTGGAGCCAGATCAATGTTTTGTGGGAGTTTTTCCCCCTTTTAGAGGAGAAGTGGAAATTGGGTGGGAAGAAGCAATGGAGGATTCGTACTGGGAAAGAGGGGGGGTCATCAGTTTCTTGGTTTGCAGCTCCTGGCTGGAAGAGCAGCCGTCACCTGCTGCCACGTTGCTGGGGCAGTGACTATAGTGATGCTCCACTGTATTTCAAAACTTAATGAAGAATATCGGCTAGAGTAGCATGTGATCAGTAACTTTATTTTTTATGAAGAAGTACATCAGAACTTAGCAGAAAATATGCAGTTCTTTACAATTTCTATGTTGAATTAAAAAAACGCATTGCCTTAATACGTAGATTCTCCTCCTGGTTTTTCCAAGCAGCAGTAAGGTCTCCGTCGGTGCGACTGCCCGAGAAGGCGTGTGCTTTAACCTGCCTAGTCATGTTTTTGTTCAAATACCAGGAAAACTGTATTTCTATTTATTGAAACGCCTTGTAGTGGAAGTCCCGACGTGCACTAGAGCTGAAGGCCAAGTGTTGGGGCAGCGCAGCCCCCTCAGTGCCTCTGGGCTGCCGGTAGCACAGTCCCTCCGTGTGGCCTTCAGGAGAACAAGTATGAAACCCCGTTCCTTCGGTGAACTTACGCAAGTGGAGAGGGTTTTCCTTGCACTCCTGCCACTGGCTCGCGCTGCTTGAATGTCTCAGCCGAAAGATGTACCTTGGGAGCACGGTGGCTGGCCAAAGTCCTCCGCATGGTGTTTGTAGCATAAGGCTGGAGTGCTGTCTACTGAAAAAAGATACTCTAAAAACTAGTTTTGTGTAGTGCTTAACAGTTTCTAATAAATTCTTTTCACTAAGCTGCCAGTAGTCCGTGTTTGGTCTTCAGTGATTCTGGCTCAAGTGGTTGAATTCAGAAAGCAAGGCAATTACTTCTGCAGGTACGCGCATTTAATCTTGTTCTGCGTTGTCTGGGCTCCCCCCCTCCTGTGCGCCTATTTTGGTTTTCAGTGAGTCTGTCCTCTCTCTCTCTGGCCTTGAATGTTTCCAGGGATGGGGCCTCCTGTCTGCACCTGCCCCAAGCTGGAAAAGCCCAAATGCGCAAGGCAAAACGTCCATTCCCTGCGAGCGCTGCCGTGGGGCTCCAGGCACTGGGTCTTGCAGAACGGCAGGGGCTCGGTGCGCGTCGTGATCTGCTGCGTGGCCCACACAAGGGCAACGCTCAGACCACCCAGGCCGTGTACTGGTCGAAACAGGGGCCTCCCTGAAGTAGCCCGTGGGGCGTTTAGCAGGGGAGAGCCTGCCTTCCTGGGCAGCTACGTTCTGGGCGTCGTGTCACGTCCTAGGATGAGCCCTGCTGTGCTTCCACGAGGTGCCTCCATGGGCAGCGTGGACACAGGCCCTGCCAGAGCCTGCTGTCCTTCCCGTGGCTGCGCTGCGGGAATCAAAGCAGCTGCGTTGGATGTGGGCAGCAACATCCCGGGTGGGGAGGGATGCTCTTACCCTGTGTCACCCAGCACACCCTGACACTGCTCGGGCGGGGTCTTGGTTCTGTCTTTAGTAAAGGGGCTCCAACAGGCGGGCACGTGGTCTTCGGAACCAGCACACCAGTTTGAAGAGCAAGGGTAGAAATTAAGGTCAAGGCTGAAGGGGCTCAGTGAGGACATTCCCTGGGGAGAGGGCGGCTCAGAGGTGGCAGTTCCTTGAGGCCACGTCTTCAGAAGGAAGAGGAGCACCTGGAGGCAGGTCCTGCAGCTGCAGTCACGTGGAGAAGCTGGGCTAGTGTGACCTAAGGGTTGGGCTGGTTATGGTGAGTACGACGTTACCGCAAGTAGATCAAGATCCAGTTAAATCACTGCATGGGAGGCAGAGGGAAGACATGCTGAAAGACAGGATTTCCAAGAAAAGACCGTCTTGAAGAGGGATGTAATTTAAACCAACCAGCTGCAATCAATTAAAAAGTTATTGCCCAAGTTGTAAGCCAGTCTTATTTCCAGGTGCCTGCCTGGGGGCATGGACCTTTTCAAGCATCCCAACCATTCAACCACCCGTCCTCTCCAGCTGCAAAAAGGGTTTCAGTACCTCTGCCTGGCTACATCCACTCCCCTCTCAGCCTCCACCTGCACCGTGCCGCGCTCAGGCCACACAGTCCTCCGTTTTTGCACAGGCGAGGATCTCGATCTGTCCCCCGCGGGCAGGCGCAGGCAGTAGCTGAGGCATTCCGTGCACGGCTGGCGTGGCAGGAGACCCGGACCCCTCAGCACGCGCCCGCTGCACCACGCAAAGCGGGGAGGAGGGGTCGCGCATCCCAGATCCCAGCGGTGTCGGCCCTGGGGACAGACGGCGGGGACAGAGGTAGTTCGTTAGTCAGAAGCTGTAATTTTTGGTGCGCAAGCACCATCGGGGCCTGGTTTGTGCAGCTAAAGCCTTTCTGGATCCCACCTCTGCAAGCGGCGCCTTGGAATCTTCACTTGGTTTTGCTGTGGAGATCGCTCTGCTGCCAAAACAGGGTCTGGGGTTTTCCCCCCTGAAAGCCCCATCTGGAGCAGCGTAGTACACGAGCCTGCGAGACAGACATGTCGTGGAGCCCAAAGGTGGGCGTACACCGCTTGGATTACAGTCACGGAACTGTGCTGGCAGCACGTTTCATCATTGCTGTTACAATATTGATGTTAATCAATACTTTATAAAATGTAGAGCCAAGAGTAAGGACAATAAAGTAGACAGATAGCCAGTTTTGGTAATTAAAGAGTACTTAGTAGGCACAGTAGCTCTCAAAACAATAGAGCATCTATGAAGATTTTTTAAAAATAAAGAAGTCACTAACCTAGAGATGAAAACAAACCTAAAAGCACAAGTAACTACGTGTGTAAAAGGAGCTGAAGCTGTAAGAAGGCAGAGGCTGGGCTGTGGAACTCTAGGTAAACTTGACACTTGCTTTTGCGGTGCTCCTCCCTCACACCTCCCAGACACCCCTCACCTGCAGCGAGCTTTCAGAATCACAGAATGGTAGGAGTTGGAAGGGACCTCTGTGGGTCACCTAGTCCAACCCTCCTGCCGAAGCAGGGTCACCTACAGCAGGCTGCACAGGACCTTGTCCAGGCGGGTCTTGAATATCTCCAGAGAAGGAGACTCCACAACCTCCCTGGGCAGCCTGTTCCAGTGCTCCGTCACCCTCAGAGGGAAGAAGTTCTTCCTCATGTTCAGACAGAACTTCCTGTGCTTCAGGTTGTGCCCGTTGCCCCTTGAATGCCTGCCCTTCATTCCCGTAGTCCATTTGCGCAGTGAATGCCAGGGCTGGCAGCAATGCAGTAGATGCTCGTTATCCACAGTAAACAATCAAACCCAGAGGGGAATCCAACACAGAAAAATTACTGCGGGAGCCAAACCCAAGGAATTTTGGCAGCAGGTTGTCCTATAATTAGTCCTAAAGTGTTGCAGAAATTAAATCTGCAACCACTGAGTTTTTATCAGGAGCATCAATCAAAAATAGCCAGGGATTCCTAGACGCCTCGGTGCAATAGCAGGTGGGATGGAGGAAAATAACAACTCCTGGAAATCAGAGTTCACCTACAATCTCCAGAGCCTTTTACAAAAACCTGGGGCTCTGGAGGAGCCGGCTGGCACCTTACACAGGGAGGGGGGCAGAGCCTCCTCTAACAGGCAGCAGGAACACCGCTGCCTTTTTTCGCCTCCGGGAGTTACGGAGCGACACGGACGTGCCGGTGCTCACAGTGCAGACGTTTGCGGGGAGTGCTACCAGCCAAAGCCCAGCCGCCGGCTTGCTCTGCCCCCCACCCCGGCTCCTTGTCCCGTCCCGTCCCAGGGCGGCAGGAGGACCAGGACCCTGGTCGGGGACAGAAGGCTGCCACACGCTCAGCTGGCTCCGTCATCGCTGCTGAGTACACGTGGAGCCTGGCCGTTCAACGACCGTATCAGACTGAAGAACTCGAAGATAACTCCCCCCGAAAACACGACATCTCTTGGAGACACAAGACCCGCCTCTGCCCAAGCCCTATGCTCCAGCCTGGTGTCCCAGGGCCGTTCCTCCAGGGGTGTCAAAGGCTATTTAGATTTTACAAGCTCATACAAACGTGCAGCGACACTCATTATCAGAGCAAATACAACACACGCACGCAGCCACGCAGCACAGGCACCTCGCGCTACAGGGGCTGCGGCAAGCGCGTTAGGTTTGTGACGCATTTTGGGTCTTACGACGGGGTTAGCCGTAGGTCCGTCGGCCAAGACTTCGCAGAGGCTTGGGGCAGAGGAAGGGTGCGAGGTTGCGACCCTTCCAAACCCTGCTGACCCAGGGGCCGCAGGCAGGACGGCCCCACCAGCACACGAGGACTGTGTCCCGCCCGAGCAGCGCAGGGAGACGCACCCAGGCCAGCACCCTCCCATCTCCTCACTGCCCTGACGGCAGCTCACGGAACAACGCAGTCGTATTAACTTTGTCATGGTGCGGGGTCCCCGTTTCCAGGATCTTATTCCAAAGCAAAAAGCAAGCACTGGCCCTTCTTCCTCCCTCGCTGCTGCGTTCGCCGGAGGCTGGGAGCGCGGCTGAGCTCCAGCTGACCTTCTCTGGCCCTGGGCCAGCCAGGAGCCACCGAGGCCTGCAGCAGAACGGGGACGACGGGACAGCCTCCTGTCCCGCATTCCGTACTTCGCAGTGCACTGTGTAACTCCATCCTAAACAACGGAAGCACGGAGAGCCCTGCCCAAAGACAAGGAACAGGCAGACATCTGAGGATCAGAAAAACCTGCTCTCAGCTGGGACAGCAAGTTTTCCGTGGACACGCGGATTTTAAAACCCCAAACAGCAAAACCAGCAAATCCTCTCAAAACGCAGCTTGCAACAAACCCAGCTAAAAGGTATTCAAAGGCTACCTGAGAGCAGCTGTCCAAAAGCCACCCAGCATGGGAGTGGATGGCAGACCTTACCCTGAATACATCTTCACGAGATTTTTGCTATTCTAATCACAGAATCACAGAATAGTAGGGGTTGGAATATTCCGTTTCTTTCCACTGAAGGTAAAAAGCCATCAGCTTACCCTGCCTTTTTAGGGGTATCGGCCCAGATTACTCCCTGATTGTCTTCTCACAGACGGGGAGAAGCCAAGGCAGGAATGGCGACGATGCTGCGAGAAGCAGCGAACAGTGACACAGCCAGCAGGCTGCTCACACCAGCTGAGGCTGGGTTTGAAGCCGTGGGAATTGCAGACCACGCTGCCATCTCACCACACGTAAGCTGGTGGTTACAGCACTCATTACAACCACCCCTGCATTCTCTGCCACCTGAGGACACCTCATCACGTCCTGGGCAGACCACCACCCTCTGCCATGCAGGAGGACACGCGGCAGTGCCTTCACCCCACACCTTCAACTCAGAATCACAGAATCACAGAATGGTAGGATTTGGAAGGGACCTCTGTGGGTCACCTAGTCCAACCCTCCTGCCGAAGCAGGGTCACCTACAGCAGGCTGCACAGGACCTTGTCCAGGCGGGTCTTGGATATCTCCAGAGAAAGAGACTCCACAGCCTCCCTGGGCAGCCTGTTCCAGTGCTCCGTCACCCTCAGAGGGAAGAAGTTCTTCCTCATGTTCAGACGGAACTTCCTGTGCTTCAGGTTGTGCCCATTGCCCCTTGTCCTGTCGCTGGGCACTACTGAAAAGAGCTTGGCCCCATCCTACTGACGCCCACCCTTCAGATATTTTTAAGTATATATTAGGTCCCCTTGCAGCCTTCTCTTCTTCAGGCTGAACAAGACCAGCTCCCTCAGCCTCTCCTCGTAGGGGAGATGTTCCAGTCCCCTCACCATTCTTGTAGCCCTCCGCTGGACTCTCTCCAGTAGCTCTTCGTCTTTCTTGAACTGGGGAGCCCAGAACTGGACAGAGTACTCCAGATGGGGCCTCACTAGGGCAGTGTAGAGGGGAAGGAGAACTTCCCTTGACCTGCTGGCCACACTCCTCTTGATGCATCCCAGAATGCCATTGGCCTTCTTGGCAGCCAGGGCACACTGCTGGCTCATGGTTAACCTGTCGTCCACCAGGACACCCAGGTCCCTCTCCGCAGAGTTGCTCTCCAGCAGGTCCACCCCAAGCCTGTACTGATGCACGGGGTTGTTCCTCCCCAGGTGCAGGACCCTGCATTTGCCCTTGTTGAACCTCATCAGGTTCCTCTCTGCCCAACTTTCCAGCCTATCCAGGTCACGCTGAATGGCAGCACAGCCTTCCAGTGTGTCTACCACTCCTCCCAGTTTGGTGTCATCAGCAAACTTGCTGAGGATACACTCTAACTCTTCATCCAGGTCGTTGATGAAGAAGTTAAACAAGACTGGGCCCAGTACTGACCCCTGAGGGACACCACTTGTTACCAGCCTCCAACTAGACTCAGCGCCGCTGATGACAACCCTCTGAGTTCTGCCATTCAGCCAGTTCTCAATCCACTTCACTGACCACTCATCCAGCCCTCACTTCCTGAGCTTCCCTAGGAGGATATCATGGGAGACTGTGTCGAAAGCCTTGCTGAAGTTGAGGTAGACAACATCCACGGCTCTCCCTTCATCCACCCAGCCAGTCATGTCATTGTAGAAAGCTATCAGATTGGTCAGGCATGATTTCCCCTTGGTGAATCCATGCTGACTACTCCTGATAACCTTCTTTTCCTCCACTTGCTTCATGATGACCTCCAGGATAAGCTGCTCCATCACCTTTCCCGGGATAGAGGTGAGGCTGACCGACCTGTAGTTCCCTGGGTCCTCCTTCTTGCTCTTTTTGAAGCTGCCGGGCCGCAGTCCAGGCACGCATCACCTCGCCCAGCAAGCGAACAGAGGTGGGCCACAGAGCTCCCTGCAGCCACCCACGCGAGGGATGACCCACAGCCTGGCAGCCTGGCAGAAGAGGCACAGGAGGGAGGAAGAGCGCGATGGGACGGTTACGGGTGTCCCTAGCTGCTGCGCGTTGTCGTATCATGATAAACTGCTGATCTCTCTTCCCCCAGGGCAGGGCAGTACCGCGATCTCTGTGTCACGGCAGAGGAGATGGTTCCACGTGCCACGACTTGCTGCACGCCACAGAGGAGATCTTTGGCAGGGACATGAACTGAACTCCAACCTCGCTATGTGCTCCAGCGCTTCTCCCGCTGGGCTAAGCCCCCTTTGAAGCTGGAGAGTGAAACGAAAAGGGGAACGCTGAAAACATTTTCAGCAGTAATAAAATCACGTGCAGGCAGGCCATGGCTTGCCCCACGCTGTAGGCAGGCAGGCGTTCACTGACACCGACGGCTGCACGCTCCTGCCCCGCCACCACGCACCACGGCGGAAACACCGGGCACCGTGTGGCCACGCCAAGCCCAGCGTCCGTCACTGGGGAAAAAAGCGCCAGTTCCAAGGCGAACGACTGCAGTGCTGCTGCTCCTTCCAGGCAAGGCCGCCGCGAGAGTTTCCAGAGGAGGTCAGGCCGCAGCCCAACAAAGCGCTCCGTTACCGTGCCAGGAACTTCTCCACCTCTCGAAACGCCAGACCGATGATTGAGGAACAACATTTACTTTGGCAAGAGGTGCTTTCAGCGTCCTTACTATACTGAGAAACACCACAAAAGCAGCACCTTAACTGTAGATGCAAGAGATTTCCTCATTTTAAAAACATACCTAACCTGGAATTAGTATAATATCGTTTCCTTATGGGTTTTGCCCCCTCCGCCCCCTCTGAGAAGTTTGTCCTCTTCTTCAAAAAGACGCTGTGGAGCCAAGCCAAAACAGAAATCCTTTCTGACTGTGCTCCTCGGCTGACGCTCACTGGCGGCCGCAGGATGTGTCCCACCGGTTGCAGCCAGCAGTGGTGTCACTGAAGTAACTTAGAAGGAAGATGATGTGCGCAACAGAAGCGATGCACTGCCCTGCTCCGGAAACGCCCCGAGCGGCCGTACGCAGCGCATCGCGTCCAAGGGGAAACTCACGCTGCTCGTCATTCTCCCCCACAGCAAATGTTCGGAGCTCGGATTTGTCACAAACAACTCAGAGCTGTGAAGAGTCAAGTGATGGCAAATCTGCATCGAACTCCCACACGCAGCTATTTCCCCACCCGGCGCCAACACGCCGCTGCCAGCCCTGGCAATCCCACCGCGACACCAGCGGTCACCTCACCAAGGCACCCACACAGCTCCTGCCTACTGGGCTTTCTGGCAACCACGTTCTGAAATGGGATGTTCTCCGGGAGCGACCAGCTGGGCAGCACTTCGCAGTGTAACAGTGGATCTGCACAGGAATCGGCCACACGTGCCACTGCTGCACCTCACAGACGGTCGCTGCGTGACCGAAGCTTCGCCCTCCACTCCTCCCTCACAAAGCGCTCGGCCGAAGGCCACCTCTGGGCTGTCTGGACACCGGGGCACATCTGACACCCTTGGTTGTGATGCCCAGTGTTCCGAGCACTGCAGAGGCCGTGGCAGAAACAGGAGCAGAGGGAGAGGCCCACCTAGCTCCCCGCATCCGAAACCCTCGCTCGGCCAGGCTGCTCGAACAGGCACCTTCGCTCCTCAGAGGGCAACAAACCCCAGCAGACAGGGTTTCTACAGCTTCTTTCCCAAGACTGCTCTGCACCCCACTTCTCCCCACCTTATCTTCATTCCATTATTCCACGTTCTATTTCCTAGAGCTACCAGAATCAATTCCTTTCTGTATGTGTAGGTTCACACTTTGCAATCTAGTAAATATTTCTCCCTCTCAGATCCATGATCACGTAAAATTATTACTCAGTCCTCAAATCCATTCGGTAACAGCAAATGCAACAGCGCTATAAATGACTGCAAGTCTTCCAGAGAAAAATTAATTAGTTTCAGATTCAGGCAGACTCATTAACCATAGAATCACAGAATAGAATCATAGAATCATTACAGTTGGAAAAGACCTCTAAGATCATCGAGCCCAACCATCCACCCAACACCACCACGCCTGCTCAACCACATCCCGAAGTGCCACATCTACACGTTTTTCAGATACCTCCAAGCATGGTTACTCCACCACCACCTCCCTAAGCAGCCTGTTCCAGTGCCTGACCACTCTTTCAGTAAAGAAATTTTTCCCAATATCCAACCTAAACCTCCCCTGACGCAACTTGAGGCCAGTAAGGCCAGGTCTGTTTCTCACGCAGGTCAGCAGTCGGGCTGTGACTTTAAGAGGCATTAGAACAGTCGTTTACCCGGAGACGAGGCAGAGAGGTGTTTCTACTAAAGGCAGCAGCAGCGAAGGCTGTGACGCAAACATGACATCATCTGTGCGCCTTTCACCGGCTGTAATTACCATGCAC